>NW_027202270.1:88354894-88960832 GCF_024711535.1 Dipodomys merriami
CATCTTTGATATTGACAAAGGCCCCAGCTGAGCAGATAGCTCCAACTCAAGCCTTGAAAGAAATTAAAACAGCCATTTAGCAGGTCACAGGAATCTGACCTGACCTGCAAGGCGAGGCTCCACCAGAGGGAAAGTCATCCAGCCCAGGCAGAAAACTCTGCCCCTGGAGGAGGGGCTTTCTCTACTGGGTAAGCAGAGTCAGAGACTGCCCCTCCCTACAGCAGCCTAGAAAATCAATTGAAACTCACTAAACATAAACCCTGAGAATGGCTCCAGGATGGGCTCTGTGAGTCTCAGAGGCTAGCCCTTCAGGGAAAAGCTATTGTTTGCTGAAAGGCCTCAGCTCTACCCAGAACCTAGTCTCATCACAGTATCTCCAAACTAGAGGAAACAGCCATCTCCCCATCTTTTGTGATACTCAAAGCAGATCTCCCTCGCATTGAACTAGCCTTGGAGAAGGATCACAAAATCCTGGGTAAAGCAGAGCATTTTTCTGCCTGTTCTAACAAACTGAATTAAGAAACCAATCAAGCCACAGGAAAACCAAACACCACAAGCAGACCAGAGACTCTGCCAAGAGACTGGTTATGGACAAAAGTGAAATACAAGATCTTCCCATCCAACTCCACACCAAAAAAAAAAATCAAGAATTCTTTTTGCAACTTATTTTTTAATTTTCAATTTTAAAAATGTTTTCTGTAAATCTTTTTTTCCTCTTATAATTTTTATTTTAGGTATACATTTGTGTGTGCTTTTTTTTTTATCTCTACTGACCTTTTGGTGCTTTTATTTCTTTCTCATTCTTTTCATTTTTCTTCTCTTTCGTTCTTTTTTGTGCTACATAATTGCTGTTCTGCTCATCCTCAGATATATCCATCATCAATTATTAGACCTTATCCTCCATTGTGTACACAATCCGGAAATTTGTTACTCAATTCAAAACCTCTTAGGCTTAAATTCCTTAATAACAGTATTATCTCTTTATACCCCTTCTCTCCTTCTATCCTTATTTTTCTCTCAATTTCAACTTTAAAATTAGATATTTTTAAGTTTCACGTTTTAAATTTAAATCTTTGTTTTTCCTTTTTTTCTTATCTCTTTTTTCTCTCTCTCCTATCATTCTGTCCAATCCATTTCCCTCTTTGAGATTAGGCCTTGGTTAATTTCATTCTTTTTTTACCTTTCCACATCCCACTAATCCTATTTTTCCCCACATTTCTCCCTAAACCTAACAATTTCTGGTTTGCCAAATTCTTCTTTGCTGTTCTTAGCTCATTAACACATAGTTGTAGGATGGTGAATAGATTGTATATATTGAACTAGATTGTATCTGTGGCCTTTTGACAGTGCAACTACAAGACTTTGGTTGATGTTTGAATTAAAATAGTGTTCTAGCACAAAACTAGTGTTACTTTCATACCAAATGGGCATAACAAGCTGTAAAAACACAAGAAAAATGGCAAGTCCGGGTATCTCAACTCCCACTCATGATAATCAGGTGAAAAAACAGATAATGAATGATTCAGAGGAGAGTTCCCGAAAAGCTCTACAAACACTACTGGTAAACATGGTGAATGAAAAGATTGAAAACCTGCAAAAGACTCAGTGTGAACTTGATAGGGAGAGAAAGAAAGAATAAACACTGAAAACCAAATTAAGGAAGTAAAGAAATTCATACAAGATCTAAAACAAAGATCCAGCAAGGAATTTGAAGCCATCAAAGCTGACCAATTAGAAGGAAGGGAAATTTTAAAAAAATATAAAGACTTGACTGTAGGTTAGACCATGAAGAAGATCAAATCTAGGGGATGGACGACAGCATAAATATTATAGACAAATAACATATAACCATCCAAGAAAAATCCAAGATATATGATAGATCTATTCAACATTTGGAAGATACCATCAAAAGGCCTAAACTGAGGATAATAGGTGTAGAGGAGCACCTAGAAACAGAAGATAATGGTCTAGGAAATTTGTTTAACAGGATCCTAGCAGAGAACTTCACAAACACGCAAAAAGATAAGCCTATTCAGATACAAGAAGCTTTTAGAACTCCAAATAGACAAGACCAGAACAGGATATCCAACCATCATATCATAATCCATACAGGATCAATTCAGACCAAGGAAAAGATCATTAAAGCTGTCAAGGAGAAAAGATCAATCACCTATAAAGGGAAACCAATTAGAATCACCTCAGATTTCTCAGCAAAGACAATTAAAGCAAGAAGAGCTGGAATGATGTATGCCATGCCCTAAAAACAACCAACTATCAACCAAGAATATTGTACCAAACTAACCCTGCTTCATAACTGAAGGTCAAACAAAAACCTTTCAAAGCAAAGAAAAACTGAAACAAAATATCTCCACCAAACCAGCCCCACAAAAGATACTTAAAGATGTGCAACACATAGAAAACCTCAAGACCACAATTACCACGCAGAAACCACACCCAAACTGAGAATCCAAGAACAATAGGAAGAACCCAGTTGCCCCAGTCCCCAAGAAGGTGGATAAAATGGCAGGAACTCCCAAATGTCTCTCAGTCCTATCTCTCAACATTGATGGACTTAACTCTCCAATTAAGCGACATAGACTGTCTAGTTGGATTAAAAAGCAAGATCCTTCTATCTGATGCCTTCAGGAGCCACACTTTGCCCATAAAAAAAACACATTTTGAAAGTGAAAGGCTGAAACAAAATCTACCAAGCAAACGGACCCCATAAACAGGAGGGAGATGCCATCCTAAAATCAGACAAAATAGACTTCCAGGGGCTAGGAAGGTGGCTCAGTGGTAGAGCACTTGCCTAGCATGCATGTGGCCCTGGGTTCAATTCCTCAGTACCACATAACCAAAAAGAAAAAAAAGCCTGAAGTGGCGCTGTGGCTCAAGTGGTAGAGTAAGAACCTTGAGATGAAGAGCTGAGGGACAGCGCCCAGGCCCAGAGTTCAGGCCCCACGACTGGACCCCTCCCCCCCAAAAAAAGACTTCAAATTAAAATTAGTGAGAAGATATAAAGAAGGTTGTTACATACTAATAAAGGGATCTCTCCTTCAGGAGGATATTACAATTCTAAATATCTATTGGCCAAACAACAGAGCACCCAAATTTATCCAAGAAACACTAGTTTTCCTCAAAGCTCACATAGATCCAAAGACAGTAATTGTTGCGGACTTTAACTCACCACTATCCCCACTAGATACACCAACTCAGCAAAAACTCAACAGAAAAAACACAGATCTAAACAACGGCGTAGATCAACTAGATTTAGCAGACATCTACCGAATATTTCACCCAGCAGCATCAGAATACACATTTTTCTCAGCACCACAGGGAACATTTTCCAAAATAGACCACATTTTAGGTTACTAAGCAAACTTGTCCAAATTCAGAAACATTGAAGTTATACCTTGCATTCTCTCAGACCACAAGGGAATAAAATTAGAACTCAACACCAAAAGCCACCAAGGAAAACCCTGTAACACATGGAGGCTGAACAACACACTGCCGAATCATGAGTGGGTCATGGAAGAGATTAGAAAGGAAATTCAAATGTTCATGCTATTCAACAAAAATGAGCACACAAATTACCAGCTCCTCTGGGACACAGCAAAGGCAGTACTCAGAGGGAAGTTTATACCTCTGAGTTCCTATATCAACAAATTGGAGAGATCTGAAACCAACAATTCAATAATACATCTGAGCCTCCTTGAAAAAGAGCAGGAAGATAAACTCCAATCCAGTGCACAGAAAGAAATAATTAAAATTAAATCAGAATTAAATGAATTAGAATCCCCCCCCCAAAAAAAACACAGAAAGTATCACCAGCAAAGAGTCGGTTCTTGGAAAAAATTGTCAAAATTGACAGACCCTTAGCAAATCTTATCAGAAAAAGAAGAGAACACACTCAAACAAATAAACTCAGAGATGAGAATGGAAACATCACCACAGAAACAACCAAGATTCAGAAGAGTATAAGGGAATACTTCTCAAACCATTATGCTAATAAATTTGAGAACTTGGCAGAAATGACGTTTTCCTAGCAAATACCGACATGCCAAAACTAAACCAAGAAGAGTTAAACCTTCCCTCTAACAAAAGCCCAGGAACAGATGGTTTTACAGCAGAATTCTACCAGGCCTTCAAAGCAGAGTTCACACCAATATTCCTCCAACTCTTCAATGAAATTGAAAGAGAAAGTTCACTACCGAACTCATTCTATGAAGCCATCATAACCCTCATCCCCAAATCAGGCAAAGACTTACCAAAGAAAGAGAACTATAGACCCATCTCTTTGATGAACATTGATGCAAAACTTCCCAACTAAATTTTGGCCAATCGAATTCAACAATTCATCCAAAAAATCATTTGCAATATCTAGTATATGTCCGAGTCAAGCAGAAAAGGTCAGATAAGGTGATGTTAGGGAAATGAATCCTAAGATATGTATTCAAATGTTTATTTTTCTTTCATGCAATTGTTTCTAACACATTTATAAGATTATTTCTTTGTTGCTATATATGTACCTCCCCCACAGCATAACCCCTGCTTTCACTGTATTTGATGTCGGTATAATTTGTGGAGGGGAAGGGGAAAAACAAATCGTTTAAGTAGGGATACAGGTGGACCCATTGCAACAATGAGATGTACAAGTCGTTATGCCGAAAACGAATTTTACAACTTTGGTACGGGGGGGGCGGGGGGCACGGAGGATTGGGTGGGGGCTGAGGGGAGCCTGGGAAGGGGAAACAAAGGAGGAGGCTACAGGGCTGGGAAGGTGGCTCAGTGGTAGAGTGCTTGCCTTGCATGCATGAGGGTTCGATTCCTCAGCACCACATAAGCAGAAAAAGCTAGAAGTGGTGCTATGGCTCAAGTGGTAGAGCACTAGCCTTGAGCTGAAGAACTTCCCAGGCCCAGAGTTCAGGCACCATGACTGGCAAAAAGTAAAAAGGAGGAGGTGCAATGCAAGATAATGAGTACATTTCCTATCAAGCATTGTAACCTCCTCCTTTTTATGTGTCTATTGGCCATCCTTCTTTACTCTTCAGAGAAGTTTCTCTTTAAGTCTTTTTTGGGGGGGAGGGTCCGATCGTGGGGCCTGAACTCTGGGCCTGGGTGCTGTCCCTCAGCTCCTCAGCTCAAGGCTAACACTCTACCACTTGAGCCACAGCCCCTCTGTACAGTATTTTCACAATAAAAAAGACTTAAAGAGAAACTTCTCTGAAGAGTAAAGAAGGATGGCCAATAGACACATGAAGAAATGCTTAACCTCCCTAGCCATAAAAGAAATGCAAATCAAAACATTGAGATACCACCTCACCCCAGTTAGCATGGCTATAATCACGAACTCTAATAACACATGCCGGAGGGGATGTGGAGAGAAAGGAACCTTACTGCATTTTTGGTGGTAGTTTAAACTTGTTCAACTACTTTGGAAAGTATTATGGAGGTTCCTCAAATACGCCACATAGAGCTCCCCTATGACCCAGCAATCCCACTTTTGGGCATTTACCCAAATGATCACAAACAAGACCATACTAAAGCTACCAGCACAACTATGTTTATTGCAGCATTATTTACCATAGCTAAGATATGGAACGAACCCAGATATCCCTCAGTAGATGAATGGATCAAGAAAATGTGGTATATATGCACAATGGAATTCTATGCCTCCATCAGAAAGAATGGCATTGCCTCATTTGTTAGGAAATGGAAAGAGTTAGAAAATATTATATTAAGTAAAGTAAGCCAGGCCCAAAGAAACATAGGTCCCATGGTTTCCCTTATTTGCAATAACTAATATATGTCTGAGTCAAGCAGAAAAGTTCAGATAAGTTTGTGTTAGGTGAAATGAACCTCAAGGTAAATGTTCAATTTTTTTTTTTGCTTTCATGCCATTGTTTCTAACATATTTATAAGATTATTTCTTTGTTGCTTTGTATGTCCCTACCCCACGGTATAACCCCTGCTTTCACTGAATTTGATGTTGGTATAATTTGTGGAGGGGAAGGGAAAAAACAAATTGTTTAAATAGGGGTACCAGTGGGCCCATTGCAACAATGAGATGCACATATTGTAACGTCGAAAAACGAACTTTACAACTTTGGTATGGGCTTGGGGGGCGGGTGAGGGGGGAGATGGGAAGGGATGGGAAGGGGAACCAAAGGAAGAGGCAACAATGCTTGATAAGAAATGTACTCATTATCTTGCCTATGTAATATTAATCCCTCTTTATGGTATTTTCACAATAAAAAATAATAAAAATTTTAAAACTAGAATCATGCCTCAGAATATCCACCCAAATAATTTGTGAGATCCCTATCTCAGTAAATAATAAATGAGATGGGTAAAGTACACGTCTGTGATCCCAACCTCATAGGAGCGAGGAGCACAGGGACTACAGTCTAAGGTTCCAGGTAAAAATGCAAAACTATCCACAAAGTAACCAAAACAATAGAAAGCTGATGTTGTGGCTCAATTGGTATAGTGTTTGCATAGCAAGCATGAGATCCTAAATTCAAACTTCAGTAACATCACATCGTCCTGAGGAGAAGCTAGCTGTGACAGAAGAGTATTTAATTCCATTAGAACTCTGGAGAATTCTCCATGTGAATAATATGAGGCTGGCCACTTATCTAGATGTGTTTGGCTACAATAAGTGGCAACCCTCATGCTATTCACACAGAGAATCACATAGAGGAGAGGCTAAATCTCAAAATGTAATTGCAGTCAGACCAAGCCAGTAGTTATGGCTTTAGAAAACATCTATAAATTAGCATTCTAAAGCAAGAAATGGATCCCCTTCAAAAGAAGTTGAAGTTTAAATTAAGGGTTGGTCAGAATAGTCAAAAACATGTACCATGGAGAGTCCTTAAATGACTCATTGATGGTCATAATAAATTATTTGTAGTTAGCAAGCATTCTGCTTCAGTTTTAATAAGCAGACTACTTGAATTCTAATCCCACTCCATCACTTGTGCTTCAAAGACACTTGCATTTACCTTATTTAAAGTCATGATGCAAGAAGGACTTCCTTCACAGAGCTGTTCAGATCAGCTGATAAATTTGGTTATCAGGAAGTTTGGAGAGTGAACATTATTATAATTCATGCTTTCATCCAAAGGAAATACATTCTCAGTGCAAACTCTGGTTTGGAATGAAACCTTTCAGAACCTTAGCATGCACTCTACCTTCTACTGAGCCATGCCTCTAGCTACAATGATAATTCTGTACTTAAAACACTATACAGTCATATTTAACAAAGAGCAGAACAGATCCATAACACATGCACTACTGTATGACAAAACAGGAATTATATTGTTTTTAAGGAAAACACAAGTTTCCTCAGATAATTACTAAAGGATTGTCACAGTTGGGAGTTAGTGTTTCACATTTGTAATCCTAGCTACTCCAGAGGCTGAGCTCTAAAGATCACAGTTCAAAGCCAGCCCAAGCAGGAAAGTCCATAAAACTCATCTCCAATTAACCACCAAAAAGCAGGAAATGGAGCTGTGGATCAAGTAGTAGACTGCAGCCTTCAACTAACAAGCTCAGGGTCAGCATCTAGGCTCTGAGTTCAAACCCCATGACCTGCATGCATGCACACACACACACATACACACACACACACACACATACACACACACACACACACACACATACAATGTTACTAAAGTACCATATGTGCCTGTGTGAGAGATATCATTATGAACCCCTTTGAACAATTAGCATATACTTTAACAACAACAAAAGAATAATATACTGGGTATCAGTGGCTCATACCTCTAATACTAGCTACTGAGGAGGCTGAGATCTGAGGATTGCAGTTTGAAACCAACCCAAGCAAACAAATCCCCCAAACTATCTCCATTAGCTATTAAAAAGGTCAGGCTGCAGATGTGGCTCAAGTGTTAGAGCACCAGCTGTAAGCAAACCCACTGAGTGTGAAGTCCTGAGTAAATAGGAAGATTAAGTAGTTTTTGTCTGGTGTATAGGTATTAGGAGGAGAGGAACTGACAAATGAGAAAGGGGAATGATGGTGAATACAGACAAAGAGGAACATGTATGAAAATGGAATAAGGCAACTTGATGAGAACAGATTGGAAAGGAGGGAGAAGAGACTAGTACAGGAGTGATTATAATTGAGAAGCATTGGAATTGTTAATATTAAACACTCTTGTACAACTAATTGATGTCAATTAAAATTAAAAAAAATAAGGCCAGGCACCAGTGGCTAATGCCTGTTATCCTAGCTACAAATGAGGTGAAGATAATGAGAAACAGTTTGAAGCCAGCCCTGCCAGGGGTAGTTGTAATAGTCTTATCTAATTAACCACCAAAAAAGTAAGAAATGGTAAAGTGCTAGCCTTGAACATAAAATATCAGGAACAGTGATTAGACCCTGAGTTTAAGCCAAGGACTGGCACACACAAAAACATAGACACAAAAAGGACCATAGAGCATTAAAAAATAATAATAATAATTACTGGACACAGGGGGTCGTCTGCAGATCACTCATGCAGAAGTCGCCTGAAGTACCAGTGTTGGACCCACTGATTGAGGTGAACAGAGAAACCTCCGAGCCAGGAGCCTGCACAAAGATCCCACCCCATCCCTCATTCTCTGAGCAGAGGGACTCCATTCCTCAAAAGCCACACGGCCTCATGGCGGGAAGCCCAGAACTACACAGATCGCCCACAGAACACCAGATCAGAAGACTTGCAAGGTACTGGTGCTGATCTGGAGAGCACAAACAAAGACAAACCCCAGCACTAAGAGACCCCTCTATCACCCCTTGGCCTGAGGCTAGAGGATGGAGGCCCATCCCGTGGTGCTGACCCAAACAGCATCAACAGAGGCAGAGACAGAGAAGCACACAGAGCCACCACCGCCCAACACAGCCCACAAGCATCTCAACTGAACTCTGATTGCAGCAGCAACCAGTGACCTACATCACACAGAAACAACAACTAGCTCCAGGGTGAGTACCCCGCAGGGGACAGTGTATCTCTCAAAGGAGACCAGAGCTGTTGGGAACCCCATACACCTTGACCCAGACACCTACCACAACACCTGGATTAACTGGGAACTGTTCGAGAGCTTCACCATGGAGCACAGCTACCCAGCCAAGCTAGATTAAAGAGCCCCCCTGGAAAAGAGCTTAAACATCCAAACCAGAAACAGTGCCCCTGGGTCACAACAACCAACAGTGGAAGAAACTTGAACTGTGTACTCCAGGCTGCATAACATAGGCAGGATACACAGCAGCACAGGTCCAACTGGCATGCCCGGGGCTAGGGAACAGGAGCTATGACCAGGCCTGGGGATCTGGTGCCTGAGCAACACAACCAACTCCTCCGAAATGAAGTCAAAAGCTGAGCATACACCTCAGCAGAGTGGGGAAAACAGGGAACTGCAGCCCCTAGGAATCATGTTTGTGACAGCAAAAGACCTGGGTGTCCAAAGCAAAAGAAACAGAAGCCCAAACCCCACCAGAACCTGACCCATATATCCCAGGCTGGGAATTGGACAACTCAGGCCGCCAGCACATGATAATAGTCAGGAGTTCAGACTGGTAAGGTGGCTTAGCGGTAGAGTGCTTGCCTTGTGTGCATGAGGCCCTGGATCTGATTTTTCAGCACCACATAAGCAGAAAGGGCCAGAAGTGGCGCTGTGGCTCAAATGGTAGGGTGCCAGCCTTGAGGTGAATTGCTGAGGAGAGTTCAGACCCACAAATGTCCCCCCCAAAAAAAAATACATCAGGAGCCCATAGCAGACTCCAGCATCTGGGAGAGATCATCCAGCACATTCGATCTCGCCAAGAGCACCTGTAGGAGTAAACAGGAGCAGTCTAGGCTGCTCAGTCCTTCTAACAGAGAAACTGCCAGTGACATACAGCAGAGAGCCGAGAGCCCTACGTGAGTCAGACCAGCATCTGGAGGTCAGCCCCCAACAGAACCAAGACCAGGTACAGACTCTGCCAGCCCAGAAACAGCAACCAAGCAAAGACAGACACCTATAGACCAAAACAAAATTCAGATTAGTCTCCATTAATCCCTGAATCCCCATGCAAAAATCATAGAGAAAAATTACAAGGTTTATCAACATCCAGGATAGCAAGCTACCCCCAAAATCCAGCAGCAACCCAGGGGAGAGCCCAAGTGGGAGCAAAGCAGGAATGGAAGACAAAACCTACATCCAAGAGATGCTGGAGGCAATGACTCAAGACTTAAAGTGAGAAATAAACTAGAAGTTTAAAAAACATAGGAACGAACTATTGAAAGAGATGCAGGGTCTCAAACAGGAGGTGCACGCAAAAATAGAGGCAGTACAGACCTCACTAAGAGGTGAGATTAGTACTTTGAGAACTAACATCGAATCCATAAATGAGTCCATTTCCTCCATGCAAACCACAATGGAAGCCATAGCTAACAGAGTGAATGAAATGGAATGTAGAGTGTCAGATAAAGAAGACAGAATACACCAACTGGACCAAAAAATCACAGATATGCCAAAGGGAAATACAAGAGCAAGCGGATAGGGCCAAGAAATTTAACCTTCGTATAACTGGAGTGGATGAAGGTGAAGAATATCAAAGCAAGGGAATGCAACACCTATTCAAGATTATCAATGAAAATTTACCCCATCTTAAAAAAAAGAACATCTTATCAACATAACAAAAGCATAAAGAACACTTATCAAGCAGGATCCCAGGAGGAACACTTCTAGACACATTATAGTAAAACTGATAGATCTGAATAATAAGGAAACAATCTTGCATGCAGAAAAATGAAATGAAGAAGGAGCTATACTACAATGGGAAAACAGAATCACTGCAGATCTTTCCACACAGACACTGAATGCAAGAAAGGCCTGTGAAAATACCATCTGAGCCCTGAGAACCAGTAACTGCCAGCCCAGACTGATATACCCGGCAAAGCTAGCATTCACATTCGATGGAGAAATGAAATTTTTAATAGAAAATAAAAACTAAATGAATTCATAAACAATAAGTCAGCATTACAAAGAATACTAAGAAGGGGAATACAACCTGAAGAAAGCAACCAGGAATGGGGACCAGCATCAGACAGGTATTAATAGAAGTCTAACTTAGTAAGCATAGGAAGAAAGGAAAGAAGAAAAACTTAGGAAAACATGGAATGACAGGGACCACAATGCATATCTCTATAATATCCTTAAATATTAATGGACTTAATTCACCAATCAAAAGAAAAAGAACTGCAAATTGGATTAGAAACATGACCCATCCGTCTGTTGCCTTCAGGAGACCCACCTCTCAGCCAAGCATACAAACAAACTCTCAGAGTGAAGGATCAGAAAAGGATCTACCAATCAAATGCCTCCAGTAAGAAAGCAGGAGTAGCTATCCTGATATCTGACAAAATAAACTTTTCATTAAAATCAATTTTAAAAAAAGACAAGGAAGGACACTACATATTAATATAGAGAACAATCCAAGAGGAGGATATTACTATTATCAATTTATACTCCCCAAACATTGGAGCATCCAAATACGTTAAGTGAATATTCTCAAATTTACAGAATAAAACAGAATAAAACAGATCCCAATATGATAATACTAGGAGACTTTAAAACCCCACTCTCACCAAAGGACAGGTCTACCAACCAGAAAATTGGCAAAGAAGCTATCAAATTAAGTGAGGCCATCCTTCAAGCGGACCTACCAAGTATTTCACCCTAAAACAACCCAGTACACATTCTTCTCAGCAGCTCATGGAACTTTCTCCAAAATAGACCATATCATAGTTCATGCAAGGAACTTAAGCAAATACTACGAGACTGACATAAGCCCCTATATCCTATCCAACCACAGTAGAATCAAGCTAGTTCTCAATAACAAAGCATATGGCAGAAATTACTCAATACATGGAAATTGAACAGCACACTTTTAAGCAACACCTGGGTAACAGAAGAAATTAGAGAAGAAATTTAAAAGCCTACAATTCAAAGAAAACGAAGACACATAACAAAGAAACTTGTGGGACATTGCAAAATCAGTCCTGAGGGGTAAATTTATCACACTCAGTGCCCACATCAAAAAATAGAGACAGGAGTCCAGGAAGATGGCGGAGGAGAAGCTGGAGTCTAAATAAGCTCTCGCATAGAAAGCAGTTTTAGAGTTCCAGTGAACAGTCCTAAGTCAAAGAATTACAACAAGTGAGTCATCACAGGACAGAGAGTTTGGCCAGAGAAGGAAACCCAGGCAAGGAGACACTTCTGAGCCCTTGCCAGCAGCTGCCGCCGCGGCAGCACCTGTGGCGGTGGCGGGCGAGCACAGCCGCCATACCTGAGCAACAGAGAGTCCAGGAGGAAGGATCCAGATGCAGCAGGCGAGCGGATTCTACTCAACACCAGCAAGAACCGACAAGGAGCAGACATCTTCATCCTGCAGTTTGCAGACCAGAGACGACCCAGGAACCAAGACTCGGCGTGAGTAGAAGCCTGACGTCCTCACTCCTTCTCAGGGAGCAGAGGAAGGAAGGCCACCCCTCCACCCCCCAGCACCGGTGATCTCCATCTTGGATACCGACAAAGCTCGGTGGAGCTGCTAGCTCCAACTCAGGCCTTGGAATAAAATGAGTCATTTAGCAGGTCACAAGAACTTAACGGCGGCGTGACCTGCCAGACTCAGCTCCACCCAGGGAAAAGTTACCCAGCTCGGGCGCCAGCCCAAGGAGTGGGTTTCTTCACTGGGTAATCAGAGCCAGAGGCTGCCCCTCCCTCTAGCAGCCTCGACAAGCAATTGAAAATCAGTAAACAGAAACCTTGAGAATGGCTCCAGGCTGGGCTCTGTGAGGTTTTCACAAACCAGCCCCGGAAAAGCTACCAGAACCTAGCCTCATCACTGCATCCCCCTCTTTTGTGATACTCAAAGCAGATCTGTCTCCCAATGAACTAGCCTGGGAAGAGGATCGCCAAATCCTGGGTAAAGCAGAGCATTTTACTACCTGTTCGAACAAACTGACTTAAGAAAACAACCAAGCCACAGGACCACAAGCAGACCAGAGACTCCAACAAGAGGCTGGTTACGGACACAAGGGAGATACAGGACTTTTCCCACTCCTCCCCCCCAAAAAAAAAATCAAAGAAATTTTTGGGTTTTTTTGTTTTTTGTTTTTTTTTGTTTGTTTGTTTCTTTGTTTTTTTTTTCTTTTTTCTCTTCTTGTCTTCTTTTTTTTTTTTTTTAGTTTTTATTTTTGGTACCTTATATAAAAAATATTTTTTCTTTTCTAAAACTTTTTTCAATCTTTAATCATTGCCTTTTTTGATTAAAAAAAATGTTTTCCAGAAAGTTTCTTTTCCTCTTATAATTTTTATTTTGGGGATATGGGAGTGTGCGTTTTTGCTTTCTTTTTTGGTCTTCTTTTGCTTTTTATTCTCTCTTTTTTAAATTATCTTTTTGTTTTTTGTTTCGCTCTACTGAACTTCTCATCTCTTTCTTCTTCCTTTCTTATCCTTTTCACCTTCTCCTCTCTTTCGTTCTTCTTTATGTGACTTAATTCTTGTCCTGCACACCCTCAGATAAACCTGTAGTTGACTATTAGACCCTATCCCCCATTGTGTACACACTTAATCCACAAATTTATTACACAGGTCAAAACCTCTAAGACTTACATTCCTTAATAGCAGTACTACCTCTTTATACCTATATAATATTTTAAGCATTTTTATTTTTAAGTTTTTCACATATCCTTTATATCCCTCCCCCTCTCTCAATAAATTCACGTTCTTATCTAAATAGATTGTTATCGCTTCTACATAATTGTATAAATTGCTACCTTTCTATTTTTTTCTGGTCTCTTTTCTTTTCCCGCTCACTTTCTTTTTTTTCTTTTTTCTCTCTCTCTCTACTTTCATCCTACCCAACCTATATCCTGCTTTGAGATTAAGACTTAGTTAACTCCTCCAGAGCCTCCCCACATCAATCTATTCCTATTTTTTTACCCACATCTCTCCCTAACCCTAATAATTTCTGGTCTTCCAAATTCTTCTTTGCAGTTCGTAGCCCATTAATGTATAGTTGTTTGATGGTGAATAGATGTATCTGTTGAACTAGATTGTATCTGTAGACTATTCAATGTGCTAATTCAGACTTGGGTTGATGCTTGCCTTAAGATAGTGTTCTAGCACAAAACTGGTGCTATTTTCATCTCAAATGGGCAGAGTAAGCCGGAAAAACACAAGAAAAATGGCAAATCCGGGTATCGCAATTCCCAATCCCCATAATCAGGGGACAGAACAGATAATGAATAATCCAGAGAATTCCCAAATAGCTCTACAAACACTGCTGGCAAACATGATAAATCAAAAGATTGAAAGCATACAAAGGTCTCTGTATGAGCGTGATAGGGAGACACAGGAGGCATTCCAAAAGTTTATACAGGAATATCATAGGCATAAGGAAGCTACTCAAAAGCGGATACAGGATTTGCATGAGCAGCTTCAGAATACTCAGAGAGAAAGACAGGAATGGCGTGAACAGGCTGAGAACACTCAAAGAGAACTACAAGAATCCCATGAATGGGAGGAAGCTTATCAAAGAGTAATACAGTAATTGAGAGAGCACGAAGAGAATACACAAAGATCACTAAAGGCATTCATGGAATCCATTAACAAAGAGCTGAAGGAAGTCAGGGAGACCACAAAGGGAATGCAACAGAAGGAATGGGAGTCCAAGGAAACCATAACCAATCAACTAAGTGATCTGAGAATAAACACTGAACATCAAATTAAGGAAGTAAAGAAGCTCATACAAGATCTAAAACAAAGCTTCAACAAAGAACTTGAAGCCATCAAAGCTGACCAATTAGAAGGAAAAGATTAAAAAAAAAACAAAGTAGAGAGTCTTGACAGCAGGTTAGACCATGCAGAAGATCGAATCTCAGGGATTGAAGACAGCCTAGATATTTTAGAGAAAGAACATACAAAAGTCCAAGACAAGTCCAAGAAATATGATAGATCTATCCAACACTTGGAAGACACCATCAGAAGGCCTAATCTAAGGATAATGGGTGCAGAGGAGCACCAAGAAACAGAAGTCAATGGCTGAGGAAATTTGTTTAACATGATCCTAGCAAAGAACTTCCCAAAAAATGCAAAAAGGTAGGCCTATTCAGATACAAGAAGCTTTTAGAACTCCAAACAGACCAGACCAGAATAGGACATCCCATCATCACATTATAATCCACACAGGATCAACTCAGACCAAGGAAAAGATCCTTAAAGCTGTCAAGGAGAAAAGGTTAATCACCTATAAAGGAAAATCAATTAGAATTACCTCAGATTTCTCAGCAGAGACAATCAAAGCAAGAAGAGCCTGGAACGATGTATGCCATGCCCTAAAAATAAACAACTATCAACCAAGAATACTGTACCCAGCTAAACTCTCCTTCATAACTGAAGGCCAAATAAAAACCTTCCATAGCAAAGAAAAATTGAAACAATACATCTCCACCAAACCAGCCCTACAAAAGATTCTTAAAGATGTCCTACACATAGAAAACCAACAAGACCACAATAAAGGCCAAGAAACTGCACCCAAACAGAATCCAAGAACCATAGGAAGAACCCAGTTTTCGCAACCCCCAAGAAGGTCGATAACATGGCAGGAACTCCCAAATGCCTCTCAGTCCTATCTCTTAATGTTAATGGACTGAACTCTCCAATAAGCGACATAGACTGTCTATTTGGATTAAAAAACAAGACCCTTCTATCTGCTGCCTGCAGGAGTCACATCTTGCCCGTAAAAAGAAAGACATTTTCAAAGTTAAAGGTTGGAACAAAATCTACCAAGCAAACGGCCCCCATAAACAGGCGGGAGTTGCAATCCTAATATCAGATAAAATAGACTTCAAATTAAAACTCATGAGAAGAGATAAAGAAGGTCGCTACATACTAATAAAGGGATCTCTCTCTCAGGAGGATATTACAATTCTAAATACATACTCGCCAAACAATGGAGCACCCAAATTTATCCAAGAAACACTTCTTTCCCTCAAATCCCATATAACTCCAAAGACATTAATTGTTGGGGATTTTAACACACCTCTCTCCCCACTAGATAGATCAACTCGGCAAAAACTCAACAGAGAAACCACAGATCTAAACAGCTGCATAGATCAACTAGATTTAACAGGTATCTACCGAACATTTCACCCAGCAGCATCAGAATACATGTTTTTCTCAGCAGCACATGGAACATTTTCTAAAATAGACCACATTTTAGGCCACAAAGCAAATTTGTCCAAATTCAGAAACATTGAAGTTATACCTTGCATTCTCTCTGACCACAAGGGAATAAAATTAGAACTCAACACCAAAAGACACCTAAGAAAGTCTGGTATCGCATGGAGGCTGAACAACATACTCCTGAATCACGAGTGGGTCATGGAAGAGATTAGAAATGAAATTAAAATTTTCATGCTATTCAACAAAAATGAACACACAAATTTCCAGCTCCTCTGGGACACAGCAAAAGCAGTACTCAGAGGAAAGTTTATAGCTCTGAGCTCCTAAATCAACAAATTGGAGAGATCTGAAACCAACAATCTAATGACACATCTAAACTTCCTTGAAAAAGAGCAGCAAGATAAACCCCAATCCAGTAGATGGAAAGAAATGATTAAAATTAAATCAGAAATAAATGAATTAGAATCCAAAAAAACTATAGAAAGATTCAACAACACAAAGAGTTGGTTCTTCGGAAAACTTAACAAAATTGACAGACCCTTAGCAAATCTTATCAGAAAAAGAACACGCCCAAATAAATAAACTCAGAGATGAGAATGGAAACATCACCATGGAAACAACCAAGATTCAAAACATTATAAGGGAATACTTCTCAAAACTTTATGCTAATATATTTGAGAACTTGACAGAAATGGACTTTTTCCTAGCAAATATTGACATGCCAAAACTAAACCAAGATGAGTTAAACTATAACAGGCCCATATCAAGCACTGAAATAGAAACAGCAATAAGAGACCTCCCAGCTAAGAAAAGTCCAGGACCAGATGGTTTTACAGCAGAATTTTACAAGGCCTTCAAAGCAGAGCTCACACCAATACTCCTCCAACTCTTCAATGAAATTGAAAGAGAAAGTTCACTACCGAACACATTCTATGAAGCCATCATAAACCTCATCCCAAAACCGGGCAGGGACTCATCAAAGAAAGAGAACTATAGACCCATTTCTTTGATGAACATTGATGTAAAACTTCTCAACAAAATATTGACCAACCAACTTCAACAATTCATCCAAAAAGTCATACACCATTATCAAACAGGATTCCTTTCAGGGATGCAAAGCTGGTTTAATATACACAAATCAATTAATATTATTCATCACATCAACATGAGCAAGAATAAGAACCACTTGGTTATCTCAATAGTAGTAGAAAAAAGCATTCGACAAGATCCAACACCCCTTTATGATGAAGGTTTTGGAAAAATTAGGAATCCATGGAACATTCCTCAATACAATAAAGGCTGTATATGACAAACCTACAGCCAGCATTATACTCAATGGTGAAAAACTAAAGCCATTTCCTCTTAACTCAGGAACAATACAAGGATGTCCACTATCTCCACTTCTATTCAATTTAGTATTAGAATGCCTAGCTACAGGAATAAGACAAGATGCAGACATAAAGGGGATCCAAATAGGGAAAGAAGAAATAAAACTCTCCCTCTTTGCAGATGACATGATCTTGTATTTAAAGAATCCCATAGACTCCACTCCCAAATTACTCAAGCTGATTCAAAACTTTGGCAAAGTAGCAGGTTATAAAATTAACCCCCAAAAATCAATGGCCTTTTTATATGCCAACAATGAGAAAAGTGTGACTGAAATTAGGAAAGCAACTCCATTTGTAATAGCCCCACAAAAAAAATAAAATACCTAGGAATTAACTTAACCAAAGAAGTGAAGGACCTCTATGATGAAAACTTTAAAATCTTGAAAAAGGAAATCAACACAGAACTTAAAAAATGGCAAAACCTCCCATGCTCCTGGACTGGAAAGATTAACATCGTGAAAATGGCAATACTTCCCAAGGCTATCTACAAATTCAACGCGATGCCTATCAAAATTACAAGCTCATTCTTCAAGGAAATAGAAGAAGCAATCCAAAAATTCATATGGAACAATAAAAGACCCCGAATAGCAAAAACGCTCCTCAATGGAAAGAACACTGCTGGAGGAATATCAATACCAAATTTCAAACTCTACTATAACGTCATAGTAATCAAAACAGCTTGGTATTGGCATAAGAACAGACCTCAGGACCAATGGAATAGAATTGAAAACCCAGAAATGAACCTACAGACCTATAGCCATCTAACCTTCGATAAGGGAGCTAAAACAATAGAATGGAAGAAAGACAGCCTCTTCAGTAAATGGTGCTGGCAAAATTGGTTAACTACTTGTAGAAAACTAAAGCTAGATCCTTATATATCACCCTTCACCAGAATCAACTCCAAATGGATCAAAGACCTTGAAGTCAAAGCAGACACTCTGAAAACATTACAGGATGGAATAGGAGAAACCCTAGGTCTCCTTGGCTCAGGCCGAAATTTTCTGAATAGAGACCCAGAAACACAACAAATCAAAGAAAGGTTGGACAAATGGGATCGCATGAAGTTGCAGAACTTCTGCATGGCAAATGACATAGCTAGCAAGATCAATAGAAAGCCCACGGATTGGGAAAAGATCTTTACTAACCATACAATGGACAAGGGTCTCATATCTAAAATATACTTGGAACCCAAAAATTTAAACCACCCAACAACAAATCCTCAAAGAAACAACTGCCCAATAAATAAGTGGGCGAAAGACTTAAAGAGAAACTTCTCTGAAGAAGAAAGAAGGATGGCCAATAGACACATGAAGAAATGTTCAACATCCCTAGCCATAAAAGAAATGCTAATCAAAACAACATTGAGATATCACCTCACCCCAGTTAGAACGGCAAAAATCAAGAACTCTAACAACAACAGATGCTGGAGGGGATGTGGACAGAAGGGAACCTTACTTCATTGTTGGTGGGAATGTAAACTTGTTCAACCACTTTGGAAAGCACTATGGAGTTTCCTCAAAAGACTTCACATAGAACTCCCCTATGACCCAGCAATCCCACTTTTGGTCATTTACTCAAATGTTTACAAACAAGACCACACTAAAGCTACCAGCACAACTATGTTTATTGCAGCATTAATCACCATAGCTAAGACATGGAACCAACCCAGATGCCCCTCAGTAGACGAATGGATCAAGAAAATGTGGTATTTATACACAATGGAATTCTATGCCTCCATCAGAAAGAATGACATTGCCCCATTTGTTAGGAAATGGAAAAAACTTGGAAAAAATTATATTAAGTGAAGTAAGCCAGGCCCAAAGAAACATAGGTCCCATGGTTTCCCCTATTTGTAATATCTAGTATATGTATGAGTCAAGCAGAAAAGGTCAGATAATGTGATGTCAGGAAAATGAACCCTTAGATGTGTATTTTAATGTTTTTTTTCTTTCATGCATGTGTTTCTAACGCGTTTATAAGATTATCTCTTTGTTGCTTTGTATGTCCCTCCCCCACAGTATAACCCCTGCTTTCACTATATTTGATGTCAGTATAACTTGAGGAGGAGATGGGGATAAACCAGTTGTTTAAGGATACAGGTGGACCTGTTGCAACAACGAGAAGTACAAGTTGTCATGTCCAAACCGAGCTTCACAACGTCGGTGCGGGGGGGGGAAGGGGGGGGAAGGAGAAGGATTGGGACTGGGGGGGAGGGGGAGGCTGGGAAGGGATGTGAAGGGTAAACAAAGGAGGAGGCTGCAATGCTTGGTAAGAAATGTACGCATTATCCTGTCCATGTAATTGTAACTCCTCTGTACAGTATGTTCACAAATAAAATAAAATTAAATTAAAAAAAATCAAGAACTCTAACAACAACAGATGCTGGAGGGGATGTAGACAGAAGGGAACCTTACTTCATTGTTGGTGGGAATGTGAACTTGCTCAACCACTTTGGAAAGCACTATGGAGGTTCCTCAAAAGACTTCACATAGAACTCCCCTATGATCCAGCAATCCCACTTTTGGGCATTTACTCAAATGTTTACAAACAAGACCACACTAAAGCTACCAGCACAACTATGTTTATTGCAGCATTAATCACCATAGCCAAGATCTGGAACCAACCTAGATGCCCCTCAGTAGATGAATGGATCAAGAAAATGTGGTATATATACACAATGGAATTCTATGCCTCCATCAGAAAGAATGACATTGCCCCATTTGTTAGGAAATGGAAAAACTTGGAAAAAATTATATTAAGCGAAATAAGCCAGGCCCAAAGAAACATAGGCCCCAAGGTTTCCCTTATTTGCAATATCTAATATATATAGGAGTCAAGCGGAAAAGGTCAGATAATGTGATGTTAGGAAAATGAACCCTTAGATATGTATTTTCATGTTTTTTTTCTTTCATGCATGTGGTTCTAACGCATTTATAAGATTATTTCTTTGATGCTTTGTATGTCCCTCCCCCATAGTATAACCCCTGCTTTCACTATATTTGATGTCAGTATAACTTGTGGAGGAGATGGGGAAAAACAAGTCGTTTAAGGATACAGGTGGACCTGTTACAACAAAGAGAAGTACAAGTTGTCATGTCCATAACGAGCTTTACACTGTCTTTGGTTGGGGGGGCGAGAAGGATTGGGACTGGGGGGGCGATCGGTGATGCTGGGAAGAGATGTGAAGGATAAACAAAGGAGGAGGCTGCAATGCTTGGTAAGAAATGTACGCATTATTCTGCCCATGTAATTGTAACCCCTCTGTACAGTATGTTCACTAATAAAATAAAATAAAATAAATAAAAATAGATGTAGACCAAGTAAATAATCTCATCTTGCAATTAAAACAGCTGGAAAAACATGAAAAAATAGAACCTAAAGTTAGCAGACAGAGCCAGATAGTCAAATTAAGAGCAGAAATTAATGAGTAGAGAATAGGAAAATTATAAATAAAATTAATATTAGAAAAGGTACTTCTTTGAAAAAATAAAGAAAATTGATAGACCTTTGGCAAGATTAATTAAGAAAAGAAGAGAGGAAACCCAAATTAACAAGATCAGGCACGCCACGGGAAAAATCACAACAAAACCCAAGATATCCAAACAATTATAAAGAACTATTTTCAAAAGTTATACTCTCTAAAGAAAGAAAACCCAGCAGAAATGGATGCATTTTTTCATAAACTGCTGTGTTTAATGACAACTAATTTTTACAACTACTTAAAGATGACAAGATTATTTTTAAATAATGAAATGCATTTTGATAGGTATCTTATTAACATAGTTATTATCAGCAAATACAAATATTGAGTCATTAGGATTTCTTTCCATTTGTTGCTGTTATCTTTTTTGCCATTGGTTAGATTTTTTCAAATTTTTTATTGTGATTAAGTGGTTACATAATTTCCCAAATTTCACAGTATTGTGGGATATTGATGCTTAGTTAAAGTCACAAACACATTCAAACTTTCATAGAACAAATTGTCTATCATGGTCTATAACATTTATGAGTTCTATGAGCTTTGAAATGCAGTTATTTCTTCCACATTGGGTAATATGTGTATTTCTTTTGTTTTGCATAACATCACCTGTTCCCTCTTTCCCACTTGTTCCCTCCCTCCCATCACTGCCATTGAGTTGCTTAGTTCATTTTGATCAATGTCCAGTGCAGGTGATGGGGCCTGCTGTTGTATGTTTTTCCCTGATTCCCTCTAGTTCTGTGTCATCCTCCTGGTTTCCCTCTGGTGTGCACATATATATATATATACATGTGATCAATAGTATGGGGGTTATTTAGTAGTGATTCGACCAGATGGAGTAGAATCCTTCCTTTCTTAAGTCCTGTTAATTTTGTCGTATCACCTAACATTTTGGATTTAACAATGGATGCATTTTTAGAGAAATACAAGTTGCCCAAACTGAGCACAGAAGTAAATCAAATAAGCCAATATCGTACAACGAGATACAGGAAGCAATCAGAAGTCTTCCAACAAGGAAAAGCCCAGGACCAGAAGGATTCACAACAGAATTCTATAAGACCTTTAAAAAAGAACTAAAACCCATACTCCTCAAACTCTTCAGAGAAGCAGAGAGGGAGCTATCCCAAACTCATTCTACGATGCCAATATCACACTCATTCTCAAACCAGGCAAAGACCCAAAAAAAAGAGAATTAGGACAATTCTCCTTGATGAACACAGATGCAAAGAACCTTAACAAAATTCTAGCTAACAGAATCCACAAACACATAAAAAAAATCATACACTACGACCAGATAGTCTTCATCCTAGACATGCAGGGATGGTTTAACATATGTAAATCAACAAATGTAATCCAACACATCAACAGAGCCAAGGTCAAGAATCACATGATTATCTCCACTGATGCAAAAAAGGCTTTTGATAAAATACATTTATTCATGTTAAAAGCCCTGGAGAAAATAAGAATAGAAGGAACATTTCTTAACACAAATTAAAAGCCATATACGACAGAAACATAGCCAATATTATACTTAATGGGGAAAAACTACAAACAATTCTCCTAAAATCAGGAACAAGGCAAGGATGCCTACTGTCTCCACTCCTCTTCAATATAGTCCTGGAACCTTTAGCCAGGGCAATAAAGCAAGAAAAGGACATTAAAAGGATCCACACAGGGAAAGAAGAAGTTAAACTATCCCTTTTTGCAGATGACATGATACTATACCTTCATGATCCCAAAAACTCCATCCCCAAACTCTTGAAAATTATAAATCACTTCAGCAAAGTAGCAGGATATAAAACCAACCCACAAAAATCAGTCGCCTTCCTGTACACTGACAATGTACAAGCAGAGAGCGAAATAAAGGAAGCAACCCCATTCACAATAACCCCCCAAAAATTAACTTTTTAGGAATTAACCTAACCAAAGATGTCAAAGAACTATTTAACTAAAACTATAAAAACTTAAAGAAAGAAATTAAAGAAGAAACCAGGAAATGGAAAGACCTTCCATGCTCTTTGATAGGCAGACTTAATATAGTGAAAATGGCAATACTGCCAACATTAATATACAAATTCAATGCAATTCCTACTAAAATCCCAATGACATACATTTCTGAAATACAGAAAACCATCCAAAAATTCATATGGAGCAACAAAAGGCCTAGAATAGCCAAAACCATTCTAGGCAAAAAAGACAACATGGGAGGGATCTTGATGCTGGACTTCAAACTCTACTATAGAGTCATGATAACAAAGACAGCATGGTACTGGCACAAAAACAGACCCGAAGACCAATGGAACAGAATAGAAGATCCAGAAATAAAACCACATGCCTACAGTCGGCTGATATTTGACAAAGGAACCAAAGAAATACAGTGGAAGAAAACAGCCTCTTCAACTACTGGTGCTGAGAAAATGGGGAGGCCACATGCAGAAGACTAAAAGTGGACCCCAGCCTATCACCATGCACCAACATCAACTCAAAATGGATTAAAGACATTAACATCAGACCTGAATCTCTGAAACTACTGCAGCATAGAATAGGAGAGACACTTGAACTTATAGGCACAGGCAAGAATTTCCTGAACAGAGTCACAGGGTCACAACAAATTGGAGAGATATTTGACAAATGGGACTACTTTAAAAAGTTTCTGCACAGCTAAAGCTATAGCAACCAAGCTAGAAAGACACCCAACTAAATGGGAAAAAATATTTACCAGCAATATATCAGACAAGGGGTTAATATCCAGTATATACAGGGAATTCAAGAAACGAATCGCTCCCAAACCTAACAAACTAATTACTAAATGGGCAAGGGAACAAAGAGAGACTTCTCAGAAGAAGAGACAAAATTCACAAAGAAACAAATGAGGAAATGTTCACCATCCCTGGTTGTGAAGGAAATGCAAATAAAGACAACCCTGAGATACCAGCTTACCCCAGTCAGAATGGCCCACATCCTAAAGTCAGTCAACGACAAATGCTGGAGGAGATGCAGAGAAAGGGGAAACCTATTACACTGCTGGTGGGAATGTACACTTATACAACCACTTTGGAAAGCAGTCTGAAGGGTCCTCAGAAAGCTAAATATTGACCTCCCTTATGACCCAGTCATATCACTTCTAGGAATCTATCCTGAACAACAGGAACCAGTATACAAGGACACATGCACCTCCATGTTTATTGCAGCGCTGTTCACAATAGCCAGGATATGGAAACAACCCAGATGTCCCACCACAGATGAATGGATCCAAAAATTGTGGTATCTATTTCACAATGGAATATTATGCAGTCATTACAAAAGACAAAATAATGGCATTTGCAGGGAAACGGATGGAGCTAGAAGAAATCATGTTGAGTGAAGTAAACCAAGCACAAAGAGACAAAAAGCACATGGTCTCCCTTATAAGTGGATGTCAAATCCAAAATGTAAGGTGATATGACAAAATTAACAAGACTTAAGAAACAAAGGACTTCGACTCATCTGGTCAAATCACTACTAAATAACCCCATGCTGCTGATCACATATATGGCATATATGTGCACACCGGAGGGAAACCAGTAGGATGACACAGAACTAGAGGGAATCAGGGAAAAACATACAACAGCAGGCCCCATCACCTGCACTGGACATTGATCAAAATGAACTAAGCAACTCAATGGCAGTGATGGGAGGGAGGGAACAAGTGGGAAAGAGGGAAGAGCTGATGCTATGCAAAACAAAAGAAATGTACATATCGCCCAATGTGGAAGAAATAACTGTATTTCAAAGCTCATAGAACTCATAAATGTTATAGACCATGATAGACAATTTGTTCTATGAAAGTTTGAATGTGTTTGTGACTTTAACTAAGCGTCACTATCCCACAATACTGTGAAATTTGGGGAATTTTGTAACCACTTAATCATGATAAAAAATTTGAAAAATAATAATTACTTTAATCAAGGCATTATAAAAAATATAATGATAAAATAATTTTAAAAACTCAGCCAGAACAGAAGAAACGTATCATGGTCATTTAATTCATAAGAAATAACTAATGTTTAGGGTCTGCAAAGGTGGTAGAGCGCTTACCTTGCATTCCTGAGGCCCTCGGTTCGATTCCGCAGCACCACATAAGCAAAAAGAAAAAAGCCAGAAGTGGCACTGTGGCTCAAGAGGTAGAGCACTAGCCTTGAGCTGAAGAGCTGAGGGACAGCACTCAGGCCCAGAGTTCAGGCCCCATGACTGGACAAAAAAAAGAAATAACTAATGTTTGATACAAAATTTCCTCCTTAGTTTTCTTAAGCAGGGTTGGTAACTCACGCCTGTAATCCTAGCTTCTCACAAGGCATGAGACCTGGAAAATCATGGTTCAAACACAACCTGTGCAGAAGAACATACCAGTTAATCTCTAATTAATCAGCAAAAAGCTGAAATGAAGATGAAACTCAAGTAGTAAAGCACCAGCCATAAGCTAGTGCAGTGTGTGTGAAGACCTGTGCTCAAGGCCCTATACCAGAAAAAAAAAATTCTTCCTTTCTGCTCCTTTCCCTCCTCCTCTTTTTCCTCTCTATGCTTTCCCCCACATAATCTGTTCTGCTGCTTGAGTACTTGGGCTTGAACTCAGGAGGGAACTCATGCTCTGACTTTAGCTTTTCTTCTCGCCTGCCGCTCTGCCACTTGAGCTACAGCTCTACTTCTTCTCCTGCTTCTGATAGGGAGAGAATTCAACTTCATGTCAATCTATTCCTGAAAATACCTTGTTCAAATACCTTTTATTCTGTGTTTATTACCTTCCCTGTCTGTGGTAAGCCTGAGATCTAAAAGAGTCTTTATGTAAATGAGGTGTATATTAAAATAAAATCTTTATATTATATTGTTTTCTCTTGCTTTAACTTTTTGAGATGTCTCGCTATGTAAACCAGAATGGCCTCCACCTTGTGACCCTGCTTCAGCATCCCTAGTACTGGAATTATATATGTGAACCCCATGCCTGGCAATGAAATCTCACTGTTATGTATGAAGCAGAGTTGTCTTCCTTGCTAAGTCTGAAAAGAATCATTTTAAGGCAGGAGAAATATGTACTCATTTCCCTGAAATTTTCTCAATCTTCATTTTCCTTGGGATGCACTTTAATAAAGGCAATGTAATAATAAAATTATGTTAAGAATAAAAAATAAGTTAAAGGTAATTTCTGAGGGGTCAGTTGTGGGACTTGAACTCTGAGCTTGGGTGCTGTCCCTACGCTTTTCAGCTCAAAGTGAGCGCTCTTCTTGTCCTGTGACTTGAGCCACAGTGCTGCTTCCAGTTTTCTAGTGGTTTATTGGAGATAAGAATCTCTCGGACTTTCCTGCCTGGGCTGGCTTTGAACCGTGATCCTCAGATCTTAACCTCCTGAGTAGCTAGGATTGTAGGCATTTTGAGCCACTGGTGCCCAGAGCTAAAGATAATTTTAAATCAGCAAAAGAAAACCAAATTTTCCCATGTAAGGGAAGTATTATATGACTAATATTTTTTCCAGGGGAAAGGTAGGTGCCATTCAGAAGTAGGAGGATAAATTAAAGTGCTGGACTTACGTCTTTCTTTCTTTCTTTTTTTTTTTTTTTTTTTTTTTTTTGGTCATGGAGGCTGAAGTCTAGGCTTGGGCTCTGTCCCACAGCTCTTCAGTTGAAGGCTAGTGCTCTACCAGTAGACCACGGAGCCACTTCCAGCTTTTTCTTCTTATGTGGTGCTAAGGAATCGAACCCAGTACCTCATGCATGCAAGGCAAGCACTCTACCACTGAGCCCCTTCCCATCCCCAACTTATGTCTTTTTGTTATTATTTTGTTTTACTTTATTTCTGTGACTTGCCCACGTTTACATATTTTTCTACTAAAATAAACTAAGTTCATTCCTTGCTGCCTCTAATTCATTCATCCATTCATTTATTCATCTAATAAACTCATTATGACCACAAAAGAAAAAAGAAAAAAAGAAAAATCTGTTACTTGAGAATACTACATCCAGGAACTGGAGATGTAGTTCAAGTGATAGAGTGTCAGCTTTGAGCAGAAAAGGCCAAGCAAGAGCATGAGATATGAGTTCAAGCTCTAGCACTGCAGAAAAGAAAATAATATAAAATGTCGATTATTTGCCAGGTGCCAGTGGCTCATATCTGTAACCCTATTTACTCAGGAGGCTGAGATATGAGGATTGTGGTCTGAAACCAACCAGGGAAGACAAATTGAAGAGACATGTATCTCTAATCAATAAAAGCTAAAGTAGAGGTGTGGTTCAGGTGAAAAAACACTAGTCTAGAACAAAAAAGCTAAGCAAGAGAGTAAAGTCCTTAGTTCAAATCCTAGTCCCAGCACACACACACACACACACACACACACACACACACTACCACATGCAGCACAAACATCCTCTAAAAATAAAGAGAAAGCATCAAAAGCTATGAGAGAGTTTTATCACCACCTTAAATACCTTATAAGTAATACTAAAGGGAAATTTCCTACCTTAAATAACAATAATGAAAAATATAAAAAATAAAATTAGCCAGAGATTCATTGTATTATCAAAATTACAATGTTCTAATACAATAATGATGGTAAGTGAATCAATTTTAGTATAAAAGTTCAAGATAGGAATATCATTAGCAAGACAGCAGAGTAGATGTTTACTGATTCTACTCCCCACCCCACCTGCCAGAAACTGAGGGTACTAATAACTACCCTCAGGGTTCCAGAACCTGTGAGGCTGAGATACCGCTTTCAGTACCAAACTGAGAAAGCTAAAGTTTCCAGGGAGAGAGTAATGGTTTTATCTGATATACTACATCTCTCACAAGTCAACATAGCTCAACAGACAGAAAATTCCTCTGGCCTAGTGAGAAAATGAATTTAAGAGGACCTCAACTCCCCCACCATTATTGGGGAGCTATTTCTGGGACCCATTATTGGAGGCTTCCTCTTGTCTTCCTCTTGTCATTTCAAATTAACTACATAAAACTACATAGGTTCTGCATAGAAAGGAAATAACTGTTGGAATGAAAAGGGAGATTCATATTGGGAGAGATGATTGCATGCCATATATCTGACAAAGAATTAATTTCCAAAATATATAAGGAATTTTTTAAAAACTCAGCATAAAAATATCCAATAACCCGTTTTTAAAATGGACAAATCATATAAATAGACATTTCTCAAAAGAAGATATACAAGTGGGCAACAGTTTTTTAAAAGATACTCAATGTCTTTAATATCAGGGGAATACAAATCAAAAGTATAAAATGGTACTACCTCAAATGAAAAGTAAGAAAAATAAAAAAACAATAGAAAGTAAAAAGAAAAATAGTTTGAAGTTAATCTATGTGAAATTTGGTAATTTTTCTCTTATTTTTAGTCATGAAATCACAGATAGTTTTTTTGAACAAACAGATAAAAAGATCATAGCTATATTTTAGGAGTTCTTAGGAACTAAAATAGAACTTTTTTCCTCCTTATCCCATCAATGTAAGGAATTTTTGGTCGTTTTAGCAGTCTTTTACGGGGACTAGTGTTCCTAAGGTACATATCAATTGGTAATATCTAGTCATCACTAAGAAGTCTAGTCATGCTAAACTGGCCCCCAAAAAGCCATGGAAGAAACACTAATAAATGAAAGCAGATACTATTCTTCTATTCATTAGGAAGCACAAGTTTTTTTGTTGGGTAACTTCAAGGTTGATGTTTCTTTTACTTTTGTATATAAAGGATTTTTCTATGCTGACTTTCTAATTTTATAGAACTGTACTCAGTATCTGAGAATGTCTACACCTCAGTATTTTTTCCTCACTGAGCTCTCATCCTTCAACATACTCACACTGATATTTGAAATGTTCCTCAATGTCATGTAGGAACATTTTATGACACATTATGTTCTAGTTCCTCAGATTGTTCCATGTAGAAGATTTTAGACTCCATATTCAAAATAGGCAAGTTCTTTGTGAGGAATGGCACATTGGAGAAGTTGACCCTACTTTGCTAGTTCCTTTGAGAATATGTAATCATTAACTTTTTAGAGATAAGTTGGCTTGAGAAGTATGTTCCTAATTCAATAGAGACCATATCTCAGGAGAATGACAGGTAAAAAAAGCTTATCCTTAATTTTTGTATGGGTGCGGGCCAGTTTTTATAAAACAAGCCATTTAGAGATTGGTATGTCAAAACTACAGAAGCTTCATCCTTTAGGTAAAGATCTTTTGCTAAAAATCAAGACTTCTATGGTGATCTTTTATTTCATAAATTCTTAAATTAGATTGTTAAGGTTTCTTGTGCAGAGCATTTTTGAAAGAGCTATACATTACCAAAGAAGCACAAGCATACTTTTTACCTGTTCATACTGCAGTACTGGTATAGAAACAAGGTTGGAAAAAAATTATTTTAAATTTTTTGTGTTTCTGCCCAAAATACAAACAAGCCTTCCTGACTTTCAAGAGTCATATGCCTACATATTTTTTAAATGTATTAACTCAGATCCCTGAAATGGTTTATAAAATTTATAATGAAAGAAATTTGCCTATGACAAAAGAAAGTATTTAACTCCAGTCATGTAATATATTTTTTATTTTATATAGACATATAAGAAAATTTTTATTGAAAAGCCTCAAACACAAGGTTCCATGCCTATGCCTTCTTTCACAAACTTCTGCACTAATAACTAAATCAATATGATATTGGCTATATTAGTACAAAAAATATCAACTTTAGAAATCAAAATGAAAGATAAAGAAAATATCTAAAGCCTCTGTTTCTTACAGAAGACATTGCAACTACAATATTAAAAAGTTAGTGTTGGTAAGTAACATTATACAATTGATTTTTTAATGCTCAGGTTAATAGTAACAACAATATAAATTCAGAAGCAGTAATCACTTTAAGTGATTATTACTAATTTACATCTAATTTGCCTTGTATTTTTAAATAATATTAAGTAAAATTTCTAACTGAAATATCATGAAATACTTTTAACTCTTTACTGAGTCTATGGCACAATAAGTAGGGTTTGGAGTGAGGAAAATACATCAAGTAAAATTTTGTATTAAATACTAACCAGAAACTATTGTAGATCATCCTGCCTCAAAATAATATCTTACAAAATGAGCTTAGCTGTATTTAATTCTATTGATCAAAGAGCAAAGGAAAGATTTAAAATCAAGCAAAAGTTTATTACTGTGTAGAAAGCTGTCTACTATATAATTACAGCATATAGCCATTAACCAATAAAATGTGCTATCTAATTTAGAATTCTTTTGAAAAATAATCCCATGACTATCTATTGTTCATTTCCCCTCTCCCCCTCTCTCCCCTTCTCCACCTCTCTCTCTCTCTCTCTCTCTCTCTCTCTCTCTCTCTCTCTCTCTCTCTCTCTCTCTCTCCCCGTCTCTCTTTCTCTCTCTCTCCCCCGTCTCTCTTTCTCTCTCTCTCCCCCGTCTCTCTTTCTCTCTCCCTCAGTACTTGGTCTTGAACTCAAGGCCTTATATTCTCACTTAAGCCTGGAGCTTGAGTCACCACCACTTCCAGAATTTTGCTGGTTAATTGGAGATAGAGACTTTTGGATTTGTCTGCTCAGGCTGGTTTCGACTGCAATATCAGATTTCAGCCTCCTGAGTAGCTGGGAGTATGAGCCTGAGTATGAGCCACCACCTCCTGGCTACTCTTCATTCTTAGAGTAACACATTTTAAATTGGTCTGAGCTGGTAATGGTATGTATGTCTCTTGACCTTGCAAGTTAAGATCCAATGAATGCCTCTGTACCCGATTCCAACTTTGCATTTGCAAGAGAATTTATGCTCCAAGGTTTCTCTTACCCGTGGGAGGTTCAGGTCCTCCTCTTCTCCCTCTTCACTACAACATACACCCTCACTATAACAGGAAATGGGGCTATTGTTTGTGCCCTATTATGTGATCAGCGACTCCACACCCCCATGTACATGTTCCTGGGGAATTTCTCCTTTCTAGAGATCTGGTATGTCTCTTCTACAGTCCCCAAGATGTTGGTGAACTTCCTTTCAGAGAATAAAAACATCTCCTTTGCTGGGTGCTTCCTCCAGTTTTATTTCTTTTTCTCACTGGGAACATCAGAATGCTTCCTTTTAACTGTCATGGCCTTTGATCGATACCTGGCTATCTGCCACCCCTTGCATTACCTAAATATCATGACTAGGAATTGCTGTGCCAAACTGGTCATTATCTGCTGGGTTTGTGGATTCCTGTGGTTCTTAATCCCTATTGCTCTCATCTCTCAGATGCCCTTCTGTGGCCCAAATATTATTGACCACATAGTGTGTGATCCAGGGCCACTTTTTTCATTAATGTGTGCCTCTGCCCCAAGAACTCAACTGCTTTGCTACACCCTCAGCTCATTAGTTATCTTTGGTAACTTCTTCTTCATTCTTGGGTCCTATACTCTTGTTCTAATAGCTGTGTTGCAGATGCCTTCAGCCACTGGGAGACGTAAAGCCTTCTCCACATGTGGGTCCCATCTGACTGTGGTGTCACTGTTCTATGGTTCTCTGATGGTCATGTATGTGAGCCCAAAACTCCAACACTCTGTAAGAATGCAGAAAGTTGCAACTTTGTTCTATGCTATGGTGACCCCACTTTTTAATCCCATCATCTACAGTCTTCGGAATAAGGAGATAAAGGTAGCCCTGAGAAAAGTTCTAGGGAGTCTCAATATAATCTAAAGTATAAAAAATGGTTTCTCTATGATTAGACTGTTATAATACAGTGAAATGCAATCTGAATTATATAGTTATCTAATATGATAGTCTACTGAGTCTAGTGACTAACTATTTTTGGCCTATGAATTAAACTTCTATAGGATCCTTTATATAGTTAATTAGCCAACTTGTATAGATGGATGAAAGTGTATGGTTTATCTGGAATTTAGACTGTTTTAACCCAGAAATGTGCAAAATTAAATGAATAGTTTTTACATGATTCAACTATAATAAAAATTACTATGTTCTATTTGATAATTTAAGTTTATAGTTATGGAATAAATAAAATTGTATCTGTCATCTGGATTGTTTGATAAATCATGACTAATAAATGGAAGAAAATGTATGCATTCTGATTTCTCTTATTACATGTAGCCTTATTATATGATTATTTCTAATGAATAAGCACTTTGAAGCAATTTACCAAGTTGCTCAGGTGATAATTATATTCTAGCCTAATGACACTTAGATGTATGTTGTTTCAGGATATGGTGGTACATAATTGTTTTTTGTTTTTGTTTTTGTTTTTTGGGTCCGGTAGTGGGGCTTGAACTCTGGGACTGGGCACTGTCCCTCTGCTCTTTAGCTCAAGGCAAGCACTCTACCGCTTGAGTCACAGCGCCACTTCCTGGTGGTACATAATTGTAATTCCAGCTCCTCTCAATGCAGAATCAGGAGGGAGGAATGTGAGCTCACACAAGGAAAGTTAGCAAGTTTCTTTCAAAATATAAACTAAAAAGCTGGAGGCATAGTTCAAGTGGTAGAGCACTTGCCTAGCATGCAGAAAGCACTAGGATCAATCACTGTAACCCCACAAAGAAAAACAATTGTGTCTGTTCTTTATCTCTCTCTCTAAGTCTCTAAAGGGCAACTTCTAATTTTATGTACAGCAACATCTGTCAAAATATTCAGAGGTGCAATATAGTGTACACCTTATATTTTTATCTAAATACAATGCCCCAACAAAACCTGATGGGGCAAAGAAAAACACTGATGGGTCAGCCAATTAGCTTTTAGATAATAGCCTTCTAAATAAAAGTTTTAGGTAATACATTTAGTTTTGGTCAATATGCATCTTAAAATTGCCAACAGAAATAGTGTACTTGAAAGTAAACTGAAAAAATATTTAAAATAACATATCATTATTATTCACTGCTGAAACTATGAAAAAAATTATAGAGAGGATTAATTCACAGCACATTATGTGCATGTATGGAAGAAAACCTTTCCATACTCTAACACACTCTAACATACTCTAAGAAAAAGGAAAAAAAGAAATACTAAGGAACAAAGATGCTAGGGTTTAACACAGGCATGCAGCTACAGATTCCCCAGAAGCTGAGCCATCTGAAGTTAGGTTTATGTTAGACTCTGCACCTAACCTCTTTGGCTTCTAGTACTGATTATTCAGTTTAATGTCTCCTACAGAAAACCATTTTTATTCTTAAACAATTGCTGTCAACCAGCACCACAACTCAGTTCCCTTCCCTGCATCATCTCATTCTCTGAGGCTGCAAACTCCTTGCCTTCTCAAGCCACTCACCTGAGAGATGCTTCCCATAGTTGCCTTTCTTGAAGCACTTCTAGCCTGATCCTCATGCTATAGAAATCTTCATTTGGGATGCCCCAGGCTGCATGTGCTGCAACTGAGGAACCTCAACATCCTATTTTGTTGTTTTATTTTTGGTGTCAATACTGGGACTTGAACTCAAGGCCTCAAATTCTTGCTTGCTTTTTCACTAAAAGATGGCACTGTACCATATGAGTCACAGCTCCACTTCTGGCTTTTTGCTAGTTAATTGGAGATATGGGCATCATGGACTTTTCTGCCTGGATTGGCTTTAAACCTCGATCCTCAGATTGCAACTTCCTGAGTAGGATTACAGGCATGAGCCAACAATGTCCAGCATCATTTTTTTTTGGGGGGGGGGTCCGGTTGTGGGGCCTGAACTCTGGGCCTGGGTACTGCCCCTCAGCTCTTCAGCTCAAGGCTAGCCCTCTACCACTTGAGCCACAGCGCCACTTCCGGCTTTTTTTTCTGCTTATGTGGTGCTGAGGAATCGAACCCAGGGCCTCAAGCATACAAGGCAAGCGCTCTACCACTGAGCCATCTTCCCAGCCCCCAGCATCATTTTTTTATGATTGAAGTTCAATGAAAAATGGGATGTGTTTCAGTTACAAGTGCTACCCTTGAGCCATTTCAATCTCAGGAATTTTCCACCTCTGACTTCCTGGACTTACAGTCCCTCCTATTGTTGTTCCACTTTTAATGGGTCCTGGTGTTGGACATCAGCTAATTCTCCTGATGCTTCAATATGTTTATTTCTTAGATGTTACCTTCATCTTCCAGCAGACAGCTCTTTTTATGGTACTATAAACACACTCATCTGTGTATGGTCAGGAGAAATCCATCTTCATGGCCAATGTCTCTGATTAGTCCAAAACTCTACTTTCCTTCCTTTCTGATCATTGCCCACATGATCCTGAGTTTCAGGGATCTCCTCAACATTATGCTGGTGCTCCTGCTGATAATCTTTGCATTGCTTCATTTCTCCTAAATGATCTTTGTCCCATCACCTCTGGATATTTTTCCATGCCTGATGGAGAAAATTGTCTGCATGTGGCCCTGGCAGCCAATTCCACTATGATGTCATTATATCATGTTTTGAGCAAAATCAAGCATGAATACCAGATAAACTGATTCCCACCCTGGAGAAGCCACCTCTGTCAGGCAAGGTTTTAAGGCTATGCCTGCCTGAAACAGACTTTGAAGTTCAACAGGACAGTTTAGATGCTATGGCTGTCAGCATGAACAGTACCAGCACTATCCTCTATGTGTTCAGCTGCCAAGCCCTGGAAGTCTCTGGTACTATCTGGAGGTATGGCAGGCCATCTACTACTTGGCAGCCAGGTCTGGGACAGTTTGCCTCCTACTGCTGTTTCTGGAACAGCTTGCTACCACCTTTCTTGATGTTCCTAGATCAGGTGGAGTGGGAAGCTTTCTGTGAAAAGCTTCAGATAAAACTAAGAAAAAGTAGACAAGACAGAAATAGTCAAAAGCTGTGGTAATAATGGTGCATGCTGATAATAAGTGAGGAGAATGAAACAGGAAGATTACAAGCTCAAGAGGAGTCTGAGCTATATCTTTATCATGAACTGAAGTGAAATTCTAAGTAGGAGGTGGTTATTGAAAGGGGCTGGTGATAAATGAATGAAAAAGGAAATGAGAAAATACAGCAAGAATACCTAATGTACATGTGTGACAAAAGAAGTGGGAACTATGAAATGAATCAGGGTCAAGGTAACAGATGTGATGGGGAGAATAAGTGAAGCAGGGACATATTAAACTGAAACTCCCTTGTGCAACCTTTTGAAGTTCTGGGGGAAAAAATTAAATAGTTGTGGGGGAATTAGCCATGCGAGATGTCTTTCTGAAGCAGCATAAGATGCCCACATGTCTGTGAAGGGGGTCAGTAAACTATATACATACTTGAAATCTAAAAGATACAGGTGAAGAAACTTTATATTTTGTATGAAACAGAGGACAAACTAGTATGTTTAAAACATTAATATGTGTATTGGCCACAATAGAGTCATTAAAAGAAAAGATTCTATATTCTGGCATAGATACTTCTGGAACACTGACCACACTAAGTAGCAAGGATCTAATTAGGACCTAATCAAAATGTGAAAAGAGCAAGGTCTTAAACGTAACAGCCTCTAAAATATCTCCCCATTAAAACACAGATGGTAGATTGGAGTCAGATGAGAAAAATTTGAGTGAATTTTTCTCTCTTGAAGTTAGGTAAAGATATAGACATTGCCCAATTTCTATCAAACCTTGAGAAAATGCTCTCTGTTTACAAGACATTCTGTAAGTGCAAATTGGGAAATTTCTTTAGCACTGTATACTTCCTTATGCTCAGTTACAAATTTTCTTTCTTGAGAGTCTGCTATCTACCAAGCCCTATGATATACATTAGAGAGAATGGTCAACTAAACTGAGCCTACACTTTCTTTTGGAGCCTACAAACTATCACAAATTCTAACTCCTAACTAAAACATCCAAAAATGATCTTCGAATTAACATTTTAACAGTATTTTAAGGAAAAGTGCATGTAAAACATACTAATCAATAGAAAAGGACTGGGAGTTTCCATGGTCCAGGTAGCCTCCTGAGAAAGCAATGCTTCTGTGAAGATTTATAACCTGAATGAAATTGCCTAAATAATGAGGCCTGAAGGTAAAATGTGCATCTGGGACACATGGAATAGAATGTGACTTAACTTAGTCTCAGTTTTTGAAAAAGTTACCTGCCTAGCTACTCAGCAGGCTGAGATCTCAGAATCATGGTTCAAAGCCAGCCCAGGCAGCAAAGTCTATGAGACTCTTATCTTCAATTAACCACCAGAAAACTGGAAGTGGAGCTGTGGCTCAAGTTGTAGAGTCCTATCCTTAAGCGAAAAAGCTCAGAAACAGTGGCCAGGGCCTGAGTTCAAACCACAACCACTGAAAAAGAAAAAGTTACCTGCCATAATATAAGGAATGGTTAAGAGAAACAAGTATATTTGAAAACAATGATAGCAGTATGCTAATGAAGAGAAAGTAGAAATTAATATTCGTAGGACATATTTGGGAAAGGAAATACTCAAAATATATTGCAAGGTTGAAAATGGAGGTTGAGAGCTAAGCAGAGTGTCATACCAGTTTTCTGGACAATGCTATGTCCCTGTGTGCCAATACTTCAGTATGCATAAGTCTGACTTTCTACTGTCTGCATTAGATCCTTTCTTTCCCATTTGCTTTCTCTAAGCTCATAAGACTGTTTTTGCTCTCCTTGCTTCAAACTGGATGTGCTGAAATGCACATGAAATAAAATGGCATTAGCTATTTTAGGACAATACTTAAATCATTACCACCAGTAATTGATACAGATGCCCCCTTGATCTCTCAGATATAATGTTTCTAAGGTGTCTTCTAAACTGGCTTCAGAAAGGTTTAATACAAGATAAACCTTTCTGGGAACCAAATGCTCAATTCTGTCTTTATCAGTCCTCACTTCTCTATCAGAGATTCTTTTGTCTACCAAATAACTTGTGAGTAAACCTTAGGTTCTGCAACCCTGTAGTCTGATGAATAGCCATCCCAACTCCCTATGAATTCATCAGATCAGTTCTAGAGTTGACTTTGAAGTACTTCTGGAACACCTATGTTAAAATATTACCTAACAGTCAGGTATAATGAATGTCTCAAGGAGTAAACAGTAAGGCTAATTTCTACTAAGAAAGAGATGCAAATTCAAACAAGCATCCACAAAAAATAAATAGAGACAAATGTTATTGGTGGTTTTGGTTATAGTCATTTTGGTGATGTAGTAAGAAGGGAATCATATTTAAATATATTGAAAGTGAAGAGATGAAGAAAGATAAAGGCTCCTTGCTATTTTTTAATTTTATTTTTATTGTGAAAATACTGTACAGAGGAGTTACAATTACATGGGCAAGATAATGATACATTTCTTATCAAGCATTGTAGCCTCTTCCTTTGTTTCACCTTCCCACCCTTCCCATCCTCCCCCTGCTTCCCCACCCAATCTTCCTCACTTCTCCCCCACCCCCACCAAAGTTGTAAAGTTCGTTTTTGACATAACGACCTGTACATCTCATTGTTGCTATGGGTCCACCTGTATCCCTAGTTAAACGATTTGTTTTTCCCCTTCCCCTCCACAAATTATACAGACATCAAATACAGTGAAAGCAGGGGTTATACTGTGGGGGAGGGACATACAGAGCAACAAAGAAATAATCTTATAAATGTGTTAAAAACAATCACATGAGGAGTATTGGTTTATCACCCTCTTTCACTGTAGAAATTGTATACATAATCTTAACATGTGTTCTAGCTGATCAATGTATAAGTGGTTCAAGTTAAAGTAAGTGACATATTTCTGTCCAACTAAAAACAAAAATATATAATTAGTATAAGTTTAGGATAGTCCTAGCAGATGAGCAGAATAGCTCAATAGCTATGTCCAGATGACATATAAAATGGTGCTAAGCAAAATGAACTACAAGAGGTTTTTGTTTTTGTTGTTGTTGTTTTTAATGTACTATGTGATTTCTTTTTTCTTCTGTGTTTTATTATTTATATTCTGTGTTAAATCCCTATGGTTTATCCCCTGTTGTCACTGTATTTGATTTTAGTACCCTGGGTATTGTATATATGTTTGTCTGAATTAGGGAAGGGAAGAGAAACAAGAAAATGGTGAGGCAAAGGGGGAGCCTATGCATCAAGGATACAAACAATATGTTGGAAATGAACTGTACAACTGGGGGGGGGGCGGAGATTGAGGGAAGGGAAAGCAGGAGAAAAATGATGGAGGGGGTAAGAAATTTGACAAGAAATGTATTCATTACCTTATGTATGTAAATGTAACCCTTCTGTATATCACCTTGACAATAAAATTAAACTTAAAAAAAACAATCGCATGAAAGAAAAAAAACATTTGAATATATACCTTAGGGTTCATTTCCCTAACATCACCTTATCTGACCTTTTCTGCTTGGCTCAGACATATACTAGATATTGCAAATAAGGGACACCATGGGACCTATGTTTCCTTGGGCGTGGCTTACTTCACTTAATATAATTTTTTCCAAGCCTTTCCATTTCCTAACAAATGGGGCAATATCATTCTTTCTATTGGAGGCATGGAATTCCATTCCTTGCTATTTCTTAAACTATGCCTGTCACACTCATAGCAGCTATATGTACAAGTCCCTCTGCCTAGAAACTTATTTTCCCAGATATTTATATTAAACTACATACTTTCCATTTAAATATCACATTTTGGTGAGGCCTTTCTTGACTACTCAATTTAAAATTGCACCAGTGGAACATGAACAGCTCTTGGTTAAAATGTACAGTCTTAGGTAGGATGGGTAAGTTCTGAGGATCTATTTATAACAGAAAGACTACAGTTAATCATAATGTAATGTATGCTTCAAAGTTTCTAGGAGAAAAGATCTTAAACATCATCACCTCAATAAAGTAACAAATATATGAAATGGTGGACATGTTCATTAGCTTGATTTACTCATTTCAAAATGTACACACATCAAAATATGGCATATGGACTTAAAATATAATATTTTTTGTCCATTGACTTCTTTTTTAACAATTTTCCTTTTCTTATTTTTCTACATTTTACTAGCATCAATTAATTATACACAGAGTTTCATTTTTATGTTTCCATTTTCAAACCCCTAAGAAGACATATTATAACTTCCTAATATTCATTTTTGTTTAAGTGCATGTTAATTGTTCAAAGGAGATTCACCATGGTGGGCTGGGAAGGTGGCTCAGTGGTAGAGTGCTTGCCTTGCATGCTCAAGGCCCTGGGTTCGATTCCTCAGCACCACATAAGCAAAAAGAAAAAAGACGGAAGTGGCACTGTGGTTCAAGTGGTAGAGCGCTAGCCTTGAGCTGAGGAGCTGAGGGTCAGCGCCCAGGCCCAGAGTTCAGGCCCCATGACCGGACCCAAAAAAAAAAAAAAAAAGAGATTCACCATGGTATTTCACACATGGATTTACTATAGTTTAATCAGATTAGTGCTTGCTTACACTCATTTTTTTCTGACTTTTATACTGTTACTCAGCAGGTTTCAATGATTTTTATTTTGCAATCTTCATTCACAGACTGAAATGCATTCTCCTATTTTAAGTTGATAAAAAATAATTGCATACATTAATTTGGTAAAGCATACTGTTTCAATATAGATATACATTATGAATTGACCAGATCTGGTAAGTTAACATACATATAAATTCAAATATTTATCTGTTCTTTGTGCTAAGAATATTTGAATTCTTCTGTTTTAGTGATTTTGAAGCCCATCATTATTTTGTGTGATCATCATGAATCACAGAATACCAAAACCATCTTTTTTCTACCTAAAACTTTGTATTAATTGACCTGTCTCCTCATTTATACTTTCTAGTAATCAGAATAATGTTAACTAAAACTAAAATATCAGTTCATCCTTGCTAAATTGGCTATAATAAAAAGGTAAGTGTTGGTGAGGATATCAATGAAAGAAAACCCTAGCCAGGCACTTGTGCTCAAGCCTGTAAATCTTAGCTAGGATCAAGGTTCAAAGCCAGGCTGATTAATTGATCATGTCCAAATGTAATTACTTGTATTTTACTATCCATTGGATTAACGTGTAGATTTATATACATATTCTATTTATTAAAAATGAGAGAAACCATGCAGCATATGTTTCTTTGGGTCTGGTTTACCTCACTTAACATAATTTTCCCCAAGTCTTTCCACTTCCTTACAAATGGGGCAATGTCATTCTTTCTGATGGAAGCACAGAATTCCATTGTGTATGTAAACCACATTTTCTCTATATATTCATCCACTGAGAGGCATTTGGGTTAATTCCGTATCTTAGCTATAGCAAATAATGCTGCAATGAACACAGTTGTGCTGGTGGTTTTAGTGTGACCTGGTTTGTGGTCATTTGGGTAAATGCTCAGGAGTGGGACTGCTGTGTCACAGGAAAACTCTATGTTTAGCCTTTTCAGGAACCTCTATACTGCTTTTCAGAGTGGTTGAACAAGTTTACATTCCCATTAACAATGTAGTAGCATTCCCTTTGAGCCACATCCCTGCCAACATCTGTTATTATTAGTTTTCTTTGTAATGGCCATTCTAACTGAGGTAAGATGAAATCTCAATGTTGTTTTGATTCTTATACAACACCCTAAGCAGAGGATCACAGTGTATTTGACCATATAAAATGATGCTTATCGAAATGAATTCCCACTAATGGAAATAAGAGGCTTTTTATTGTATTGTTTTCAGTTATTTTTCCTTTATTTCTTTTTGTTTATTCCCTTTTGTCACTATTATTTTTTATCTCTGTACCCTTTGTATTGTATATAAGCTTATCTGATTTGGGGAGGGGAAAGGAATCACAGAAACAGTGGGACAAAGGGAAACCAATTCAGCAGGGATATTCACTAGACTGTTGGAAATTAACTTTACAACTTGGCAGAGAGGAGGGACGGGAGGGAGAAACGGGAGAAAATGAAGGAGACAGTGACACCATTCAAAAAGAAATGTACTCTTTACCTTACTGATGTAACTATAACCCTTCTGTGTATCACCTTTAAATTAAAAAAAGCCAGACAGAGCAGGAAAGTCCATGAGACTTTACCTCTAAGTAACTACTAAAAAACTGGAAGCAAAAACTGCAATGCAAGTGATAAAGCCTTAGCTTTGAGTTTAAAAAGCTCAGGAACAGAGCTTAGTCCCTGAATTCAAACCTTAGGACCAGTACACACATTCAGACACACACACACACACACACACACACACACACACACACACACACACACACACACACAGAATAACTAAAGGCAAGTTTTATATCTAAGAGTAATTCTGAAAGAAATGTGTAAAATAAGATCATTTTAGGCTTCAACTGTACAGGTATTCTTAGAGCAAACTTTACAAAAGTGCACATAGTGAAGCTGAGGGTCTGAAAATATAATACTCATGTTTGGGTATTTCTTGGAGTGTCCTCAGTTATCACGAAGAGTATGGAGGACCCAACTCGAGGACTAGTTCTGTTGAAAATTCTTCATGTTTCCATATGTGTGCCTACACATTCACACACATACACACACAACTGAGTTCAAGCCCAAAGACCAACATAAAAGTGGGAGGAGGCTGTGTAGTGTTGGTAGGAATATAAGTTAGTAGAAACATTTTATCAATCAATATGGAGATTCTTCACAAAACTTAAAAGACCTACCATATTACCCAAAAATCCTACTTCTGGGAATATACCCCAAAGAATTAAAAACAGTAGATCAAAGACATGTCTGAACTTCCATGTTCATGGTGACATTATTCTCAGTAGCCAAGATATGGAAACAAATAGTGTCTACCAATTGATGGATGTGTAAAGAAAAGACAAGACATATGTGCAATTGAATATTATTTTTAAATCCTGCTACTTGTCACATGTCAATAGAACTAAAAAGTATTATGTAAAATAAAATAAGCCAGGCACAGAAAGATAAGCACTGTGTGGTCTCACTGAAAGGTGCAATGTAGAAAAATTGATCTCATAGTAGTTGAGAGTACAATGTGGTTACCAGAGGTTGGAGAAAGTGAGTGGGAGGGTGGATCAATGGGTACTAAGTTATAGTTAGATAAGAACAAGATATTCTAGTGTGTTTTTGCAAGTAATATGGTTGTAAAAAAAACAGTGCTGTACTTTAAATGTAATAAACGTAGAAGGAATTTTTCATTGTTGTTGTTGGTCATGGGTCTTGAACTCTGGGCCTGGGCACTGTCCTTAGACTCTTCAGCTCAAGTCAAGTGCTCTACCACTTGAGCCATAGCTCCACTTCTGGTTTTCTGATGGTTAACTGGAGATAAGAGTCTCGCAGACTTTCCTGTCCGGTCTGGCTTTGAACCAATGTCCTCAGATCTCAGCCTCCTGAGTAGCTAGGATTACAACTATGAGCCACTAGTGCCTGGCTAGAGGGAATTTTTATAGAAGGAAATATTTTTAAAGTTTTTACCATTAAGAATATAAACTTTTGAGGAAGTAAGTTCATTAAACTAATTTAAGTATTAAATCATATAATATGTCAATTACATGTAGCCTACAAGGTTTATGTAGCATTAGAAATTAAGTCTTTAAATGTTGCACATATGCACAATGGAATACAATTCAACATTGAACATTAGTAAAGTAGGGGAAAAGTTGTGCCCCTAACACTGCTCCCACACCTTCTTACTTGGATCAATCTATTATTTTTCATCAAATTTTCTTAAGAACATCCAGCCTTATAGCTTATTTCTTCTTCATAGAATGTAAATTACACATATCAAGGACTATTTTAAATTGTTTTTAATTTTTTTGATTTTTTAAAGTTCTTATGTTTGAAAATTATAAGTAGATGTAAAAGTGGATTTCAATTCAACATTTCCATTTATAAGCACATGCATCATGATCACTATCATCTTCCATCACGCTAAAGACTAAAGGTTAAAAGATGTAGACTGATTTGGAGACATACAAATTATACCAAGAAGTTTGTATGCAAAGAGTTATACAGTCATTAAAATGGTAGAAAATCAACAGATGATTTCTATAACAGATCATAGGATCAGATGCAAAATGCTTTTGAGGTGCAGTAGGAAACCCTGAATGCTCCAGAAGTCCAGCACAGTATTGGACAGTCTTGCCCTCTGTGGCATGCATCATAATGTTCTCAATCTAGCACTGCAAGCAGGGTGAGTTTGGGTATGAGTTACAGAAGTAACTTAGTTACTCTATGTCACAGGATAACTGTTCTGAATTGTTCTCAACATGGGTGGGTGAGCTTGGCAGAGTGAGCACCAAAAAGCCCAAGGCATCCATCAGTTTGAAGAGTAGTCAATGAGGATTGTTCTGCCACTTTGTAGCTCTGCTAACATACACAAAACGTGGAGAAGAGAGAAAAGTGCTGCAAAGGACTAAAGTGTCTAATTGAAGAAGGGAAGTTCAGGAAGTTTTCTTTCTTTCTCCTTCCTATAGCTATTATCTTGCCCAAGACTGTCCAATACTATGGACATGGGACTGCATTGTATTTAGTTATGTGTTTGTGGGTGGAATAGGGCCCCACATTTAGTCTTAGGGAAGGGTTTTTGCTGAGACAGACTCCCTATGACTTTTTCTCCAACCTGTATAGCTTACCATACTGTGAGTTGCTTGAGATCAAAGATGAATTAATCTTGTCTATCTAAAGCCCAATGTTCCAATATTTGTTCACTTAAATCAGATTGTTGGTCAAGTGTTTTAATGATGTGTATTTAAGAAACAAGCCTCACAAAATTTTGCATAGTTAACTAAAGAATCAAAAGCATAGGGCTGGGAAGTTGGCTCAGTGGTAGAGAGCTTGCCTTGCATTCCTGAGGCCCTGGGTTCGATTCCTCAGCACCACATAAGCAAAAAAGAAAAAAGCCAGAAGTGGCGCTGTGGCTCAAGTGGTAGGGCATTAGCCTTGAGCTGAAGAGCTGAGGAACAGTGCTCAGGCCCAGAGTTCAGGCCCCACAACCGGACCAAAAATAAATTTTAAAAAAAAAATCAAAAGCATAAATAAACATAAATTTAAAAGTTATAAATAAGCTGAAGGTTACATTCAGATTAAATATGATTTTCACTAGAGTTCTTAGTAAGAAATATTTAGAGCCGGGCGCTGGTGGCTCACGCCTGTAATCCTAGCTACTCAGGAGGCTGAGATCTGAGGATCGCGGTTCAAAGCCAGCCCGGGCAGGAAAGACCGTGAGATTCCTATCTCCAATAAACCACCAGGAAAGTGGAAGTGGCGCTGTAGCTCAAGTGGTAGAGCGCTTGCCTTGAGCTGAAGAGCTGAGGGACAGTGCCCAGGCCCAGAGTTCAAGCCCCACGACCGACAAAAAAAAAAAAAAGAAATATTTAGGCTAAATCTAACCTCTAGACTATTATGAGTTTCTGTTTTAACACTTAAATGAGTAACACATCACTAACAGACCATTAATATTTTATATTAGTGATGTGTCACAGAGCCAGCAGCCAGACTTAGGGAACAACCCAGAAAACCTGAGTGCCAAATAACACCCAATGTGATTTTTATATATTCTAAAGTATGAAGGTCACTGAACCTGTTGAATGAGAATTACTCCCACACCTCCATGACAGGTAGGTACAGTAAAAGCCCCAGCATCTGTAATATAAGAGAGGACAGAGTTTATTATTAAGGGATGACTAGATAGGTATTAAGAATTTAGGGTTTTATTCACGTTAAATACAACATCACTTGAAGAAGCAAGTCCTATGAAGAAAGGAAAACCATAACAATCCTTGGAGTCAATAGTGGTATCCATTACTAGACTTTTTAAATCAAGAATCATCCTGGGAGTGAGAGGAGAGCATTCAGCCAGTGGAGTTATCAAAACAATCTGTTTTTCTTTGTTTTTGTTCTTGTGCCAGTCCCTCGGGGCCTGGGCACTGTCCCAGAGCTTTTTTTCCCCCCTTAAGACTAGCATTCTACCACTTGCACTACAACTCTATATCCAGCTTTTTGGTGGTTTTCATCAGAGATAAGAATCTCACGGGCTTTCCACCCAGGCTGACAATTGTAACCATAATCCTGAGATCTCAGGCTTCTGAGCAGCTAGGATTACAGGCAAGGGCCACTGGTTCCCAGCTCAAGGTGATAACTGAATGATGGGCTCATGGTGACCATTTACTTGGGAACTCATGTCTAAAAGGAAAACAAACTACAAGGTTGTTTGATGCAGTGCAGTGACTGTCCTTCAGGCTATGTCTAGGGACAATATGTTGCCAGAAAAGGAATAGCTTCCTGGTGTGTGTGTGTGTGTGTGTGTGTGTGTGTGTGTGTGTGTGTGTGTGTGTGTGTGTGTGTGTGTGTGTGTGTGTGTGTGTTTCAGATGATCTTTTGGAAGAAGGAACATGAGTCGTTTCTGTATCTGGTATCCACATCTTACAAAACGTTATGTATATCCACAGCAGACTAATCTAATTATCCTGATGTTATGTTCACATTGCTGTAAATAGTACTCAAGGGGTCACTACACATATTATGTTTATTTATGAATATATTTTAGACTAATAAAAAGAAAATAAATATATGTGGACTATATATGTTGTCATCCTTTGATAAAAATTTTTCCTCCAATAGAATATCTATGAAACATTTGGTTGAAAATCCCATCCCTTATAGGTAGACCTATTGCAACAATGAGATGTACAAGTCATTATGTCGAAACACGAACTTTACAACTTTGGCCAGGAGGGGAGTGGGGGGGTGGGGGGGAGATAGGAAGGGATGGGAAGGGGAAACAAAGGAGGAGGCAACAATGCTTGATAGGAAATGTACTCATTATCTTGCCCATGTAATTGTAACCCCTCTGTACAGTATTTTCACAATAAAAAAGAAAGAAAGAAAGAAAATCAGATGCCATCATGCCAGAATTCAGGGAGCTCTGCTTGAATCACTGATGCAAAACTGAAGTTAAAACAAATTATTCAGAAGACAGAAACAGGAAGAGTTATTCAATTAAAGACAAAATGAAAGTGTTGATGGGTAGAAAAACTGGAAAGAAAGGGAGACAATATGGCTTAAGGTTGAACATTGGAAGGAAAGGTAAGTGTTGCAATCCAATGAAACAAATACCAGGAAAGTGGCACTTGAAAAATGTCAGGCAGAAGTAAGAGCATGGGGCATATAAATGAAGAGAGGAAAAGGGAGAATATAGTCATATATTTAATGTATATTCTATGAAGCTATAAAAATTGAGGGAAGGGGTTGAGTTGGGAGGGATAGGGGAGAATGATGAAATGAATGATATCAATCAAGATATATTTTACTTATAAATTGATTGTTGAATTCCTTTATACAACTATATAAAGATAATAAAAATATAATTTTAAAGTAAGAAAGATGACTATTGTGTCTCACTTATAATGATTGCAAAGAAAAAGAAGGAAGGAAAATTAGAACTAAGAATGAAAATTAGAACTAAGAAAGAAGCATAAGAAATACCCAAATCAAACATGCAGCAACAAAACAATTAATTTAAAGGACTAAAATCTAGAAAATAATTGAGATGAAAGATACTTTAAAGGACAATAAAATCAAAGAGAAATTAAGCTGAAAATGAACTATACAACTTGTGTGGGAGGAGGGTCTGGAGGGAAAAATGGGGAGCAAACAAGGGAAGAGGTAACACTGTTCAAAAAACAATATATTTACAATAAAAAACACAAAAAAGAAATATACTCATTACCTGTCTTATGTAATTGTAACCCCTTTATATATCATCTTTACAATAGCTATACACATATATACAAACATAAAATCAAAGAGAAGTATACACATATAAAATCAAAGAGAAGTACAAAAAAGAGAGAAGGAAAGAAAGGGAAAAGAAAGAAGGAAAAGAAAGGAAAGGAAAGAAAGAAAGAGAAAGAAAGAGAGAGAGAGAGAGAGAGAGAGAGAGAGAGAGAGAGATGGGGAGGGAGGGAGCAAGGAAGGGAGGGACCGAGGGAGGGAGGGACCGAGGGAGGGACCGAGGGAGGGAGAGAGCAAGGGAGGGAGGGAGGGAGGGAGGGAGGAAGGAAGGAAGGAAGGAAGGAAGGAAGGAAGGAAGGAAGGAAGGAAGGAAAGAAGGAAGGAAGGAAGGAAGGAAGGAAGGAAGGAAGGAAGGAAGGAAGGAAGGAAGGAAGGAAGGAAGGAAGGAAGGAAGGTGTCTAGGGCAGCCAAAATGATTTCGTCCCTCGCTAAATGTTACATTTCATCCTACAGGTGGCAGCATACTTACAGGTTCCCATCACTATAATGGTGGTTACAGCTCTTTGCTGGTTCCCAGCTTAGATGAAGAAGTTAAGTCTCCATTAAAACTTCTGTATCATAGGGTCTTATCTCCCCTGCTTAACTCACTTTCCACTTAATATATAGTTTCTTTGTTTCTCTCCTCCCACAAACTCACTCTCTGATCTGCATCTTTCAGTTCTTTCCCTGACTGCATTCGCTAGCACTAATCTTCTTCTTATGGCGCTGCCTGATCCCACAGACTGCATTCTCACCTAAGGTTCTGCTAAACACACTGCGTGTGCTTCCCAGTACCTTCTGTACTGAGGATAATGGCCTACAGTTTTCAGATTCGTTTGTTATTTGGTTTTGGAATCAGGTGTTTGTATTCCACAGATACAAAGTACGTGTTAAAAATTGTCTATACACATGGTTTCTATTGCAAAATCTCTTACAAACCCATCAAAATATTTTCAGTGGGCTTATGAGATACTTATGTTTCTCTTATTGTAATTATAATTATGTATTCCTTCAGAGCAATTAGTAAAGTCCACTGGGTTTGTTTTGTTTTGTTTGGTAATCCTGAGGTTGGACTCAGGGTCTCAGGCTTGCAAGGCAGGCACACTTGAAATTGACCCACGCTCTCAGTACTTTTTTGTTTTAGAAAGTTTGGGTAGTGTCTTATTCTTTGCTCAGATTCAACTATATACCATGATCTTCTTGCCTCCTTCCTTTCAGTAGCTGAGAACAGTACATGAAATCATGACAACTTATTGATTGAGATGGAGATTTTATAGTTTGCCTGAAGGATCTTAAACTTTGATCTTCACCTCTGCCTCTTGAGGAGCTACAGTTATATATGTGAGCTACTACGCCTGATCTATAATGTAAGCTATTATTTGTAAATATGTATAGTGTCTACTGTTACCAACTTTAAAGCAATAATTAACTAGGTTTTTTAATACTCAAGTAGTTTCTAGAAAACCTTATACCTCATGTTTTAGGTTGTTGGGATTTAATGAAGTGGTATTAAACTTTAGTGACTTTAGCTAAATTTAGGATTTCATAAATTAAGAATAAGATGACAACAAAATTATAATCAAAGATATTAATGTGAGACCAGAAACTGAGGAAAGCAGTTTCTTCAACAGGAAAACATAAACATTGAAGCAAACCAAAGATTAATACAGGAACTTCACAAGCATGTTGAGGCTAACCAAAAATTACTACAGGAATCTCATGAGCATGAGGAAGCTACTCAAAGATTAATACAGGAACTGTGTGAGCCGGCTGAGAACAGTCAAAGAGAAACACAGGAATTGCATGAGCAGACGAGAACAGTCAAAGAGAAACACAGGAATTGCATGAGCGGGATGAGAATAGACAAAGATCAATAAAGGCATTCATGGAATCCATAAACCCCATAAACCGACAGCTGAAGAAATTCAGGTAGACCACAAAGGGAGTGCTGAATGGAGCCTGTCAGAAAGAAAGGAGTCCAAGGAAACCATAACTAATCAACTAAGTGATTTGAGAATAAATACAGAACACCAATTTAAGGAAGTAAAAAAGTTCATACAAAATCTTAAAAAAAGCTCCAACAAAGAATTTGAAGCCATCAAAGCCGACAAACTAGAAGGAAAGGAAATAAAAAACAAAGTAGAAAGTTTTGACAGTAGTTTAGACCATGCAGAAAATCCGGGATTGAAGACAGCCTAGATATTATAGCCACCGTACCACTTCTGGATTTCTAGTGGCTTATTGGGTATAAGAGTTTCACGGACTTTCCTGTCTGGGCTAACTTTGAACCACAATACTCAGATCTCAGCCTCCTGAGTAACTAGCATTATAGGCATGAGTCACCGGCGCCTGACATCAGAAAAAGCATTTGACAAGATCCAACACCCAGCCAGCTGCTGGTGGCTCACACCTGTAATCCTAGCTACTCAGGAGGCTGAGATCTGAGGGTCTCGTATCAAAGCCAGCCCGGGCAGGAAAGTCCGTGAGACTCTTATCTCCAATAAACCACTAGAAAACTGGAAGTGGCACTGTAGCTCAAGCAGTAGAGTGCTCACCTTGAGCTGAAGACTTCAGGGACAGCATTGAGGCCCAGAGTTCAAGCCCCATGAGTGAGAAAGAAAGAAAGAAAGAAAGACAGAGAGAGAGAGAGAGAGAGAGAGAGAGAGAGAGAGAGAGAGAGAGAGAGAGAGAGAGAGAGAGAGAGAGAGAGAGAAGAAAGAAAGAAAGAAAGAAAGAAAGAAAGAAAGAAAGAAAGAAAGAAAGAAAGAAAGAAAGAAAGAAAGAAAGAAAAATCAGGAGTCCATGGAACATTCCTCAATACAATAAAGGCTGTGTATGACAAAACTACAGCCAGCATTACACTTAATGGAGAAAAACTAAAGCCATTTCCTCTTAACTCAGGAACAAACAAGGATATTCACTATCCCCGCTTTTCTTCAATTTAATGTTAGAATGACTAGCTACAGCAATAAGAAAAGATGGAAACATAAAGGGGCTCCAAATAGGGAAAGATGAAATAAAACTCTCCCTCTATGCAGATGATATGATCTTGTATTTAAAGAATCCCACCGACTCCACTCCCAAATTACTTCAGCTGATTCAAAACTTTGACAAAGTACCAGGGTATAAAATTAACCCTCAAAAAACAATGACTTTTCTCTATGCCAACAATGAGAAGAGTGTCACTGAAATCAGGAAAGCAACTCCTTTTGTAATTCCCCCCCCAAAATAAAATACCTAGAAATTAACTTAACTAAAGAAGTGAGGGACTTCTATGATGCAAACTTTAAAAACCTGAAAAAGGAAATCAAAGCAGAATTTAGGAAGTGGAAAAACCTCCCATGCTCCTAGATCAGAAGGATCAACATCATGAAAATGGTAACACCTCCCAAGACTATCTACAAATTCAATCAGATACCGATTAATATCCCAACCTCATTCCTCAATGAAATATGAGAAGCAATCCAAAAATTCATATGGAACAACAAAAGACCCAAATAGCAAAAACGATCCTTAACAGAAAGAACAGCGCTGGAGGAATATCAATGCCAAATTTCAAACTCTCATGTAAAATATACCAGGAACTCAAAAAATTAAATCCCCCAACAACAAATCCTCAAAGAAACAATTGCACAATAAATAAGTGGGCTAAAGACTTAAAGAGAAACTTCTCTAAAGAAGAAAGAAGGATGACCAATAGACACAGGAAGAAATACTCAACCTCTCTAGCCATGAAAAAAAATGTAAATCAAAATAACATTGAGATTCCACCTCACCCCAGTTAGAATGGCTATAATCAAGAACTCTAATAAATAACAGATGCTGGAGAAGATGTAGCCAGAAGGGAACCCTACTGCATTGTTGGTGGGAGTGTAAATTTGTTCAAACCGCTTTGGAAATCAGTACGGAGGTTCCTCAAAAGACTCCACGTAGAGCTCCCCTATGACCCAGCAATGCCACTTTTGGGCATTTACCCAAATGATCACAAACAAGACCACTCTAAAGCTACCAGCACGACTATGTTTAGTGCAGTATTATTTACCATAGCTAAGATATGGAACCAACCCAGGTGCCCCTCAGTAGATGAATGGATCAAGAAAATGTGGTATATATACACAATGGAATTCTATGCCTCCATCAGAAAGAATGGCATTGCCCCATTTGTTAGGAAATGGAAAGGCTTGGGAAAAAATTATGTTAAGTGAAGTAAGCCAAGCCCAAAAAAACATAGGTCCCATGGTTTCCCTTATTTGAAATAATTATTATATGTCTGGGACAAACAGAAAAGGTCAAAAGCTATGTGCATATGACCAGATAAGATGATGTTAAGCGAAATGAACCCCAAGATGGGGACACAAGTGGTTTTTTCTTTCTTGCTATTGTTTCTAATGTATTTATAAGGTACTATGTGATTTTTTTTGTTGCTTTTTATGTTCCTCCCCCATGGTATAGCCCCCTTTTACTGTATTTGATGTCAGTCTAATTTGGGAAGGGGAGGGTAAAAAAACATAATGTTTAAATGGGGATTCAGGTTGACCCATTGTAACAATGAGATGTATAAGACACTATGTTGAAAAACAAACTTTAAAAAAAATGGCAAAGCCTCCCTTGCTCCTGGATTGGAAAGATTAACATCGTGAAAATGGCAATACTTCCCAAGGCTATCTACAAATTCAACGCAATACCTATCAAAATTCCAACCTCATTCTTCAAGGAAATAGAAGAGGCAATCCAAAAATTCATATGGAACAATAAAAGACCCCGAATAGCAAAAACGCTCCTCAACGGAAAGAACACTGCTGGAGGAATATCAATACCAAATTTCAAACTCTACTATAAAGCCATAGTAATCAAAACAGCTTGGTATTGGCATAAGAACAGACCTCAGAACCAATGGAATAGAATTGAAAACCCAGAAATGAACCTACAGACCTATAGCCATCTAATCTTCGATAAGGGAGCTAAAACAATAGAATGGAAGAAAGACAGCCTCTTCAGTAAATGGTGCTGGCAAAATTGGTTAACTACATGTAGAAAACTAAAGCTAGATCCTTATATATCACCCTTCACCAGAATCAACTCCAAATGGATCAAAGACCTTGAAGTCAAAGCAGACACTCTGAAAACATTACAGGATGGAAGAGGAGAAACCCTAGGTCTCCTTGGCTCAGGCCGAAATTTTTTGAATACAGACCGGAAACACAACAAATCAAAGAAAGGTTGGACAAATGGGATTGCATAAAGTTGCAGAGCTTCTGCAGGGCAAATGACATAGCTAGCAAGATCAATAGAAAGCCCACCGATTGGGAGAAGATCTTTACTAGCCATACAATGGACAAGGGTCTCATACCTAAAATATACTTGGAACTCAAAAAATTAAACCCCCAACAACAAATCCTCAAAGAAACAACTGCCCAATAAATAAGTGGGCGAAAGACTTAAAGAGAAACTTCTCTGAAGAAGAAAGAAGGATGGCCAATAGACACATGAAGAAATGTTCAACATCCCTAGCCATAAAAGAAATGCAAATCAAAACAACATTGAGATATCACCTCACTCCAGTTAGAACGGCAAAAATCAAGAACTCTAACAACAACAGATGCTGGAGGGGATGTGGACAGAAAGGAACCTTACTTCATTGTTGGTGGGAATGTAAACTTGTTCAACCACTTTGGAAAGCACTATGGAGGTTCCTCAAAAGACTTCACATAGATCTCCCCTATTACCCAGCAATCCCACTTTTGGACATTTACCCAAATGTTTACAAACAAGACCACACTAAAGCTACTAGCACAACAATGTTTATTGCAGCATTATTTACCATAGCTAAGATCTGGAACCAACCCAGATGCCCCTCAGTAGATGAATGGAACAAGAAAATGTGGTATATATACACAATGGAATTCTATGCCTCCATCAGAAAGAATGACATTGCCCCATTTGTTAGGAAATGGAAAAACTTGGAAAAAATTATATTAAGTGAAGTAAGCCAGGCTCAAAGAAACATAGGTCCCATGGTTTCCCTTATTTGTAATATCTAGTATATGTATGAGTCAAGCGGAAAAGGTCAGATAATGTGATGTCAGGAAAATGAACCCTTAGATATGTATTTTAATGTTTTTTTCTTTCATGCATGTGTTTCTAATGCATTTATAAGATTATCTCTTTGTTGCTTTGTATGTCCCTCCCCCACAGTATAACCCCCGCTTTCACTATATTTGATGTCAGTATAACTTGTGGAGGAGATGGGGAAAAACCAGTTGTTTAAGGATACAGGTGGACCTGTTGCAACAATGAGAAGTACAAGTTGTCATGTCCAAAATGAGCTTTACAACGTCGGTGCGGGGGGGGGGGGGGGGAGGGAAGGGAGGGAAGGAGAAGGATTGGGATTGGGGGGAGGGGGGAGGCTGGGAAGGGATGTGAAGGGTAAACAAAGGAGGAGGCTGCAATGCTTGGTAAGAAATGTACGCATTATCCTGCCCATGTAATTGTAACCACTCTGTACAGTATGTTCACAAATAAAATAAAATAAAATAAAATAAAAAAGAAAAACAAACTTTACAATTTAGGTGAGGTGGAATGGAGTGTAGTTGTGCAGGTGGGAGGGAAGTGATGCTAGGGGAAAAAACAAAGGAGGAGGCAACAATGCTTGAGAAGAAATGCATTCATTATCTTGCCTATGTAATTGTAACCCCTCTGTACAGCATTTTCACAATAAAATAATTTTAAAAAATTTAAAAACCAAAAAAGAAATGTATTCATTACCTTGCTCATGTGATTGTAACCCCTCTGTACAGTATTTTTACAATAAAAAACTTATTCAAAAAATACCTCCTTTAGGGCTGGGAAGGTGGCTTAGTGATAGAGCGCTTGCCTTGCATGCATGAGGCCCTGTGTTGGATTCCTCAGCACCACATAAGCAAAAAGAATAAAAGCCAGAAGTGGCTCCTTGGCTCAAGTGGTAGAGCTCTAGCCTTGAGCTGAAGAGCTGAGGGACAGCGCCCAGGCCCAGAGTTCAGGCCCCACGACCGGACCCCCCCCCAAAAAAATACCTACTTTAAAAAAAACTTTTTAGGAGAAATTATTTTTGAGTAGGAACTATTACAATGAAGTTTTTATATCTTAAAGATCAGCTATTGTGTAGCTCAGTCTGGCAGGTCAGATTAGGTTCTGGTGACCTGCTAAATGTCTCTAGTTTTCTTCCAAGGCCTGAGTTGGAGCCAGCAGTTCAGCTGAGCCTGTGTCAGTATCAAAGATGGAGATCTCCAGTAGTGGGGGGGGGGGGGGTGGCCTTCCCTCTTCTGCTCCCTGGGAAGGAGTGAGGACACGTCAGGCTTCTACTCACATTGAGTCTTGGTTCCTGGGTCGTCTCTGGTCTGAGAACTCAGGATGTAGATGTCTGCTCCTTGTGGTTCTTGCTATTGTTGAGTAGAATCTGCTTGACCGCACTGTCTGGCTCCTTCGTCCTGGACTCTCTGTGTTGCAGATCAAGAAAGACACTGAAACAACAAAGGACTTGTCATCGCTTCATTCCAGATGGATTCCAAAATATTTGCCAGGAACACTGCCTTCTCATGAGTTAGAATAGAAATGCACAGGGGCTGGGGGTTTAGCCCAGCAGAAAGGCGCCCACCCTGCGCGGGCAAGGCCCTGGGTTGGGTCCTCAGCCCTGGAAAAAAAAAGTTACAAAAGACCAAAAACAACAAGGCAACAGAGTAAAAATGCTCAGAGAACCACAATTTTCCCTACTACAAACTATTTTCTATAATTACCAACGGAAATAACAGAAACGCTGGGAAAACACGTATCCATCAAAACAACAGAATCTTTTCCTTTGTGAGCTGTAATTAGTTCCTATGCCAATTTCCATACTCTGAATTGCATGCTAGATGATAGACTTTTTTTATGTGTAAGAGAAAAAAAATGAATGTTTTAGGTCATAAGCACATCTTGATGAGATTACAAATTTGCTGCATTGGAAAATGTATCAGTAAATAAAATGTTTCTGAGACAGAAAAAAAAGATCAGCTATTATATAACAGGCTAGTCTTATTTAAGTAATTAAATTTTCTGTAGAAAATTTATATATAACTAAGTTTCTAAATGCAGAAGATATAAACTTTGTAGTTGAGGAAGATGTAAAATAGGTTACCAACATAGTTTTAAGATGAATATTATTTTAAGATGAATATTAATCATATTATGTCCAATTTGGTAGTTTCTGATTTAAAGGAAGAGATGATAAATTTAAAAATTCCAACATAGAGTGCAATCTTACCACTTCTTTTATTTTATCTTACCACATCTTTTATTTGAAAGACCTTAATGAAACCAACTAATAGACTTATCTATAAAATAGTAGATCAGAAAGTACCCAAACTTGGAATTTCATAGCTACTTTTTTAACCAAAAAACTGAGTTAATGGGGAAGATAAATGTTAAGTGTCAACCATTAATCAGATCCCTGCTCATTTCATTTCAAACAGTATCAAGTGATTTGAGGACCATATTTTATTTCATTATTTTTGCAGTGTGACAGAGATAATTATACTAGTTATCTCTAAATATCTTTCTTACATTAAAATAGGAGTCATAATTTTATTTTAAAATATGTCTTTTAATTGCTGCCCAAAAATTTTTCAAAGATAACTCTCTCAAGTGTAATAAACAAGAATACCAGATACTATATGGAGAGATGCAATAACAACAAGTAGGAAGTTTCCTGTTTCTCAAAGTACAGTACAACTGTTCAATACTCCTTTTAAGAAGAACCAAGGAAGCTTTCTGGACTTACAGGAATGATTTTTGAGGGTTCCCCTTACACAAACATGGTGTATTCAAAGGAGGTTCTTTATATTTTATTACACAGATGAAAAGTGAATCCAATGTGAGTAAGTTGCCTAGAAACTTATTAACAAAATACTTAATTCACAACCTCATCTGAAATATTTTCAGTATAATTGTAAATTGCTGATACCTTATTACTTATATTGCATTTCCTTTTTGGTACCTGAAATATATTCATTCAACAATCATTTACATCTCTGAAATCAAGAAATGTAATGGAAATATATTGACCTAATAAAAAGTGGAACTGGTTGGATGCAAATTGTTTCTTCTATAACCACCATCAAAGCAATAACTAACTTGGCTTTATATATCTGATTCTGTTTGTATACTGGGGAAGTTTTCACTTCATACATTACCTTGGAGAGAAATCCTAACTTTAATAACAGTTGCTAGATTTGGGGCTTTATAAATTAATGATAATTGATTTAACAAAAGATTAAACTTCGAATTTGTCTTGTATGTTTAAAGAGATGAGCTACTTCTAATGGAAGAAAGTAGAACTCTCCTCTACTCAGTGAATGATTTCTGGTTTGGCCAGTGTCCTCACACATTTTCTTCAACTACCACAAAAAAAGTAAAATTAATAAACAAGAGTTACATTCTTCACAAACCACATATGTGCTGACCGTTCTCATAATCAGAGGTCAACCTAGTAAAGTATTTTTTGTTGTTGTTAATTGTGGGGCCTGAACTCTGGGCCTGGATGCTGTCTCTCATCTCTTCAGCTTAAGGCTACCACTTGAGCCACAGCACCACTTCTGACTTTTCTGCTTATGTGGTTCTGAGGAATCAAACCCAGGGCCTCATGCATGCAAGACAAGCACTCTACCACTTAGCCACCTTCCCATCCCATAAAGTATTTCTTTTACTTCAAAAACATGTATTTGTATTTATTAACTGCTTGTCATTTACATATGACACTTTATATACAATATCTCCAAATTATTAAATATGGTCCTGGTATGTGATATTAATTTTAAAAAAGTATTGGGAAGTTTATTTTTAAATAAAGCGAATGGTATACTGTATCAAATTAAGTCCATTTATAAAGCTTTAATAATATCAGAATCATTAAGAAATATACAATATAGGTCATTTGGTATGGGCATTTTGTCCAGTTTATAGTAACAATTTCCTACTCCAAAATAACAACATATCTTACAAGTTCCAGACTCAGTTCTTCAGAAGTCACTAGAGCTCCCAAATATCTGCTTAATAAACTGTAAAGAACTAGAGGAGGAAGTACAGATGAATTGTTACCTTTCCACACATTTCACAGGCCATAGTATCAAGTTTACATGCTATCATACTCCATGTTCCTTCTTCTCCAATGTGACCATTATCTCTTAAAATTTATGCTCAAATTTTGCCTCTGGTTAAGCTCTCAAAGGAGCTGAGATAAGCACATATAGCAACTCTAAAATAAATATTTACTTTCAAACCCTGAAATAGATGAATCATTGAAAAGATAATAAAAATTCCAGCACAGGTGCTAAATCACATGGTGATAAACATTGAGTAGAGAACATCAACCTTGAGAAGGCTTCTACGTCTGATGGGTTGGGAGGAGAATCAAGTGGAAAGGTAAGTATAGCTTTTGAAATATCTGAAGTATAAAATTTAGTCCTGATCTTAACTTTCCTGGTGCTTGGTGAGGACATCCTTAGCTTTACTCTCTGAGTTCTGCTGCCCCATGAAAAATGATTGGATAAAAGGCAATTTATCATATAAGAGACCTGTCATTAACTGCCTGGGCAACTATAAAGAAGTAGATAAAGAGAAAGAGAAGCAGAGAATAGAAAATTGGGAAATAGGTAAGAATTTTGAATTATAACAATGCTTGGGGGGATTAGAAGTAGCAGAGGAAAGAGAATGTTAGATGGAGAGCAATATAAAATTACATCACAGGAATACTAAGAAAGAGAATAGGGGAACAACCTAAACTCCCTGAAGAAGCATAATTTAGGGCCCCATCAGGCACTCCATGTCTAGAGTGTCAAACCAAATAAACTATAATTGTACACTGTTATACATCAAAAATTATAAACCAATTGCCTAAGAAGATAGAAACCAGCAGGCCACACAGCAGCAGCAGCCATGCCTGCAGGCTTTGCGCATAGCTTTAGTGCAGAACTTTGCAAATACCTTCACACAGAATTTAAAGAGCCAGCACAGGAAAAAAGCAGAAATGGGAACCCATAGCTAAGCCAGCACATTCAGACGCAGAGACAATTCACCGTATCATGACCATCTGAAGCATCACCAGGAGCTGTGAGTATTGGACATAAAAAATTTCCTCCACTCCTGGAAAATGGTATCTGGCTGGCAATCTCTTCCTTCACCAGGGAAGAGTGTCATTTTTGAGAGTGTCAAAAAGGCTTCTAGAGCACCTGGCCAGAAACACTTACTGGAGAAGTGGTGCCATTTTGAAAAGAGCAAAAGAATCTGATACCCTTGCACGCCACCACTCTGTTCCAGCAAACAAAAGACCATCCCATGGGAGGCAATCATGCCCCACACCAGTGAACAAGGACAAGGTCCACAGCATTCCAGCCTGGTCTATGTTCAACCAAGCACTTTGGAAATACAAAACTGAAAGTCTCTAAAATCTCATTTTAAAAAAACACAAAAAACAAAAACCTACAGGACTTAAAAACTAAGTATGTTTCCTCATTGTGCTGAGAGTAGGAACTCAGGTGCTAGCCACTGCTCTGTATCAAGGAACACTGAAGATTCTAAATATACCACAGCCCTGCTCACATCCAAGTGTGCTGCAGAATCCAGGCTGCAGTTGAGAACCATCTCCTATCTGTGAACTGTGAGAAGAAACAAAGAAGACTGTTACATGCTGATAAAGATGCATCTATATTTTCACAATAAATTTTTTAAAAGGTGTATCTACTACAGAAGGATAAAACAATTGTAAATATTTATGTGCCAAATACTGGAGCACCCAACTTCATGAAACAAATACAATTTAACCTAAAAACCCACATAGAGCCAAACACATTGATTGTTGTTGACTTCAACACAGCACTGTCACCTCCAGAAAGATCATACTAGCAAAACTCAACAGAAACCTTAGCCCTAAATAATTGCATTGACCAACTATACTTGAAACATCTACAGAATATTTCACCTAACAGTATCAGAATATAAATTCTTCTCAGCAGTTCATGGAACATTCTCCAAATCAGATCATATGTTAGGTCACAGAGCAAATCTATGAAGTTGAAGCTTTTCCCCACATTCTGTTAGACTACAGTGAAATAAAATTAGAGTTAAACACAAGAAGCCATAACAGAAAATGCTCTAACTCAAGGAGACTGAAAAAAAACCACGTTTGAGTGATGAGTGGGTTACTGAAGAGATCAGAATAGAAATGTTTATGGAACTTAACAAAAAATAAACACACAAAATGGAAGCTCCTCTGTGACACAGCAGAGGCAGATCTCAAGGGAAAATTCATAGCTTTGAGTGCTTACATCCATCAATAAATTGGAGAAATCTCAAATGAATACTCTAGTGATGCACATCAAACTCATTGTAAAAGAGGAATAAGCCAAACCACAAACTAGTACATGGAAATGAAAAATAAAAATTAAACCAGAAATAAATGAATCTAAAACTTAAAACCCATAGAAAGAATCAATGAAACAAAAAGTTGGTTCTTGTGTTCACTTCGGCAGCACATATACTAAAATTGGAACGATACAGAGAAGATTAGCATGGCCCCTGCGCAAGGATGACACGCAAATTCGTGAAGCGTTCCATATTTTTATTTCTTTGTTGCTTTGTATGTCCCTCCCCCACAGTGTCACCCCCGCTTTCACTATATTTGATGTCAGTATAACATGTGGAGGAGATGGGGACAAACAAGTCGTTTAAGGATTCAGGTGGACCTGTTGCAACAATGAGAAGTACAAAATGTCATGTCAAAACCAGCTTTACAATGTTGGTGTGGGGGGAAAGGGGGGTATGATTGGGTGGGGGGAGGGGGGAGGCTGGGAAGGGAGGTGAAGGGTAAACAAAGGAGGAGGCTGCAATGCTTGGTAAGAAATGTATGCATTATCCTGCCCATGTAATTGTACCCCCTCTGTACAGTATGTTCTCAAATAAAATAAAATAAAATAAAATAAAATAAAAAGTTGGTTCTTTAAAAAATATAACAAAATTAATAAATCCTTAGCAAACCTGAACAAAAGAGAACACACCAAAATAAATAAAAGTAAAGACAAAAATGGGAATCTCATGACAGAAAACAAGTAAAAATCAAAATATTATAAGCAAATATTTCCCACTAAATTGGAAAAATCTGGAAAAAATGGAAGAATTCCTAGAGAATACTGATATACCCAAATTAAGCCAAGAGGATTTAAACCAACTAAATAGGCATATAGCAAGCAATGAAATATGAATGGTAACAGAAGACTTCCCATCCAAGAAAAGCCCAGGACCAGATGGATTAACAACTGAATTCTAGAAGGCCTTCAAAGGAGAACTCACTCCAACATCCTTCAAACACTTCAATGAAATTGAAAGCAAAAGATCACTACCAAACTCATTCTGTGAATCCAGCATAGCCTTTATCCCAAAACCAGATAGGGACACATCAAAGAAAGAGAATTATAGACCCTTCTCCATACAATGAAACTATTATAGGAAGGGATAGGGGAAACACTAGAGCTCCTAGGTACAGGTCCAAACTTCCTAAGATCCAGAATCACATCATGGATGTGTGGGTGATGAATGGGATGAATGGGATTGCATGAAGCTGAAGATTTTCTGCATAGCAAAGCACCTAGCTACAAAGATAAATAGAAAGCCAACAGAAGTGGAGAAGATCTTTATTAGTTATGCATAAGACAAGGGCCCCATATCTAAAATATACTTAGCTCAAATAATTAACCCCCCCCATAAACAAATCCTCAAAGGAACAACAACTCAATTAACAAGTGGGTAAAGACTTAAAGAATCTTCAGAAGAAGAAGTAAGAATGGCCAATAGACACATGAAGACATGTTCAACATCTGTGGCCGTAAAAGAAATGCAAATCAAAATAACATTGAGATTCCACCTCACCCCAGTTAGACTAGCCATTATCAAGAAAACTAACAATAACAGATGCTGGCAGGTATGTGGCTAAAAGGGAATGCTACTACACTGTTGGTAGGAATGTCAACTTGTTCAACCACTCTGAAAAGCAGTATGGTTTGGCAGCATTATTTACCATAGCTAAGATATGCAACCAACCCAGATGCCCCTCAGTAGACGAATGGATCAAGAAAATGTGGTATATATATACAAAATGGAATTTTATGCCTCCATCAGAAAGAATGACATTGCCCCATTTGTTAGGGAAATGAAAAGACTCAGAAAAATTTGTATTAAGGGGCTGGGAAGTTGGCTCAGTGGTAGAGCACTTGCCTTGCATGCATGAGGCCCTGGGTTCGATTCCTCAGCACCACATAAGCAAAAAGAAAAAAGCCGGAAGTGATGCTGTGGCTCAAGTGGTAGAGCGCTAGCCTTGAGCTGAAGAGCTGAGGGACAGCGCCCAGGCCCAGAGTTCAAGCCCCACAACCGGACCAAAAAAAAAAACAAAAAAACAAAAATAAATAAAAAATTTGTATTAAATGAAGTAAGCCATGCCCAAAGAAACATAGGTCCCATGGTTTCCCTTATTTGCAATAACTAGTATATGTCTGAGTCAAGCAGAAAACGTCAGATAAGTTGATGTTAGGGAAATGAACCCTAAGATATGTATTCAAATGTTTTTTTTTCTTTCATGCGATTGTTTCTAACACATTTATAAGATTACTTCTTTGTTGCTTTGTATGTCCCTCCCCCACAATATAACCCCTGTTTTCACTGTATTTGATGTTGGTATAATTTTTGGAGGGGAAGGGAAAGAAACAAATTGTTTAAATAAGGATACAGGTGGACCCATTGCAACAATGAGATGTACAAGATGTTATGTTCGAAATGAACTTTACAACTTTGGCATGGGGGGAGGAGGGAAGGGGAGGGGGGGAGATGGGAAGTGATGATAAAGGGAAATAAAGGAGGAGGCAACAATGCTTAATAAGAAATGCACTCATTACCTTGCCCATGTAATTGTAACTCCTCTGTACGGTATTTTCACAATAAAAAAAGAAGACTAAACATAGAGCTTCCCTATGACATAGCAATTCCACTTCTGAGCATCTATCCAATTGACCACAAACAAAACTACACTAAAGCCACCAGCACAACCATGTTGATTACAGCATTGTTTACCATAACTGTGGAATCAACCCAGATGTCCCTCATTGAATGAGTGGATCAAGAAAATGTGGTATATATACACAATGGAATTCTGTGCTTCAATCAGAAAGAATGCCATTACCCCATTCATAAGTAAATGGACAGACTTGGATCAAATTTTATTAAGCGAAGTAAGCTAGACCTAAAGAAACATAGGTTGCATGATTTCTTTCCCTGATTTGTAGTAATTAGAATGTGGAATGTGTCTATAAATCTATAAATAAACACAATGGATAGTAAATGCAAAAAAATAAACTTGGATATGATTAAGTAAACAGGACTCTACCATTGACATAGTGTGACCAAAAGAGGAGTATCACAAAGGCTCATATGTTCATATAAAATATTGTTTTGTGAAATGTGTTCCAAGAAATGGAAACAAGAGGTTTTTTATTTTATTTTATGTGGAGTTTTGTTTTCTTTTTCTTTTCTTTGTTTTTCCTTTTTTGTTGCTTTTTTTTAAATTTTTGTGCTTTTTGTCTTGTATGTATCTGATTTGGGGAGTGTAAGGGGAAGCACAGAAATAGTGGGACAAAAAGTAAATTAATTGAGCAGTGATAATCACGAGGTGCTATGTTAAAAATGAACTATACAACTTGTTAGAAAGGAGGGTCCACAAGGAAAAACCTGGGAGAAAATGAGGGAAAACTGTTCAAAAAAGAAATGTACAAAAAAAAAGAAATGTACATATTACCTGACTTACATAACTTTAAAGAGGGGTGGCCAGAAGGTGTATCAACTTTTAGAAAGAGAAGTAGAGGGCATCTTTTTTCCCTGGAAGTTCCGTCCCACAACTCCATGATTCCTTCCCAGACCACTCAATGATGTATCCTGTTTTCATATATACGTATGTATGATTGTATCTATTCATAACAGAAACAAAATTGTGTATTTTCTAGACATTTCATTCATTCATTCTTGATTTTGCCTTAATCTTTCCCTCTGAAGAAACTCATGTGTCACATTTCTAATAGTCCTTTGGTCTATTGAGTGAAGTTTCTCTCCTTTTGTATTGCTTGTACCTTCCTCATAAATATGTGGTCCTGCCTTTTTCCTGGTGAAATTGTATGCCCTTTCTATTTTTTACCTACCTCAAAGGGTAGCTGTTTTCCAGTTATTCAAAGTAATATGTATATACTTTTAACCTAACATCTTAAAAATATAATTGTTTCTTTACCAAGTAGCCTTCCAAATATGAAATTAACATTTATAACAAGATCAAAAAGAATAAATTTCTTTTAAAAATGGATATAAAAAGATTTGTGACTTGACAATGCAAAACATTGATGAAAGTAACTGGACAAGACACAAATACAGGGACAGATGGCCCATTTCATGGGATAGAAAATTTACTGTACTGAAACTTTCAAAACAATTAAAAACAATTTAGAGTAATACTTAGTCAAAATCTCAATGATTCTATAAATACAAGAACATACTAAAACTGACTTGAAAATAAGAAAGACACTGAAAAGCCATGTAATAGGGAGAAGGAAAAAACAAGACCCAAGCTTGATAAAGACAAACATTTAAAACACTAAAGCAGAAAACAAAGATCAAAAATAAATCACTAGCATATGATCTTCAAAAAAGATATGAGCAATACCTTTATAATGCTCAATACCTTTTATAATGCTCAAATGATATTTTTGATAAATGTTAATAGAAAAACTAAAAATGTACATACAAAAATGTACACTCATACCATACTAAAAAATCTTCTCAGAATGAGCTAAATATCTAAGCACAAGGCTTGAAAATGTAAAACTCCTGGAAGAAAAGAACATATGGCAAAATTTTTGTAACATTGATTCACATAAATTTTATGAATATGACAAAGTGAGCATAAAAAATCAAAAATAAACAAGTGGAGCCTGACATACAGATACTGTACCCAAAAAAAAAGGTAAAAAGTGATCCAACACATTAGCCTTCTTGCTGTTCAACTGCTCTGCCATCATCCTTCTCTTGTCTCCAGCACAAGTTGTCTGTTTATCTGCTAATCTGTTCTCTTCATAGTCACTTCCTACAACTTACATGTCTGTGATGAAATGTTAATGTCCTTTCAAGATTTCTTTAAAACTCTAATTAAAATTAAAAATCAGTAAGAATATCACAATGAAGCCTTTTGTGCACTTAATATAAGATAAAAAAGAGAAACAATTAAATACATAAAATAAAACATAAAATAAAATTGTAAGATCTGTTTCCCAAATCCAGTCCCACACCCCACTCCACTCACTTTTCAGGAATAAGAAGTATATAATAAAAATATAATATATTTATATAAGCCTATAATGTTTATATAATACTTAGGATTACTTTATAAAATTACTTATATATTCCTAGTATAAATTTTGTCTATTTTCTGTACACACACACACACACACACACACACACACACACACACACACACACACACACACATTAAATTGAATTTCTCCAAGTAAGCAGAATGGTTTTACTTCAGTGTTTATCCTATTCCAGCTACTGTTAAGCCTCCTCTTAAGACTCTTCAAAATTGGTTGAATATTAAGGTAATTTAATATTAAAAGATGCGATTTTTGTAATAACAGTTATAAAGCAATATAAATTAAATTTGAAAACTAATGTTTGCCAGAAAAGTGTGTCTTCTAAAGAAGGATGGCCAATAGACACATGAAGAAATGTTCAACATCCCTAGCCATAAAAGAAATGCAAATCAAAACAACATTGAGATATCACCTCACTCCAGTTAGAATGGCAAAAATCAAGAACTCTAACAACAACAGATGCTGGAGGGGATGTGGACAGAAAGGAACCTTACTTCATTGTTGGTGGGAATGTAAATTTGTTCAACCACTTTGGAAAGCAGTATGGGGGTTCCTCAAAAGACTTCACATAGAACTCCCCTATGACCCAGCAATCCCACTTTTGGGCATTTACCCAAATGTTTACAAACAAGACCACACTAAAGCTACCAGCACAACTATGTTTATTGCAGCCTTATTTACCATAGCTAAGATATGGAACCAACCCAGATGCCCCTCAGTAGATGAATGGATCAAGAAAATGTGGTATATATACACAATGGAATTCTATGCCTCCATCAGAAAGAATGACATTGCCCCATTTGTTAGGAAATGGAAAGGCTTGGAAAAAATTATATTAAGTGAAGTAAGCCAGGCCCAAAGAAACATAGGTCCCATGGTTTCCCTTATTTGTAATATCTAGTATATGTATGAGTCAAGCGGAAAAGGTCAGATAATGTGATGTCAGGAAAATGAACCCTTAGATGTGTATTTTTAATGTTTTTTCTTTCCTGCATGTGTTTCTAACGCATTTATAAGATTATCTCTTTGTTGCTTTGTATGTCCCTCCCCCACAGTATAACCCCTGCTTTCACTATATTTGATGTCAGTATAACTTGTGGAGGAGATGGGGAAAAACCAGTTGTTTAAGAATACAGGTGGACCTGTTGCAACAATGAGAAGTACAAGTTGTCATGTCCAAAACGAGCTTTACAACGTCGGTTGGGGGGGGGGAAGGGAGGGAAGGAGAAGGATTGGGATTGGGGGGGAGGGGGAAGGCTGGGAAGGGATGTGAAGGGTAAACAAAGGAGGAGGCTGCAATGCTTGGTAAGAAATATGCTCATTATCCTGCCCATGTAATTGTAACTCCTCTGTACAGTACGTTCACAAATAAAATAAAATTAAATTTTTAAAAAAAAGTGTGTCTTCTTATTTAAAATAAAAGAAGGAATCCAAGATCTGCCGGTCTTCCAGATCTAATTATTACAACCAGCTATTTAATTATTCCCCAAGAAAATTTTGCAAAGCCTAATTATTTAGAGCCCAAGAGAAGGTAAGAGCAAGTGTTCTAATCCACAGGGAATAGCTGTGCTTAGGATTCATTGTTAAAAGTGGAATCCAATTTGTTGAAAAAACTATATGGAAAATATCAGAGGAGTTAATAGTCTCCAAAGGCCATGATACAAGTAAATAATCAGAAACAATGTATTTGTCTCATCTCTATAAATTTGAGTTCGGAACTGAAAACAAAATGAAAAATATTTCTAAAATTCATGCTTTGCAACTTATGGAAGGTTATACACAAGATCATGAAATTCTTCAGAAGATTTCATTGTTTTCTGTCTCAGAACTTCTAATTCAACATGTAAATAAAAGTAAATTAAAATTTTGCGTACTATAAGTGCACAAATGTTATGTATACATTCATCTCCTAGAAACTGTTTTCATCTCATTCTGAATAGGTAAATACTTGATTCAAGTAGAATTCAACACACAAGCTTGGAAACAAGCTTGGAAACACTAAAAAAATTTTCACAAAATCCTGAAATACATTGCACTGGTGTCCTCAAACTTTTAAAAAATTTATTGTTTACAATGACTATAGGAGATTTTGTATGAAAATACATAAATGAAAAAGTTCTGGAGGTTAGATTTATTATCAATAGTGTACTGATTCTAATGCATGTACAATTCTGAAACAAGGAAAATTTTTCTTATTTCATTCTGAAAGCTTGATCTGCCAAACTAACACATTTTAATCCATTTTAAGAGGTTAATATACTTTGCTTTTACTGTGAAACAACCCTGCATTTTATGAAAACCCCACTTAGTATCTGTGTGCTTTTTAATTCTTGCATTCATGGGATCTTCTTGGTGACTGAAACAAGTAAGCATTGTCTTAGCTTCAATGCTATCTCTTGTGCTCTACTGTTGGTAAAACAACTAATTAAAGCAGTTGAAAGCAACATCCTGGAGAATTAGGACACAGGCCAAGATAAAAAGGATAAGAACAAAATGAGTTTTTAAAATATTGAGATGAGTTATGAAGAAATTAATCAAAATTAATCAAAAGACTGCTGAGGAAGCTAAGGAAAGTTTTGACTCCACTCAGAGAATAGTTGAAGAATTTGATAAGTATATTTTTGAAATGCATTAGTATTTACCACCTTTTACATTACCAATGAAATCTTTTTGTTCAAAATGATTTTTTATTTTGAAAATGCCGTACATAGGGGTTACAATTACATGAGCAAGGTAATGAGTACATTTCTTATCAAGCATTGTTGCCTCTTCCTTTGTTTCCCCTTCCCATCCTTTCCCATCTCCCTACCCCCACCCCTGCTCCCCCTCCCCCTCCTCCGCCAAAGTTGTAAAGTTCGTTTTTCGACATCTTGTACATCTCATCCAATGAAATCTTTTTTGTCTCTGCTTATACACAGATTTCAAACTCAATATAAATCTACAAGTAAAATTTGAATGTCATCCAATTTAAAGGTGCTCAGTTTCATTTCTACCATTGTGTGGGAATGGCTAAGTCCCCTGTCTCCAGGGGAACAACAAAATGGCATTTGTCCTTTCTCGGGTAAGTTACAACAAATTTAGCTGAGAAAAATCAGAATCAAGATACAAAATATAACAAAGATAATGAGTGTAGCTCAGTAACAGAGACTGCATAAAACCAGATTGCCTAGTTTCAAATCACATAGGCATTTTGAGTGTGAGTATACAGTAAAAACAGATCAATAGTATGTAACAGGTACTAGAACAAAAAACAATAACATTCATAGAAAATAATTTTTATTATATATGCAAAGTATCACCCTTCACATGATGTGATATTTTAAAAAATTAGATGTAACCAGCAAGTTGCATTCAGACAATACAATTATCATAGGAAATGAAGTAATCATTCCTTGATATCCACAAAGAATTATTTCCAGAATCTTGTGGATGAAAGTTCAGATATGTTCAAGCCCTTTATAGATATTTTTGTGCTGGATACATACTATACAATGAATCTTTCTTGATATAAAAGCATAAAATTCATAACAACTAATAAAATTCAGTATTCCCAAATATTTATGTAGGAAAAAATAAAAAGGGAAGATAAATCTAGATTTGTTTAATAAATTATTTTAAATATTTTCATCTGCATTTGATTTAAACCATATATGCATAACCCACAGATTTAAAGAGAAAAAAAGCAGTCTTCCCACTTTACATTCAAATTACGATGTCCAAGAGCAAGGTCTTAAAAGAACAGGACATAGTAATCTATATTTCCAGTAACAACAGTGAGGGAAACAGCATGAGCAAGAGCAGCAAAACAGCACACGAGGGTCTCTGAAAAATGCCTATGATGGATATGAAAATTGCCAGCGTTATAGGAAAAAAATGAAATAAAAGAACAAGGACCAAAATCTGCTAAGAAAAAAGCATTATGAGACACACACACACACACACACACACACACACACACACACACACACACACACACAATTCTATCATATTTTGCATATTAAGCAATATGGTTGTTCAAAATTTTGAGCAGTTGACTCATGTAGTAAATTCATCTTCACAATCATACAGGAATGCATTGAAATTTCCAATCAGATAATTTTAGGTACAAAATTATAACATTCTTCCCTATTGTAGACTCAAACAAAGAAAGCTAGAGAAAGTATTTTAGTCCAAACATTAATTGAGTATAGAAACATAAAAACACAGGGGCTGGGAAGGTGGCTCAGTGGTAGAGCGCTTGCCTTGCATGCATAAGGCCCTGGGTTCGATTCCTCAGCACCACATAAGAAAAAAGAAAAAAGCTGAAAGTGGCACTGTGGCTCAAGTGGTAGAGTGCTAGCCTTGAGCTGAAGAGCTGAGGGACAGCGCCCAGGCCGAGTTCAGGCCCCATGACTGGACCCAAAAAAAAAAAAAAACATAAAAACACAAATCCACAGTGCACTTGTGGCTCACAGTTATAATCCTAGCTACTCAACAAGCTAAGATCTGGGGATCATGGTTCAAAGCCAGCCCAAACAGGAAAGACCATGAGCTCTTATTCCTAATTTGTGATCAAGAAAAGCAGAAAGTGTGGCTGCGATAGAGCACTACCTTCAGGAAGAAAAAAGGTCAGGAACAGTACCCAGGCTCTAAGTTCGAACCCCAGAACACACACACACACACACACACACACACACACACAGAGTCACAAATTCCAGACCCAAAGAAGTCCTATGACTCAATCTGCAGAGCCATGAGAAACCATGAGAAAAAATATCCCAGTCATTGTATCTCAGTGACACAGAACTTTGAGAACAATTGAAGTATAAATAACCTTTAATTAGCTTAATAATCATCATAACTAAAATTGAGATAAATTATAGTTCCATGACACTTTATGTAGTTCCATGATACTTTGGAATTTTACATACACTGATGGGTATGTATTGTAACCTCTGTAGGTAAATATATCAAGACATACTCAAGCTTGTGCAACATAACTTAGAATTACAAGTTTGTAATGATTATCCTGACCCTTATTAAGTTGAACATGTTTATCAATATTTATATTAATTATATATTTATATACATTATTTACTATTTATATTATTATTGATATTGTTATAAGGTGAAGGCAGTCTGTGAGATACAGAGAAACAACATTTTGAGAGGTTGAATTGGGAGTCTTTATTAAAAGGCTGGTGTCTGCAAGCAAAGTATTGTCACAAAGACTTGCAACCATGTGACACACTTAACACTGTTAAAAAACTGAGTCATGAGATCAGGAAAGGAAAGAACAACCAGAAAAACAATACCAACAAACTAGATCAGCTCCAATGGAGAGCTGAAGTGAAACACAATGTTGACCAGAGGACACACAGGAGACACATGTCATGGCATACCAGTGCCTGAGCTGGCCTGGACCTAAATAGGGTCAAGTCAGGGGGCAGGGTCAAAGGGAACTTAAGAGTTCACAACCTAAAACTGGCAGATCCAGTAACCTATTGTCTAAGTCCTGGCTCCTGCCTCTAGGAATTCAGGTGCACCCATCACCTGGGAGGTAGGAGTTCCCTACCTCATCAGGAAGATATGATGGCACCAGTTAACTCAATGTCCTATCACCCACCACATGGTCAAGATGGCACCAGTTAGACTCACCATCCCTATTTCATTATGACTTTGCATCTTAATAAAATGATATGTTGTGAAGATCATAGTTCTGTTGCTTTAAGAAAAATGTCTGTTTATAGCATTATGCAAGGGTACTCATGATGTACTCATAATGTACTACATTTAATTTAATAACCATGGTTAACTTCAGGTCTTCCAGAACAACGAATGTGCCCAACACAGGAAACAAGAACCCCGTTAGTCACTTTATCCTCATGGGCTTTCCCTCAAGCCCACAAATACAGCTCCTCTACTTTGGGCTCTTCACTGTAACCTACACCCTGATGCCCATAGGGAACACAGCCATTGCCTGTGCTGTGTGGGTAGACCAGCATATGTACATCTTCCTACAGAATTTCTCTCTCCTGGAAATACGCTATATCACCACAACCATCATGAACATGTTGGCCAACTTCCTCTCCACAACCAAGTCTATCTTCTTTGTCAGCTGTTTTCACAGTTCTACTTCTTTTTCTCCATTGGGTGTGAGGAGACCTTCTACCTTTGCATCATGGCCTTTGACAGGTATCTTGCCATCTGCCACCTTCTTCATTACCAACACATCATGACCAGACAGCTGTGCACATATTCTTCCCTAAAACCGTTATTTAAAGGAAGGATTCACATATGAAAAAATCCAGCATAGTTGATGTAATATTGCCACTTAGAGCAATAAAACATGTTTTAATTGGAAGGACTTTAAAGAAAACAACTAATAGCCTTAACTGGATATGAAATGGTTTATCAGCAAGTACCCAAAATAAGAATCAGAATTTTTTTTGTTTAACTAATAATGCAGGCAAGAAGAAAGACATATATAAAGAGTTAAATATTATTAATTCTCATCATTATGTTTTCAATCAGTATCAAGTGAAATATTTATTGGTCATATTTTATTTATTCATTCATTTATGTATTTGTCAGTAACATTTATTATGAGACATAATTAAGAATTATCATATCTCTAAAGAACTTTCCATTTTTAAGTATGTAGCATGATTGCTTGCATGATATTAGCTTTTATTTTAAACTCTTCCATTTTTCAAGAATAATTCTCTGAAACATGTTGAAAAAAACAAAGTAACATATAACATACAAAGTTTCTTTTAATATCTCTAAATGATAGTTTAAAATTATAAATGATAGTTTTTGAATGAAAAACTCTGACTTTGGATTATGAGAGAACAATTTCTGAGGGTTTCCATTACACAAGACAAGTACTTTGAGGGAAGTTCTTTTCTTCTTATTATTTATTTTTCTTTTTCGTATTTGAGGGGATTAAAATGGATTCAATGAAAATAATGTCGCTTCTTCACCCAAACTATTTTTAATATAGTTGGAAGAATACTGATGATTACTTCATCATTTAACTTAGAGATTCCATCTAGGTGTCTACATTTCCTTTATACTGTAGTCAATTATCTAATCTGAGAAAGATCAGGAAAGGAGATGAAACTATATTGACTTAAGAAGGAGTAGTTATTTATAAATTCATGTTCCTTGTATAGCCAATGTTAATCAATAAATAACTAGCCTTTGTGTATCTCTGATTGTATTCCAGGAAAATTTTCACACCATATAGCTGGAGAGAAATCAAACCATTCTTTGTTAAATTCAGAGTTTTATGAATATAGAAAATAAATGCTAAAAGATCTCAAACTTGGCTAGCATATGTTGAAAGTTCAGCTATTTATAAACACACAAATAGAAACTTTCACTACTAGGGCTGGGAAGGTGGCTCAGTGGTAGAGTGCTTGCTTTGCATGCATGAGGATCTGGGTTCTATTCCTCAGCACCACATAAGCAGGAAAAAAAGGCAGAAGTGGTGCTGTGGCGCAAGTAATAGAACACTAGCCTTGAGCTGAAGAGCTGAGGGACAGCGCCCAAGCCCATAGTTCAGGTCCCAAGACCGACCAAAAAAAAAAAAAAGTAAAAAAAAAGAAACGTTCACTATTTAATACATGATTTCTTATCTTGATAATTGCCCTCACATCTTTTGCCTCAAAACGTTCCCTCATCTACTATCAAAAATAAAATTAATAAACAATACTACATTTTTCTTTTCTTTGTGTGTATGTTCATGTGTGTGTGTGTGTGTGTGTGTGTGTGTGTGTGTGTGTGTGTGTGTGTGTGTGTGTCTGTGTCTGTGTCTGTGTGTCTGTGTGTCTAGGGTCTGAACTTGGGGTATGAGCACTGTCCTTGAGCTTCCTTGCTCAAAGCTGGTGCTCTACCACTTAGCCTTATCTTCCACTTCTAGGGTTTTGCTTGCTAGTTGGAGATCAGATTTTTACAGACTTTCCTACTTAGCTGTCTTCAAATCACAATCCTCAGCTTTAAGCTTCCTAAGTAGCTAGGATTACAGACATGAGCCACTGGCACCCAGCAAACTATAGTTTTTTCTTTACAAATAAATTACATACTTACTTTTCTTATGGAAAGATTGTTGGTGTTCACTGAAAACAACAGCTCATACCTATAACCCTAGCTACTTATGAGACAGATATAAGGAGGACTATGCTTCAAGGCTAGCCTAGACAAAGTGTGAGACACTCTGTCAAGTAGTGCTGGAAAAAAAAAACCTGAGCATGGCAGTGCATACCTCTCATCCCAAGATACAGAAATAGGAGGCTCACAGTCCAGAATGACCCAGATAAAGGGAAGTCTCAAATGAAAGATAATGAAAAACAACAGACTAAGCATGTGGTTCAAATGGTAGTGTGCCTGCCTAGCAACTATAGGCCTTGAGTTCAAATCACATTACCAAGGAGAGAGAGAGAGAGAGAGAGAGAGAGAGAGAGAGAGAGAGAGAGAGAGAGAGAGAGAGAGAGAGAGAGAGAGAGAGAGAGTCAGCTTTACAGTATACTTCCTTTAGAGCAAAACCATGTGGTTGAGCACAAGTGGCTCACACCTGTATTCAGCTACTAAGAAGGCTGAAATCATTTTTTGAAGCCAGCCTAGTCAGAAAAGTGCACAGAAATACAACTCAAGCTAAACTGGAGGCATAGCTCAAGTGGTAAAGTGCCAATCATGAGCAAGCAAGATGAGTCCTGTCAAGGCCCTGAGTGGAAGAACAAAGAGGGAGAAAACTCATAGATATTTGCCATTTAGATAAGCAGTTATATGTACCATCTTCAAATTATGAATTATTTCTAGGAATACAACTCATGAAGTTAAAAAGGGGATCGTGTCTCAGCCATTCTTTTTTAAATTTTTATTTTTTATTGTGAAAATACTGTACAGAGGGGTTACAATTACATGGGCTCATTCTTTTTTATATACATTTTATTATGAAAATATTGTACAGAGGGGTTACAGTTACATGAGTAAGGTAATGAGTGCATTTCCTATTGAGCGTTGTTGCCTCCTCCTTTGTTTTTCCTCTACCATCCCTTCCTTCCCACCTCCCCTTCTCCATCCTCACTGAAGTTATAAAGTTCATTTTCAACATAGTGTCTTGTACATCTCATTGCTACAATGGGTCAGCCTGTATCCATAGTTAAGCATTTTATTTTTCCCTTCCCCTCTCCATATTAGAAAAGAATATGTACAAGTTTCAGGGCACCGGAGATTCAGCCATTCTTAATTAAAGCAAAAGCTATAATTATGCCACTATTATACCAGCAATTACAGCATAAGCATTATCATTAGGACTCTTTAAGGTAGATCATTTGGTATGACTTAATTGCAAAACCTTGGTCAAAGGGAAGGGACTTCTTTAGACCTGGGTTCTCATGCTCCTAAATGCATGGTCTACAAACTTACAGAAAAAATATGCCTCCACTAGGTCAACTTTGTTAATTTGTTTAAAAAGGAAGTCAGAGAACATTGTACTTACTGCCAGACTCCTTTGGTGAGATGTCAAGGACATATAATGAATTAAAACTGTGACCTCCTATACCTTCCCCACACATGGCATATCCTCAACGGTAGAAGCAATGGAGATTTCAAAGCATCTCAGCTAAAAAGATTTTTCAAAACTTTCTTTCTCTATTTACTCTATTTTTCTTTTTTTATTGTGAAAATACTGTACAGAGGGGTTACAATAACATGGGCAAGATAATGGGTACATTTCTTATCAAGCATTGTAGCCTCCTCCTTTGTTTCCCCTTATCATGACTTCCCATCCTGCCCCGGCCCCCGGAACCAATCCACCTCATCCCCCACCAAAAGTTGTAAAGTTCGTTTTCAACAAATGACTTATACATCTCATTGTTGAAATGGGTCCACCTATATCCCTATTTAAACGATTTGTTTTTTTCCCTTCCCCTACACAAACTATACCAACATCAAATACAGTGAAAGCAGGGGTTAAATCGTGGGGGAGGGACAGAAAAAGCAACAAAAAGTAATCTTATAAATGTGTTAGAAAAAAATCTCATGAAAGAAACAAACATTAAGGGTTCATTTACCGTTCATTTCCCAAACATCAACTTATCTGACCTATTCTGCTTGACTCAGACATATACTAATTATTGCAAATAATGGAAACCATGGGACCTATGTTTCTTTGGGCCTGGCTTACTTCATTTAATATCATTTTTTGTGAGTCTTTTCATTTCCTAACAAATTGGGCAATGTCATTCTTTCTGATGGAGGCATAGAATTCCATTGTGTATATATACCACATTTTCTTGATCCATTCATCTACGGAGCGGTATCTGGGTTGGTTCCATATCTTAGCTATGGTAAATAATGCTGCAATAAACACAGTTGTACAGGTAGCTTTAGAGTGATCTTATTTGTGATCGTTTGGATAAATGCCCAAAAGTGGATTGCTGGATCATAGGGGAGCTCTATGTGGAGTCTTCTGAGGAACCTCCATACTACTTTCCAAAGTGGTTGAACAAGTTTACACTCCCACCAATTCAGTAAGATTCCCTTCTGTCCATATCTCCTCCAGCATCTGATGTTATTAAAGTTCTTGATTACAGCCATTCTTTTTTTTTTAATTGTGAAAATCCTGTACAGAGGAGGTACAATTACATGGGCAAGATAATGAGTACATTTCTTATCAAGCATTGTAGCCTCCTCCTTTGTTTCCCCTTCCCATCCCTTCCTATCCTCCCCCTGCAACCCCTCACTCAGTCCTCCCCACGCCCCCCCCACCCGCACGAAAGTTGTAAAGTTCTTTTTCAACATAACGACTTGTAGGTCTCATTGTTGCAATGGGTCCACCTGTCTCTCTATTTAAACGATTTGGTTTTTCCCCTTCCCCTCCACAAATTATACCAACATCAAATACAGTGAAACCAAGGGTTATACTGTGGGGGAGGGACATACAAAGCAACAAAGAAATAATCTTAGAAATGTGTTAGAAACAATCGCATGAAAGAAAAAAACATTTGAATATGTATCTTAGGGTTCATTTCCCTAACATCACCTTATCTGAACTTTTCTGCTTGACTCAGACATATACTAGATATTGCAAGTAAGGGAAACAATGGGACCTATGTTTCTTTGGGCCTGGCTTACTTCACTTAATATAATTTTTTCCAAGTCTTTCCATTTTCTAACAAACGGGGCAATGTCATTTTTTCTGACGGAGTCATAGAATTCCATTGTGTATATATACCACATTTTCTTGATCCATTCATCTACTGAGGGACATCTGGGTTGGTTCCATATCTTAGCTATAGTAAATAGTGCTGCAATGAATATAGTAATGCTGGTAGCTTTAGTGTGGTCTTGTTTGTGAACATTTGGGTAAATGCCCAAAAGCGGGATTGCTGGATCATAGGGGAGCTCTATGTGGAGTATTTTTTTTTAATTTTCTTTTTTTTGTGAATATAATGTACAGAGGGGTTACAATTACATGGGCAGGATAATGCATACATTTCTAATCAAGCATTGCAGCCTCCTCCTTTGTTTACCCTTCACATCCCTTACCAGCATCCCCCACCACCACTCCACCCAATCCTCCTGCCCCCCGACACCCCGCCCCGCACCAACATTGTAAAGCTCGTTTTCGACATGACAACTTGTACTTCTCATTGTTGCAACAGGTCCACCTGTATCCTTAAATGACTTGTTTTTCCCCATCTACTCCACAAGTTATACTGACATCAAATATAATGAAAGCAGGGGTTATAATGTGGAGAAGGAACATACAAAGCAACAAAGAGATAATCTTATAAATGCGTTAGAAACAAATGCATGAAAGAGAAAAACATTAAAATACATATCTAAGGGTTCATTTTCCTAGCATCACATTATCTGACCTTTTCCGCTTGACTCATGCATATATTAGATATTGCAAATAAGGGAAACCATGGGACCTATGCTTCTTTGGGCCTGGATTACTTCACTTAATATAAGTTTTTCCAAGTTTTTCCATTTCCTAACAAATGGGGTAATGTCATTCTTTCTGATGGAAGCGTAGAATTCCATTGTGTATATATACCACATTTTATTGATCCATTCCTCTACTGAGGGGAATCTGGGTTGGTTCCATATCTTAGCTATGGTAAATAAGGCTGCAATAAACATAGTTGTGCTGGTAGCTTTAGTGTGGTCTTGTTTGTAAACATTTGGGTAAATGCCCAAAAGTGGGATCGCTGGGTCATAGGGGAGTTCTATGTGAAGTCTTTTGAGGAACCTCCATACTGCTTTCCAAAGTGGTTGAACAAGTTTACATTCCCACCAACAATGAAGTAAGGTTCCCTTCTGTCCACATCCCCTCCAGCATCTGTTGTTGTTAGAGTTCTTGATTTTTGCCATTCTAACTGGAGTGAGGTGATATCTCAATGTTGTTTTAATTTGCATTTCTTTAATGGCTAGGGATGTTGAACATTTCTTCATGTGTCTATTGGCCATCCTTCTTTCTTCTTCAGAGAAGTTTCTCTTTAAGTCTTTCGCCCACTTATTTATTGGGCAGTTGTTTCTTTGAGGATTTGTTGTTGGGGGGTTTAATTTTTTAAGTTCCAAGTATATTTTAGATATGAGACCCTTGTCCGTTGTATGGCTAGCAAAGATTTTCTCCCAATCCGTGGGCTTTCTATTGATCTTGCTAGCTATGTCATTTGCCCTGCAGAAGCTCTGCAACTTTATGCAATCCCATTTATCCAACCTTTCTTTGATTTGTTGTGTTTCCGGGTCTCTATTAAAAAAAAGTTAATGATATTATGCAGAACGAAAACAATCTATTTAGAGAAGAACGTGAATATATTGAGAGAAGGGGAGGGATATAAAAGAGATGTGAAAACCGTAAAAATAAAAATGTTTAAAACATTATATAGGTAAAAAGAGGTAGTACTTCTATTAAGGATTTTAAGTCTCAGAGGTTTTAAATTGAGTAATAAATTTGTGGATTAAGTATGTACACAATGAGGGATAGGGTCTAATAGTCAACTACGGGTTTATCTGAGGATGTGCAGGACAAGAATTAAGTCACATAAAGAAGAATGAAAGAGAGGAAATGGTGAAAAGGATAAGAAAGGAAGAAAAAAGATCAGAAGTTCAGTAGAGCTAAACAAAAAACAAAAAGATATTTAAAAAAGAAAAAAAGAGAAAGAAAACAAAAAAAAGAAAGAAAAATTCACACTCACGTATCCCTAAAATAAAAATTATAAGAGGAAAAAAGTTACTGGAAAACAATTTTTTTCAAAAAAGGCAAAAATTAAAGATTAAAAAAGTTTTAAAAAAAAGAAAAAAAATTTATATAAGGTACCAAAAAAAAAGAAGAAGAAAAAAAAAAAGTTCTTTGATTTTTTTTTTGGGGGGTGGGGAAAATCCTGTATCTCCCTTGTGTCCATAACCAGTCTCTTGTTGGAGTCTCTGGTCTGCTTGTGGCCCTGTGGCTTGGTTGGTTTCTTAAGTCAGTTTGTTCAAACAGGCAGAAAAGTGCTCTGCTTTACCCAGGATTTTGTGATCCTCCTCCCAAGCTAGTTCAATGGGAGGCAGATCTGCTATGAGTATCACAAAAGAGGGAGATTCAGTGATGAGGCTAGGTTCCGGGTAGAGTTGAGGCCTTTCAACAAACAGTAGCTTTTCCCGGGGGCTAGTTTGTGAAAAACTTACAGAGCCCTGCCTGGAGCCACTCTCAGGGTTTCTGTTTACTGAATTTCAATTGATTGTCGAGTCTGCTAGAGGGAGGGGCAGCCTCTGGCTCTGATTATCCAGTGAAGAAACCCACTTCTAGGGCTGGCACCCGAGCTGGGTGACTTTTCCCTGGGTGGAGCTAAGTCTGGCAGGTCACGCCTCCTTTAAGTTCCTGTGACCTGCTAAATGACTCGTTTTGTTCCAAGGCTTGAGTTGGAGCTAGCAGTTCCACCGAGCTTTGTCGGTATCCAGGATGGAGATCCCCAGTACTGGGGGGGGGGGGGGAGGGGTGGCCTTCCCTCCTCTGCTCCCTGAGAAGGAGTGAGGAAGTCAGGCCGAGTCTTGGTTCCTGGGTCGTCTCTTATCTGCGAACTGCAGGATGAAGATGTCCGCTCCTTGTCGGTTCTTGCTGGTGTTGAGTAGAATCCACTCACCCCCAGCTTCTGGCTCCTTCATCCCGGACTCTCTGTGGTTCAGGTATGGCCATAAGGTCGCCACCGCCACCACTGCTGCCGCTGCCACCCCAGCTGCCTGCAAGAGCTCAGATGTGTCTCCTTGCCTGGATTTTCCCTCTCTGGCCTGACTCTCTGTCCTGTGATGGGACACTTGGTGTGATTCTCTGGCTTAGGACTGTTTACTGGAACTCTAAAACTGCTTTCTATGCAAGAGCTTGTTTAGACTCCAGCTTCTCCTCCACCATCTTCCCAGAGCTCCTCTACTACTACTTTCCATACTACTTTCCAAAGTGGTTGAAAAAGTTTACACTCCCACCAACGATGCAGTAAGTTTCCCTTCTGTCCACAGCTCATCCAGCATCTGTTGTTATTAGAGTTCTTGATTTTAGCCATTCTAACTGGAGTGAGGTGGTATCTCAATGTTATTTTGATTTGCATTTCTTCTTCATGTGTCTATTGGCCATCCTTCTTTCCTCTTCAGAGAAGTTTCTCTTTAAGTCTTTAGCAGTTGCTTCTTGGGCAGTTGCTTCTTTGAAGATTTGTTTTTGGGGGATTTAATTTTTTGAGTTCCAGGTATATTTTAGATATCAGACCCTTGACCATTGTATGGCTAGTGAAGATCTTCTCCCAATCCGTGGCCATTCTATTGATCTTGCTAGTTATGTCCTTTACCATGCAGAAGCTCTGCAATTTCATGCAATCCCATTTATCCAAACTTTCTTTGATTTGTTGTGTTTCCAGTCTCTATTAAGAAAATTTCGGCCTGTGCCAAGGAGACCTAGGGTTTCTCCTATTCCATCCTGTAATGTTTTCAGAGTGTCTGTTTTGACTCCGAGGTCTTTGATCCATCTGAAGTTGATTCTGGTGCATAGTAATATATAATGAAGCTGTAGTTTTCTACAAATAGTTAACCAATTTTTCCAGCACCATTTACTGAAGAGTCTGTCTTTCTTCCATTCTATTTTTTTAGCTCCCTTATCAAAGATTAGATGGCTATAGGTCTGGTGATTCATGTTTCAGTTTTCAATTCCTTGCCGTTGGTCCTGAGATCTGTTCTTGTGCCAGTACCAAGCTGTTTTGATTACTATGGCTTTGTAGTAGATTTTGACATTTGGTATTGATATTCCAACAGCACTGTTGTTTCTGTTGAGGAGTGTTTTTGCTATTCGGGGCCTTTTATTGTTCCATAAGAATTTTTGGATTGCCTCTTCTATTTTCTTGAAGAAAGAGGTTGGAATATTGATAGCTATCACATTGAATTTGTAGATAGCCTTGGGAAGTATTGCCATTTTCACGCTGTTGATCTTTCCAATCCAGGAGCATCGGAGTTTTTGCCACTTTCTAAGTTCTGTATTCATTTCCTTTTTCAGGTTTATAACGTTTTCATCATAGAGGGCCTTTGGTTAAGTTATTTCCTAGGTATTTTATTTTTTGTGGGGCTATTCCGAATGGAGTTGCTTTCCTAGTATCAGGCCACACTTTTCTCAATGGTGGCATACAGAAAAGCCATTGATTTTTGAGGATTGATTTTATACCCTGCTACTTTGCCAAAGTTTTGAATTACCTTAAGTAATTTGGGAGTGGAGCCCATGGGATTCTTTAAATACAAGATCACGTCATCGGAGGTTCCGGGAAAATGGCGGAGGAGAAGCTGGAATCTGAACAAGCTCTCGCATAGAAAGCAGTTTTAGAGTTCCAGTGAACAGTCCTAAGCTAGAGAATCACACCAAGTGTGCCATCACAGGACAGAGAGTTAGACAAGAGAGGGGTCACAGCGGTGACCACAGCCGTGGCCATACCTGAGCGATCACACAGAGAGTCCGGGACAAAGGAGCCAGACACAGCGGGCGATAAGATTCCACTCAACATCAGCAAGAACTGACAAGGAGCAGACATCTTCATCCTGCAGTTTGCAGACCAGAGACGATCCAGGATCCAAGACTCGGCGTGAGTACAAGCCCGACGTCCTCACTCCTTCTCAGGGAGCAGAGGAGGGAAGGCCACCCCTCCCCCCCCAGCACCGGTGATCTCCATCTTGGATACCGACAAAGCTCGGAGGAGCTGCTAGCTCCAGCTCAGGCCTTGGAATAAAACGAGTCATTTAGCAGGTCACAAGAACTTAACGGCGAAGTGACCTGCCAGATTCAGCTCCATCCAGGGAAAAGTCACCCAGCTCAGGCACCAGCCATTGGAATGGCTTTCCTCACTGGGTAACCAGAGCCAGAGGCTGCCCTTCCCTCTAGCAGCCTCCACAATCAATTGAAAAACAGAAACCCTGAGAATGGCTCCAGGCTAGGCTCTGTGAGTTTTTCACAAAATAGCCCCTGGGAAAAGCTACTGTTTGTTGAAAGGCCTCAACTCTACCAGAACCTAGCCTCATCACCCCTCTTTTGTGATTCTCAAAGCAGATCACCCTCCCATTAAACTAACCTGGGAGGGGGATCTCAAAATCTTGGGTAAAGCAGAGCATTTTTCTGCCTGTTCCAACAAACTGACTTAAGAAACCAATCAACCCATAGGAACTCAAGCTGACCAGAGACTCCAACAAGAGGCTGGTTACAGACAAAAGGGAGATACAGGATTCTTCCCACGCCTCCCAAAAAAATCAAAGAACTTTTTTTCTTCTTCTTCTTTTCTTTTTTCTTTTTTTTTTTTTGGTACCATATATATATATAAATTTTTTTCATTTTCTAAAACTTTTATTAATCTTTAATTTTTGCCTTTTTTGAAAAAATAATTGTTTTCCAGTAACTTTTTTTTCCCTCTTATAATTTTTATTTTAGGAATACGTGAATGTGCGTTTTCCTTTCTTTTCTTGTCTTCTTTCTCTTTTCCTTTCTTTCTTAATTATCTTTTTGTTTTTTGTCTAGCTCTACTGAACTTCTGATCTTTTTTTTTCTGCCTTTCTTATCATTTTCACCTTTTCCTCTCTTTTGTTCTTCTGTATGTGACTTAACTCTTGTCCTGCACATCCTCAGATAAACCCATAGTTAAATAGTAGACCCTATCCCCCATTGTGTACACACTTAATCCACAAATTTATTACTCAATCCAAAACCTCTGACACTTAAATTCCTTAATAGCAGTACTACCTCTTTATACCTATATAATATTTTAAGCATTTTTTTAAAGTTTTTCACAACTCCTCTATCTCCCTCCTGTTTTCTCAATATATTCACAATCCTCTCTAAATGGATGGTCTTTCAATCTCCATAACTATATTAATTTTAATGTTTCTATTTTTTTTCTGGTCTCTTTTCATTTCCCTTTCCCTTTCTTCTTTTTCTCTCTCTCTCTACTTGCATCCTACCCAACCTATTTCCTGCATTGAGATTAGGACATAGTTAACTCTCCCTGTGCCTCCCCACACCAATCTATTCCTATTTTTTACCCACATCTCTCCCTAACCCTAATAATTTCTGGTTTTCCAAATTCTTCTCTGCGGTTCGAAGCCCATTAACATATAGTTGTTTGATGTCGAATAGATTTATCTGTTGAACTAGATTGTATCTGTAGACTATTGACTGTATAAATGCAAACGTTGGTTGATGGTTGCCTTAAGATAGTGTTCTACCACAAAACTGGTGCTATTTTCCTCTCAAATGGGCAGAGTAAGCCGGAAAAGCACAAGAAAAATGGCAAATCCGGGTATCTCAATTCCCAATCTTGATTATCAGGGGTCAGATCAGATAATGAATAATCCAGAGGAGAGTTCCCAAATAGCTCTACAAACACTGGTGGCAAACATGAAAAATGAGAAGTTTGACAACTTACAAAGGACTTTGTATGAGCGTGATAGGGAGAGAGAGGAGGCATCCCAAAAGTTTATACAGGAATATCATAAGCGTGAGGAAGCTACTCAAAAACTGATACAGGATTTGCGTGAACAACTTGAGAATACTCAAAGAGAAAGGGAGGAATGGCGTGAGCAGGCTGAGAACACTCAAAGAGAACTGCAGGAATCCCACGAACGGGAGGAAAGAGAACTGCAGGAATCTCACAAACGGGAGGAGGCTAATCAAACAGTAATTCAGGAATTGAGAGACCAGGTAGAGAATACACAAAGATCACTAAAGGCATTCATGGAATCCATTAACAAAGAGCTGAAGGAAGTCAGGGAGACCACAAAGGGAATGCTGAATGGAACCCAACAGAAGGAATGGGAGTCCAAAGAAACCATAACCAATCAACTAAGTGATTTGAGAACAAACACTGAACACCAAATTAAGGAAGTAAAGAAATTCATACAAGACCTAAAACAGAGCTTCAACAAAGAACTTGAAGCCATCAAAGCTGACCAATTAGAAGGAAAAGAGATAAAAAAACAAAGTAGAGAGTCTTGACAGCAGGTTAGACCATGCAGAAAATCGAATCTCAGGGATTGAAGACAGCCTAGATATTATAGAGAAAGAACATACAACCATCCAAGACAAGTCCAAGAAATATGATAGATCTATCCAACACCTGGAAGACACCATCAGAAGGCCTAATCTAAGGATAATGAGTGTAAAGGAGCACCTAGAAACAGAAGTTAATGGTCTAGGAAATTTGTTTAACAGGATCCTAGCAGAGAACTTCCCAAACATACAAAAAGATAGGCCTATTCAGATACAAGAAGCTTTTAGAACCCCAAATAGACCAGACCAGAATAGGACATCGAACCGTTACATTATAATCCACACAGGATCAACTCAGACCAAGGAAAAGATCCTTAAAGCTGTCAAGGAGAAAAGATTAATGACCTATAAAGGGAAACCAATTAGAATCACCTCAGATTTCTCAGCAGAGACAATCAAAGCAAGAAGAGCCTGGAATGATGTATGCCATGCCCTAAAAACAAACAACTATCAACCAAGAATACTGTACCCAGCTAAACTCTCCTTCATAACTGAAGGCCAAATAAAAACCTTCCATAGCAAAGAAAAATTGAAACAATACATCTCCACCAAACCACCCCTACAAAAGATTCATAAAGTGTCCTACACATAGAAAACCAACAAGACCGCAACAAAGGCCAAGAAACTGCACCCAAACTGAGAATCCAAGAACCATACGAAGAACCCAGTTTTTGCAGCCCCCAAGAAGGTGGATAACATGGCAGGAACTCCCAAATACCTCTAAGTCCTATCTCTTAACGTTAACGAACTGAACTCTCCAATTAAGCGACATAGACTGTCTAGTTGGATTAAAAAAACAAGACCCTTCTATCTGCTGCCTGCTGGAGTCACATCTTGCCTGTAAAAACAAACACATTTTCAATGTTAAAGGCTGGAACAAAATCTACCAAGCAAACGGCCCCCATAAAAAGGCGAGAGTTGCAATCCTAATATCAGATAAAATAGACTTCAAATTAAAATTCGTGAGAAGAGATAAAGAAGGTCGCTACATACTAATTAAAGGATCTCTCCTTCAGGAGGATATTACAATTCTAAATATCTATTCGCCAAACAATGGAGCACCCACATTTATCAAAGAAACACTACTTTCCCTCAAATCCCATATAGATCCAAAGACATTAATTGTTGGGGATTTTAACACACCACTCTCCACACTAGATAGATCAACTCGGCAAAAACTCAACAGAGAAACCGCAGATCTAAACAGCTGCATAGATCAACTAGACTTAACAGACATCTACCGAATATTTCACCCAGCAGCATCAGAATACACGTTTTTCTCAGCAGCACATTGAACGTTTTCTAAAAAAGACCACATTTTAGGCCACAAAGCAAACTTGTCTAAATTCAGAAACATTGAAGTTATACCTTGCATTCTCTCTGACCACAAGGGAATAAAATTAGAACTCAACACCAAAAGCCACCAAAGAAAGTCCCGTTTCACATGTAGGACCTCCATGATGAAAACTTTAAAATCTTAAAAAAGGAAATCAACACAGAACTTAAAAAATGGCAAAAACCTCCTATGCTCCTGGATTGGAAATATTAACATCGTGAAAATGGCAATACTTCCCAAGGATATCTACAAATTCAACGCAATGCCTATCAAAATTACAAGCTCATTCTTCAAGGAAATAGAAGAGGCAATCCAAAAATTCATATGGAACAATAAAAGACCCCGAATAGCAAAAACGCTCCTCAACGAAAAGAACACTGCTGGAGGAATATCAATACCAAATTTCAAACTCTACTATAAAGCCATAGTAATCAAAACAACTTGGTATTGGCATAAGAACAGACCTCAGGACCAATGGAATAGAATTGAAAACCCAGAAATGAACCTACAGACCTATAGCCATCTAATCTTCGATAAGGTAGCTAAAACAATAGAATGGAAGAAAGACAGCCTCTACAGTAAATGGTGCTGGCAAAATTGGTTAACTACATGTAGAAAACTAAAGCTAGAACCTTATATATCACCCTGCACCAGAGTCAACTCCAAATGGATCAAAGACCTTGAACTCTAAGCAGACACTCTGAAAACATTACAGGATGGAATAGGAGAAACCCAAGTCTCCTTGGCTCAGGCCGAAATTTTCTGAATAGAGACCGGGAAACACAACAAATCAAAGAAAGGTTGGACAAATGGGATTGCATAAAGTTGTAGAGCTTCTGCAGGGCAAATGACATAGCTAGCAAGATCAATAGAAAGCCCACGGATTGGGAGAAAATCTTTGCTAGCCATACAACGGACAAGGGTCTCATATCTAAAATATACTTGGAACTTAAAAAATTAAACCCCCCAACAACAAATCCTCAAAGAAACAACTGCCCAATAAATAAGTGGGCGAAAGACTTAAAGAGAAACTTCTCTGAAGAAGAAAGAAGGATGGCCAATAGACACATGAAGAAATGTTCAACATCCCTAGCCATAAAAGAAATGCAAATCAAAACAACATTGAGATATCACCTCACTCCAGTTAGAACGGCAAAAATCAAGAACTCAAACAACAACAGATGCTGGAGGGGATGTGGGCAGAAAGGAACCTTACTTCATTGTTGGTGGGAATGTAAACTTGTTCAACCACTTTGGAAAGCAGTATGGAGGTTCCTCAAAAGACTTCACATAGAACTCCCCTATGACCCAGCAATCCCACTTTTGGGCATTTACCCAAATGTTTACAAACAAGACCACACTAAAGCTACCAGCACAACTATGTTTATTGCAGCCTTATTTACCATAGCTAAGATATGGAACCAACCCAGAGGCCCCTCAGTAGAGGAATGGATCAAGAAAATGTGGTATATATACACAATGGAATTTTATGCCTCCTTCAGAAAGAATGACATTGCCCCATTTGTTAGGAAATGGAAAGTCTTGGAAAAAATTATATTAAGTGAAGTAAGCCAGGCCCAAAGAAACATAGGTCCCATGGTTTCCCTTATTTGTAATATCTAGTATATGTATGAGTCAAGAGGAAAAGGTCAGATAATGTGATGTCAGGAAAATGAACCCTTAGATGTGTATTTTTAATGTTTTTTTCTTTCATGCATGTGTTTCTAACGCATTTACAAGATTATTTCCTTGTTGCTTTGTATGTCCCTCCTCCACAGTATAACCCCTGCTTTCACTATATTTGATGTCAGTATAACTTGTGGAGGAGATGGGGAAAAACGAGTTGTTTTAGGATACAGGTGCACCTGTTGCAACAATGAGAAGTACAAGTTGTCATGTCCAAAACGAGCTTTACATCGTCGCTGCGGGGGGGGGGGGGGAGAGTGGGGAGGGAGAAGATTGGGATTGGGGGGAGGGAGGTGGTTGGGGAGGGATGTGAAGGGTAAACAAAGCAGGCGGCTACAATGCTTGGTAAGAAATATACGCGTTATCCTGCCCATGTAATTGTAACTTCTCTGTACAGTATGTTCCCAAATAAAATTAAATTAAATTTAAAAAAAAAGATCATGTCATCTGCAAAGAGGGACAGTTTTACTTCTTCTTTTCCTATTTGGATCCCCTTTATGTTTTCATCTTGTCTTATTGCTGTAGCTAGGCATTCTAATACTAGATTGAAGAGAAGTGGAGAGAGTGGACATCCTTTACTTGTTCCTGAGTTAAGAGGAAATGACTTTAGTTTTTCCCTTTAAGTATAATGCTGGCTGTAGGTTTGTCATATACAGCCTTTATTGTATTGAGGAATGGTCCATGAATTTCTAATTTTTCCAGAACCTTCATCATAAAGGGGTGTTGGATCTTGTCAAATGCTTTTTCTGCATCTATTGAGATGACCATGTGGTTCTTATCCTTCCTCCTGTTGATGTGATGAATTATATTATTTGATTTGCATATATTGAACCAGCTTTGCCTCTCTGAAATGAATCCTGTTTGATCGTGGTGTATTATTTTTTTTGATGAATTGTTGAAGTCGATTGGCCAAAATTTTGCTGAGAAGTTTTGCATCAATGTTCACCATGAAATGGATCTATCATTCTCTTTCTTTGGTGTGTCCCTACCTTGTTTGGGGATGAAGGTTATGATGGCTTCATAGAATGAGTTCGGTTGTGAACTTTCTCTTTCAATTGCATTGAAGAGTTAGAGGAGTATTGGTCTGAGCTCTGCTTTGAAGGCCATGTAGAATTTCGCTTTAAAACCATATGGTCCTGGACTTTTCTTAGATGGGAGGTCTCTTATTGCTATCTTTATTTCAATGCTTGATATGGGCCTGTAAGATGGTTTAGCTCATCTTGGTTTAGTTTTGTCATGTCAATATTTGCTTGGAAAAGGTCCATTTCTGCCAAGTTCTCAAACTTATTAGCTTAAAGTTTTGAGAATAATTCCCTTGGTTGTTTCTGTGGTGATCTTTCCGTTCTCATCATAAATGAGTTTATTTATTTGGGTGTGTTCTCTTCTTTTCTGATAAGATTTGCTAAGGGTCTGTCAATTGTGTTAATTTTTTCAAAGAACCAATTCTTTGTTTTGTTGATTCTTTCTATAGTTTTTTTACATTCTAATTCATTTTATTCTAATTAATTTTAATTATTTCTTTCTGTCTACTGGATTGGGATTTATCTTGCTGCTCTTTTTCAAGGAGGTTCAGATGTCTCATTAAATTGTTGGTTTCAGATATAAACTCACCCCTGAGTACTGCCTTTGCTGTGCCCCAGAGGAGCTGGTAGTTTGTGAGTTCATTTTTGTTGAATATTATGAACATGTGAATTTCCCACTCATGATTCAGCAGTGTGTTGTTCAGCCTCCATGTGTTAGAAGACTTTCTTTGGTGGCTTTTGGTGTTGAGTTCTAGTTTTATTCCCTTGTGGTCTGAGAGAACGCAAGGTAAAACTTCAATGTTTATGAATTTCGACAAGGTTGCTTTGTGTCCTAAAATATGGTCCATTTTGGAAAATGTTCCATGTGCTGCTGAGAAAAACGTGTATTCTGATGCTGCTGGGTGAAATATTCAGTAGATGTTTATTAAATCTAGTTGATCTAACAGTGGGGCTGTGGCTCAAGTGGTAGAGCGCTTGCCTTGAGCTGAAGACCACAAGAACAGCGCCCAAGCCCAGAGTTCAAGCCCCATGACCGACCAAAAAAATCTAATTGATCTATTCAGTTGTTTAGATCTGCGGTTTCTCTGTTGAGTTTTTGCCGAGTTGATCTATATAGTGGGGAAAGTGGTGTGTTAAAGTCCCCAACAATTAATGTCTTTGGATCTATATGGGATTTGAGGGAAAGTAGTGTTTCTTTGATAAATTTGGGTGCTCCATTGTTTGGTGAATAGATATTTGGAATTGTAATATCCTCCTGAAGGAGAGATCCTTTAATTAGTATGTAGCGACCTTCTTTGTCTCTTCTCACGAATTTTAATTTGAAGTCTTTTTTATTTGATATTAGGATTGCAACTCCCGCCTGTTTATGGGAGCCGTTTGCTTGGTAGATTTTGTTCCGCCTTTAACATTGAACATGTGTTTGTTTTTACGGGCAAGATGTGACTCCTGAAGGCAGCAGATAGAAAGAAAAAGAAAGGATCAAAAGTTCAGTAGAGCTAAACAAAAAAAATTTTAAAAAGAAAAGAAAAAAAGAGAAAAAAAAGCACACAGATATATACCCCTAAAATAAAAATTGTAAGAGGAGGAAACAAAGTTTTTAAGTTAAAAATTTTTTAAGTTAAAAAAAACTTATAAAAGGTACAAAAAAAGAGTTCTTTAATTTTTGGGGGGCTGATGGGATGATCCTGTATCTCCCTTGTATCCTTAACCAGTCTCTAGTTGGAGTCTCTGGTCTGTTTGTGGTGTTTGATTTTCCTGTGGCTTGGTTGGTGTCTTAAGTCAGTTTGTTTGAGCAGGCAGAAAAAATGTTCTGCTTTACCCAGGATTTTGTGATTCTCCTCCCAGGCTAGTTCAACGGGAGAGAGATCTGTTTTCAGTATCACAAAAGAGGGAGATGGCTGTCCTCTAGTTTGGAGATGCTGTGATGAGACTAGGTTCTGGGTAGAGTTGAGGAATTTCAGCAAACAGTATCTTTTCCCTGAGGGGCTAGCGTCTGAGACATTCACAGAGCCCAGCCTGGAGCCATTCTCAGGGTTTATGTTTACTGCATTTCAATTGATTTTCAAGGTTGCTGTAGGGATGGGCAACCTCTGACTCTGTTTACCCAGTGAAGAAAGCCACTCCTGGGGCTGGCAGAGCTTGCTTGGCCCGACTGGGTGCAGATATCTCTATTGTATAGTGGCTTAGATTCTTTATTCACATGTCCACAGTGGTATAGCAGGACCATATTGTAGTTCTGGTTTTACATTTGTGATTACCCTCCATGCTGATTTGTACTGTTGAATTCATTTTCATAGGAGGAGGCAGAAAGGTAAGAACGAGCAATAAAGAAGGTGAGTACATACTACATTACATGCATGCATAGAAATACATTAAATAACTCCTTTGTACAATTAATATGTACTAATAGAAAATAAGTCCAAGTCAATTACACAGAAAAATTGAACTATGACAAATGAAAAAAAAATTACACACTACTCAGAGAAATCATTAACTAAAGTTTAAAAGCAAAGAGAAAAAGAAATTATTATATAGGAAAAAATGTGTGAATATTTAAGCCAGTTATCCTTGTTTAAATCATCTCTATAAAAACAGTGAACAAAAACAGAAATAAGGGCTGGGAAGGTGGCTCAGTGGTAGACCACTTGCCTTAGAAGCATGAGGCCCTGGGTTCAATTCCTCAACACCACATAAGCAGAAAAAAAGCCAGAAGTGGCTCTGTAGCTCAAGTGGTAGAGCACCAGCCTTGATCTGAAAAGCTGAGGGACAGCGCCCAGGCCCAGAGTTCAGGGCCCACGACTGAACCCCCCCCAAAAAAACAGAAATAAAAAGTAAGGGACAAATTTTAAATAAACAAGAAGACAGATGTCCATTCCTCCAATGGTGCAATCTTGTGAGGTGCAGTGTAAACTCTGGATGAGTGTGCACTAGCTTTTCTTCATCTGGTTAGGGTACTCTGGAAATTTTAACTTCTTTTTTCTCTGAGTTCAACATAACAATCAAATGAAATGTTTTGCAAAAAAGTCTACCCTGTATATCAGGGACTCCAGGTTCTGCCTCCCAGCTTCTGAGGCTCTTAGGCTCTTGTCTGATCTAAATCAGCTATTCTGGCCCCACCCCAAGTATCATCCCAATTCTTACTATATAGTTTCAGAAAATAGCTGCTGTTACAACCTCTGAGCCTTAAATCTGCTCATTCTGTGTCATTACCATGTACTATCACAACACAACACCTATGCCTGTGCACTATGCAGACTCTAGGACTCTTGTCTGGTGAGACTGTAAATGTGGTTGGTATTGAGCCAGTCAGAATTGCATTTTCTGACTGTTTCTTTTGACTCTACTATCTCCCACTACCATAGGACTTCAGCCAGGACCATTTGCCAAGGTCTTCACACATCCAGTTCTCCTTTCCAAAACATTCTTGGAAGGGAGAGCAGTTGTCTTGTGGCTTTAACTCAGGGCCTGTGGGGAGTGTCCCTGAGCTTCTTTGCTCAAGGCTAGTCCTCTACTATTTTGGGGGGTTTTGGTGGCTATTTTGGAGATAAGAGTATTATAGACTTTCCTAGCAGGGGTGGCTTCAAACCACTGTCCTCAGATCTCAGCCTCCTGTGTAAAGATGACAAGTGTAACCCACCTGCAGCCTGCTCTAAAACCCTTGTTTTGTTGGGTTTTCTAGTTTTCTTTTTCTTTTTCTTTATTTTCTTTTTTTTTTGTTGGTAATGAGGCTTGAACTCTGGGCCTCAGCACTGTCCCTCAGCTCTTCAGCTCAAGGAAAGGAAGCTACCACTTGAACCACAGCACCACTTCCAGTTTTTTGGAGATAAGTCTCACAGATTTTCCTGTCCCAGCTGGCTTTGAATCATGATCCTCAGATCTCAGCCTCCTGAGTAGCTAGGATTACAGGAATGAGCCATCATCGCCCAGATCCAAAACCTTTGTTTTTTAAAAGTAAGATTGTAACTATTCATCACTGATATAATAGTTTAAGTTTTCTTCTTACATTTATTGTTTTTTTTAATCTTTTAACTCAGGAACAGGCCTTTAGAAGCTCTTCTCTCTTCATGTTTGTAACTGAACCCTTGATATGTTAAATGGAGTTTCTTTCCCACTTACCAAATCCATTCACCTTCCTTTTGATTTCACTTGCTTTTTATTAGTATATATTAGTTGTACAAAGGCAGGTTCTTTGTGATAATTTCAGACTTGTATATAATGTAGCTCCAGCAACATTATCACCACTGCCAGGATCCCCAATCCAACTCCCCAATTCACTATTTCAATAAGTGTCATTGTTTATATGTAACGTACCCCAATCCTAATCCAATTATCTTCTTTTCCTTTCTGAAGGTGGTAGTGGGTAATCAAAACTTAAATTCAGACACTTTGTACTCCCTTAGCTTGCTTATGGTGCTCTGCCTCTTGAGCTCAGCTTTCTGCTGGATAAGAAGAGATTCAATCTCAAGAACATGTATGCCCAGATTAGCATCAAACCATGATCCTCTACATCTTATTTTATAGAAACCCTAGAGCCCTGTGGGGACTGTGACTGGCTGGAGGAGATTTGACTGATGTTCTTGAAGTTTGAATGATACTAGTGGTAAGCCCTGTTGTTCTTGGCTATTATTTTTAAATACTCAATTCTGTGGTTTTTTTGTTCTACCTCTTAGGAAACACACCGGATTATGAGTATCTGATCTTCTGCAGTAATCCTGTCAAAAGATAAAAAAAAGAGTCCATGTATGTATTTATTTTAGTAATTCCTGGTATTCTGAAACTGTTTGTCTCAGTGCTTCCTGGTTTCTTGTTATCTACCTCTTAGAATGATCCCTTTGATTTATCTTCCCCTAACTCCCTAAAGAATGTCGCAGGGCCAATCTGAATTTATAAACATGTAGGTTGGGGAAATATCTTTAGTTTTAGTATGTTTGCCAGACAATGCATTTCTTGTTTCATGGGTTAGTAAAGATTATTCTCTACATGGGTAATTTTTCATCTGTTGCCTCAGAATCTGCTATCCAGAACAAGAATCAGCTTCCTGGGTAGATTTTTTAAAAAAGGAGTCTGAATGACTAGTGCCTGTTCAAGCATACAAATATGATTCTATCTGCTCACTACTGAAATATGTGACCTTTCTCTCTTCACTTACTGCAATACGTAGCTGCCCTTTTCAGTCACTTTCCAAAACTGCCAAAGATATGTGAATGCCTTTAATCTACCATTTTAAGCCAAACTTTATTTCTTTATCATTACAAAACCATTTTTAATCTTATTTACAACAGCACCAAAAGAAAAAATACCTCTTGAAAACTTAGCCAGTGGTGTGGAAGATTATGTGGAACATGTGTGTTCATTGAAAGACATCCCATTTCTAAACTTGGAAAACATAATATAGTTAAAGTAGCTATACAACTGAAAGTAATTAACACATTCAATAAGATCCTTGTCAAAATCAATGTTTTCTTTACATCCAAGTACTAAAACTCAGGAAACTACAAAAGACAGGGAAGGACATGTGGAGGAGATGGGGACAAACAAGTCGTTTAAGGATTCAGGTGGACCTGTTGCAACAATGAGAAGAACAAAATGTCATGTCAAAACCAGCTTTACAATGTCGGTGTGGGGGGGGGGAGGGGGGTATAATTGGGTGGGGGGAGGGGGGTAAAATTGGGTGGGGGGAGGGGGGAGGCCGGGAAGGGAAGTGAAGGGTAAACAAAGGAGGAGGCTGCAATGCTTGGTAAGAAATGTATGCATTATCCTGCCCATGTAATTGTAGCCCCCCTGTACAGTATGTTCTCAAATAAAATAAAATACAATTTAAAAAAAAAAAAAAAAAAAAAAAAAGACAGGGAAGGGCCAAATAATGTTGAGAATAAGAAGAATAAAGTAATATCTAAATCAATAATTACAAAAACAAAAATAAAAATAAATCAACTTGCATATGACCAACTGATTTCAAAATGGTATTGGAAACCCAGAGTGTTAAAAAGATAATCTCTTCAACAAATGATAATGAGAAAAGTGAGTATTCACAAATAAAAGAACAAAATGAGACACAGAATTTACATTAAATCCCCAAATCTTCTCAGAATAGATTAAAGATTTGCAGAAGAGACTTGAAAATGTAAAACTCCTGGGGGGAGGGGAAATGAGACAAAAATTTCATTACATTGATTGACATAAAACTCAAGGATATGACAATAAAATAATTCAAAAGAAGAAACAAAAGCAAATAGTCTGAGAAATGAGCTCATCTCTATAATCCTATCTACTGTAGAAGCTGAGATCTGAGAATCACTCTAGAAATACAGCCTGAGCAGACAAATCCAAGACATTATTGTCTCCAATTAAGTAGTAAAAAGCCAAAAGTGAAATTATGGCTCAAGTTGTAGAGTCCTAGACAAGAGCCAAAATCCAAGCAGCATCACAAGAATCAGAGGCCAAGCACTGGTGCTCACACATGCACATGCACACACACAACACACATACACACACATAGACACATGACCACACACACATACTTGCACTCTCTTTCTCTGCCTTTCTCTCTCTCTCTCTTTCTCTTGCTCTCTCTCTCATACACACACCACACACTAGTTGTGCTAGGTGTAATATGCTATAAAAAGAAGAAAAGGTGAAAGAAAACTGAGTACCATAAAGGAACCAGTTCCCAGTTCACATTGTCTCTAGGCTTTCAAACATAGTGAGACCAAAGGAGGATATTCTTAGGAGAGGATCACAAAGGTACAATAGCTATGTATGCGTGGTCATATAAAATATTTATCAAAATGAACTTCAGGAAGTGGAAGCAAGTTGTTTTTTTAGCTATTTGTCTGGTTTCTTCGTGTTTTTGTCTGTGGGAGAATCGGGGGGCCCAGAAATGGTAGGACAAAGGGTGAAAACACGCAGCAGTGGTATTCACTAGACACTATGTTGAAAATGAAGTATACAGGGAGTTCCAAGAAGATGGCAGAGGAGAAGCTGGAGGCTAAACAAGCTCTCACATAGAAAGCCATTTTAGTGCTCCAGTGAACAGTCCTAAGCCAGAGAATCACAACAAGTGTGCCATCACAGTACAGAGAGATAGTCCAGAGAGGAAAAATCCAGGCAAAGAGACAGATCTGAGCACTTGCCAGCAACCGTGGAGGCGGTGGCAGCACCGGCTGTAGCTGCCATACCTGCAATACAAAGAGTTTGGGACAAAGGCACCAGAGCAGGTGAGCAGATTCTACTCAACACCAGCAAGAACTGACAAGGAACAGACATCTTCATACTGCAGATCACAAACCAGAGACCACCCAGGAACCAAGACTTCAGTGTGAGTAGAGGCCTGACATCCTCACTCCTTCTCAGGGAGCAGAGGAGGGAAGACCACCCTCCCCCCCCCCCCCCCGACTAAGGGAAATCTCCATCTTTGATACTGACAAAGGCCTGGCTGAGAAGCTACCTCCAACTCAGGCCTTGGAAGAAAACAAGAGTCATTTAGCAGGTCACAGGAACCTAACTTGACCTGCAAGACTCAGCTCCACCCAGGGAAAAGTCATCCAGTCAGGCCAAGCAAGCTTTGCCAGCCCCAGGAGTGGCTTCCTTTGCTGGGTAAACAGAGCCAGAGGCTGCCCATCCCTACAGCAGCCTTGACAACCAATTGAAATTCAGTAAACATAAACCCTGAAGTGGGGCTGTGGCTCAAGTGGTAGAGTGTTAGCCTTGAGCTGAGGAGCTGAGGGACAGCACCCAGGCCCAGAGTTCAGGCCCCACAATCGGACCCCCCCCCAAAAAAAAAGACTTAAAGAGAAACTTCTCTGAAGAGGAAAGAAGGATGGCCAATAGACACATGAAGAAATGCTCAACCCCTCTAGCCATAAAAGAAATGTAAATCAAAACAACATTAAGATACCACCTCACCCCAGTTAGACTGGCTATAATCAAGAACTCTAATAACAACAGATGCTGGAGGGGATGTAGACAGAATGGAACCTTACTGCATTGTTGGTGGGAGTGTAAACTTGTTCAACCACTTTGGAAAACAGTGTGGAGGTTCCTCCAAAGACTCCACACAGAGCTCCCCTATGACCCAGCAATCCCACTTTTGGGCATTTACCCAAATGATCACAAACAAGGCCACACTAAAGCTACCAGCATGACTATGTTTATTGCAGCATTATTTACCATAGCTAAGATATGGAACCAACCCAGATGCCCCTCAGTAGATGAATGGATCAAGAAAATGTGGTATATATACACAATGGAATTCTATGCCTCCATCAGAAAGAATGACATTGCCCCGTTTGTTAGGAAATGGAAAGACTTGGAAAAAATTATATTAAGCAAAGTAAGCCAGACCCAAAGAAACATAGGTCCCATGTTTTCCCTTATTTGCAATAACTAGTATATGTCTGAGTCAAGCAGAAAAGGTCAGATAAGTTGATGTTAGGGAAATGAACCCTAAGATATGTATTCAAATTTTTTTTCTTTCATGCGATTGTTTCTAACACATTTCTAAGATTATTTCTTTGTTGCTTTGAATGGCCCTCCCCCACAGTATAACTCCTGCTTTCACTGTATTTGATGTTGGTATAATTTGTGGAGGGGAAGGGGAAAAACAAATTGTTTAAATAGGGATACAGGTGGACCCATTGTAACAATGAGATGTACAAGTCGTTATGTCGAAAACGAACTTTACAACTTTGATGGGGGGGGCAGGAAGGGGGGGGTGGGGGAAGGATGGGAAGGGATGGGAAGGGATGGGAAGGGGAAACAAAGGAGGAGGCTACAACGCTTGATAAGAAGTGTACTCATTATCTTGCTCATGTAATTGTAACCCCTCTGTATAGGATTTTCACAATAAAAAATAAAAAGAAAAGAAAATGTGTTACATATACACAATGGAATTCTATTCCTCCATCAGAAAGAATGACATTGCCCCATTTGTTAAGAAATGGAAAGACTTGGGAAAGTTATATTAAGTGAAGTAAGCCAGGCCCATAAAAACATAGGTCCCATGGTTTCCCTTATTTACAATAACTAGTATATGTCTGAGTCAAGCAGAAAAGGTCAGATAAGTTGATGTTAGGGAAATGAACCCTAAGATATGTATTCAAATGTTTTTTTTTCTTTCATGCGATTGTTTCTAACACATTTATAAGATTATTTCTTTGTTGCTTTGTATGTCCCTCCCCCACGGATAACCCCTGCTTTCACTGTATTTGATGTTTATAAGTTTTGGCTGGGAAGGGAAAAAACAAATTGTTTAAATAGGGATACTGATGGACCCATTGCAACAATAAGAGGAGGATTGGGTAGAGGGTTGGGGGAGGATGGGAAGGGATGGGAAGGGAAAACAAAGGAGGAGGCTACAATGCTTGATCAGAAATGTACTCATTATCTTGCCCATGTTATTTTACCTCTCTGTACATTATTTTCACAATAAAAAAATAGAAATAAAAGAAAATGAATTATACAACCTGTGGGTGGGGACTGCCGGGAAAAACTGGGAAAAGTGGTGAAAAGGGTGGCATTATCTGACTTATATTACTGTAGCCCTCCTGTACATCACCTTTATAATAACAGTAAATAAATTTAAGAAAAAAAGAACCTGTGGTGATGGTCAACATATGTCTACTCTTTCTTCAAAATGAAAACATGGGATCTAATGATAGATATTTCATTATAGATATTACAAAAAGCTATCTAATTATTCCCTGGAAACCTTTTGCAAAATCTGGTTACTTAAAACACAAGAAAGGCAGGATCTATTTCTACATTTTATGTTCTATCCCACAGGGAATGTTTGACTTAGAACTTCATTGTGAATAAATAGAACTCCAAAATCATCTTACCTGTTAAGCAAATGAGTTAAAATATCGGAGGAGGAGTTCAGTATCAACAGATTATGACATAAGTAAGCAAACTGAAATAATACCTTCCTCTGGGCTTTCAACGACCATAAATATGAGTTTTGAAGTTGAGGATAAAATTGTCCTAAATTTCTTTTCTATCAGTCATGGCAGGTATCAAACCGGATCATCCAATTTTTCAGAACCCCCTTACATATTTTTAACCCAGTGGATAACATTTCATTTCCCCTATTAGAACTTTCTTCCAAGGATGTAACCAAGAAGTGAGTTAAAAATTCTACACATTATGGAACACCAAATATTTTCATTTATACATAAATTGCCTTCCTGGTAAGTATTTTCTTTTTAACTGAATGCATAACTATCTAATTCAATGAAAATTAATGCAGAATATTGTAAATATTTTTATGTCACTGTGGTTTAAGAACTATACTTAACAAGTCTTCTTGTCCCCTTTAAAATACTAATGACCACTGTTTACATAAAATACTGGGGATCTTTTTTTTGGAGGGGAAATGTGTATTTGTGAGCCAGGCACTGGTGGTTCACACCTGTAATCCTCACTACTCAGGAAGCTGAGATCTGAGGATCACAGTTCAAAGCCGGCACCAGCAGGCTTTAGAGACTCATCTCTAATTAACCACAGCAAACCAGAAGTGGTGTTGCAGCTCAAGTGGTACAACACTTGCCTTGAGCTGAAGACCTCAGACCCAGAGTTCAAGACCCATAACCGTCAAAAAAAAATTGTTTGAAAACAATGTATATTTGAAAATATTTATACATATATCATATGTATAAGTTATATATATAAACTGACAGATTTGTGGAAATAGATTTGTTAACAATAGTATGCTGATTTCAATGCACATTTAATTTAGAATCAAAGGGAAATCTTTTTGTACTTCAAAAATGTCTTGTCTCCCAAACTGACATACTGCTGGAAGTTTGGCTGGTTTAATAAATACGTTTTGGTTTAAAGTGAAACCACATTTTTCTAAATAACAAATCTATTTAAATCTTATGTGCTTTTCATTCTTGTGTTTCTCAGAGCCCTTTGTTAAATTTAATTTTATTGTCAAGGTAATGTACAGAGGGTTTACAGATGCAAACATAGGGGTAGTGAGTACATTTCTTGTTGAACTTGTTACCCCCTCCCTCATTTTTCTCCTACTTTCCCTCCTTCCCAACCCCCCCCCAAGTTTCACAGTTCATTTCCAACATATTGCTTTGTGAGTATCACTGTTGCATTGGTTTGTCCTTTGTCCTTTGTCTCACAATTTTGTTGTTCCCCTCCCTTCCTTAATTCAAATAAACTACCCAGATTGTATTCAGATACAATACCCAGAGTACCAAAATCAAATACAGTGACAACAGGAAATAAACCACAGGAAAAAAAACACAAAAGAAAAAAGAAATAACATAATACATTAAAAACAACAACGACAAAGACAGGTCTTGGAGTTCATTTTGTTTAGCATCCTCTTATATGGTCATGTGTACACAGCTATTAGCTATTCTGATCATCTGCTAGGACTATCCTAGATACACACTAATTATTACAAATGAGGGAAAACATGGGATCTATGTTTCTTTCTGTCTAGCTTACTTATGATTTTTACAAGTCTTTCCATTTCATTATAAATGGGGCATCTGTCTGATGGAAGCATAGAATTCCATTGTGTATATATACCACACTTTCTTGATCCATTCATCTACTGAGGGGCATCTGGGTTGGTTCCATATCTTAGCTATAGTGAATAATGCTGCAGTGATAAACATAGTTGTGCTGGTAGCTTTAGTATGGTCTGTTTGTGATCATTTGGGTAAACACTCACAAGTGGGATTGCTGGTTCATAGGGGAGCTCTGTGTGGAGTCTATGGAGGAACCTCTATAGTGCTTTCCAGAGTGGTTGAACAGGCTTACACTCCCACAAACAGTGCAGTAGGGTTCCCTTTTGGCTATATCCCCTCCAGCATTTGTGGTTATTAGATTTCTTGATTATAACCATTCTAACTGAGTTGAGGTGGAATCTCAACATTGTTTTGATTTGCATTTCTTTTATGGCCAGAGATGTTGAACATTTCTTCATGTGTCTATTGAACATTCTCATTTCCTCTTCAGAGAAGTCTCTTTTTAAGTCAGGCCCCTTTGAATTATTAATCATATAGTTAGTTACTCCAAAGAAGTATTATCATAGAAGATTCCAATCAAGCAAGTATTGTCTTTGTTCTGATATTATGACTATTGTACTCTACTGATGACAAAATAACTAATTGAAGTTGCTGAAAATAGGATCCTGAACAATTAGGACACAGAACAAAGTAAAAAAGTTGAAAATTTGCAATGTAGTCACATGACTCATGAAGAAATGCAGCATTAAGACAGTTGAGTTAGCTAAAGGAATATTTTCTCCATGGAAATGCAGCTGGATAATTTGAGATCTTCCCTCAGGTAAAAAAATTTAATGCATTAATATTTATTTTTGGGGGGGTCCAGTCATGGGGCCTGAACTCTGGGCCTGGGAGCTGTCCCTCAGCTCTTCAGCTCAAGGCTAGAGCTCTACCACTTGAGCCACAATGCCACTTCTGGCTTTTATTCTTTTTGCTTATGTGGTCCTGAGGAATCGAACCCAGGGCCTCATGCATGCAAGGCAAGTGCTCTACCACTGAGCCACCTTCCCAGCCCCACTTAATGCATTCATATTAATTGCTTTTTCCCTTGCTGGTGATAACTTCTTTGTCTTTGCTCTAACACATATTTTGGATTCCATGTATATTCATAAGTAAAAGATCCATAACTTAAAGATCCTCTTTTATTTCTAATGTTATCGGTAATGTCCAAGATTCACACAAATCATAGATTGCTATCAAAAAAAGACATTTGTCTTTTCTCAAATGATATACAACAAATTGAGCTAAGAAAAAATATCACAATTAATCAAGACAAAAAGCATATCAAAGGCACTGAGTATAGCATCATGGGAGAGTATGAACATAACCTGGGTAAAGCCCTGAGTTCAAACCAAAATACTAAAAAATTGATCAAAATAACTATGTAAATTTTAGGACACACTAAAAAGATGTCAATGTAAAGTGCTATCTACCATATAAACTCACAGTACTATGAAGTGAATATCAGAAAACTGGCACTTCAAAGGTGTGCAAGGAGGTCAAGGGGAGATGGTAAGATGAATAAAGAGAGGAAGAGAGTAGAATGCAGTCAATATTCAATGTATGTCCGTCAAAACCAGGAAAATTGGTGGAGAGAAGGGTAGAAAGTGATAAAGGACATTGAGGAAATGGTGACATGTATTGTTTTCATACACTGATTCGTTGAGTGGTAACTGTACAACTATTTGGAGATTTTACATATATATATAAAAATTGGAGATTATATCATATATGGTATATATTATGTATGTAGAGATAATATATAATCTCTATATTACATAATATAATTTTTTTTAAAAATAAGCATATATTTGAAAATCTCATGATTTGAGAAGTTATGGTATTTGTCACTGCTAATAATGTGATTGATATAATAGAACTCTACAATGAATTTCCTAGCTGTATTCAGACTTATAAAACATACACAGTCTCATGGTCAATGAGGGAAAGTCAATTCTTCAAATCCATGAAGGGTAGGTTCTAGAATGGCTACATATACCCAAGATCCTCATAGAAATATCCATAATATGCATATAATACATCATCCTTTGTACTAAATCATCTGTAGTTTACATAAAATACCTAAGAAAATGTATGTCTCTGGAAATAGTTGTGGTGCATTGTTTAGGGTGCAGTACAAAAAGGAAATAAGTCTGTGTCTACTGTAGAAACAAAATTTTTAATATATTGGAGTTGGAGTTGGTTGAAAACAAAGATGTCGGCAGACAAATATAAGGAGAAGCTATGGAAACAACAGTCTTAATACTTTATGTGCAAAATATGAGGGCTAATGCAGGATTTTCAAGGGAATAGCATATTACACTTAAGCTTCATTTCAGTCTAACACAAAGTGAGGGACAGCACAAGGGAGTGTAGAAAGATAGCACAGGTGTTAAGAGTGTCTTGGTAGAAAATGCCTGTGGTGAGTACTGCCAAGCACTTGATTAGAACTGTAATCCTAGATAAGATCTGTGGATCAAAGTACCAATCCATCTTGGCAGGAAAGTCAGTGAGACTAATACATCCAATTAACCACCAAAAATCCAGAAGTAAACCAGGCACCAGTGGCCCACGCCTGTAATACTAACTACTCTGGAGGCTGACATCTGAAGATCAAGGTTCAAAGCTAGCTTGAACAGGAAAGTCCATGAGACTCATCTCCAATAAACTACTCAGAAGCAGCCAGAAGTGGCATTGTAGCTCAAATGGTAGTGTGCTCAGGGTCAGTGCCCAGGCCCTGAGTTCAAAACCCAGGACTGGCAAAATAAATAAATAAATCCAAAAGTAGAGCTGTGGCTCTAATAACAGAATGTCAACCTTGAATAAAAAAACTAAAAGGCACATGTGAGCCCTGACCCTGTGTTGAAGCCCTAGTGTAGGTACACATTTTTTTTCTTTTAGAAAATAAGACATCCTTAAATTTTTTTTAAAGAAACAAAAGACAGAAATTAGGCCCAAAGAAATCATGGAAAAGTACTCAGTCACATCTGTACCAAACACATACACACAGAATTTTATGCATTTCACAATTTTTCCCCGACAAAATTGTGCATTTCAAGGGGTTAACAGTCAAAAGAAGTAAAATCCTTAAGGTCAGTTGACATAGTAGAACATTCATTTTTTTATTCACACAGAAATGGAACAAAATTTTCTACCACTGACTTTTCAGGGCAAAATGCAGGACTCTTTCCAGGCTAGGAAGTAAAATTCAGGAGGATACAGAGGAAGCATTTTTATATACCAAACATGAACTGGGCATGATTTTATACAATTTATGTATCCTATGTCAGAGCGTTACACACTACAATAAGATGGTATAAAGAAGAATGTTCTGTGAGCCATTTATTTTGTCTCTCTAAGACTGGATTTTGAAATGTCATAATGGGAGTAGTACTTCATTTAAGGTCATTATTATCAACATTAACAACTGTGATGAGTTATAGTTTTGTGAAACTTAAAAGAATTTCACATATCCTGATTGATATGTATTAAGGACATAAATTGTGCAAGCTTATATAATAAGGTCTTAGAATCACGAACATTTTGCATACCTTCTTTACATTTTTCTTGTGTGCTTAAATATGTTTCTTGTGTATTGTATTTGAATCATTCCAAAATGAATTCATACTCTTCAATTAAAGAAATGGCACTGGGAAGTAGCCCTGTGGCTCAAGCAGTAGCGTGCTGGCCTTGAGCTGAAGAGCTGAGGACAGTGCCCAAGCCCAGAGTTCAAGCCCCACGACCGACCAAAAAGAAAAAAAGAAAAAAGAAATAAATGGCACTGTTCATATCATTATCATATCATATTTCATATCATTTATGAAACTGTAAATTGACTATCTTTTTGCCTTAAATTTAATGACCATGCTCATCTTCATGTCTTCCAGAACAATGAATGTGTCCAACACAGGAAACAAGAACCCTGTTAGTTACTTTATCCTTGTGGGTTTTCCCTCAAGCCCACAAATACAGCTCCTCTACTTTGGGCTCTTTGCTGTAACCTACACGCTGACACTGATGGGGAACACAGCCATTGCCTGTGCTGTGTGGACAGACCGGTGTATTCACACTCCCATGTACATCTTCCTGGGGAATTTCTCTCTCCTGGAAATATGCTATGTCACCACAACTGTCCCGAACATGTTGGCCAACTTCCTCTCCACAACTAAGTCTATTTCCTTTGTCAGTTGTTTTGCACAGTTCTACTTCTTCTTCTCCTTTGGGTGTGATGAGGGCTTCTACCTTTGCATCATGGCCTTTGACAGGTACCTTGCCATCTGCCGCCCTCTGCACTACCCACAGATCATGACGAGGAAGTTATGCACTGGCCTGGTCATCTTTGGATGGACAGGTGGGTTAATTTTGTTCATAACTCCAGTTGTTCTTATTTCACACTTGCCTTATTGTGGCCCAAATGTCATCAACCATTTTGTGTGTGATCCTGTTCCATTGATGATGCTGTCCTGTTCTGAAGACTCCACCACACAGTTCATATACTCTACTTTCAATGTCATCTTCATGATTGGTACTTTCCTCTTTGTCCTTTGTTCTTATGCTCTGGTGATTCTGGCTGTGCTAAGGATGTCCTCAGCAGCTAGCAAACACAAGGCCTTCTCTACTTGTGCTTCTCATCTGGCAGTTGTCAGCATCTTTTATGGATCTATTATGGTGATGTATGTCAGTCCTGGATCTAAACACCCAGTTGAAGTACAAAAAATTATTACTTTATTTTATTCTGTGATAACACCCCTCTGTAATCCTCTTATTTACAGTCTAAGGAACAAGGAGATTCAAGCTGCACTAAGGAAAGTCTTTGGAACTGAAATCCCATTAATAAAACAAATAAAAAGTAATTTACCATGAATAATTAACTAGTTATTCACCAATTTTGTTCCTTTGTTTAGGAACTAAATTCATGAACCACCAATATAAGTAAAAAAAAAAAACTTTTCAGGAAAATTCAATAATTTTGTTTAGAAACTGTTTCAGTCTTGAAATTGCCTACTATATGATAGGTTAGCCTTATTCAAATAATTATATTTTCTGAAGAAAATTCATATGTAGCTAAGCTTCTGAAAGGTTAAAGAGATTAACTTTCTAATTAAGGAGAATATATAAAGATACAAAATCAGACATTTGCTTTTTGAATAATAATATTAGTCATGTTCTCTATTGGTATATTTCCACTTTAGAGAACAGATTTATATGTTTATATTTTCAATATATTCATATATATAAGCATATATATAATGCTAGTTATAATGGGAATATGTATTTGTGTGTGTGTATATATGTATACCCATGTATACATATACATATACATGGGTATACATATATATACACATATATATAATTATATATATGTATATAATGTTTTTAAGAACAGAAATAGCTGTAGCTGAGATGGTAGGTCAGAGATCACCTAAACTGGTTGAGGAATTTCATAGTTATTTTTTATGATCAATATAGATAAAGATAAAGACAATTGTGGAAGATCAAATATTAATCAGTTCTTCACATATTTTACTTCAAACAATATCAAGTGACATATTTTGGGGCATATTTTATTTAGGTATATTTTCATTTTACCTGTGTCACACAGATAATAATTATTTTAGCTATCTATTTTTTTCTTCTTTAATGTATGGAATGATTTTTAATGTAAGTGTTTGAATCACTGGTGAACAATCCTTTCAAGGATAATTACAAGTGTATAAGACAACAGGAATATCAGATACTATATGCAGAGATACCATTATAGCCTGCAAGAATTTCCTTGTCTCACAGTGCAATGAATCTCTATGTGATATTTTTGCAAGAAGAACCAAGGAAGTTTTCTGCATGTAGGGGAAAAATTTCTGAGAGCTCCCACTACAAATGAGATGGGGTATATTGAGGGAGGTTCTTTCTGTTTGTTTATGTATTTAACAGAAGCAAAGTGAATTAAATGTGAATCCTGTCTTACAGACTTCCATTAGCAAAATGCTCTAATTCACAACTTCATCAATTTTCAATTTAATTCTGATGTTTATATGCATATTTAAATTGTTGTTTCATTTTTGGTACCTAAAGTTTATTCATTCAACCATCATTTAATATCTGACTGAGATCAAGAGAGGTAGTGAAAATATGTTGACCTAATAAAGTGTAGCAGTGGTTAGTTGCATGTGATTTCTGCTGTAATCATCTTCAAAGCAATGACTAACTTAAATGATACATATACATATACATATACATATAAATACATATATATATATATATATATATATATATATATATATATAATCTACTGTTTGTATCCCAGGGAATCTTTCACCTCATACATTAGCTTGCTGCTACTTTACAGAAAGAAATCCAAGCATTTAACAACTGTTTCTAGAATTAGAACTTTATAATGACAAATAAAAGATTGAGCTTCAAATTGCTTTTTTGTGTATTTGAAGACATGAACTACTTATAAGGATGCAAGCAGAAGTCTCCTCAATGGATGATTTATGGGATAGCCCTTGCCCTCACATATTCTCTATTATCTTCAACTACTACCCAAACATAAAACTGTTAAACAGAAGTTGTATTCTTTATAAACCATGTGTATACTGACCTTTCTCATATTCAAAGGTTAACCTGGCATAGTACTTCTTTTGCATCTGTATTTATTAGCTGCTTGTCATTTACACATAACACTTTATATATACTATATACAAATTACCAAATTCATTCCCACTATGTAAAGTTAATGTGAGGGAGTCCATTTTTAAATAAAGCAGGGATTTACATTATCAAATTGAATTAATTTATAATGCTTCAGTAATGTCTGCTTCAAGGAATATACAACAGATCATTCTTCCACGCCAAATGATTTTATTTATATGTCACCCAGGGATTGATCCTAGGGCCTCACACATACTAGTTAAGCACTCTACCACTAAGCCAAATTTCCAGTCCTATACCAAATGATTTTGTCCAATTTGGACACAGCAATTTCTTCTGCCTCACATTTTTTTTTTTTTTGGAGTCTGGTTGTGGGGACTGAACTCTGGGCCTGGGCGCTATCCCTCAGCTATTCGGCTCAAGGCTAGCGCTCTACCACTTGAGCCACAGTGCCACTTCTGGCTTTTTTCTTTTTTTGCTTACATGGTGCTGAGGAATCGAACCCAGGGCCTCAGGCATGCAAGGCAAGTGCTCTACCACTGAGCCACCTTCCCAGACCCTCTCCCTCACATTTTAAGGATAACTATTTCATTTATTTTATACAACCACCATTACATACCATAACCATTTAGAGCAATTTGTTACCAATACCATATTAACTAGTTAGAAAACTAATCTTACAATTTTACTGAAGTGCAGTAGTTTTGTGATTATTTAATTTACGATTATAAATGATAGTGTAATTAAAATCTATTATTGGTCAGGTGCCAGTGGCTCATGCCTGTAATCCTAGCTACTCAAGACTCAACAGTCTGATCTATGAGACCCATCTCCAGTAACCAGCAGCTGTGGATTTGTGATAGAGCTCTGAGCAAAAAATCTCTGAGCAAAAAAGCTCAGGGGCAGTGTACAGGCCATGAGTTCAAGCCACAGAACTGGCACAAAAAAAACTATTCTTTGAAGATATTTTTGCTGAGTTTCTATTCACACCTGTTTAGCTATATTGAAGTTTTACCTCATGCCGATATTATCCTACTAAAATAGCACCACACATCTACAAAATTTCAGACTCAGTTCTTCAAAGTCACCAAAGCTTCAAAACCTATGCCAAATAAACCCAAAATTATTATAAGGGAAGTATAGATTAATGGATGCATCAAATGTTCGTATTTGTGGAAGGTTTTCTACAGGCACTGGTATCAAGTTTTTATTTTGTTCTCTTGCATGCTCTATGTTCTTCCTCAGTGGGAGCACCTCTGACAAACAAAATCTATGCCTAAATTTTGTCTCAGGTTATGGTTTTGAAGGAGTTCATATAAAGAAAAAATTTAGTAACCCTAAAACAAAACAAATCTTTAAGCTCTTTCAATAGATAAATCATTGGTCAGATGACAATAAAGATTCCAGTGAAAGTGGTAGGTAAATCAGAAGATGATAAACCATGAGTAGAGACCATCAATGTGCTAAGGCTTCCATAACTCATGAGTTGGTATGAATTGGAAAAGGGTAGCATTGCCTTTGAAATATCTCAAGCATATAGTGTAGTCCTGAGCTTACCTTTCCTGAAACATTTATATGTTTGCTTAGAACATTCTTAGCCTTACTGCTTGAGCAATGGTTTCCCCATATACCATGGAGAAGTGATTAGATGAGAGTCAATGCAGTTGTAATATTTAATGCATATCTCATAAAATGAAAATTTGAAAGGAGGGCTGTGAGAGAATGATGATGTGAGAGAAGTGATGTTGACCAGATGTGTTGCGTGGACATAATAAATGCTAATCCCTTCGAACAACTACGTAAAGATAACTCTCTTTTTTTTAATTTATTTTATTTTATTTTATTTTATTTTATTTGAGAACATACTGTACAGAGGGGGTACAATTACATGGGCAGGATAATGCATACATTTCTTGCCAAGCATTGCAGCCTCCTCCTTTGTTTACCCTTCACCTCTCTTCCCAGCTTCCCCCCTCCCCCCCCACCCAACCATACCCCCCTCCCCCCCCCCACACCGACATTGCAAAGCTGGTTCTGACATGACATTCTGCACTTCTCACTGTTGCAACAGGTCCACCTGAATCCTTAAACGACCTGTTTGTCCCCATCTCCTCCACATGTTATACTGACATCAAATATAGTGAAAGCGGGGGTTACACTGTGGGGGAGGGACATACAAAGCAACAAAGAAATAATCTTATAAATGCATTAGAAACACATGCATGAAAGAAACGAAAACATTAAAATACATATTTAAGGGTTCATTTTCCTAACATCACATTATCTGACCTTTTCTGCTTGACTCATACCTATACTAGATATTGCAAATAAGGGAAACCATGGGGCCTATGCTTCTTTGGGCCTGGCTTACTTCACTTAATATAATTTTTTCCAAACCTTTCCATTTCCTAACAAATGGGGAAATGTCATTCTTTCTGATGAAGGCATAGAATTCCATTGTGTATATATACCACATTTTCTTGATCCATTCATCTACTGAGGGGCATCTGGGTTGGTTCCAGATCTTAGCTATAGTAAATAAGGCTGCAATAAACATAGTTGTGCTGGTAGCTTTAGTGTGGTCTTGTTTGTAAACATTTGGGTAAATGCCCAAAAGTGGGATTGCTGGGTCATAGGGGAGTTCTATGTGAAGTCTTTTGAGGAACCTCCATACTGCTTTCCAAAGTGGTTGAACAAGTTTACATTCCCACCAACAATGAAGTAAGGTTCCTTTCTGTCCACATCCCCTCCAGCATCAGTTGTTGTTAGAGTTCTTGATTTTTGCTGTTCTAACTGGAGTGAGGTGATATCTCAATGTTGTTTTGATTTGCATTCCTTTAAGGCTAGGGATGTTGAACATTTCTTCATGTGTCTATTGGCCATCCTTCTTTCTTCTTCAGAGAAGCTTCTCTTTAAGTCTTTCGCCCACTTATTTATTGGGCAGTTGTTTCTTTGAGGATTTGTTGTTGGGGGGTTTAATTTTTTGAGTTCCAAGTATATTTTAGATATGAGACCCTTGTCCATTGTATGGCTAGTAAAGATCTTCTCCCAATCGGTGGGCTTTCTATTGATCTTGCTAGCTATGTCATTTGCCCTGCAGAAGCTCTACAACTTTATGCAATCCCATTTGTCCAACCTTTCTTTGATTTGTTGTGTTTCCGGGTCTCTATTCAGAAAAATTCAGCCTGAGCCAAGGACACCTAGGGTTTCTCCTATTCCATCCTGTAATGTTTTTAGAGTGTCTGCTTAGAGTTCAAGGTCTTTGATCCATTTGGAGTTGATTCTGGTGCAGGGTGATATATAAGGATCTAGCTTTAGTTTTCTACATGTAGTTAACCAATTTTGCCAGCACCATTTACTGTAGAGGCTGTCTTTCTTCCATTCTATTGTTTTAGCTTCCTTATCGAAGATTAGATGGCTATAGGTCTGTAGGTTCATTTCTGGGTTTTCAATTCTATTCCATTGGTCCTGAGGTCTGTTCTTATGCCAATACCAAGCTGTTTTGATTACCATGGCTTTATAGTAGAGTTTGAAATTTGGTATTGATATTCCTCCAGCAGTGTTCTTTCCGTTGAGGAGCGTTTTTGCTATTCGGGGTCTTTTATTGTTCCATATGAATTTTTGGATTGCCTCTTCTATTTCCTTGAAGAATGAGGGTGGAATTTTGATAGGTATCACGTTGAATTTGTAGATAGCCTTGGGAAGTGTTTGCCATTTTCACGATGTTAATCTTGCCAATCCAGGAGCATGGGAGGTTTTGCCATTTTTTAAGTTCAGTGTTGATTTCCTTTTTCAAGATTTTAAAGTTTTCATCATAGAGGTCCTTCACTTCTTTAGTTAAGTTAATTCCTAGGTATTTTATTTTTTGTAGGGCTATTACAAATGGAGTTGCTTTCCTAATTTCAGCCACACTTTTCTCATTGTTGGCATACAGAAAAGCCATTGATTTTGGGGGGTTAATTTTATAACCTGCTACTTTGCCAAAGTTTTGAATCAGCTTGAGTAATTTGGGAGTGGAGTCTATGGGATTCTTTAAATACAAGATCATGTTATCTGCAAAGAGGGAGAGTTTTATTTCTTCTTTCCCTATTTGGATCCCCTTTATGTCTGCATCTTGTCTTATTGCTGTAGCTAGGCATTCTAATACTAGATTGAAGAGAAGTGGAGAGAGTGGGCATTCTTGTCTTGTTCCTGAGTTAAGAGGAAATGGCTTTAGTTTTTCACCATTGAGTATAATGCTGGCTGTAGGTTTGTCATATACAGCCTTTATTGTATTGAGGAATGTTCCATGGATTCCTAATTTTTCCAAAACCTTCATCATAGAGGGGTGTTGGATCTTGTCGAATGCTTTTTCTGTATCTATTGAGATTACCATGTGGTTCTTATTCTTGCTCCTGTTGATGTGATGAATAATATTAATTGATTTGCATACATTGAACTAGCTTTGCATCCCTGAAATGAATCCTGTTTGATCATAGTGTATGATTTTTTGGATGAATTGTTGAAGTCGATTGGCCAAAATTTTGTTGAGAAGCTTTGCATCAATCTTCATCAAAGAAATGGGTCTATAGTTCTCTTTCTTTGATGATTCCCTGCCTGGTTTTGGGATGAGGGTTATGAAGGCTTCATAGAATGTGTTCGGTAGTGAGCTTTCTCTTTCAATTTCATTGAAGAGTTGGAGGAATATTGGTGTGAGCTCTGCTTTGAAGGCCTTGTAAAATTCTGCTGCAAAACCATCTGGTCCTGTACTTTTCTTAGCTGAGAGGTCTCTTATTGCTGTTTCTATTTCAGTGCTTGATATGGGCCTGTTAAGCTGGTTTAACTCATCTTGTTTTAGTTTTGGCATGTCAATATTTGCTAGGAAAAGGTCCATTTCTGTCAAGTTCTCAAAGTTATTAGCATAAAGTTTTGAGAAGTATTCCCTTATAATGTTCTGAATCTTGGTTGTTTCCGTGGTGATGTTTCCATTCTCATCTCTGAGTTTATTAATTTGGGTGTGTTCTCTCCTTTTTCTGAAAAGGTTTGCTAAGGGTCTGTCAATTTTGTTAAGTTTTTCGAAGAACCAACTCTTTGTTTTGTTGATTCTTTCTATAGTTTCTTTGGATTCTAATTCACTTAATTCTGATTTAATTTTGATTATTTCTTTCCGTCTACTGGATTGTGGTTTATCTTGCTGCTCTTTTTCAAGGAGGTTTAGATGTGTCATTAAATTGTTAGTTTAAGATCTCTCCAATTTGTTGATGTAGGAGCTCAGAGCTATAAACTTGCCTCTGAGTACTGCCTTTGCTGTGTCCCAGAGGACCTGGTAATTTGTGTGTTCATTTTTGTTGAATAGCATGAACACTTCAATTTCCTTTCTAATCTCTTCCATGACCCACTCATGATTCAGCAGTGTGTTGTTCAGCCTCCATGTGATACCGCATTTTTTTGACGGCTTTTGGTGTTGAGTTCTAATTTTATTCCCTTGTGGTCAGAGAGAATGCAAGGTATAACTTCAATGTTTCTGAATTTAGACAAGTTTCTTTGTTGCCTAAAATGTGGTCTATATTAGAAAACGTTCCATGTGTCGCTGAGAAAAACGTGTATTCTCATGCTGCTGGGTGAATTGTTCGGTAAATGTCTGTTAAGTCTAGTTGATCTATGCAGTTGTTTAGATCTGCGGTTTCTCTGTTGAGTTTTTGCCGAGTTGATCTGTCTAGTGGGGAGAGTGGTGTGTTAAAATCCCCAACAATTAATGTCTTTGGATCTATATGGGATTTGAGGGAAAGTAGTGTTTCTTTGATAAATTTGGGTGCTCCATTGTTTGGCGAATAGATATTTAGAATTGTAATATCCTCCTGAAGGAGAGATCCTTTAATTAGTATGTAGCGACCTTCTTTAACTCTTCTCGCGAATTTTAATTTGAAGTCTATTTTATCTGATATTAGGATTGCAACTCCCGCCTTTTTATGAGGGCCGTTTGCTTGGTAGATTTTGTTCCACATTGAAAATGTGTTGTTTTTACGGGCAAGATGTGACTCCAGCAGGCAGCAGATAGAAGGGTCTTGTTTTTTAATCCAACTAGACAGTCTATGTCGCTTAATTGGAGAGTTCAGTCCGTTAACGTTAAGAGATAGGACTGAGAGGTATTTGGGAGTTCCTGCCTTGTTATCCACCTTCTTGGGGGCTGTGAAAACTGGGTTCTTCCTATGGTTCTTGGATTCTCAGTTTGGGTGCAGTTTCTTGGCCTTTGTTGCGGTCTTGTTGGTTTTCTATGTGTAGGACATCTTTAAGAATCTTTTGTAGGGCTGGTTTGGTGGAGATGTATTGTTTCAATTTTTCTTTGCTATGGAAGGTTTTTATTTGGCCTTCAGTTATGAAGGAGAGTTTAGCTGGGTACAGTATTCTTGGTTGATAGTTGTTTGTTTTTAGGGCATGGCATACGTCATTCCAGGCTCTTCTTGCTTTGATTGTCTCTGCTGAGAAATCTGAGGTGATTCTAATTGGTTTCCCTTTATAAGTGATTAACCTTTTCTCCTTGACAACTTTAAGGATCTTTTCCTTGGTCTGAGTTGATCCTGTGTGGATTATAATGTGACGGTGGGATGTCCTATTCTGGTCTGGTCTATTTGGGGTTCTAAATGCTTCTTGTATCTGAATAGGCCTATCTTTTTGTATGTTTGGGAAGTTCTCTGCTAGGATCCTGTTAAACAAATTTCCTAGACCATTAACTTCTGTTTCTAGGTGCTCCTCTACACCCATTATCCTTAGATTGGGCCTTCTGATGGTGTCTTCCAGGTGTTGGATAGACCTATCATATTTCTTGGACTTGTCTTGGATGGTTGTATGTTCTTCCTCTATAATATCTAGGCTGTCTTCAATCCCTGAGATTCGATCTTCTGCATGGTCTAACCTGCTGTCAAAACTCTCTATTTTGTTTTTTATCTTTTTTCCTTCTAATTGGTCAGCTTTGATGGCTTCAAGTTCTTTGTTGAAGCTCTGTTTTAGGTCTTGTATGAATTTCTTTACTTCCTTAATTTGGTGTTCAGTGTTTGTTCTCAAATCACTTAGTTGATTGGTTATGGTTTCTTTGGACTCCCATTCCTTCTGTTGGGTTCCATTCAGCATTCCCTTTGTGGTCTCCCTGACTTCCTTCAGCTCTTTGTTAATGGATTCCATGAATGCCTTTAGTGATCTTTGTGTATTCTCTACCTGGTCTCTCAATTCCTGAATTACTCTTTGATTAGCTTCCTCCCGTCTGTGGGATTCCTGCTGTTCTCTTGCTTCCCATTCGTGGGATTCCTGCAGTTCTCTTTGAGTGTTCTCAGCCTGCTCACGCCATTCCTCCCTTTCTCTTTGAGTATTCTCAAGTTGTTCATGCAAATCCTGTATCAGTTTTTGAGTAGCTTCCTCACGCTTATGATATTCCTGTATAAACTTCTGGGATGCCTCCTCTCTCTCCCTATCACGCACATACAGAGTCCTTTGTACATTGTCAAACTTCTCATTTATCATGTTTGCTAGTAGTGTTTGTAGAGCTATTTGGGAGCTCTCCTCTGGATTATTCTTTATCTGTGCTAATCCCTGATTATCAGGGTTGGGAATTGGGATACCCGAATTTGCCATTTTTCTTGTGTTTTTCCGGCTTACTCTGCCCGTTTGAGATGAAGATAGCACCAGTTTTGTGCTATAACACTATCTTAAGGCAACCATGAACCAAAGTTTGCATTTGTACAGTCAATAGTCTACAGATACAATCTAGTTCAACAGATACATCTATTCAACATCAAACAACTATATGTTAAAAGACTTGGAACCGCAGAAAAGAATTTGGAAAAACAGAAATTATTAGGATTAGGGAGAGATGTGGGTAAAAAATAGGAATAGATTGGTGTGGGGAAGCACAGGGAGAGTTAACTATGTCCTAATCTCAATGCAGGAAATGGGTTGGGTAGGATGCAAGTAGAGAGAGAGAGAAAAGGAAGAGACGGAAAGGGGAATGAAAGGAGACCAGAAAAAAAATAGAAACGTAAAAATTAATGTTATTATAGAGATTAAAAGACCATCTATTTAGAGAGGAATGTGAATATGTTGAGAGAAAGGGAGGGACATAGAGGAGATGTGAAAAACTTTAAGGATGGGAAAGGGAGAAGAAAAGATCAGAAGTTCAGTAGACAAAAAACAAAAAGATGATTAAGAAAGAAAGAAAAAGAGAAAGAAGACAAGAAAAGAAAGGAAAACGCTCATTCACATATTCCTAAAATCAAAATTATAAGAGGAGAAAAAAAGAAAAAAAAGTTACTGGAAATCAATTATTTTTTCAGAAGAGGCAAAAATTAAATATTAATAAAAGTTTTAGAAGAGAAAAAAAATTTTATATATATATAAGGTAACAAAAAAACAAAAAAAGAAAAGAAGAAGAAGAAGAAAAAAGTCCTTTGATTTTTTTTTTGCGGGGGGGAGGGGTGGGAAGAATCCTGTATCTCCCTTTTGTCTGTAACCAGCCTCTTGTTGGAGTCTCTGGTCAGCTTGAGGTCCTGTGGCTTGATTGGTTTCTTAAGTCTGTTTGTTGGAAGAGGCAGAAAAATCCTCTGCTTTACCCAAGATTTTGAGATCCCCCTCCCAGGTTAGTTTTCTGGGAGGGTGATCAGCTTTGAGAATCACAAAAGAGGGGGATGCAGTGATGAGGCTAGGTTCTGGGTAGAGTTGAGGCCTTTCAACAAACAGTAGCTTTTCCCTGGGACTATTTTGTGATAAAACTCACAGCGCCCAGCCTGGAGCCATTCCCAGGGTTTCTGTTTTTCAATTGATTGTGGTGGCTGCTAGAGGGAGGGGCAGCCTCTGGCTCTGGTTACCCAGTGGGGAAAGCCACTCCAATGGCTGGCGCCTGAGCTGGGTGACTTTTCCCTGGATGGAGCTGAGTCTGGCAGGTCACTTCGCCGTTAAGTTCTTGTGACCTGCTAAATGACTCGTTTTATTCCAAGGCCTGAGCTGGAGCTAGCAGCTCCTCCGAGCTTTGTCGGTATCCAAGATGGAGATCACCGGTGCTGGGGGGGGAGGGGTGGCCTTCCCTCCTCTGCTCCCTGAGAAGGAGTGAGGATGTCGGGCTTGTACTCACGCCGAGTCTTGGATTCTGGGTCGTCTCTGGTCTGCAAACTGCAGGATGAAGATGTCCGTTCCTTGTTGGTTCTTGTTGGTGTTGAGTAGAATTCACTCGTCCGCTGCGTCTGGCTCCTTCGTCCCGGACTCTCTGTGTCTCAGGTATGACCCCGCGGCGATGGTCGCTGCTGCAACCCTGCTGCCGCAGCGGCAGCTGCTGGCAGGCGCTCAGATGTGTCTCCTTGGCTTCCCCTCTCTTGTCTAACTCTCTGTTCTGTGATGGCACACTTGGTGTGATTCTCTGGCTTAGGACTGTTCACTGGAACTCTAAAACTGCTTTCTATGCGAGAGCTTGTTCAGATTCCAGCTTCTCCTCCCCCATCTTGGGAATCATTCTTAAAGATAATTTTCTTAAAGAAGCTTATTACATGAAAAAAACACCAAAACAAATTCCTAAAAAAATTTTGGGAAGTAGAGAACCATAAAATACAGGCATTCATGACCATTAAATTAACAATGTAGAAAATACTTAATGACATTGTTCAAAGGTAATAGGACACAGGTTAAAGAAAAAATACTTGAAAAAATAAACTTTAGAAGAGAAGTAGTAAACAACTGACAATTGGGAAAGAGTTGAATATTTCTTTGTTTTCAACCTACTAACCAGTCAAAGTGTTTGTTTCGATAAGTCTACCACACATCTCAGGGACTGAGACTTCAGGTTTCTGCCTTCCATATCTCTGCTGGATGGGAGGTGACTTCCACTCTGCTCTATGATTCCAGTTTCCCACCACATGGAGCTAAAGCCCTCAGTCTCCTCTGAGCTAAATCAGCTCTCCATAGGTGAGAGACAAATATTTAAAATTCCAGAAAATAGTTGCTATAGTGACCTCTGAGCCTTAACTCCACCAGTTCTGGGTTGACGTACTGGGAAGAAGACAGAAGTTTCCCAATGTCTATGCACTATGCATATTCTAGGACATTTTCTAAAGAGATTGTAATGTACTTGATATTGAGTCCGCTAATGTTACATTTTCTGGACGTTTCTTTTGTCTCCACTCCCATTTGCCAAGGTCTTCACTGATCCAGTTTTGCTTTCCAAGACCCTCTTTATACCAATAAGTTTAAAATTATTCACCACTGAAATCATAATTCACATTTCCTTTTCTTTATCTTTTTTCTATTTTCAAAATGATATGCAGAGGGGTTACAGTTACACAGGTAAGGTAATAAATACTTTTTTCTCAAACTTGTTACCCCTTCCCTCATTTTCCTCCTATCTCCACACACATGCTCTCCCCACCCCCAAGTTGTACAGATGATTTCCAACATACTGTCTTGTGTGTATCGTAGTTGCACTGGTTCTTTGACTCATTAGTCTGTTCTTCCCCTTCCCTTCCTTAACTCACATAAACATATATACAATACCAGGGTCTCAAAATCAAACACAGTGAAAACAGAAAATATACCAGAAGGTGAAGAACATACAAAAGAAACAAAAAATGACACAGTACATTAAAAACAACAACAAAGAAAAAACCCTTGTGTCCAGGTCTTAGAGTTCATTTTGTTTAGGATCATCTTATATGGTCATGTGTACATAGCTATTGAGCTAAGTGTATCCTACATATATACTAATTATTGCAAATAGGGGAAACAAAGGGATGTATGTTTCTTTGTGACTGGTTTACTTCACTTAATATAGGATTTTTTTCCAAGTCTTTCCATTTCCTAACAAATGGGGCAATGCCATTCTGTCTGATGGAAGCACAGAATTCAATTGTTTGTATAACCACATTTTCTTCATCCATTCATCTACTGAGGGGCATCTGGGTTGGGTCCATTTCTTACTATGGTGAATAATAATGCTGCGATAAACAGAGTTGTGCTGGTAGCTTTAATATGGTCTTATTTGAGGTCATTTGGGTAAATGCCCAAAAGTGGGATTGCTGGGTCATAGGGGAGCCCTATGTGGAGTCTTTTGAGGAACCTCCATAGTGCTTACCAGAGTGGTAGAACAAATTTACACTCCCACCAACAATGCAGTACTGTTTCCTTTTGACCACCTCCCCTCTAGCATCTGTTCTTATTAAATTTCTTTTTTTAGTAAGTTTTTTATTCTCAAAATACTGTACAGAGGGGTTACAATCAGATAAGCAAGATAATGAGTACATTTCTTATCAAGCATTGTTGCCTCGTTTTTCTCCTACCATCCCTTCCCTCCCATTTCCACAACTACACTCCCTGCCCCCTGCATAAATTATAAAGTTCATTTTTGACATAGCATCTTTTACATCACAGTGTTACAATGGGTCAACCTGTATCCCTATTTAAACAATTTGGTTTTTTCCTTCAGTTCCCCAAATTATACCAACATTAAATAGAGTGAAAATAGGGGTTATACTGTGGGGGAAGAATATACAAAGCAACAAAAAATCACGTGGTACCTCATAAATACGTTAGAAACAATAGTAAGAAAGAAAAAACAACTTGTGTCCTTGGTGTTCATTTCATTTAACATCATGTTATCTGAGCTTTTCTGCTTGTCTCAGATATATATGAGCTATTGAAAATAAGGGAAATCATGGGACCTATGTTTCTTTGGGTCTGGCTTATATCACGTAATATATTTTTCCAAGTACTTCCATTTCCTAGAAAATGGGACAATGTTATTCTTTGTAATGGAGACATAGAATTCCATTGTGTATATATACCATATTTTCTTGATCCATTCATCTACTGAGGGGCTTCTGGGTTAGCTCCATATCTTAGCTATGGTAAAATAAGGCTGATAAACATAGTTGTGCTGGTAGCTTTAGTAAGGTCTTGTTTGTGATCATTTGGGTAAATGTCCAAAAGTGGGATTGCTGGGTCATGGGGAGCTCTATGTGAAGTCTTTTGAGGAACCTCTATACTGCTTTCCAAAGTGGTTGAACAAGTTTACACTCCCACCAACAATTCAGTAAGGTTCCCTTCTGTCCACATCCCCTCCAGCATCTGTTGCTATTAGAGTTCTTGATTATAGCCATTCTAACTGGGGTGAGGTGGTATCTCAATGTTGTTTTGATTTGCATTTCTCTTATGGCTAGGGAGGTTGAGCATTTCTTCATGTGTCTATTGGCCATCCTTCTTTCCTCTTCAGAGAAATTTCTTTTTAAGTCTTTAGCCCACCTATCTATTGTTACTTTGAAGGTTTGTTGTTGGGGGATTTAATTTTTTGAGTTCCAAGTATATTTTAGATATGAAACCCTTGTCTGTTGTATGGCTAGTGAAGATCTTCTCCCAATACGTGGGCTTTCTATGGATCTTGCTAGCTATGCCCTTTGCCATGTAGAAGCTCTGCAATTTCATGCAATCCCATTTGTCCAACCTTTTTTTGATTTGTTGTGTTTCTGGGTCTCTATTAAAAAAATTTCAGGCTGTGCCAAGGAGACCTAGGGTTCTCCTACTCTGTCCTGTAATGTGTTGCTTTGATTCTGAGGTCTTTGATCCATTTGGAGTTGATTTTGATGCAGGGTGATATATAAGGATCTAGCTTTAGTTTTCTACAAGTGATTAACCAATTTTTCCAGCACCATTTACTGAAGAGGCTGACTTTCTTCCATTCTATTTTTTTAGCTCCCTTATCAAAGATTAGATGGCTATAGGTCTGGAGGTTCATTTCTGGGTTTTCAATTCTATTCCGTTGGTCCTGAGGTCTGTTCTTGTACCAGTACCAAGTTGTTTTGATTACTATAGCTTTGAAGTAGAGTTTAAAATTTGGTATTGATATTCCTCCAGCAGTATTCTCTCTGTTAAGGATCATTTTTGCTATTTGGGGTTTTTATTGTTTCATATGAATTTTTGGATTGCCTCTTCTATTCCCTTGAAGAATGAGCTTGGAATACTGAATTTGTACATAGCCTTGGCACAGACTGAAATTTTCTTAACAGACACCCAGCAACACAACAAATCAAAGAAAGGTTGGACAAATGGGATTGCATGAAGTTGCAGAGCTTCTCCATGGCAAAGGACATAGCTATCAAGATCAATAGAAAGCCCAGGGATTGGGAGAAGAGCTTCACTAGCCATACAATGGACAAGGGTCTCATATCTAAAATATACTTGGAACTCAAAAAATTAAATCCCCCAACAACAAATCCTCAAAGAAACAACTGCCCAATAAATAAGTGGGCGAAAGACTTAAGAGAAGCTTCTCTGAAGAAGAAAGAAGGATGGCCAATAGACACATGAAGAAATGCTCAACCTCTCTAGCCATAAAAGAAATGCAAATAAAAACAACATTGAGATACCACCTCACCCCAGTTAGAATGGCTATAATCAAGAACTCTAATAGCAACAGATGCTGGAGGGGATGTGGACAGAAGGGAACCTTACTGAATTGTTGGTGGGAGTGTAAACCTGTTCAACCACTTTGGGAAGTAGTATGGAGGCTCCTCAAAAGACTCCACATGGAGCTCCCCTATGACCCAGCAATCCCACTTTTGGGCATTTACCCAAATGTTCACAAACAAGACCACACTAAGCTACCCGCATGACTATGTTTATTGCAGCCTTGTTTACCATAGCTAAGATAATGGAACCAACCCAGATGTCCCTCAGTAGATGACTGGATCAAGAAAATGTGGTATATATACACAATGGAATTCTGTGCCTCCATCAGAAAGAATGACATTGCCCCGTTTGTTAGGAAATGGAAAGACTTGAAAAAAATTATATTAAGTGAAGTAACCCAGGCCCAAACAAACATAGGTTCCATGGTTTTCCTTATTTGCAATAACTAGTATATGTCTGAGTCAAGCAGAAAAGGTCAGATAAGTTGATGTTAGGAAATGAACCCTAAGATATGTATTCAAATGTTTTTTTTTTCTTTCATGCGATTGTTTCTAACACATTTATAAGATTATTTCTTTGTTGCTTTGTATGTCCCTCCTGCATGGTATAACCCTTGCTTTCACTGTATTTGATGTTGTTATAATTTGTGGAGGGGAAGGGAAAAACCAAATCGTTTAAATAGGGATACAGGTGGACCCATTGCAACAATGAGACCTACAAGTCGTTATGTAAAAAACGAACTTTACAACTTTGGTGTGAATGGGAGGAGGGTTGGGGGTGGGGGTGGGGGAGGATGTGATGGGAAGGGGAAACAAAGAAAGAGGCTACAATGCTTGATATGAAATGTACTCATTATCTTGCCCATGTAATTGTAACCCCTCTGTACAGTATTTTCACAATAAAAAAAAGTCTCTTGCAAAATCTGCATTCTAGTGACTGAGACTAGTCATTAGCAGACAAGCACATAGCTCTACAATTCTAGTAGTCTCAACTAAAATAAAAAGATTTAATAGAGTATAAATATAGAAAAAGATAGGGAAGAGTAGATGATTCTGATAGGCTGGTCAGACCAGGTCTTTGGAAAGAGGTGATATTTCAAAATCAGCAAATAAGCCACAGATCTAGGAAAATCCATTTCTGAGTAAATATAGTTTACATTTACATTTGCAGAGAATATAAAAGTGAGATTGAGATAGATGAGGGGAGAAATGGAAGGAGAAATACTATTCAAGATTTATTATACTTGTAAGTTGTTATTTGATTAAACCCTCTTAAAATTAAAGATAAAGATAATTTTAAAAGAATATCAAATATGTATGAGGCTGAACAAAATCAAGCAAGGTGAGACAATCTAGAAATTTGAGGACAGTTTTCTGGGAAATGAGGGATCTGCTGAAAACTGTACTGAAAAGAGAACTGACCAGAATTGTAGGAACCCAGGAATTAGCTATCCTTCCCTGCAAGGACCAGGTCTGGAACCTAAAAAAATAGACTTTCCTTATGACTTTGCCATACTACTTTTGGGCATATATACTTTGGAGCATGTACAAGAAAGGTACCAGCATACTCATTTATGGCACCTACTATCACAATACTTAAAATCTAAACATCACCTGAGAAGCCCAAGAATTGATAAATGTGTAAAGAAAATATAACATATATAGGGAGAAAATATTACTCGATTGTAAAAATAATTAAATTTTTGCAGGAAAATTGATGGAACTGGAGATCACCAAGTTCATGATGATGATAGTAATGAGGCACAAATTAAAATGGGGGCTGTAACTGCCTAAAAACTAAAAAAACAATTTTTAAACTATCTGAATGTAAAATAAAAGAAAGGCAGGTCATAGATGGAAAATGGAGTACTTGATGATAGTTCCTTGTAAGACAAACATTCTATGCAATGTCAGTAGCTGCCTCTCCATGTATGGCTGTGCTTCCCACAGATTTAGTTGTCCACATTTAGCTGTTGTCTAAAATATTAAATGGAGGACTGGGAAGATGGCTCAGTGGTAGAGTGCTTGCCTTGCATGCATGAGGCCCTGGGTTCAATTCCTCAGCACCACATAAGCAGAAAAAGCCAGAAGTGGCACTGTGGCTCAAGTGGTAGAGTGCTCGCCTTGAGCTGAAGAGCTCAGGGGCAGTGCCCAGGCCCAGAGTTCAAGCCCGGGACTGGCAAAAAAAGAGTAAAATATTAAATGGAAATTTCAGAAATAATTCACACCCTAAAATAAATAATAAAAATGAGTACCTTGTAGAGGATCTGTGGGAGGAGAGAGAGAAAGGAAGGATACTCAGGAGTGAAAAGGAAAGGATTGAAGGCTGTTATACATGTGTGTGGGGGGGGGGGTGCTTGCTTGAGTACAGCATAATAAAATCTACCAAAGCCTAGTTGATAAGCAAAGGTAATGTTTATGGTCAGGGTTATTTATGTATCTGTAATATTTCAAGGGAATTCTTAATCAATTCACTTCTTCAATATCTATTCTTTCAAATAAATTTTAACAAAATACACTCAATGTACTTGTTTACTACCTCTAGTCACTAGCAAGAAAACTTTTACATCTACTAAGCCTAAGTATTGAAAATCAGAACTCATCTGCCCTTTATATACACTATATACAGAACAAAATAAAAATGTATAGATGAAACCAACAATGGTTAATCTCACTTCATCATAAACTCACTGGTAGAAAGTCCTGGGCACTTCTCCTCCCTCCCTCCCTGGGTCAGTATAACACCTTGTATACTGCTCAGAAGTGGTTTCATCATTCCATTTCCAAAAGACAAAATTCAACTATGGATTTTTTTTGTCAGTCATGGGGCTTGAACTCTGGGCCTGAGTGCTGTCCCTAAGCTTTTCAGCTCAAGGTATTGCTCTACCTCTTGAGCCACTGTGCCACGTCCAGTTTTCTGGTGGTTAATTGGAGATAAGATTCTCACTGATGTTCCTGCTCCAGGTGGCTTTGAACCATGATTCTCAGATCTCAGCCTCCTGAATAGACAGGATTACAGGTATGAGCCACAGGCACCCAGATCACTATGGATTTTAACAAAACAGTATCTACAAAATGAATCACTTACTATTTCTATGTTTAACATACTTTGTGCACTTCTAAACATCTAGAGAGATCAGATATATCAAATAAGGACTTAAATGACCACTATATACACAAACAGTCAGGTTGGGTAAACTACACATGTAACAATGGTGGAAGCATTCTAACTCAGAACCTTTCATTTCTTCCAACTCCTCTCGTGTACCACACTTGATACATGTACAGAATTACTTACAGATGTTTTAATTTTTCTTTTAAAGGCCTTTTCAGAAGATAGCCTTTCTATGAATTTTAATTCAAAGTATACAAAATATGTTAGTTTATTAACTTTACTTCTGTTATACATTGACAACCTCTTTAATATCTAGAAACAAGGTATTATAAAATAAAGGCTCATTTGTCCAGTCTATACATATGTATACAGTACAGCAAAGTTAAAGGAAATGTACACTATATATAGGGTAGAGAATAAGCTGAGATTTTCTCCCACACACTAACAAAATACCTTTTGCAGCAGTTTCTTTTCCACCTCCTTTCTCAACAAGCACTTCAAATACCTAGGACTGACTATTTCATACATGAACTTGCCTGCTCTGCTTATAGCACTGATAAAATTGCACATACAGCAGTGGTTACAATCTGAAGTATCTTCTAAATATGACCATTTTAGCACTGAGCCATCCTCTCCTCGATTACTTTTTTCTGTGTTTAAATCAGTGGGCAGGGGCTAGGAATATGTCTTAGTGGTAGAATGCTTGCCTAGCATGCCTGAGGCCCTGGGTTCAAGTCCTCTGTACCACATAAATAAAATGATTTTTTAAACCAGTGGACAAGTACAGGTACATGAAATGCTTCAAAATAGTTAAATTCATAACTAAATGTCATTTCCGGGGAACAAACATTTCAACACAAAGTACACAAATATGCTAATTTAACTACCTGCTTTGTCATATGTTGACAACTTCTTTAACATCTAGAGACTAGATGCTTGGACTTTATTTGTCCACTATATGCACTATCTGCACAGCAAAACAAAACAAACAATACAGAAAATGGCATCTGATGCCCCTCAGTAGATGAATGGATCAAGAAAATGTGGTATATATACACAATGGAATTCTATGCCTCCATCAGAAAGAATGACATTGCCCCGTTTGTTAGGAAATGAAAAGACTCAGAAAAATTATATTAAGTGAAGTAACCCAGGCCCAAACAAACATAGGTCCCACGGTTTCCCTTATTTGCAATAACTAGTATATGTCTGAGTTAAGCAGAAAAGGTCAGATAAATTGATGTTAGGGAAGTGAACCCTAAGATATTTATTCAAATGTTTTTTTTCTTTCATGTGATTGTTTCTAACATATATATATATATATATATATATGTATATAAGATTATTTCTTTGTTGCTTTGTATGTCCCTCCTGCATGGTATAACCCCTGCTTTCACTGTATTTGATGTTGTTATAGTTTGTGGAGGGGAAGGGAAAAAACAAATTGTTTAAACAGGGATACAGGTGGACACATTTCAACAATGAGATATACAAGTCATTATGTTGAAACATTAACTTTACAACTTTGGTGTGGGGAAGGATTAGTTAAGGGGTGGGGGGAAGGGAAGGGATGGGAAGGGGAAACAAAGGAGGAGGCTACAATGCTTGATAAGAAATGTACTCATTATTTTGCCCATGTAATTGTAACCCCTCTGTATGGTATTTTCACAATAAAAAAAGAAAATGGCATCTGAGGATGTCTAAATATAAATGTTCATCACTTTTTGCAATCACTTCCCTCCCACTTCCTCCACTGAACAAATATAGGCAGTACCTCCCACTCTGCTCACAGAGGTGGTTTCCCCATTCCATCCCCTAATGACAGTATTTCAATGAAGGTATGAATCCACTTTAAAGAAAAATAAGAAATATGAAGACATCATTATATGATCACCATTAGCTCTAAGAAGAAATTCGATTCTTCAGGGAAAACTGAACTCTTTCTGACTCTTCATATTAAATGTTTTATTTTATGAGAATTCATACTAGAGAAACAAATGCTGCAAAAAGTTGTCATCTATGAACCAGAGAGTGAGCATCCATACAGAATTATGGACTTCCCAGCCTTCAGAACTATAAGTAATAAACTTCTATTGTTTGTAAGTCACCCAGTCTATGATTCTTTCTCATATCTGTTCAAATGGACTAAAACATTTAGGAAGATCTGAACCAGTAGTTCCATTGCAAGTTCAGGAAAAGTATTTTCTCAAAAGTGAGTTGTGGGGCTGGGAAGGTAGCTCAGCGGTAGAGTGCATGCCTTGCAAGCATGAGGCCCTGGGTTCGATTTCTCAGCACCACATAAACAGAAAAAGCCGGAAGTGGCGCTGTGGCTCCAGTGGTAGAGCACTAGCCTTGAGCTGAAGAGCTCAGGGACAGCGCCCAGGCCCAGAGTTCAGGCCCCATGACCGGCAAAAAAAAAAAAAAAAAAAAAAGTGAGTTGTGCTGGGTACTGGTGGCCCATGCCTTTAATCCTAGCTATTAAAGAGGATGAGATCTGAGGATTGCTGTTCAAAGCCAGCCTAAGCAGGAAAGTCCATGAGATTCTTATCTCCAATAAACTACAAAAAATCTGGGGGACTGGAAAGGTGGCTCAGTGGTAGAACGCTTGTCTTGCATGCATGAGGCCCTGGGTTCAATTCCCCAACAGCACATAAGCGAAACAGAAAAAAAGCCAGAAGTGGCACCATGGCTCAAGTGGTAGAGTGCTAGTCTTGGGCTGAAGAGCTGAGGGACAGTACCCAGGCCCAGAGTTCAGGCCCCATGACCGGACCCAAAAAAAAAAACAAAAAAAAAAAAAAAACTTCCAAACTTATCTTGGGCTGGGAAGGTGGCTCAATGGTAGAGTGCTCGCCTTGCATGCATGAGGCCCTGGGTTTGATTCCTCAGCACCACATAAGCAGAAAAAGCCAGAAGTGGGTGCTGTGGCTCAAGTGGTAGAGTGCTAGCCTTGCACTGAAGAGCTGAGGGATAGCGCCCAGGCCCAGAGTTCAGGACCCATGACTGACCAATAAATAAATAAATACATAAATCTATAAATACATAAATACATAAATAAATACATAAATACATAAGAAAAAGAAACCTATAAGCCAGGTGCTAGTGGCTCATGCCTATAATCAAAACTACTCAGGAGGCTGAGATAAGAGTATCACAGTTCAAAGCCAACCCAGGCAGGAAAGTCTGTGACACACAAAAAAAAGCTGGAAGTGGAGCTGTTGCTCACGTGGTACAACACTAGCCTCGAGCAAAAGAAGCTCAGGGATAGCACCCAGGCCTTGAGTGTGGCTCACACCTGCAATCCTATTTACTCAGAAGACTGTGATATGAGGACTTCATTTCAAAGCCAGCCCAGAGAGAAAAGTCTGTAAGTCTCTTATTTCCAGTTAACCAGCAAAAAGCCAGAAGTGGAACTGTAACTCAAATGAAAGAATGCTAATCTTAAGCAGAAAAAAAAGCAAGGAATGAATTGCAACTCCTTTGCACATTCACTTAAATATAATTAAAATATGTTTTTTTAAAAAAGAGCACAAGTCCCTGAGTTAAAAACCTAGGTAGTGACACAAAAAGAAGGCAAAAAATAAACCCAGAATTGTTTGAAATTTGACATTATTTTTCCCACTTACGCCAGGTTAAATAGGTAATTAAATACCCATGTAACAAATAAAATATTTTGTAATATACAATGAATCTGACATAGATTTTTAGCAAACTAGGAATAGCCTTCTTTTATTCATGAAAGCTATCTTCAAAACATAGCTAACACATAGTGAAAATAAATCTCTTCTGTTCAACATTGTACTGAAAGTGTTAGTTGGTACAGTGAGGCAAATAAATGATGTCAGCATTATTAAGACATGAATTCTCCCCCAAATTATCCGAAGAGTCATGCAAGCACAAATCAAACTGTCAGAAGGCTTGCTTTGGTATAAATTAGCAAGCAAATGTAAAAATTTCCTATACAAAGCCAGGCGCCAGTGGCTCACACCTGTAATCATAGCTACTCAGGAGACTGAGATCTGAGAATCAGGGTTCAAAGCCAGCCCAGGCAGGAAAGTCTGTGAACCTCTTTATCTCCAATAAACCACCAGAAAACCGGAAGTGGCGCTGTTGCTCAAGTGATAGAGTGCTGAGGGACAGTGTTCAGGCCCAGAGTTCAAGCCCCACAAACAACAACAACAACAAAAATTCCTATACAAATGCAAAGGGCCTTGATTAAAGTTGAAAGACTAACATTGCCTGCTTTCGAGACTCACTATAAACCATCTGAACAAATATGTCATCAATGTTAGACAAGAAGACCAGTGGAAGACTATAGGTAGTCCAGAAATAGAGCTACATAGAAAGAACAGCTGTTGAACAGAGATACTAAAGTATTTTAAAATGTGGTGGTAAAATGGTTGTATTTCCATATCGAAAATTATGAACTTTAATTTTAGCACATTAGAAAATATACAAAAATGGATTATGCAACTAAAGCTTTAACGTCCTATAGAAGAAAACACATAGGAAAACTATTGTAGTTGAAGACTCTTTTGATACAACAACAAAAGGACTAAAAGGACACATCATAAATTGATTTGTTGGACTCCATCAAAGTGAAAATGTCGGCACTTTGAAAAACACTATTAAGAAAATAGAAAGACAAGCCACAGCACAGACAGGGAAGAAAATGTTCTTAAACCATATAGCTATTGAAGTACTTGCTTCCAGAATATATAAATGATACTAAAAAAAATCAATAATGAGAAATAGTACTTCCTATCTTTGCTGCAAATTATTCACAATAGCTATGATATGGAAAAAGCCTTAATCTCTATGACATATTGAACAAATTCTATATATTTACACAATATAGAATTATTCAGCAATAGAAAGAAATTAACTTTATGCCTACAACAACTTAGATGAATATCCAAATAATTACATTGGAGGTAAAGGTCTTACAAAAAATGCATAATGGTCTAAGTCCATTTATATATTTTTATTTTAACACAAATGCACATAGTTGTGAAGCAAAATGATATTTCAATTAAATAATATAATGTGGAGTAATCAGATTAAGGTAATTGACATATACTTATCACCACAGACACAAATCATTTCTCTGTTATGAATATTCAGTTATTTTGAAACATGCATTAACATCAGCCATAGTTATCAAACATTAGAAATTATTGCTCCTATCCAAATGTCTTCTGTCCCAGTTAACCATCTCCCTCCATTCTTTCCTCCCCTCAGCCTCTATTAACCACTATTCAACTTTGTCTATGAGATCAATGTTTTGACTTCAACACATAAGTGAATGACAGCCTGCAGTATTTGTCTTCCTGTGCTTTGCTTATTTCAACTAGACTATAGAAAAATGCAAACTCAATAATAGTGGGAAGACCAGCTGTTTCCATGGAGAAAGTCAAGGAGGAGTAAGAGAGAGGTGATGGTAAAGAGTACCAGGAGACTTAGGGGCATGATAATAAAATTACTATCACAGTGCGGATTTTACAGATGTATACATGTTAAAATTCCTTAAGTCATGTTTGTATCATTTGTTATAATCCCCTGTACTGCCATAAAACTCCTTTAAAATCCTGCCAAAACTCTTTTAGAAGTCCTCATACTTACAAAGCTCATTTTGAAGACCAGAGTGAGAGAAAGAGAGAGGAAGATGGGAGAGAGGCAAGGGAAAAGAAAAGAGTGGGGGGGGGAGAAGAAGGAAGAGGGGAGATTGTTAAACAATGAGGAAAGGAGTGAAGGAGGGAGGGAAGGACAGCAATACTTATTTTAGCCAAGACAAGAGAATGTTTGGTATTTTTTGGGTGTCACACAGCACTGTGCTTAGACAAAATTCTGATTGTCTCATCATGATCTCCATGTTAGTCATACTTTTCATTGCTATGACAAAATGCCAGTTATAAACAGTTTTTTTAGGAAGAAATGTTTATTTCAACTCATGGTTTCAGAGGTTTCAGTCCAAAATTCTTGGGTCTGGTGATTCTGGACTAGTGGAGAGAGAGGCAGATACTTATAGTAATGGAACATGAGGTAGAGACCATTCACCTTTTAGCTGACAGAAGCAAGAGAGGAAAGGGCCAGGCACCAAAAATAAACCCTAGGTTACACCCTAGTCTCCTATCTCCTCCAGCTACAACCTATGTAAATTCCATCATCTCTCACAGCAATACCACCAGCTGAAGATCTAGCACTCAACCCATGATCATCCTTTAATGAGGTTGTATTCTATAAGATGAATTCCAAGAGAGTACCACAGCACTGCTGTGCATGGAAGACCAGCATGCATACTCCTGTGAATGTTAGTTCACTTGCAGGCACTTGAGGAGAAGCCCTCAGGTTTCTAAGAGATTTCACTGGCCACAAGTATTGGTTGTTTAATTAATCAACCCAGTTAGTAAGTTAGTTAGTTGTATTTTGTCTCACTTATAAGAAATTGGAAGCAAACGCATATCAACTTGCCTTTTTTAAAAATAGAAATTAAGGCATGCCCCAAGGGAACTAAATAACAAGCACACAGCTGTCTCTTGACACTATTCTGCTTTTGGAAGTAAGTGGATCCTCAAGGGTCAGGAGGAACTGGGTAATTTGCTTCCTAGCAGGCTCTGCTTATTGCCTCTTCATCCTGCCTCGAACAAAATCAAGCATCTTCATTACAATTAGCACTTTTCCTCTCCAACAGTTCCTGCCAAAAAGACGGACACAGCTCTCTAAGAAAATAAGAAAGGCACTTGTAAGAAGCTTCAGTCTGGGATTCCCTTTCCTGATACAGGTAAAAGGTGATATAGAGCTTACAATAGTAAAAAAATAATGTAGCTGCAAAATTGAAAAGCTTTTATCTACAGCTCTCTGAATTTATTCTAGCCACATATAGCCTATCTTTCTTAAACTGTTTCTGGTACTGGGGCTTGAACTCAGAGCCTGGGATTTTTTTTCCCTAAAAGTTTGCAATCGGGCTGGGAAGGTGGCTCAGTGGTAGAGCACTTGCCTTGCATGCATGAGGCTCTGGGTTCGATTCCGCAGCACCACATAAGAAAAAAGAAAAAAGCCGGAAGTAGCAGTGTGGCTCAAGTGGTAGAGCGCTAGCCTTGAGCTGAAGAGCTGAGGGACAATGCCCAGGACCAGAGTTCAGGACCCACGACCGGACCCCCCCCAAAAAAAGTTTGCAGTCTACAGCTCCACTTCTAGCTTTCTGGTGATTAACTGGATGTAAAAACTGCATGGACTTTCCTGCCCAGGTTGACTTCAAACTGCAGTCCTCAGATCCCAGCTTCGTAGTAGCTAGGATTACAGACATAAGGCATGAATGCCTGGCTTAATTTGCAGCTTTTAAAGGTATGATTATAGCCATTTTAGAACATTAAAAGTTATATGTATTTATATCATTTTATATATAGTTTTATTATATAAAGTTATATATAGTTTATATACATATATAGTTTTATATAGAGAATTATATATATGAAAAAGAAATGTAACTAAACTAGAGTAGTCTAAAATAGAAAGTTATTGAATATTTAACTATTTAAAGCATTAAAATGTATTTTGAGCTGGGCTCTGACGGCTCATATCTGTAATCCTAGCTACTTAGGTGGCTCAAATCTGAGGATTATGGTTTGAAACCAGCCCAGACAGAAAATTCTATTTCGATTCTTATCTTCAACTAACCACCAAAAAGCCAGAAGTGGAGCTATAGCTCAACTAGTAGAGGACTAGCCTTGAGTAAAAAAAATCTCACGGATAGCACCTAGGCCTTGAGTTCCAGTCTCAAGACTAACACCAAAAAGGGGGGGGGGGAGATATTCAATCATTAGTAGCAAATTCTATTCATTTGCAAGGAATTGAATATTCCTTGCAAATGAATAGAATTTGCTAATGACTTTTCTCCCAATTATTATTAAAGCTGCAGACCTAAAACACATTGATAATTTTATAGAATTTAAAATCCAAATCACCTTCACATGTTACAGGAAATTAGTTAGCACCTCTATTCATTGGCCATGTACCTTCTGGCCCCAACACTTATTAACAGTCTCATTTGAAGATCAGAGATTTTGATTAAACAGTTTCCTCAGAAATGGCATATCATTAATATTAATCCTGAATGAAAATAGTATTATATAAAACTTATTTTTATGTCTGATTTAAGCACATCTTGAAAAGAAAGAAATACTTGATATCTCAGCCCCTCACAAGTTCTTAAAATAAGAATGGAAAAGACATTCAAAAAATGTAATTTTGTCATACAAGAATCAAGATCTGTTCTTCCCAGGGCTAAGATACTAAAAAGATTGAGGCAATATAAACTAAAATATAAATTTCTTGGGAAATTTTATTTACCACATGCGTCCTACTGTCACAAACATCAGATCTAGCACTAGCAGAAGAAAGCTTTTGCATTCATTTTATAAATTCTAAAATATTGATTAGTTTGCTAATCTTTCCCTTCCCTGAAAAAAACAAGAAAGAAACAAAAAATATGCTGCAACCAACTGCTGTTTGACAAATACTGACTGCCATTTAGCCACAGAAGACTTACTCTTTGGGAAATTCCAAATAGATTACTGTCAACTACACCAACTTCCAAAACTAATTTGCAATTGATTGATTGATCATATAGCAATCCAGATAAAATAAACTAGATATTCATGTTTCTATGTATGTCTTATGTACAAAGAGCTGTAATAACCAAACTGAAGACCTTACTGCAAGATTAGTAAACAAAGATTGTTGGGATTTTTTAAGTTTTTATGGTTATTATGAAGTTGATGTACAGAAGAGTTACAGTTACATAATCAGGTAAAGGGTATATTTCTTTTTAGACAATGACACCCCTTCCCTCATAATCTCCCAGTTTTTTCCTACTGTCCCTACCCACAAATTGTATTGTTCATTTTTAATATTGTTCAGATTTTTTTTAATTCGGCATAACATGAAGCCATTGTGCAGAAGCAAAACAGTCCATAGGACATCTGCTCAGGAGTGCCTAGAAAGGGAGGAAAAAAAGTTTTCTCTTTTTGTCAATTTTGTGATAAATCTACTTTAACACTGTATCAATAATGACAGGCTCCATCATTTTAATAACGAGATTGAAAGGTAAAGGACTTTTTAAACATATTACTTCAAACACAGACAAAAAGCTATCTCAGAAAAATCATATTAATGCTGACTATCCCTTAGCTGTATCTGGCATTGATGGACAAAACTGCATTAATAGAAGCAGATTGCATTATCAAATAGCTTAGTCAACTATTTAATGGAAAAAAGTGATTCCACATGGTTTCAGCTATACTGTATCCAGTCACACACAATCTAAGCTTTGCTCTTGGTAGCTATGATCTCTTTCCTTCCTTTCTCTCTTTAATTTTATTCATAAATAAATTTTATTTATAAATAAACTAAGTGCATTTATTCATTTATTTTGTAAATTTTAGTGAAAGTTTTTTAGGTGCAAACATTAAGCTCAATTCCCAATTATCTCTACATAAGAACTTTTCAGGCAAATTGATATCAAGGCTAAAAGAAATTTCTCTTTGAAATTTACTCTTCAGGAAGATACTCCTAAATGAACTAATTCAACTACTCTCTCTTAGACATATAGGAGAGAAATACCTGGTAATGTCCTGAGGTAGATCACAGACTTCTACATGGATAATGACATTCTCAGAGCTCCTGTAAATTATATCCTGCATTAAAGAGTTCCACATTAGATTTTGAAGACTATTTTTCTTTATCACGCATAAAATATTCTCTTTAAAGGAAAAAAATTATATAACCATCTGTTCTGAAGAGAAAATACTGCCAAGAAGAATATTGCCCAGTGTGATATTATTACAAGAAAGAAAGAAAAAGACAAGTTGTGAAAATGCATCTATCTCTCATATCTCAGTAACCTGGTAAAGACCTTAACATTACAGAACACTGACAGCTCTCATACACTGTCAATAGGAACTTAAAAATTGTGCAAAAATCTACTTTATGTAGATGGTACACAGCTACCTATAAGCCTAACTACACAAGAAGATGAAAAGTGTGAGACCAGCTCAATACTAGAATAAAAGAAGTAAGAGGAAGAGGAGAAGAAGGAAGAAGGGGAGGAGGAAGGAGAGGAGGAAGAGGAAGAAGAAGAAAGAAGAGGAAGAAGGAGGAAAAAAGAAAAAGAAGTGGCGGTGGCGGCAGCAGCACAGAAGGAAGAGGAGGAGGAGGAAGAGGAACAGAAGGAAGAGGAGGAGGAAGAGGAGGAAAAAACTGCTTAGTAATCAAAGAAAACTGCTTATTACAATTGAAGATACATACACCTTTTGGAGATGTGAGCCAAGAGAGCTAAACTACTTGGCATACTAAAATTTCTTCCAAGAGCATCAAACTAGAAATCAACCAAAATATTCATCTACACTACAATATCTAAAGTAACGCTTTAATCACACATGCAATAGTATAGGACAGTAAAAATTAATTATCTGTAGATAGATACAACATAATTTGACAACTTACTATTGAAATAAAGAAAGTATCCAAAAGTCAGGTAGTACAATTACACTTATGCAAAGTAAAAGAAAGCAGGCAAAATTAGTAACAATTATTGAGAAGTACATATTTGGTTAATAAATTATTTTTTAAAAAAACAAAAAAAATGATTTCCATAGGGAAGGAATATTGCAGGTAGAGAGCAGAGAAGTTGAGGTAGTGATTAGAATATAGCACGAGAGGAAATGTCTAGGATACAAGTGATGTTCTATTCTTTACCTCAATGATAGCTACAGTAGCACCTTTCTTCATGATGATTCAGTGATTTTTGGCTTATTTAATCTGCATATTTCCATTTCACAACAAGGGAATTTCTATGTATATCCATTAGCAATTCATGTTTCCAGTGTCTTTTACATACTAGTGTCCCAGAGAACAGTATTTTCAAATTATACAAAAATAGTGGCTCACACTGTAATCCTAGCTACTCAGGAGATCTGAGGATCAAAGTTCAAAGCCAGTCTATCAGTAATGTCCATGAGACTTTTATCTCTAATTAACCACCAAAAAGCCAGAAGTGGAGCTGTGGCTCAAGTGGTAATGCTAGCCTTGAGCATAAAAGCTCATAGAAAATGCCTACTCCCTGAATACAAACCTTAGGACTTGGCACAACAATTATTATTATTATTATTATTATTATTATTATTATTATTATTATTATTATTATATGTACCTGGCATTTCTCAAATAGGTTGAAGACATTTCTGGGTCACAATTTGTCTTTGTATTATTCAGTAACTGCTGGCACTTTTACAGCTCACAGACACATGACAGACATCAATACCCTCAGCAACTTCAGCACCATTCCTGGCTTCATTCTCCTGGGTTTCCCTGGTCCCAGGCAGAGCCAGATCCTCCTCTTCATGCTCTTCTCTTTCATCTACATCCTCACCCTCACGGGCAATGGTTCCATCATCTGTGCTGTGTACTGGGATCAGAGACTCCACACCCCCATGTACATCCTGCTGGCCAACTTCTCCTTCCTGGAGATCTGCTATGTCACTTCCACAGTCCCCAACATGTTGGCCAATTTCCTCTCTGACACCAAGGTCATCTCCTTCTCTGGCTGCTTTCTCCAGTTCTATTTCTTCTTTTCCTTGGGATCTACAGAATGTTTTTTCCTAGCAGTTATGGCTTTTGATCGGTATCTTGCCATCTGTAAGCCTCTACACTATCCTACCATTATGACCAGACATCTCTGCAACAACCTTGTGATCAGCTGCTGGGTACTTGGTTTCCTCTGGTTCCTAGTTCCCATCACTATCATTTCCAAGATGACTTTCTGTGGATCTAGAATTATTGACCATTTTCTATGTGACCCAGGTCCACTGCTAGCCCTTATCTGTACCAGAGACCCCATGATAGAGTTGACTAGCTCCTACTTAAGTTCCTTGCTTTTATTTATTCCCTTTCTCTTCATCATGGGGTCCTATGTTTTGGTCCTCCGAGCTGTATTGAGGGTCCCTTCAGCAGCTGGAAGAAAAAAGGCCTTTTCTACCTGTGGCTCCCATCTGGCTGTGGTTTCTCTTTTCTATGGCTCAGTGATGGTCATGTATGTAAGCCCAACATCTGGTCATAGAGCTGGAATGCAAAAAATTGTAACTCTGTTCTATTCTGTGGTCACTCCACTGGTTAATCCTGTAATATATAGTCTAAGGAACAAAGATATGAAAGATGCAATGAAAAAATTACTGAAAATACAAAATTAAGGTACTTATTTTAAAAGATTTTTGAGAGACAATATCTGATTTTACTTTATTGATTAAAAAGAAAATTAATGGATATGGCTCAGAAAACATTTCTGTTTTATTAGTTCCTAGAATATACAGTCCTAATAAGGAGTCACAAAGATGTAGTCTACCTTCTTAATTTTACAAATGACAAAGTTATCATTTTGTTTAAATATTGAAGAAAAAAATCTTCTGCTGGGCACTCATGGCTCATGCCTGTAATTTCAGCTGGGACTGGCATCTGTGCTTTGTGGTTCAAAGCCAGCCAGAGCAGGATAGTCCATGAGACTCTAAACTCCAATTAAAATCTGGAAGAGGAGGTATGGCTCAAGTGTTAAGAGTTCCATCCTTAAGCAAAAAAAGCTAAAAACAGTAAGTAGGTCCTGAGTTCAAGCTCCAGTCCATTACTGGCATAATTAATTAGTAACAAATCTGTCAAACCAGAAAAACCTCTCCATAAAGGCAGAGAAGAAAAAAAGTCAGTTCTGTTATTCAGTAAGCATTAAACCACAAAAAAAAATGTGTATCATAGAACACACAGGCACTTTTTGTGAATTGAAAAGATTCCTCATGATTTTATATAGTAATGTTAATGTGATCCGTTATGTACTTCTTTTCAAGATAAATAATAATCAGTCCTCAGGAGACTGTGACAGCACAATGTATCATGTCATCCTATATCCACTTGCTAAATTGGGGAGCCATCTATATTTGATAACTGGCTTTATACAAAAGGAGTGATATTCTCACACACTGATGACAGGAAATCATTCTGAAACTTGGAAGTTAGTCTGTTGAAGTTGGGATCCTGCCCTCCCACAGGAACTAGGAGATAGATACACCATCATCGCAGGAGATGACATTTGTAAGGTCTATTTCCAGGTTAATTCAAGTTAATTCTTTTTTAATTGTATTTTATTATAAAGATGCTGTACAGGGGTTACAATTTCCAAGTTCTTAAGGAAGATGTTTCTGGATCATAAAGCTGGCCAAAAGTTCATTTACTTTTGAAAATGAGTTACATTTATCTTTTGAAGAAAAAGAAAAAGAACTAAACCGGGCGCTGGTGCCTCATGCCTGTAATCCTAGATACTCAGGAGGCTGAGATCTGAGGATCGCGGTTCAAAGCCAGCCCGGGCAGGAAAGACCGTGAGATTCCTATCTCCAATAAACCACCAGAAAACCGGAAGTGGCACTGTAGCTCAAGTGGTAGAGCACTCACCTTGAGCTGAAGAGCTGAGGGACACGCCCAGACCCAGAGTTCAAGCCCCACGACCGACAAAAAAAAAAAAAAGAAAAAGAACTAAATTAAAGTTTTTTTCAAAATAAATAAGAAAATAGAATATCTCTTCCTTTTTGTTTTTATTATAAAGGTGTTATACAAAGGAATTACAGTTACATAAGTGTTGAGTATATTGCTTTTTAATAATATAACCTCCTCTGTCATTTTCTCCCAGTTTTTTCTCTCCTACCCCCTCTCCCACCAGTTGTATAGTTTTTCAGTATAGTGTCTAGTGAGAATCACTGCTGAATTAGTTCACCTTTTGTCCCATCATTTGTCCCTTGCCTTCCCCAAATCACATAAAATTACACAAAGACAAAAGATACAGAAGTCAAAAACAGCAACAAAAGGGGAAAAGCAGAAAAAATACACATAAAATAATAAAATTAAAAAGCCTCTTGTCCATTTCTTGGAGTTCATTTTGATAAGCATTTTATATGATCACATGCACATTGGTATTGATACTTTGTGATCCTCTCCTAAGAATAATGTTTAATTTATCATGTCCAAGTCTAATTTTTTGTCTTTTACTATCAATTGTGTTTAGTTGTAGATTTATAAGCACAGTCTAATTATTATAAATGAGAGAAAACATGCAACCTATGTTTCTTTGAGTCTGGGTTACTTCACAATAAAATTTTTTCCAAGTCTTTCCATTTTCTTACAAATGGGGCAATGTCATTCTTTCTGATGGAAGCATGGAATCCCATTGTGTGTATGCACTACATTTTCTTGAACCATTCAGTCACTGAGAGCCATTTGGGTTGATTCCCTATCTTGGCTATAACAAACAATGATGCAGTGAACATGGCTTTAGTGTGGCCTTGTTTGTGGTCATTTGGATAGAAGTCCAGGAGTGAGATTGCTGGGTCATAAGAAAGCTTCATGTTTAGTCTTTTGAGGAACCTCCATACTACTTTCCAAAGTGGCTGAACAAGTTTACATTCCCACCAGCAATGTTCCCTTTTGTCCAAATCCCTGCCAGCAACTGTTATTGTCAATTTTCTTGATAATGGCCATTCTAACTAGGGTTTTTATTTGCATTTCTTTCATGGCCAGAGATGTTGAAATTCTCTGCATGTGTCTATTGGCTATTCTTCTTCTTCTGAAAAGTCTCTCTCAGTCTTTAGCCCACTTACTAATTGGGTTCTTGTATCTATGAGCATTGGTTTAGGGGAGAGGAGTTAATTTTTTGAGCTCTAAGTATATTTTGGACATGAAGTCTTGGTTGTATAGCTAGGAAAGATTTCCCATTCTATGGGATTTCTGTTTATCTTGCTAGCTATGTCCTTTTCCATGCAGAAACTTCAGTTTGTTGTAATCCCATTTATTCAGTCTTTCTAAGATTTGATGTGATTCTGGATCTTTACTTAGGAAGTTTTGAGCAATGCCACGAAGCTCTAGTGTTCCCCCTATGCCTTCCTGTAACATTTTTAGGGTAACTGGTCTTGAGGTCTTCGATGCATTTGGAACTGATTCTGGTGCAGTCAGCACCAGTTTTCTGCACATGCACATTCTGGCAGAATCAACTGGTGAAGAGACTGTCTTTCTTCTAGCCTATGTTTTTGGTTCCCATATCAAATTATTAGGTGGCAATAAGTCTGTGGGTTTATTTCTGGGTCTTCTATCCTGCTTCATTGGTCTCCAGACCTATTCTTATACCAGTATCAAGCTGTTTTTATTATTATGGCTTTGTAATAGAATTTGAAGTTTGGTAATGATATTGCTCCAGCACTATTCTTCCTGCTAATGATTGTTTTTGCTATTTGGGGTCTTCTATTATTCCATATGAATTTCTGGATTGATTTCTCTATTTCTTTGAAGAAACTTGTTGGGATTTTGATGGGTCTTGCATTGGATTTGTAGATAGCTTTGGGAAGTATTGATAATTTCACGGTGCTAATCCTAATAAGTAAACCCACCGACTTATTTCCACCTAATATGGTTCTGGCAGGAATTAAGATGCTTCAGATGAAAATTCTTTCAAAAAATATGAAAGAACAAACAATGAATTGTACTAAAAACTGGCTCATTGGAAACAGTCCAGATGCTCTTCAATGGACAAATAAAAAAATGTTAGCTGGTCACCGATGGCTCACACCTGTTATAATAGTTACTCAGGAGGCTGAGGTCTGAGGATCTGCGGTAGAAAGCCCGCCTGGGCAGCAAAGTCTGTGAGACTCTTAACTCCAATTAACCACCAGAAAACTGGAAGTGCACTGTGGCTCAAGTAGTAGAGCACTTGACTTGAGCTGAAGAGCTGAGGGACAGCACCCAGGTCTAGAGTCCAAGCCATACAACCAACAAAAATAACTGAAACACACACACACACACACACACACACACACACACACACACACACACACATACACACACACACACACACACACAATGGAATTTCATTCATCAAGAATGATGATATTGTGTCACTTGCAATGGGTAGACCTGAAAAAATTGTATTAAATGAAGTAAGTCAAACTCAGAGAGACAAACCATTCATGTTTTCTCTCATATGAGGAGCTTAGATCTAATTTATAAATTTATATCTAAGCATATACAAAGTCATATGCATGTATATAGAAACATGTTATCTAAAATATTGTATGCACAGGGTAGGAGTCCAATGGTGTAACTCCATGAACAACTAAATTACAGTTTAACAAAATGAATACCAGGAAGCTGGAACATATGAGGTTGAGAGTACTTGGACATGGGAAGCAGATGAATGGAGAGAGAATGGTGAGTGAGTGCAGTCATAATACTCAGTGAACATATGTGAAAATGGAGCCAGGTAAGTTGAAGGAAAGGGTAAGGTTGGGAGAGATGGAGGTGAATGATGGAAGAAGTGACATTGATCAAGATGCATTCCTTCAAGCAGAGTGCTGGTGGCTCACACCTATAATCCTAGCTACTCAGGAGGCTGAGATCTGAGGATCAAAGTTCGAAGTCAGCTGGGGCAGGAAAGTCCATGAAAAGCTTATCTCCAATACACCACCAGAAAACCGGATGTGGTGCTGTGGCTCAAATGGTAGAGCCCTAGCCTTGAGCTGAAGAGCTGAAGGACACTGCCCACACCCAGAGTTCAAACCCCATGACCAAGCAAAAAAAGAAAAAAGAAAATCATTGTCAAGCCAGCTACTACTGTGAACAAGTAGAGATGAATCCCCAGAATAGACACACTAATATGTAAGAGATATCCTATGCATCCACAGTTGAGGACTTCCCAGAATTTAGCCTGAAAAGACTAAAGAAAAGGCAGGCATGCTGGATACCAATGGCTCATACCAATACTCTGGCTGCTCAGGAAGCTGCAGTCTGATCATTGTAGTTTGAGGCCATGCACAGGAAAGTCCATGAGACTTTTATCTCCAGTTAACCACAGAAGTAGAGCTGTAACTCAAGCATCAGCAATGAGTGAAAAAGTTAAGGGATAGCACCTAAGTCCTGAGTTCAAGCCTCAAGTGCTGGAAAAAAGAAAAAAGGCAGGCAAAGCAGGTCTCCCAGACAGAAAATTCCTAGGAAGATGAGTTCTCATTTTGGCACTCTCACTGAAATGGAAAGAAGAACATCTGGATGGTGATGAATCAGAGAGCAATGACCTCTATTACACTGTATAAGCATTGCCCTCCCAGAAAATACCTGGTCCGACAGAGGTGAACAAAAGCTGGCAATGAGGAGATGATTAGAAAGAAAGGAAAGGCAAAGAGGACACTTCCTAGGTCATCTTCATGCCTGCACGAGGAAATGGATCTCCTTGGTCCCAGATAGTGTCAATCACTGGTGCATTTTTCTCTTCTGCTTTCCAGGGGACAAAATTGTTCATGCAACAAAAATTTATTCATCTTCCACTGTGTACCTGAGCAATGTGATGTGGCCATAACATATGGACATCTGAAACAGATGAAAGAGAAAGGTAAAGTGGCAACAGAGACAATAAGTCAGGAGCTTTGTTTATCAGTTTTTGATCTTATATTGTAGCAGAGATTAAAATAAATACTGCTTAAATAAGAAGGTGAAATAGACTATCTACCAGTGACTCATCCCTGTAATCCTAGCTACTCAAACGACTGAGATCTGAGGATTGTGGTTTGAAACTAGCCTGAGCAGAAAAGTCTGTGGGAATCTTATCTCCAATTAACAAGCAGAAAGCTAGAAGTGAAAGAGCGGCTCAAGTAGTAGAGCACCAGCCTTACACAAAGCCCTGAGCTCAAGCACCACTATAGGTACCTGCATGTGGGCACATACAACAACACACAAAACCCATGAAATAAATTTGCAACTCTTTCAGATAAACTGCTTTGATAGTTAGACATATAAGCAACTGAGCTGTATTTAAAGACTTTCACCCCTTTCCAGGCCAACCCCAGGTGCAATAGCCAGAGAGCAGCTAAAGCCTGTCTTGAAGCTAGAAAATATGCCCTGAGAGATAGCTGTTTAAGACTCAAGGCTTCAGCCCCCAAACAAAAAAATCTGTAACAAAGCCATGGTGGTTCCAGGTAGGGATTGGTTCCTGCCCTAACTATTCCCTCTGTGAATGATATGTCATCCCATCATCTCTTTTTCCTGGCTCTGTCCTCAGAACCCAAAATTAATACCACTTGTTAAAGGCCCAGCAAAAGTTTCCTGAATTGCAGCCACCATTCCCTGTGTCTGCTTGGTAGACTTTTCCTTGGTACAAGACAGCTTCTCTGAGTAGACTTGGAAATTGATTATATTTCATGCCATGCCTGAGAGAACCAGGACTCAAAAAATAATATTCCCTACTCAGCTGGAATATAAAGACAAAAGACACCAAGAGTCTCAAGAGAAGATAGGCCTCTGAGGAAGGAAGAAGCAGCACCTTACAGCCTCCTGACACTGGCTCCTGGAGTTGATAAATTGATCCTCATTGAGCAGAGGAGCAAGGCTCACTCTATGGAGGCTCTGTTATAACCCCTCCATTCTCCAGCAAACACTGAGACATCTCCACTCTAATTCTATTCCTTCACTCCTCATCGTTACTACATTATTGTAGAGGAAAGCACATCTCTCCCAAGGAGAAATCTGTCAAAAGAACTGTCAAAACAACTTCAGATTGGATTTTTTTTCTTTCCATGAAAAGAGATGATGAAATGCTTGGAGGGGAAAATAAGCATAAAAGATTTTTTTAAAAATAATGGTCTTCTAAGTAAGGACCCCTTTGACTACATGTTTTACAATATAGCCAGTAATCTATATGTATCAGGCCTGGGGCAAAGTACTTTCATGGATGTCATCTTATTCAGAGAACTCATTCCTTCAGTGAAAGTGTTACTATGTCCATTTTAAAAGGAACTAAGAGATTGTTTATATAATTCATTGGGCAAGTTTCTACTATTGATAAAGCATAGTTTATAATTCAAATCCAACTCCATTATTTTTCTCCTATGATTTAACTGCCTATACTTCTCAAAAATGGAGAGCAGTTTGTATTATGGGACAAGTATCCAGACCAATTGTTATTCAGATCAATTGAAGCAGATTAGCTATTGAGATTAGGCTAAAAACTGTTTTATGTCATTATCCCTTCCTAGACTAGTATTGAAACCAAAATATCAGAGAACTAAGATGGATTTTTCACATTATATATTATCCCATAGGTTTGGCTAATTTAAATTAAGCTACTTCCAGTTTTTCCTAACATTTAACTAGGGTGAAGATATTGGGTTTTTTATTTGGGATGCTAATTGACCAGATTGAGCATGATGTATATAAATGATGTCCATAAACAATGTCTAACCCATCATTGTCATGTACCTTCTGTAGCCAGATGGGGTTCCTTTAGATGGTATTGGAAGAATTTGCCTGCCATTTGGACAGATTCAGTACTTCCTGTCAGGTAAACCCCGCTGCTGCTCTCTGAATGAGGAGTCAAGTAATAAAAGGTGAGTAACAATATACTTCTTGGGGAAGTGGCACTGTGGCTTAGGTGGTACTGTATTAATCTTGAGCAATAAGAGCTCAGGGACAAAGCCCAGGCCCTGAGTTCAAGCCCACAACTCACACACACACACACACACACACACACACACACACACACACACACACACACACACACACACACACACACACACACACACACACACACACACACACAAGCAAAATATGTTCTTGGTCTGGGATGTAGCTCAGTGGCAAAACACTTGCCTAGCAAATTCAACAAACTGGATTTGATCCCCAGTACCAAAAAAGAAAATGCATTCAGTAAAAAAAATTTTCTTTATTCATCCATTGTCAATCTAGCAAGCTGGCATGCACCATTCGGCTTTATGTTTAAATAGCAAGCTATCGCTCTGATGTTATCTGTGAGATAAATGTAATTAAAACATCATCCCTATATCCATAAAGTTTTGATAGCATGTATATTTGTGACAACATTTGACACAAATATCACATAATGAAAGAGAATATTTGGGGGGTTCATTTCAATAGGATTATTTTATATAATCAGAGGTGAAAAGGGATTTAAAACCAAATAATCCAATTTATTTTTATTTAAATAAAATCACTCATAGAAGTTTAAAGACTATTCTTGAGCCACTTCAAACTTCCCTCCAGGGCTGGGAAGGTGGCTCAGTGGTAGAGTGCTTGCCTTGCATCCACGAAGCCCTGGGTTCAATTCCTCAGCACCACATAAGCAAAAAGAAAAAAAGCCAGAAGTGATGCTGTGGCTCAAGGGGTAGAGCACTAACCTTGAGCTGAAGAGCTGAGGGACAGCACCCAGGCCTAGAGTTCAGGCCCCACGACCAGACACAAAAAAAAAACAAAAAACATTGTTCAACCACTTTGGAAAGCAGTATGGAGGTTCCTCAAAAGACTTCACATAGATCTCCCCTATGATCCAGCAATCCCACTTTTGGGCATTTACCCAAATGTTTACAAACAAGACCACACTAAAGCTACCAGCACAACTATGTTTATTGCAGCATTATTTACCATAGCTAAGATCTGGAACCAACCCAGATGCCCCTCAGTAGATGAATGGATCAAGAAAATGTGGTATATATACACAATGGAATTCTATGCCTCCATCAGAAAGAATGACATTTCCCCATTTGTTAGGAAATGGAAAGGCTTGGAAAAAATTATATTAAGTGAAGTAAGCCAGGCCCAAAGAAGCATAGGTCCCATGGTTTCCCTTATTTGCAATATCTAGTATAGGTATGAGTCAAGCAGAAAAGGTCAGATAATGTGATGTTAGGAAAATGAACCCTTAAATATGTATTTTAATGTTTTCGTTTCTTTCATGCATATGTTTCTAACGCATTTATAAGATTATTTCTTTGTTGCTTTGTATGTCCCTCCCCCACAGTGTAACCCACGCTTTCACTATATTTGATGTCAGTATAACATGTGGAGGAGATGGGGGCAAACAAGTCGTTTAAGGATTCAGGTGGACCTGTTGCAACAAAGAGAAGTACAAAATGTCATGTCAAAACCAGCTTTACAATGTCGGTGTGGGGGGAGAGGGGGGTATAATTGGGTGGGGGGAGGGGGGAGGCTGGGAAGGGAGGTGAAGGGTAAACAAAGGAGGAGGCTGCAATGCTTGGTAAGAAATGTATGCATTATCCTGCCCATGTAATTGTAGCCCCTCTGTACAGTATGTTCTCAAATAAAATAAAATAATATTAAAAAAAACCAAAAAACAAAAAACAAAATTTTCCCTCAAATTTCTACATACAAATCTTTCTTAATTTTCTTTAGCAGAATAAGCCATCTGTCACTGAACATGTTTTGTTACCCAAAATATCCAGTTTTGCATTGCTTCCTTCCAATGGAATTCCTCTCAACTCTACGCCAAAACTCCTGGAGACTTAGCTAGAGCCATCCTTGTGGATTTTATTTCCCTGTCATCTCCTTAGTGGGTTTTTTGTTTGTTTGTTTGTTTGTTTTGTACTAGTCCTGAGGGCTTGCCCTCAGGGCCTAGGCACTGTCCCTGAACATTTGGGGGTGGGGGAGGGGGAGTGCTCAAGGCTAGCCCTCTACCACATGAGGCATAGCTCCATTTCCAGCTTTTTGGTGACTAATTGGAGATAAGACTTTCAGACCTTTCAGCGTGAGCTGGCTTTGAACCACAATCCTCAGAGCTCAGCCCTCTGAATAACTAGGATTACAAGTGTGAGCCACCATCACCCACCTTCCACTGTGTTTTGAAGCATAATTGAGGTAATTGGTAAATGTCACCTATCAGTATTTTCTAGAACACTGTAGATTATCATTATCAACAACTATTTATGAAGTACCACCTTTTTCAAATTGTACTGAGCATTGGGGTAAACAAGTGATACTGAAGAACACAAGCAAAGACCCTGATTCCCAATAGTACTTGACTCTTTAGAAGCTGAAAGAAGCTATTGTTGTCTTATTGTAGTATTATATATAAGAAAACCGATGTGTATGTACGTGTATGCATGTGTAAGTGTGTGAAAGTGACAGGCAGAAAGAAAAATGTGCAAATTGCATTGGCTCTAGAAATTCACTTTTTGTGATTTCACTGAAAGTTAACCTAGAAGGTCAGAGGTAGCTCAGCAAAACAGGCTGGTTCCAGCTGTTGAACCCCAAAGGTTTCCTCCTTTTCTAACAAAGCTAATTGCTCCATAGGAGTTTCTGTTTTCCCATGATTAAATGGGTGACCCTTGGTCTTTTTTTTTCTAGAAATGTATATGGCAGAAGGAGTTCCGGGAAGATGGCAGAGGAGAAGTTGGAGACTAAACAAGCTCTTGCATAGAAAGCAGTTTTAGTGCTCCAGTGAACAGTCCTAAACCAGAGAATCATAACAAGTGTGCCATCACAGTACAGAGAGTTAGTCCAGAGAGGGAAAATCCAGGCAAGGAGAAAGATCTAAGCACTTGCCAGTAGCTGCGGCTGTGGCTGTGGCAGCAGCTGCGGTGGCAGCAGCCATAGCAGCCATACCTGCAACACAGAGAGTCCAGGACAAAGGCGCCAGACACAGTGGGTGAGCAGATTCTACTCAACACCAGCAAGAACTGACAAGGAACAGATATCTTCATCCTGCAGATCACAGATCAGAACAACCCAGGAACCAAGACTATGGCTTGAGTAGAAGCCTGACATCCTCACTCCTTCTCAGGGAGCAGAGGAGGGAAGGCCACCCCTCACCCCGAACACCGGAGATCTCCATCTTTGATACTGACAAAGGCATGGCTGAACAGCTAGCTCCAACTCAGGCCTTGGAAGAAAACAAAACAGTCATTTAGCAGGTCACAGGAATCTAACCTGACCTAACAGGCTCAGCTGTACCCAGGGAAAAGTCATAGTCTGGCCAAGCAAGCTCTGCAAGCCCAGGAGTGGCTTTCTTCACTGGGTAAACAGAGCCAGAGGCTGCGCCTCCCTACAGCAGCCTAGACAATCAATTGAAATTCAGTAAACATAAACCCTGAGAATGGCTCCAGGCTGGGCTCTGTGAGTGTCTCAGAAGCTAGCCCCTCAGGGTAAAGCTACTGTTTGATGAAAGGCCTCAACTCTACCCAGAACCTAGCCTCATCACAGCATCTCCAAACTAGAGGAAACAGCCATCTCCATCTTTTCTGATACTCAAAGCAGATCTTCCTCCCATTGAACTAGCCTGGGAGGAGGATCAGAAAATCCTGGGTAAAGCAGAGCATTTCTCTGCCTGCTCAAACAAACTGACTTAAGACACCAACCAAGCCACAGGAAAATCAAACACCACAAGCAGACCAGAGACTCCAACAAGAGACTGGTTAAGGACACAAAGGAGATACAGGATCTTCCCATCCCCCCCCCAAAAAAAATCAAAGAACTCTTTTTTTGTACCTGTTATAAAAATCTTTAACTTTTTTTTAAAAATTGTTTTCTATTAACTTCTTTTTAAATTGTTTTCTATTAACTTTATTTTTCTTCATCTTATAATTTTTATTTTAGGGGTATGTGTGTGTGTGCTTTTTTCTTTTTTTTTCTTTTATTTTTTTTGGTCTAGCTTTACTGACCTTTTGATTCTATTTTTTCTTTCTTTCTCATCCTTTTCACTTTTTCTTCTCTTCTGTTCTTCTTTCTGTGACTTAATTGCTGTTCTGCTCATTCTCAGATATACCCGTAGTCAATTATTAGACCTTATCCCCATTGTGTACACACTTAATTCAGAAATTTTTTACTCAATTCAAAACCTCTTAGACATAAATTCCTTAATAGCAGTACTACCTCTTTATCTATATAATATTTTAAGCATTTTTATTTTTAAGTTTTTCATGTCACCTTTCTATCACTCCCCTTCTCTTATCCTATCCCCGTTCTTCTCTGAATATTATGTTTTTAAATTTGCATAATTTTTAAGTGTTTCATTTTTTTAATTTTAATTTTTGTTTTTCTATTTTTTTCTTGTCTCTTTTTTCTTTCTCTTTCTTCTTTTTTCTCCCTCTCTACAATCATTCTATCCAATCTAATTCCCACTTTGAGATTAGGACTTAGCTAATTTAACTATCCCTCTATCTTTCAACATCCCTCTATTCCTATTTTTACCCACATCTCTCCCTAAACCTAATAATTTCTGGTTTGCCAAATTCTTCTTTGCTGTTCATAGCCCATTAATACATAGTTGTTTGATTTTGAATAGATATATCTGTTGAACTAGATTGTATCTGCAGACTTTTGACTGTACAACTACAGACTTTGGTTGATGCTTGCCTTAAGATAGTTTTATAGCACAAAACCTGTGTTCCTTTCATCCCAAATGGGGAGAACAAGCTGGAAAAACACAAGAAAAATAGCAAGTCCAGGTATCTCAACTCCCACTCATGATAATCAGGGGACAGAACAGATAATGAATAATCCAGAGGAGAGCTCCCAAAAAGCTCTACAAACACTATTGGTAAATATGGTAAATGAAAAGATTGAAAACCTGCAAAGGAGTCAGTGTAAGTGTAATAGGGAGAGAGAGGAAGCAAACCAAAGGTCAATACAGGAATATCATGAGCTTGAGGACACTACTCAAAGATTGATACAGGAATTCTGTGAGCAGCTTGAGAACACTCAAAAAGAAATAAAGGAATGGCGTGAGCAGGCTGAGATCAGTTGAAGAGATAGACACGAATTGTGTGAGGTGGCCGAGAACAGACAAAGAGAAAGTCAGGAATGGCGTGAGCAGGCTGAGAACACTCAAACTACATGAATTGTGTGAATGTGAGGAAGCTAATCAAAGACTAAAACAGGAATTGAGAGAGTGGGAAGAGAATAGACAAAGATCACTAAAGGCATTCATGGAATCCACAAACAGAGAGCTGAAAGAAGTCAGGAAGACCACAAAGGGAATGCTTCATGGAACCCAACAGAAGGAATGGGAGTCCAAGGAAACCATAACCAACTAACTAAGAGATTTGAGAATAAACACTGAACACCAAATTAAGGAAGTAAAGAAGTTCATATAAGATCTAAAACAAAGCTCCAACAAAGAATTTGAAGCCAACAAAGCCAACCAACTAGAAGGAAAAGAAATAAAAAACAAAGTAGAAAGTCTTTTTTTTTTGGGGGGGGGGGGGGGAGTCTGGCCATGGGGCCTGAACTCTGGGACTGGGCGCTGTCTCTTGCTCTTCAGCTCAAGGCGAGCACTCTACCACTTGAACCACAGTGCCACTTTCTTTTTGCTTATGTGGTGCTGAGGACTCGAACCCAGGGCCTCAGGCATGCAAGGCAAGAGCTCTACCACTGAGCCACCTTCCCAGCCCAAGTAGAAAGTCTTGATAGTAGGTTAGACCATGCAGAAGATCGAATCCTGGGGATTGAAGACAGCCTAGATATTATAGAGAAAAAACATACAACCATCCAAGAAAAATCCAAGAAATATGATAGATCTATTCAAAACTTGGAAGACACCATCAGAGGGCCTAATCTGAGGATAATGGGTATAGAGGAGCACCTAGAGAAAGAAGTAAGTGGTCTAGGAAATTTGTTTAACAGGATCCTAGCAGAGAATTTCCCAAACATGCAAAAAGATAGGCCTATTCAGATACAAAAAGTGTGTAGAACCCCAAATAGACCAGACCAGAACAGGATGTCTAACTGTCACAGAATCAATTCAGACGAAGGGAAAGATCATTAAAGCTGTCAATCACCTATAAAGAGAAACCAATTAGAATCACCTCAGATTTCTCAGCAGAGACAATCAAAGCAAAAAGAGCCTGGAATGATGTATGCCATGCCCTAAACACAAACAACTATCAATCAAGAATACTGTACCCAGCTAAACTCTCGTTCATAACTGAAGGTCAAATAAAAACCTTCCATAGCAAAGAAAAATTGAAACAATGTATCTCCACCAAACCAGCCCTACAAAAGATTCTTAAAGATGTCCTACAAATACAAAACCAATAAGTCCACAATAAAGGCCAAGAAACCAAACCCAAACTGAGAATCCAAGAACCATAGGAAGAACCCAGATGCCACATCCCCAAGAAGGTGGATAAAATGGCAGGAACTCCCAAATACCTCTCAGTCCTATCTCTCAACATTAACGGACTTACTTCTCCAATTAAGCAACATAGACTATCAAGTTGGATTAAAAAGCAAGATCCTTCTATCTGCTGCCTTCAGGTGTCAGATCTTGCCCATAAAAACAAATACATTTTCAAAATCTACCAAGCAAAGGACCCCCATATACAGGCGGGAGTTGCAATCCTAATATCACATAAAATAGACTTCAAGGGCTGGGAAGGTGGCTCAGTGGTAGAGTTATTGCCTTACATGCATGAGGCCCTGGGTTCGATTCCTCAGCACCACATAAGCAGGGTAAAAAAAAGCCGGAAGTGGCACTGTGATTCAAGTGGTAGAGTGCTAGCCTTGAGCTAAAGGGCAGAGGGATAGCGCCCAGGCCCAGAGTTCAGGCCCCATGATCGGACCAAAAAAAAAAAAAATAGACTTCAAATTAAAATTAGTGAGAAGAGATAAAGAAGGTTGCTACATACTAATTAAGGGATCTCTCCTTCAGGAGGATATTACAATTCTAAGTATCTATTCGACAAACAACGGAGCACCCAAATTTATCCAAGAAACACTACTTTCCCTCAAATTCCATATAGATCAAAAGATATTAATTGTTGGGGACTTTAACACGCCACTTTCTCCACTACATAGATCAACTTGGCACAAACTCAACAGAGAAACCGCAGATCTAAACAACTGCATAGATCAACTAGATTTAACAGATATCTACTGAATATTTCACCCAGCAGCATCAGAATACACCTTTATCTCAGCAGCTCATGGAACATTTTCCAAAAGAGACCACATTTTAGGACACAAAGCAAACTTGTCCAAATTCAGAAACATTGGTGTTATAACTTGCATTCTCTCAGACCACAAGGGAATAAAATTAGAACTCAACACCAAAAGCCACCAAAGAAAGCCCTGTAACACAGGGAGGCTGAACAACACACTGCTGAATCATGAGTGGGTCATGGAAGAGATTAGAAAGGAAATTCAAATGTTCATGATATTCAACAAAAATGAACACACAAATTACCAGCTCCTCTGGACACAGCAAAGGCAATACTCAGAGGCAAGTTTATATCTCTGAGTTCCTACATCAACAAATTGGAGAGATCTAAACCAACAATTTAATGAGACATCTGAAACTCCTTGAAAAAGAGCAGCAAAATAAACCCCAAGCCAGTAGACAGAAAGAATTAATTAAAATTAAATCAGAATTAAATGAATTAGAATCCAAAAACCCATAGAAAGAATCAACAAAACCAAGAGTTGGTTCTTTGAAAAAAATAACAAAATTGGCAGACCCTTAGCAAATCTTATCAGAAAAAGAATAGAACACACCCAAATAAATAAACTCAGAGATGAGAATGGAAACATCACCACAGAAACAACCAAGATTCAGAACATTATAAGGGAATTCTTCTCAAAACTTTATGCTAATATGTTTGAGAATATGACAGAAATGGACCTTTTCCTAGCAAATATTGACATGCCAAAACTAAAACAAGATGAGTTAAACCAGCTTAACAGGCCCATATCAAGCACTGAAATAGAAACAGCAATAAGAGACCTCCCAGCTAAGAAAAGTCCAGGACCAGATGGTTTTACAGCAGAATTCTACAAGGCCTTCAAAGCAGAGTTCACACCAATATTCCTCCAACTCTTCAATGAAATTGAAAGAGAAAGTTCACTACCGAACTCATTCTATGAAGCCATCATAATCCTCATCCCCAAATCAGGCAAAGACTTATCAAAGAAAGAGAACTATAGACCCATCTCTTTGATGAACATTGATGCAAAACTTCTCAACTAAATTTTGGCCAATCGACTTCAACAATTCATCCAAAAAATCATATACCATGATCAAACAGGATTCATTTCAGAGATGCAAAACTGGTTCAATATACACAAATCAATTAATATAATTCATCACATCAACAGGAGCAAGGATAAGAACCACATGGTCATCTCAATAGATGCAGAAAAAGCATTCGACAAGATCCAACACCCCTTTATGATGAAGGTTCTGGAAAAATTAGGAATCCATGGAACATTCCTCAATACAATAAAGGTTGCATATGACAAACATACAGCCAGCATTATACTTAAAGGGAAAAACTAAAGCCATTTCCTCTTAACTCAGGAAAAAGTAAAGGATGTCCACTCTCGCCACTTCTCTTCAATCTAGTATTAGAATGCCTAGCTACAGCAATAAGACAAGATGCAGACATAAAGGGGATCCAAACAGGGAAAGAAGAAGTAAAACCCTCCCTCTTTGCAGATGACATGATCTTGTATTTAAAGAATCCCATGGACTCCACTCCCAAATTACTCATGGTGATTCAAAACTTTGGCAAAGTAACAGGGTATAAAATTAACTCTCAAAAATCAATGGTTTTGGGGCTGAGAAGGTGGCTCAATGGTAGAGCACTTGCCTTGCATGCTCAAGGCCCTGGGTTCAATTCCTCAGCACCACATAAGCATAAAAGAAAAAAAGCGGGAAGTGACGCTGTGGCTCGAATGGTAGAGTGTAGCCATGAGCTGAAGAGCTGAGGAACAGCGCCCAGGCCCAGAGTTCAGGCCTCACGACCAGACCCAAAAAAAAAAAAAAATCAATGGCTTTTCTGTATGCCACCAATGAGAAAAGTGTGGCTGAAATTAGGAAAGCAACTCCATTCATAATAGCCCACACAAAATAAAATACTAGGAAATAACTTAATCAAAGAAGTGAAGGACCTCTATGATGAAAACTTTATAAACCTGAAAAAGGAAATGAAAACAGAACTTAGAAAGTGGCAAAAATTCCCATGCTCCTAGATTAGAAAGATCAACATCGTGAAAATGGCAATACTTCCCAAGGCTATCTACATATTCAATGTGATACCTATCAATATTCCAACCACATTCTTCAAGGAAATAGAAGAGGCAATCCAAAAATTCATATGGAACAATAAAAGACCCCAAATAGAAAAAACCATCCTCAACAGAAAGAACAGTGATGGAGGAATATCAATACCAAATTTCAAACTCTGCTACAAAGGCATAGTAATCAAAACAGCTTGGTTCTGGCACAAGAACAGACCTCAGGACCAATGGAATAGAACTGAAAATCCTGACATTAACCCACAGATTTATGGCCACCTAATCTTCGGTAAGGGAGCTAAAAAATAATAATAAAATGGAAGAAGAACAGTCTCATCAGTATATGGTGCTGGCAAAATTAATCACCTGTAGAAAACTAAAACTAGATCCTTATATATCACCCTGCACCAGAATGGATCCAAATGGATCAAAGACCTCAAAGTCAAAGCAGACACTCTGAAAACATTACAGGATAGAATAGGAGAAACCCTAGGTCTCCTTGGCACAGGTCAAAATTTTCTTAATAGAGACCCAGAAGTACAACAAATCAAACAAAGGTTGGACAAATGGGATTGGATAAATGGGATTGCATGAAGCTGCAGAGTTTCTGCATGGCAAAGGACATAGCTAGCAAGATCAATAGAAAGCCCACAGATTGGGAGAAGATTTTCACTAGCCATACAATGGACAAGGGTCTCATATCTAAAATATACTTGGAACTCAAAAAATTAAATCCCCCAACAACAAATCTTCAAAGAAACAACTGCCCAATAAATAAGTGGGTAAAGACTTAAAGAGAAACTTCTCTGAAGAAGAAAGAAGGATGGCCAATAGACACATGAAAAATGCTCAACCTCCCTAGCCATAAAAGAAATGCAAATCAAAACAAATGACATAGCTAGAAAAATAAATAGAAAGCCCATAGAATGGGAGAAGTTATTTACTAGGTATACATCAGACAAGAGCCTCATATCTAAAATATACTTAGAGCTCAAAATATTAAACCCAAAAAAAAAATTCTCAAAGAAACAACAACTCCTATCACCAAATGCACGTTACACACACACACACACACACACACACACACACACACACACACACACACACACACACAGAGAGAGAGAGAGAGAAATAGAAAAGGTCAACAAAAAAAGATGCAGAAGCAAAGAAGGGAGAAAGAGGGGGGAAAGAAAAAGGCAGGAATATGGAAGAAGGAAGGAAGGAAGGAAGGAAGGAAGGAAGGAAGGAAGGAAGGAAGGAAGGAAGGAAGGAAGGAAGGAAGGAAGGAAGGAAGGAAGGAAGGAAGGAAGGAAGGAAGGAAGGAAGGCAGGCAGGCAGGCAGGCAGGCTGACTCTACTGTAAGTCACCTATGGGGCTGGTAGCAGATAACTATCATCCTAGCACTCAGGAGGCTGAAAGAGAAGAACTGTGAGTTCCTAGTCAGGGTTTAAGACAGATCTTGTCTCAAATAAAAAACAAAAAAGGAAAAACAAAATAGTACGCACATTATAAGAATGAACATTAATGATATTATTAGGTGAAATAAGCCAGCTACAAAATGACACCTAATATGTGATTCTACTTATGAAAACTACCTGGGGTATAGTGAAAAGAGAGAAAAGACAAAATGGTGGTCGGAGAGTTTCAGTTTGGAATGACGAAAATACTCTGGAGATGGTTGATGGTGATGGTTACATAACACTGAGAATTGTACACTAAGTTACAGTTAAAAGGGTAATTTTATGTTATTATGTATTAGATGTGGTTATATTTTACCATAATAAAGTGTTATATTTTACCATAATAAGGGAAAATGAACAATAAAACTTCTTAAATAATCCAAAAGTAAATGGTTTAAAACAGAAGAAATAGGGGGCTGGGTGCCAATGGCTCACACCTGCAATCCTAGCTACTCAAGAGGCTGAAATCTGCAGATTATGATTCAAAGCCAGCCCCGGCAGAAAAGTCCCTGGGAGACTCTTATCTCCAATTAACTACTCAAAAACTGGAAGTCGTGCTGTGGTAGTATGATAGAGTGGTGGTCTTGAGCAAAAGATCTCAAGGACAGCTCCCAGGCCCTGAGTTCAAGGCCCACAAACAATAAAAAAAGAAGAAGAAGAAATAAGGGAACAAAGAATAGGTAGGACAAATATAAAACACAATAGCCTACCAGTAACTAAAAATTGAAAACAAAATTCCCATATGTTAAAACAATAAATATGTAAACATTCCCTACAGTTCATAATGAATAGGCTTTTCCTAAAAATAAAAAAGTTGTCTGGAAAGCTATACCTTTCACTATCACCTTTAAGACATTCTTCCTGTCTTGGCTCTGGAGTCCAAATTATGCTAAACCAAATGAATGGTGTGACTGGAAGGATGTTATACCAAATACTCTTGAGGGAGCCTTAGCACTGCCCCAGGGAAGATGAAAGATCAAAATAACTCTAAGATACTATTTTAATTGCACCCCTTGAGAATCACTTCCTTCTCTCACCAGAAACCCCTTTCTAACATCTCTGCATCATACCCCACTACTCTACAGCAAAAATAACTAGTACATAAAACTCACTTGAAATTTTTACTGCAGAGGAGACAGTGAAAGGTCTGGCTACCTGGAGGTGACTACAGACTTTTTATACAAATGCTCCTCCATTTACCCAGAGTTAAGTGCTGATAAACCCTTCATAAGTGAAAAATATCCTAACAAAAAATGCACTAGCCTGACACCCATCGATTATACCTATAATCCTAACTACTCATGAGGTTGGGCTCTGAGGATCACTGTTCAAAGCCAACCTGGGCAGAAAAGTCTGTGAAAATCTTATCTCCAATCAACTAGCAAAAAGCTGGAAGTAGAGTCGTGAATCAAGTGGTGGAACACTAGCCTTGGGCAAAAAAAGTTCAAGGATAGCTCCTAGCCATGAGTTCAAGCCCCAGTGCCAGCACACACACAAAGTGCTAACTTCAGCTAACTTGCCAAACACCATAACTTAGCAAGCTTCAGGCAGCAAGTCCTGAGCACAGTTTATTTTCAGGATTGAGAGGCTGTCTGGGAGCTGCTACCCGCTGCTACCTGCTATATTCCCAGAATCTCAAGGAATTATCAAACCTATCTCAAGGGTTTGTCACAAAACCCTAGCCTTGGGAAAGATCAAAATCCAAAGAACCACTTCTATTAAATACTTATGGCTTTGGCATCATCATGAAATAGAAAAGTGTAAGTGGAACTCAGTCAGTCTGTCTTGGTCAAAGTATCAGTCCACCTTAGGACCACACCTCAAGGACCAGCTTCTACTAGCTGTCACTGCTGTCCCACACTTACCTATTGCCACACTTATTTCCCTTGAAAACTGCAGGAAAAAAATCTACAGTTAGCCTTGTATAACCTTAGGATTGTCAGGACTAGACCTTGGGTCTGCACCCTGAGAAGATACAGACTTGGTCTTTCTTTTGGGGGCTGTCCACACCTAACTCCATCATGAAAAGTAAGTAAGTTTCTCCCTGTTTGAACTTCACTGAGTTTTTTTGATACATCTATACCTGGATACTAGCCCCAGAGGAAATCCCTTATACATTACAATATGAATGCAATTTTTGCCTACATTTGGTGTTTCTGGCTATATGGTTTAATCAGATCATCTTCAGTATAATAATAGATCCTATCCTAACATGTTATGTTGATGCTCAGCTACCCATTTCTCCCTCAACATAATGCTTCCTTAAACTTCCTATACTAATGATTCATAAAATAATGCCTTTTTGTTAAGAACTTCGATGAATTCTAAACTTGGTATTAGAAACCTGTTTGACATTATCCTTAATAACTTTCTTTATTTTTCTCAATTAAATATGACATCTTCCTATTATTTTTATGCCTATACCAGGTAATAAAATTCCTTTTCATTCATCATTTATTTTCTGCATTTAGTATTATTAACATCACTGTGATTTTATAACTTTTGGTTATATTAGCAAAGCTGTAGGGGTATGTTGTTTTGGTGCCAGTACTGGGGCTTGAACTCAAATCCTTGCATTCTTGCTTAGCTTTTTCCACTCAAGGCTGGTGTTTTACTATTTCAGCCACACCTCCACTTCTGACTTTTGCTGCTTAGTTGGAAGAGTTTCTCACAGACTTTCCTGCATAGGCTGGATTCAAACCATAATCCTCAGATCTCAGCCTCCTGAGTAACTAAAATTATAGGTATGAACCACTGGGAAGCTATGTATTTCTAAGTGATAGAGTATTAGAGAAGTTTGGTAAAATAAATCTGAGTGACAGAACACTGCCCATAAATTTTCTGTGTGATATATTTGAATTGAGTGGCTTGAATCTATTCTTTTAGGTTCATATGAATTCATTGTTGTTCATTACAGTTTTTAAATGGTCATGATTAAAGTTCATCTTAAGTTACTTTGCAATTATATTTATTGGTAGATTATTACAAAAAATACATTATTTATCTGGAACTATTTTATATATTAGGCAACTGTACTTCAACACAGTTTTCACAAGAGCTTTGAATAATAGATGTTAACTTGCCCAATGTACAAGCAATACCTCATAAGACATTTGAACCCAAATCAAGGTTATTTTATCCTTTATTTTTCTTTAAGTATGTGACATAATAGGACTACTGATTTAAGTATTATAGGACTGAGTCAATCACTTGTGAAGCTAATCCAGTTGTGGAATGTCACCATGTAGGTTGCTAAAGAGGTCCTTCCTCACCAAACTGAGCACATTCTTCCTAAAATTACATCCCCAGTTTTTCCTTAGGAAGGCCCATTCTTTCTTCCTTGGGCACATTCACAGTTCTACACTCAACAACTGGAATATCCAATATTGACATTAAAATGTCCAGGATAGCCAGCAGCAGTAGTGACTCACACCCAAAATCCTAGCTACACAGGTGGCTGAGATAAAGATTGAGGTTTGACCCCAGCCTGGGTAGGAAAGTCTGTGAGTCTTTTATATCTGATTAACTTCCAAAAAGCCAGAAGTGGAGTTCAAGTAGTAGAGCACTATCTTGAGGGAAAAAGCTAAAGGACAGAGACCAGGCCCTGAGTTAAGACCTCATTCCAGCACCCAGAAAAAAAGTCTCTTGCAAAATGTTCACAGATTTGAAGAGTTTTGAGAGGGAAAATCAACAAAAATTTATTACGAATTACATAAGTGACAGAATTGGAAGGTAACTTGAATAACACTCAAGTTCTGGCTTCAGCAAATACTAAATGGATTAAAGAAGCAAGAACCAAGTAGGAACCTTTACAAAGAAAAGGATGAACTAAGTTCTCAGGAAAATGGTGACTACAGGTTTGAAAATATAAACAGGATAAATGATTAGAGAGGCTCAAGGCTGAATTGCAATTCAGATGCTAGAGCACAAGTGCAAAGCCTTAAATTCAAACTCCAGAACCACCAAATGAAAGGTGAGTGAGGAATAGGAAGGGAGGGGAGGGAAGAGAGAAAAGAAGAGAGGAGGAGAGGGAAGGAGGGGAGAGGGAAGGAGAGAGAGAAGGTAAGGAGAGGGGAGAAGAGGGGAGGGAAGAGGAGGAAAAGGATCTAGAAAGAGAAGAAAGGAAGGGAGGTAGGGACTTACATTTATAGTGGATCATTAACATGACTAGAACATAAACCAAGGTGGGAGTAATGGGTCATAAGAGACATCATGAAACATGGCCACATTTGTAATTCTCAGACACTGCCTGTTGATGGTAACTGGAGATGGTGGCAGAAATGTTTATAAACTCAATAGATTATCATTTGAGTGAAAGGATTAGCAAGTCTGAAATTCATTCAACAACTAATTCCTACAAATGCCTACAATTCACTGAGTCCTTGGATATAATCAAAATAAATATGACATTATTTGAATTTACAGTTTTCAGTCTAAAGGAAAGAACCATAATTTAGTCTTTAGACACCCACACTACTAAAACTATGCATACTGTGTTAACTAGAAATAGGCTTTGCCTTGCTTATTCCAGCATAGGATAGATTTATTTTGAGTATCTAAATACCTCACTGCTGTAATTCTAGCTACTAAGAAGACTGAGATCCAGAAGATCATAGTTTGAAGTCAACTCAGGCAGAAAAATCCATGAGACTCCAAACTAGCAGAACACCAGCTGGGGATGTGACTCACGTGGTATATAACTAGCCAAGTGAATGTAAGTGTTTGAGTTCAAATCCCAATAACAAAACGAATTTTTTTTTCAAAAACTGTCACTTTACATTGACCAGTTACTATTTTTTTAATCATTGTAACCTCACTGTATCAATCAAATGTATCAAGATATATGTTGAAGAATATTAATTATATTGGCTGGGAATGTGGCTTAGTAGTAGAGTGCTTGCCTAGCATGCATGAAGCCCTGGGTTCAATTCCTCATTACCACATAAACAGAAAAAGCCTCAAGTGGCACTGTGGCACAAGTGGTAGAGTGATAGCCTTGAGTTCAGTGTCCATGCCCTGAGTTCAAGCCCCAGAATTTGCAAAAAAAAAAATTATATATATATAGATAGATAGATAGATAGATAGATATAGATATAGATTATAGTGGGAATTACAATATTTTGGTGTTATCAAAATATTGGTAACAATTTCAATCTAACTCTAGGAGGTTCATTAAATCTGTAGGTAAGAAGGAAGTGTAGTCATTGTGTAGATGACATTAGACTGTTGTGTGTGTATGTCTGTCTTTCTGTCTGTCTTGTATATATGTATGTATGTATGTATGTCTTGTGTATATGACAGTCCTGAGGCTTAAATGCAGGGCCTGGGGGCTGTCCCTTTTGCTTAAGACTAATGCTTTATTACTTGAGCCACACATCCACTTTTGGCTTATTTTGGAGATAAGTCAGGAACATTTCTGCCTTAGCTGGCTTCATACCAAGATCCTCAGCTCTCAGCTCCAGAGTAGCTAGGATTACAGGCATGAGTCACTGGTGGCCAGCAGAACTGGATTTTTTACATAAAAAAGGATAAAACATAATTTTAAGGCAGGTTATAAAACTGTGCTTTTTAATCATTTTTATCTCTAAATAGTTGTACAAGAGGTTTACCAATTAACATGTCCATTTATGAGTACAGTGCTTGTTGGTCAGAGTACCCTTTCTTCTATCGTTTACTTCTCTCCCACCTTCCCCTCCTCCACCAGTCACATCAAAGTTCCCACTTCCTTTTTCACATGCATATATTGAGTGTTATGACTGTATTTGTCTACTAGTCCCTTTTCCACTCCTTGCCCCCTTCCCTATAACCCTCACATTCAAACCATGTTTCAGCTTCCTTTTGTAAAGTGTATTTTGAAATTTTTCATTTTAATTTTCAAAGAATAGAGGAAGACAACTTTCCAAAGATTAAAAAAAATGTATGTTCTGTTGTGGCTTGGATTCTTTATAATTTTGTCTATATTTTTATATTCTTCATTATTGAAAAATTATTTTGGTTAATTAATTTTTATCATTAGAGCACAGATGAATTCAATTGCCAAGGCAATGTTTTAGATTATTTGATTATTTGCCCTGAATAACTTATTGCAAATAAATATCTTTGCTGGGCACAAGTGGCTCTCGCCTGTAATCCTAGCTACTCAGGAGGCTGGGATCTAAGGATCGAGGTTCAAAGCCAGCCCGGACAGGAAAGACCGTGAGACTGAAATCTCCAATAAACCACTAGAAAACCGGAAGTAGCACTGTAGCTCAAGTGGTAGAGCACTCGCCTTGAGCTGAAGAGCTGAGGGACAGTGCCCAGGCCCAGAGTTCAAGCCCCACAACTGACAAAAAAAAAAAAAAGAGGCTGAGATCTGAGGACTACAATTCAAAGTCAGCAATATTTTGGTAATTTATTACGACCAAAGAAACTGGAAGTGGAAGCTCAGAGACAATACTCAGGTTCTGAGTTCAAGCCCTAAGACTGGCACAAAAATAAATAAAATAAATAAATGTCTTTTTGACGTTATGTCAAAAAACAAACTTTAGAACATTGGGGAGGAGTAGGGAAAGGATGGGAAAGGGAAACAAAGGAGGAGGCAACAATGTTTGATAAGAAATGTACTCATTACCTTGTCCATGTAATTGTAACCCTTCTGTATGGTATTTTTACAATTAAAAAAATAAATAAATGTCTTTTTATTTGGAGAAAAGGCATATAATTTTTTTACTATTTTATTTTTATTTTTATTGTTGTTATAAGAGTGATATACAGAATGGTTACAGTTATGTAAGTCAGGAACTGAGGAAATTGTCGCCTTTTCTCTCTCTCCCTCCCAGTTTTTCCCTCCCATCCCGAACCACAAGTCTTATAGTTCATTTTCAACATAGTTACATATGATTTGGAAGTTTTTTATTTTGTTTTTATTTTCAAGGTAATGTACAGAGGGGTTACAGTTACATAACTTACATAAATAAAGTAATAAATACATTTCTTGTCAAACTTGTTACCTCTTCCCTCATTTTTCTTCTACTTTCCCTCCCTCCATCACCCCCTAAATTGTACAAATCATTTCCAACATATTTTCTTGTGAATATCGTTGTTTCAAATGTTCAACAGGAAGTACCCTTAAAATGGACTATTCAATGCATGGGCAGGGACAGAAGGGGGAACCTAAGGGAAAGCAAAGGAAGGGGTTACATTGCCCAGAATAAATTATACTCATTACCTGACTTATAAAATGGCAACCCCCCTGTACACACCTCAATAATAACAATAAAATTATATTTCTTAAATTACCTTTAGTCATGTTTAGTTACATTATATTTTTGAGTTTATTGATTCCTGATCACTAACCTTTTTAAATATTAAGATACTGAGTTTATGTCTTTACAGTTCTGAGATTCATGAATCATTCAGAGACAAGCTTTGTGACAGAATTTATCTTCCTCAGCCTCCCTGGTAATCAAGAGGCACAAAATTTACTATTCTCAATATTCTTTGGCATCTACATGTTTACCACCATAGGAAATAGCACCATTGTCTGTGCAGTAAGACTGGACAAGAGGCTCCATACTCCAATGTATACTCTCCTAGAGAACTTTGCTTTCCTTGAAATCTGGTATATCACCTCCACTGTACCCAGTATACTAGTCAACTTCCTCTCAGAGACATAAACCATCTCTTTTGTTGGCTATATCCTCCAGTTCTACTTTTTTACATCTCTGGGTACAACTGAATCATATTTCCTATGCGTTATGGCTTACGACAGACCGATACCTAGCTATTTGCAGCCCTCTGCATTACCCAACCATCATGACTCCACAACTCTGATACATCTTAATATCTCTTTGCTGAGTATTTGGGTTCTTGAGTTACTCTATCTCAGCTGTACAACTCTCACAAGTGGCTTTCTTTTGGCCCCACATCATTGACCATTTTTTGTATGACGTGGACCAACTTTTGGCTCTGTCTTGTGTCCCAGCTCCTATTACAGGGATGGTTTTCTATATCCTGAGCTCCCTCATTATTCTCACTCTTCTCTACATACTAGGCTCCTATACTCTTTTACTGATAGTTGTGTTAAAAGTCCAGTCCACAGCTGGCCAGAGAAAAGCCTTTTCTACCTGTGGATTGCACCTGACAGTGGTGTGTTTGTTCTTTGGATCCTTCTTGGTAATATATGTAAGCCCCATAGCTGATAACCCAATTACAATACGAAAGATTATGACTTTGTTTTATTCTGTGGTAACTCCCTTCTTAAATCCCCTGATCTATAGTTTATAGAACAAGAACATGAAGGCATCATTGAAGAAAGTCCTAAGGAAGAGCAAGCATAGAACTATTTGTGTGAAACCAAGCAAGCTCACTCCCTAGACATGAAACTTTGGTTTCCTGCTACTGTATCTTAATATACCATTTAAAGAAGAGATCTTCTCAGTAGAGTCTCTATTGTATTGTTGCACAACTAACCTGACAGAGCTAGACCACAGTTGATTGATACCATGCTCCTAAATGTAACAAATATGTTTTCAACTTCTGCCACTCCAATTATGCTATCTGCAGCCATTCTACCTGCATCTTTTTAAAATATATTTTAGTTTTGACCATAGGGAAATTGAAGTGGAAAGTAGAAGGGCAGTAATCTAAGATGAATCATTAATGGCATTTGGCATTTTTAAAGGATTTAAATCTTAAGATTGTTCAGGTGGTAATATAAATGGGAGAGAATGATGAAAGTGGTGACATTAATCAAAGTGCACTGTATTCATAAACTGACATTGAATTGAAACTCCTGGTACAACTAAAGATAATTTAAAATCAATTAAATTTAAAAATATAAAGGTGCTCCAATATTTTGAAAACTGAGTAAGGAATCATTTTTTATTTTTTATAAATTTAATTTTGTCAAGGTGAAGTATAGAGAGGTTACAGTTACATTAAGGAATCAATTTAAATGACTAAAGGATACAATAGAGACCTCAGGGCCTGGGGCATACTAGACAAACATACTACTGTTGAGCTAAATCACCAGCCCCAATATAGATATTATTCATTAGGCTGCAATGAACATGCAAGTACAGACATCTCCTATTTTTGAGAGACTTCCATGTCAACTTCTGTCATGAAAGTACTTACATAACCAGTACAACATACAGTGACTCCTTTTCCTTAACACTCTTGCCAAACCCTTGTGTTTATATTTGACCTTTTGATAACAGTTATTCTTACCAAATGGCATTTTGATTTTAATAATTATTAATTTTGAGCAATTTTTGTGTACACAACTAACTTGTATATACAAGTTAGTTGTATGTCTTCTTTTGAGAAATTGTTTGTCATGTCCCTTGTCCATTGTAAATGCATTATTCATACATTGTGTTCCACTGAGGTATTTATGTTCCAATAGAGTTCTCTACTTCCATCAAAAAGAATGACATTGATCCATTCATAAGGAAATGAAAACACCTGGAAAAAATATATTAAAGCAAGTCAGGCCCAAAGGAAAGTAGGCTGCATGGTTTCCCTCATTTATAATAACTAGACTATGTCTATGATATCTTTAACAGGGGATCACAATAGCCCAATTGCTAAATGTACAGAACCACATAAAATGACTATCAAAATGAACTCCAAGAATTGGAAACAAGGGGTTCTTCTTATGTCCTGTATGCAGTTATTTCTTTTTTTTTTTTTTAGTTTTCTGTACCCTTTGTCTTGTATATAAGTTTATCTGATCTGTGGAAGGGAAAGCAAATCACAGAAACAGCAGGACAAAGGATGAATGCAACAATGATACTCACTAGACACTAGGTTGGAAATGAACTATACAACTTGAGGGGGAGAAATATAATAATTACCTTACTTATATAAGTATAACCCCCCTGTTCATCACCTTTACAATAAAACTATAAAAAGAAGAAATTAAAAAGAAATATTTGTGATATATATCACATGTATATTGGATATTTTAAATATATATAGGTTATATATATTGGATATTAGTCTTTTGTGTGTGTGCCAATATTGGGGCTTGAGCTCAAGGTCAGGACACTGTCCTTTAGCTTCTTTGTTCAAGGATTGTACTCTACCAGACCTCCATTTCTGACTTCTTTTGGCAGTTTATTAGAGATAAGAGTCTTATGGACTTCCCTGCCTAAACTGCCTTCGAACCTCAGATCTTAGCCTCCTAAATAGCTAGGATTACAGATATATGCTACTAGCACTCAACCATTTTGGATATTAATCTTTATCCATGTATGGCTTGTAAATGTTTTCAATTTATAGATTGGATTGTCCCTCTTACTGTTCCCATTGCTGTCTTTGCTTTTGTTGCCTGAGCTTTAGAGATAAGGTGTGTGTGTGTGTGTGTGTGTGTGTGTGTGTGTGTGTGTGTGTGTGCGTGTGTGTGTGCGTGCGCACGCACGCACGCACGCGTGCATTCGCTGCTATTGAACTCATGCCTCACATTCTTTCTTGGCTTTTTCTACTCAAGGCTGGTACTCTGGTACTCTACTACTTGACCCACAGCACTACTTCCAGATTTTTGGTAGTTAGTTGGGGATAGGAGTCTCACAGACTTTTCTACCAAGCAGACTTCAAACTTCAATTCTCAGATCTCAGCCTCCTGAACAGATGGACTATGTGTGTGAGTCATGAACACCCTCCAGAGGTTAATTTTAAGAGCTCATTGTCCAGGCCATATCAAGTTTTCTCCTGCATTTTTCTAGTGGCTTACAGTTTGGGATTTTTGTTTGTCTGTTTGTTGTTGACAAAGTCTCTCTATGTAGCCGACTGGCCTAGATCCTCCTGCCTCAGTCTCCCACAAGCTGGAGTTAAAGGTATATACCACCACATCCAGCTATAGTTTGAGGTTTTATATTAGTCTTTAATCCATTTTTTGTTAATTTTTTTTTTTGGGTCCGGTCATGGGGCCTGAACTCTGGGTCTGGGCGCTGTCCCTCAGCTCTTCAGCTCAAGGCTAGCGCTCTACCACTTGAGCCATAGTGCCACTTCCGGCTTTTTTCTTTTTGCTTATGTGGTGCTGGGGAATCGAACCCAGGGCCTCAGGCATGCAAGGCAAGCGCTCTACCACTGAGCCACCTTCCCAGCCCCCATTTTTTGTTAATTTTTACATGAATGATAGCAAGTATCTAGTTTCATTCTGTTTATGGATCTCCAGTTTTACCAATACAATACCACTTATTGAAGAATCTGTCCTTTTTCCCAAGGGATACCTTTACCATCTTTATGGAAAATCAATTTCCTGCACATATGCTGGCTCATTTGTGAACTTTTTAGTTTATTTCACTGGCCAATTGGTCTGTTCTCGTGCCAGTACCATCCTCGTTAACTGCAATCATTTTGTACTATTGTATGAAATCAGGTAGTATGGTGCTTCAGTCTTTTTTTTTTTTTTTTGCCCATATTTGCTTTGGCTCTTCTTATTTTTGCACATACATTTTTTGATTATTTTTTCTACTTTTATGGAAAAAGACATTGAATTTTTTAATAATACTAAAATAATATGCCTTATGGAGTAATGAATGCTATTTTAATACATATATACACTGCCCAATTTTCAAATTAGGACAAATACAGCTATATCATCAAATATTTATCATTTCTTTGTGATTGAAACATTTGAAATCCCTTCTTTTACCTTTAAATATACACGGTACATTACGTTTTATCTATTGTCACCTTTCTGTGCAGTAGAGCTCCTGAACTTCTCTCTCTTATCTAACTATAACTTAGTAGCAGTTAATCAACCTTTCATTTTTTCCTTGGACTAAAACTCCACAGACTCTGGTAACTACCATTTTAGTCTCTACTTTGATCAACTAACTAGATAATAAGTTCATATGATTCTACATATGAACTAGATCATCAAGTACTTGGCCTTTGATGCCCACATTTCACTTAGCATAATGACTTCCAGTTCTTTCCATGTTGCCACAAATGATTTTCATGAGTAGACAGCATTCATGGATTTTTGTCTGTTTCATGAATAGACAGTGTATACACACCAAAATGTCTTTATTATTTTATTAGTTAACAGAAACTTAGGTTGTTCTCACTTCCTGACCATTGTGACAAGTACTTCAGTGTACAGCGAAAGTACAGATGTCTAGCCAGGTGCCAGTGGCTGATCTTAGTCATCCTATCTATTCAGGAGGCTGAGATCTGAAGTTCAAGGTTCAAAGTTAGCCTAAGAAGAAAGTCTGTGAAACTCTTATCTCCATTAACCAACAAAAGCTCAAGGTGAAGGTGTGGCTCAAGTGTCAGCCTTGAGTGGAAAAAGCTAAGGGACAACATCCAGGGCCTGAGTTCAAGCTCTAGTACTGGCATACACACACAAAACATGAAAATATCTCTTCAACACATTGGTGTCATTTCTTTAAATACTTATGTAATGTTTACTTACTGGATCACATAGTAGTCTTGTTTTATTTTTTTAGAAACATTCATTCTATTTTTCATAATTACTATATTAATTTATATCTCCCCACAGATTCTTCTGATCCAAAACATAGGATATCTTTCCACCTTTTTTAATAATATTTATCAATATTATGTAATCTTTGTTTTAATGCTCACTCACTTCTTTGGTGAATTATATTCCTAGGTATTTTTTGTAGCTGTAATCCTAGCTACTCAAGAGGCTGAGCTATGAAGATTGCCAATTACAACCAGTCTGGGCAGAAAAGTCCATAATTCTCTTATCTCCAATTAACCACCAAAAAGCTGGAAATGAAGCCTTGGCTGCTTGAGTGGTAAATCATTAGCCTGAGCACAAATACTTAGGGATAGCTCCTAGGCTCTGAATTCAAGCTCCAGAACACTCTCTCTCTCTCTCTCTCTCTCTCTCTCTCTCTCTCTCTCTCTCTCTCTCTCTCTCTCTCTCTCTCTCTCTCTCTCTCTCTCTCTCTCTCTCTCTCTCTCTCTCTCTCTCTCTCACACACACACACACACACACGTGTCATCTGCAGTGACAATTTGACTTCTCCAATTTGGATGTCTTTCTTTCTCTTGGTTTATTGTTCTGGATCAGTCTTCTGTCATTGTATTGACCAAAAGTTGTGAAAGTAATCGTTCTTGTCTTGCCCCAGATTTTAGATAAAAAGCTTTCAGCTTTTCCTCACTCAGTATAATGTAGCTATTGGTTTATTATAAGTGAGCTTTACATCATTGAGGTATTGCTTCACATCTTTATATTTGAACCCCAAACAAGCATGTCATCTTCATAAGCTCTTGATCTTGTTTGCTCCCATCCTGTGACTATTAAGTACTTGTCCAAAAATCCAAACACAGTAAGTACAAAGTAAATGTTTGACAGTTGCATGAATTTTTAATTTTTATAGGAGTAATTAATTTTAAAAAGCAAAAGACATGCATTTTAGAAGAATGAAACAAGCCCAATTTGATAGAACATAAAAACACACACAAAACACATGCACATACATACACCCACATTCAGACATTCAGACATGTACAAATGCACTTTAAGTACATTTTTCTCCTCTTCCATTAACCTCCCCATTGCCCCCAAGTAGATCAGTTCCTTCAAACAAAGATACCTTCACACAAAAAGAAAGTTTCTGTTTCCTCTCTTTGCTGTTTATCCTGCCTCCCTAGTCAACCCACTGGGGAAGACATAAACAGATACACATAGAATTAAAGACATGCACAGAGAAATAGGCACAGGGAAGGAAATAAGGACCTCCCAGCAAGCACACTGGGGAACTGGAGATCTTATTCAGGAGAGATTTGTAAGCTCTTAATAATCACTGACTTAAACACATTGAGTACTAAAGGATGCAAGTCTGAGAAGTCATGAAAAAAATCTTTTCCATCCAAGACTTCGCTTTCAGAGGACTGTCTTAGGGATGGAGTTTCTCTCACATCTTTCTCTGAGAGCTTGACACACCATCAGGTATGTGAAGAAATCTGCCGGTCTCAACCTCAATGCTCCTGCCACTCACTGCTGCTGAGAACATGAAGCCCAAAAAATCCTTTCATTCTTTCTCCCTTTGTAGGAATGGTTTATTAGGCTTGTCTCGAGACGTTTTTATAGAGTGCCTGGGATGATATGTTAACATTAAGGACTCACTCAGGAGTAACAGACTATCTACTATATAACTCACTTAAGGAAAATGCTGTTCAGATGTCTCAGATATTGGGCGCGGGGGGGGGGGGGGGGAAGGAGGGGTGTCATTAAATTCCTTTCAATAAGAAGGTAGCCTGAGTTTTGTACCACTATGTTCATAAAATTAGTCTGATGTTTTGGCTGACAGGCTATCTCTTGACAGAAGCAATTAGAAAAAGCTGATTTTTTTTTCAGAGTTGTTGACAAGTAATAAATGGTCACCTACAAGCAGAAAGAAGCAGGCTAGCAGATTCTTTCCCCCTCCCCATTCTCTGTTGTTTTCTTTAACAGTGCTGAAGATTGAACCTAGGACCTTGTGCCTGTCAGGCAAATACTGCCACTGAGCTACATCCCCAACCCCAGAAAGCATACCTTAAATAAAAAGGAACCCCCTGCTCTTGCAATTTAAAAACAGTTCTTCCCTGGGTATGCAGCTTAAATTCTCACAAGTGGTTGGAAAGAAAAGTAAGTCTGACTCCCTTATCAATTATACAGGAAGTATTTCCTAGGCTCTTTGACTTTCTTTTCTCTCTACCTTCCCATTTGTACTATATTTTTAGATGAACAGATGATAAAAGAGAGGATTTAAATTCACCAAGAGCTACTGACATATGTTCTTTGAAAGCAGAAGCAATAGAAAGGATGCCATGAAACTTGGAATTATTTGTCAATTTCATCCATATCTCTCTAACCCTGTATTCTATATGTAACTGAGATTTCACTTTAGCACAAATAACGTTAACAAGGTCTTGGACATTATGAAGTCAAATAACTATATCAAGGTGGGAGTCAAGACTTGAGAGGAGTGGTTCCAGGTCACATGAACTGGAATTGAATTTCTCTTCTTGGTGTCAAGAACTTTCTGGCTATAAATAGGGCAAGCTAATTCATGTCTTCAGTCTCTGGCTACTGTCTAGAAAAGACTAACATGTCTATTTTCTGTCCAATAAAATGTATGATAACACCTGTACTACACAAATTTGATTTATCTTAACTGGAATAAGTATCATGTTGAAGCCCACAGCATACAGATGAGTGTGTTATTATAACACACGGTTCAAGAAGCTGTCTGTTCATATGACTGTACAGATTGAGTAGCCTTCTCCATTGCTTTGACAAAGAAAAAGTTTAAAAGAAGGATTTTGTTTTTCATTATTTTAATTTTTTATCTTATTGTACCTCAGAACTTATAACTCTGTCAGAAATGCAATAAACTGTAAATAATCATTTGACAAATGACTGAATAAGTAATTAAAGTGCAACAATTTGGGGGTGTTGTCTTTTCTTTTTTTGTTCTGGGGATCAAACCCAAGATGTTGTACTTGCTCGACAAGTGCTTTGCCACTGACCTACATCCCAGCCCAAGTGCAGCAATTTATATTCCACATTCAACTTTCTCTTTTTATTGTAAATCTAATAAATTTTCCAATCAAGAAAGAAAACATAGCATGTTACATAAAGTGTACCTGAAATCATATTTCTCCTAATAATTTTAGTATGTATGAGCATTGCAATTACAACACATTGAACTAAATAATGAGTAAAACATATATTTCATAACAATCATGTTTATTATGAAGAATTTTCAGCTGGACACTGGTTGCTTGTGCCTATAATTCTAGCTACTCAGGAGGCTGAGATCTGAGGATCGTGGTTCAAAGCCAGCCTGGGCAAGAAATTCCATAAGCCTATTATCTCCAAGTAACCACTAAAATGCCAGAAGTGAAACTGTGGCTTAAGTTGTAGAGCTCTAGCCTTGAGCACAAAAGGTCAAGGACAATACCCAGGCCCTAAGTTCAAACCCCAGGATTGGCACACAAAAAAAAAGCAAAAATCAGAAAAAGAATTTTCACTATTCTAAAACTATTGTTAATATAAATAACAAAAGTTACTTTGGCATTAAGATGTTTACTGTTCTGAGTTTGCTCCAGGTTTGGTGAAGTACTAAGAAGCAGACCTCCTGGTCTCTGTAGATTGCATAAAAGGCATAAGGATGGAATTCTGTAAGTAACTTGACAGTGACTACTTTTTTTAAGTTAATATATTTGGTACAATGAATGCATGACTTTGATCAAGATGCATTGTACTCACAAACTGACAAATTGAGTTGAAACACCTTTGTACAACTCCTTAAAGATAATAAAAATGTTATATGTATTTTATTTTATAATGTATTATATATTATATTTATAATATATGTGATATATTATTTTATAGTATTTTTTAAATGAATGGAAGAAAGTCAAAAGTTTAAAATATGGACTGGGAATGTGGCTTAGTGGTAGAGTGCTTGTCTAGCATACATGAAGTCCTGGGTTTGATTCCTCAGTACCACATAAATAAAAAACTGGAAGTGGTGCTGTGGCTCAAGTGGTATACTTTGAGAAAAAAAAAACTCAGAGACAGTGCCCATTCTCTGAGTTCAAGCCTCAGCACTGGCACAAAAAAAAAAAAAAAGCAACTTTAAAATATGAATGGGGTCTTACCCAGCTATATGTCCTGAACTTTAACCAGGACATATGAATGAGCCTAGGCCAACAGCTTTAAGAAAGTTGCTAGCAAAATATCCAAGGATTTAATCTAGTCTCAATTTCTAATTCATTTAATGTCACAAAGACCTTTTTCTACTTTCTGCACATCAAAGGCAACTCTTCTTTTCATTATTTAATTGATACAAAACCAGGAAAGTCGGTGAGACTCTTATCTCCAATAAACCACTCAGAAAACCAGAAGTGGTGCTATGGCTCAAGTGGTAGAGTGTTCACCTTGAGCTGAAGAGCTAAGGAACAGTGCCCAGGCCCAGAGTTGAAGCCCCATGACCAAAAGAAAAAAGAAAGAAGAAAAGTAAGGTGATGAATGTACAAAACTATAGAACTTACAATGTACAAACTATAGAATTTAAGATTCAATTCTTAGCGAATTTAAGGCACACAGTACGTGTGTATATGTATGTGTATGACAGAGAGAGAGAGAGAGAGAGAGAGAGAGAGAGAGAGAGAGAGAGAGAGAGAGAGAATTCAAGCCAGCTCTGAGGCTTGAATTCAAGACCTAGCACAGTCCATTAGCTTTTTCACTCAAGGCTGGCACCCTACCACTTGAGCTGCAACTTATTTCTAGCATTTCGTTGGTTACTAGAGATAAGAGTCTAAACTTTCTTACCCAGGCTATCTTCAAAACACAGCTCTCAGATCTCAGTCTCCCAAGCAGGTCTGTGGTTTTATATTCTAGAGAAGGTGACAGGCAGCACATTGTCTTAGGAAACAAGTCATAACATGCAATAGAGCAGCTTAGCTGACTGGGGGAGTTAGGAGAGGGTACAGACAATCCAGGGAAAATTATGGGCTGCAAAAGAAATCATATGTAGGGAACATAACTTCTGCTTTCAGTTATTTAAGACTTCAGTATCACCATCATGGGAAATAGAATTGACTTACCTGTGTAACTTAAACAAGGTTAAATTTAGTTATTGACCTATGAAGTTCTAAGAGATAAATTTGTTTTGGTACTTTAAGAGAACCAGAGCTCCTAGGATGAGGAATGGGCTGGACTGCTCAACAAATCCAGGTGCTGGGGGAGAGGGGCTGATGGAGAGGAAACTAGGTAGACAGTTTCAAACATTTTACAGATTCCTAGATGTTCTGCACTGCCTCCCTAAGGAGGCAAAGGAGCCTGAGACTCCTACCCACAGTTTCATTCTTATCTGCTTTTACTGGCCTTTGATTTATGAAACTTTGGCTAAAGAAGCAATTGAGCAGCTCTTTTTCTTCCAGTTTATACTCAGTTTTGCTTCAAAATAAAAAAGTGTGTGTGTAGACTATTCAAGGGAAGATGATTCATCATCAATGATTCATCCATTACTGAGACTCAGAATCATAGTAGTGTTTGAAATTAAATGGCGCTTATTTCAAACCAGTCTCTAGTATATCTATGAGTTACTGGTTTAGCAAATAGATTTAAGTGAACCACTTAAATTTCTCTTTTCATAACTTCATAAAAGAGTAGGATAAAGTACACTTCCTTTTAGCTTAAAGATCGAATGAGATAATGTCAACATTTGCCAGAAAAGTATTTGCAAAATCTAAATGTTGAGAATTGTTCATTTCTTAATTCCTTCTGTTTTTCTAACAGCTTTGGGATCCCAGAACAAAACAAGACATTTTGTGAGTGAGTTTATTCTCCTGGGTTTCAGTGCTCAAAAAGAGATGCAGAGTTTTTTCTTCTCAATGATACTGATTCTCTATTTCCTGACCTTGCTGGGAAATGGGGCAATTGCATGTGCTGTGAGATGGGACAGGAGGCTTCACACACCCATGTATATAATCTTGGGAAACTTCTCCTTTTTAGAGATCTGGTATGTTTCCTCCACTGTCCCAAACATGTTGTTCAATATTCTCTCTGAGACTAAGACCATCTCCTTCTCTGGCTGTTTCCTCCAATTCTATCTATTTTTTTCCCTTGGTACAACAGAGTGTTTCTTCTTATCAATTATGGCTTATGATCGGTACCTTGCCATCTGTCGTCCACTACATTACCCTTCCATCATGACTGGAAAGTTCTGTGTAATCCTGATCTGTGTGTGCTGGGTGGGTGGATTCCTCTGCTATCCAGTCCCTATTATACTCATCTCCCAGCTTCCTTTCTGTGGACCTAACATCATTGACCACTACCTGTGTGATCCAGGCCCATTGTTTGCACTGGCCTGTGTCCCTGCTCCTTCCATTAAGCTTATATGTTACACTTTCAACTCCATGATTATCTTTGGGCCCTTCCTCTCCATCTTGGGATCATACACACTGGTTCTCAGAGCTGTGCTCCGTATTCCTTCTGGTGCTGGTCGAAAGAAAGCTTTCTCCACATGTGGGTCCCATCTAATGGTAGTGTCTCTCTTTTATGGGACCCTGATGGTGATGTATGTGAGCCCCACATCAGGAAGTCCAGCCGGAATGCACAAGATTGTCACTTTGATTTACTCAGCAGTGACTCCATTCTTAAATCCCCTTATCTACAGTCTTCGAAACAAAGACATGAAAGCTGCCCTAAAGAAAGTCCTGGGATTAACAACTAGCCCAACCTGAGACAGCTTCAACAGAGAACATAATGGATTATTTATTTTAAGAATGAAAGAAATATTTTTATTGACCAGATTAATGGAATTTACTGTGATTTTTCCTTCTAGGCATACATTTGTGAATTGGTCATGTTCATCTACCTCTCTCCTTTTAGCCCACACCCCACAACCATCCCAGTCCTTAATAATTCATCTTCTACTTTTAAGTCAAGTTTGAAAACTAATAACCTCTATTCATCAGGTAATTATTTTTTCTTTTTAATTTCCATGCATGTAAAATAGATGTAATGCTTAACCTTCTGTGTTTGGCTTACTTTGTTTTAATATAATGTCTCCAGTTTTATCCATTTTGCTGTAAATGACAGGATTTCATTCCCCTTTGAATAATGCATCATATATGAATATATGTGCTATGTATATGATATGTATGCATATGTAAAAATATATGTGTGTATATGCCATATATTTATCCATTTATACATTAACTGTCACCTACACTAATTGTATAACTTGACTATTATGAAATAGTGCCACAATAAACATGGACAAGTAGGTATCTCTTGTGTATGTTGATTCATTTACTTTTTATTTATACCCAGGTGTGGTACAGCTAGATCACATACTAAATCTATTTTTACTCCTTTGTTTATCTGTTTGGTTATTTTTTATTTTTTTCAGTACTGAGGTGTGAACTCAGGACCCTGCACTTGCTAGGAAAGCATTATACTACTGAGCCATACCTCCACCTCTACTTTTAGTTTTTGAGAAGCCTCTATACTGTAGTCTCCGATGGTGGCTGTACTAATTTGTTTTGTGAATGGATCACTTCTGAGTTTAGTTATTTATGATACCAGTGAAGAATACCTTCTGCTAAACAAGGTACTCACTCACACTTAAACAGGAGAAACTTTCATAATTCCTTAACAGTTTACATTCAGCTCACGTGATAAATGTCAATAAATATTTTAACATGCATGGCTTTACTGAATAATTACATGATGACAATATATATCAACAATAAGTATGTATATGTAATTGTATATATATGTACATATATTTTCTTTGTCAGTTGTGGGGCTTGAAATCTGGGTCTGAGCACTGTCCCTCAACTCTTCAACCCAAGGTGAGCACTCTACCACTTGAGCCACAATGCCACTTCTAGTTTTCTAGTGGTTTATTGGAGATAAGAGTCTCATGGACTTTCTTGCTGGGGGCTGGCTTTGAACTATGATCCTCAGATCTCAGCCTCCTGAGTAGCTAGTATTACCGGCACCCAGCAATATGTGTATTATTTTTATGTAACATATTTGCTAGTTTTAACTTTAGCTGACAGAAGGAACCAATTACATATATACCTGACACCTTTCCAAAGAGTGCAATTTTTCAAACTGAGAAAATCTTCTTAAAGACAATGGGCAAACAGCCACATAAATAAAACTAGCAATGGACAAAATAACGTTCCATGGTTAGAGGCTAGCTTTTACACCAAAATCAGAGTAGGCTTCACACCTATATGCTTCATACCAAGAAATAAAGTTTTTAGAAAAATCTTCCTTTTGGTCATCCAAAGCCCTCACTTAAGACTTCTCTCTTCAGTTTTCTGTCCTGTGGACTCACTGCAGAGCTTGGCTTCATGATCAGCCTCTTAGTCTACCTCAAACACATTTACTCCCAACTATTTTTTCTCATAGCACTTTTCCTCAAGTCAATATCACCACATATGACATGTGGTATCCCCAATATCACATGATATGGAATAACACATTTTTATTTCTACACTGCAGAGAACAACATGAGCCTATCAGAAGACTTTACAGGACCAAGTTTCAGTCAAAGAAAATTAGGACCAGAACAAGTACTATTTTTGTAGCCAACACCTATGCTAAAACAAGAAAATCAGCAGCTGAAAGACCAGTATATTCAAAATAAGAGCCGCACTTTAAGTTATGACCACCTCGTGATTAATTAGAAGTGCAACACAGGTTACCAGTGTGGGTGATGAAATACTTGAGTGCATTTCCCTCAAGCATGGTTAGTAACTGAGGTCAAAGGACACTTATAATTTAGAAATTTATTTTTTTTATTTCAAATGGGGGCTGGGAAGGTGGCTCAGTGGTAGAGCGCTTGCCTTGTATGCATGAGGCCCTGGGTTCAATTCCTCAGTACCACATAGCAAAAAGAAAAAAGCTGGAAGTGGCACTGTGGCTCAAGTGGTAGAGTGCTAGCCTTGAGCTGAAGCGCTGAGAGACAGCGCCCAGGCCCAGAGTTCAGGCACCACGACCAGACTCAAAAAAAAAAAAAAAAAACTTCAAATGGACGTACAAGAGAGTTATGACTGAACATGTCCATTTATGTTTCAAGTGCTTCTTTATTAGAGTCACTCCTTATATCATTGTCCTCCATCCTGTCTGTCCCTTCCTCTCAGACTCATTTCTCATTTCCCATTTCCTTTATCAGCTGTATTTGTTCTCTGTTCTCTTTTTTTTTTTTAGCTTAACTTTGATTTTTTTTTTAGTTTTTTATTGTCAAGGTGAGGTACAAAGGGGTTACAGTTATGTAAGTAAAGTAATAAGTACATTTCTTGTCAAACTTGTTACCCCCTCCCTCATTTTTCTCCTACTTTCTCTCCCCCCTCAACCCTCCCTCCTCCGCTGCAAGTTGTACAGATCATGTTCTACATACTGTCTTGTAAGTATCACTGTTGCATTGGTTCCCCCTTGACCTTTGTCTCACCATTTTTGTTATTCCCCTTCCCTTTCCTAATTCAGATGCCAGGGTACTGTTAGGTTTTTAAAAAAGAGGTGGCCAAGTAAAAACAGTGCACGTGGTATTCAGGTGAGGGGTAGGTTTATTCATCGTTCAGGCTGGCACCAGGCCATCTTGGTCCTCCATGCGGTGGGGAAAGGCCTGGGAAAGAGAGAGAAAGAGAGAGAGATGGGGAAAAGAGCTAAGAGAGAACTAGAAAAGAGAGAAAATAGCTAGAAAAGAGAAGAGCTAGATAAGAGCTAGAAAAGACTAGAGAGAGAGAGAGAGAGAGAGAGAGAGAGAGCAGAGAGCTAGGAAAGAGAAGAGAGAGGGATCTGGGCCTGGCTAGGCCTTATCCAGGGTATGGGCGGAGAAAGGTGTGGCCACATCAAATTCAGATGTGACCTCTTCTAGGCATCACGGTTGCCTAGGTAATGCAGGTACTGGGTGGAGACTTTGCTGAGAGGAGGGTGGAGTCTGCTAGCCATCCAAGAGCGGACCTTACAGGTACCAAACTCAAATCAAATACAGTGACAACAGGGGATAAACCATAGGGAGAAGAACACACAAAAGAAACAAAAACTCACATAACACATTGAAAATGACAACAATGAAAATCTTCTTGTGTCCCTATCCACTTTTTTACTCATTCACCCCAATACCACCAGCCCCACCACTTAAACTTCTTTCATCTTCCTGACATGCATTTTGTTTTTTTTTGTTTTTTTTGTTTTTTTGTTTTTGTTTTTGTTTTTTGGTCGGTCATGGGGCTTGAACTCTGGGCCTGGGCGTTGTCCCTCAGCTCTTCAGCTCAAGGCGAGCGCTCTACCACTTGAGCTACAGCGCCACTTCTGACATGCATTTTGTTAAACTGCTCATTGTTTAAAAGGCTTACTCCATAGAATTTCACTCCTGAATATACTATGCTTTACTCAACTTATATGCCTCTGTGTATGTTTACATGAGAGGTTGTATTTGGAATCTAAGATCTTTAAATGAGTGAAAAATGTGCCTTTTGTCTTTCTGTGTTTCACTCCATATATTTTCCAGATTCATCAATTTCTCTGCAAATGATATAATTTCATTCTTCCTGGTGACTGCATAAAATTATGTTGAATAGCTGAGCACTAGTGGCTCCTGTATGTTATACTAGCTATTCAGCAGGCTGAGATCTGAGAATCACAGTTTCAAGCAAGCCCTGGTAGGAAAGTCCTTGAGACTCTTATCTCCAATTAACAAAACAAAAGCCAAAAGTAGAGGTGTGGCTGAAATGATAGATCACTAGCCTTGAACAAAAAATGCTAAAGAACTGTGTGCAGGCCAAGTTCCAGCCCCAGTACCAACACTAAAAAATAAATTAAATTTTAAAAAATTTCTATTGTAAATTCTATTGTAAATCAGCCTACACTAAACAAATGGAAAGAACTGTAATCACCACCTGATGTGGAATAAATAATTTGTATTGTCAAAGCTCATAGAACTCACAAACTTTACAGATAATGATAATTTGCCTTGTGAAGGTTAAAATGTGTTTGTGACTTTGACTAAGTATCACTATTCCACAATACTGTGAAATGTGAAATTTATGTAATCACCTAATCTCCATTTAAAAAAAAAAGTAAGAGAAGCGACGGGTTAGGAGTGATGGGTGACAATGTTGCCAGACACTTGTACTCATATATGTAGGGTCCACTCCTGGATGGCTAGCAGACTCCACCCTCCTTACAGCAAAGTCTCCACCCAGTACCTGCATTACCTAGGCAACTGGGACACCTGGAAGAGGTTACATCTGCATCTGCTGAGGTCACATCTGAATTTGATGTGGCCACACCTTTCTCCACCCATACCCTAGATAAGGCCTAGCCCAGGCCCAGATGCTCTCTCTCTGCTCTTTTCTAGCTCTTTCTCAGCTCTTTCCTTCTCTTCTCTTTCCCAGCTACCTTCTCCTTCCTACCTCTCTCTTTCCCACCTTTCCCAGATACTCTCTTTTCTAGCTCTTTTCTCTCTTTTCTAGCTCTTTTCTCTCTTTTCTAGCTCTTTTCTCTCTTTTCTAGCTATTTTCTCTCTCTTTCCCAGCTCTCTCTCTTTCCCAACTCTCCCAGCTCTCTTTTCCAGGCCTTTCCCCACTGTGAGGAGGACCAAGATGGCCTGGTGCCAGCTGGAACGATGATTAAACCTACCCCTTACCTGAATACCACGTGTGTGGTGCTGTTCTTACTCGGCTACCTCTTTTTAAAAACCTAACAATATACAGTTTTGTAGAATGGGAACTTCTTTGTACAACTATTTAAAGATATAATAATAAAAAATGTAAAAAAAAATCTATTGTAAATCTAGATAGATGGATACCATATTGTTATGATCCATTCATCTGTTGTAGGGCATTTGTATGTTTCCATAACTTGGCTACTGTGAACTCTGCTGCAATAAACATGTATACGCAAGCTCTTTTTTTAAAGAGGACAATTGTAGAAGAAAATAAATTCAGCTCTTTCCCAGCTCTCTCTTCTCTTTCCCAGCTCTCTTCTCTTTCCCTGCTGTTTCCCAGCTTTCTTTCCCAGCTCTCTCTCTTTTCCAGCTCTTTCCCAGCTCTCTCTTTCCCACCTCTATTTCCCAGCTCTTTCCCAGCTCTCTCATCTCTTTTCTAGCTCTTTTCTAGCTCTTTCTCAGCTCTTTCCCACCTCTTTCCCAGGCCTTTCCAAGCCTCGTGGAGGACCAACGTGGCCTGGTGCCAGCCAGAACGATGAATAAACCTACCCCTTACCTGAATACCACGTGTGTGGTGCTGTTCTTACTCAGTTACCTCATTTTAAAAACCTAACATAAATGGTGCCATGACACGGGAAAGGCTTAAAGTCAGGATAGGTGGGATTCGTCTCTGTTTTTTTTTCCTTTTTTTTCCTTTTTCTGTTTGTTTTTTCCCTTTTTGCTCTGAGGAATATCCACAGTTCTGATGGCCTTTTGCAAACCCATCTGTCTGCTGTGGACACAGCACATCGATACCATTTCTGGCCTTCACATCCACGGCCACACCACTTCTCTACTGTGGTGAGTGAAACTACTCTCTATAGTTCTCTGTTGCTCAGTCTCTGTCCAGACATGGCAGCATGCCAGAGAGCTCCTACGGCCTTTAGCTGAAAGGCCGGTCACCTCTGAAGCCAGCCAAGGGTGCTTGGTTTTGGGGGCTTGGCCATTTCTCTCTAGAGGGCTCTGGGGGAAGTCGGGACGCCACTTCTGCCTGGTGAGCTCTCCTTCACTCCCCAGACTGACTCTCTACACATTCAATGGGTTGCTGCAAATCATGTCCAAGTGGTGAAACTCCTTTGAAATGCCTCCTGCACTCGCTGGAAAGCCTGAGCACCTCATTTTTATGCCATTCTAGATGTAGACAGTTTTTGTCACTGCAATGGGAAATGATCAGAAGTCTGTTTACTTTTAGGTTCACTTTGCTCTCTCTCTGCCAGTCATGTCCAACTTTCCCTATCTCTCCCTTTCTCTTTTCTACAACATTTTGGCTTGTGCCCTGAAGAGTGCGACGTAGGCTGGGTCCCGGAGACCCCCCTCTAGATTCCCTCTAAAACACTAGCCAATGTAGGCTTGATCTATTTGTTCTGAGTTTCTTTGCATTCTTTCAGAAATTTGCCATCTTGGCCAAATGTGGGGCTAAGGGTTTGGCCCCATCTGACCCATAACCTTCCACCAAGCTTACAACTCCATCCATCTATATTAAGGTGTCCTGCTAACAAGTTGCTCTTTTCACAGGCCCTGGCAAATGAGGCCCAACCATCTGATGTGCTTTGTTAGCAAAGATGTCTACACATTGGTGTGAAAAATTTTAGGTTTTGAGTTTTGCCTTTTTGTTTTGTGTTATGTATTCAACTACTGACTACATGATTCTAAAATTCTGGGCATAACTGTGCTGAAATTCTCATCACATCTAATGAGTTTTGTCATTGCAGGATATTTGTTGGTCAGTTCTTGATAAGGAGCAGGTAAGTTCTACTTATTCCATTTGATCTCCTTGTTGCTTTAATTGGAAATAATAAAGGGCTTTTGTGGCAAAGATTTCAGTTCAAAGTGAACCCAGGCTGAAAAATCCCTAAGACTCCAATCTCCCAACTAACCTGCAAAGAGCCCGGCTGAAAGCATGGCTCAAGACTCTTATCTCTAACCAGCAAACACTGCAAGTGGTACTATAACTCAAAGTGGTAGAGTGCTAGCCTTGAGCAGAAGTGCTCAGGGATAGTGCCCAGGCCCTGAGTTCAATCCTCCTTGAATACTTACTGGGAAAAGCCATGCCAGCAACGAGCACCTAGACTCAGCCAGTCTGGGGAACAAGGGAACATGGGGGAGGAGTAAGAGGAGATGATGTCACATCAGCCACTTTGTGCCTGCCCTTTCAAAATTAACCACAGCTAGGAGGTCAGTAGAAGTAAGAAGCCTGCCCATCCAATCTCTATACCTATGTATCTACTAATTGAACAGGAATTTATATTCTTGCCTTTGTCACCTAACTTCTCTACTTAGTCGCCAGATGTCAGAAGTAGCTAGGGACATTTCTACCAACATTTTCAGCCCCAAGCCCTTCCTCTTGCCTTTATTTGCTCTCTAGTATTTTTTCCAGCCCCTCAATGCCTCATAAGACTTCTACAAGGATCGCGGCTCCGACGGCAGCAATACCTGAGCCACAGAGTCCAGGACGAAGGGGCCAGACGCAGCGGGTGAGTGGATTCTACTCAACACCAGCAAGAACCGACAAGGAGGGGACATCTTCATCCTGCAGTTTGCAGACCAGAGACTACCCAGGATCCAAGACTCGGCGTGAGTACAAGCCCGACGTCCTCACTCCTTCTCAGGGAGCAGAGGAGGGAAGGCCACCCCTCCCCCCGCAGCACCGCTGATCTCCATCTTGGATACCGACAAAGCTCGGAGGAGCTGCCAGCTCCAACTCAGGCCTTGGAATGAAACGAGTCATTTAGCAGGTCACAAGAACTTAACAGTGAAGTGACCTGCCAGACTCAGCTCCATCCAGGCAAAAGTCACCCAGCTCAGGCGCCAGCCATTGGAGTGGCTTTCCCCACTGGGTAACCAGAGCCAGAGGCTGCCCCTCCCTCTAGCAGCCTCCACAATCAATTGAAAAACAGAAACCCTAAGAATGACTCCAGGCTGGGCTCTGTGAGTTTTTCACAAAATAGCCCCAGGGAAAAGCTACTGTTTGTTCAAAGGCCTCAACTATACCCAGAACCTAGCCTCATCACTGCATCCCCCTCTTTTGTGATTCTCAAAGCAGATCACCCACCCATTAAACTAAATTGGGAGGGGGATCTCAAAATCTTGGGTAAAGCAGAACATTTTTCTGCCTTTTCGAACAAAAACTGACTTAAGAAACCAATCAAGCCACAGGACCTCAAGCTGACCAGAGACTCCAACAAGAGGCTGGTTACAGACAAAAGGGAGATACAGGATTCTTCCCACTCCAACCAAAACAATCAAAAAAAAAATCAAAGACCTTTTTTTCTCTCTTTTTTTTCTCCTTTTCTTTTTTCTTTTTTTTTTTTTTGTACATTATATATATAAATTTTTTTCCGTTTCTAAAACTTTTATTACTCTTTAATTTTTGCCTTTTTTGAAAAAAAATTGTTTTCCAGTAACTTTTTTTTCCTCTTAAAATCTTTATTTTAGGAATACATGAATGTGCGTTTTCCTTTCTTCTCTTGTCTTCTCTCTCTTTTTCTTTCTTTCTTAATTATCTTTCTGTTTTTTTGTCTAGCTCTACTGAACTTCTGATCTTTTTTCTCCCTTTCCTATCCTTTTCACTTTTTCCTCTCTTTTGTTCTTCTTTATGTGACTTAACTCTTGTCCTGCACATCCTCAGATAAACCCGTAGTTAACTAGTAGACCCTATCCCTCATTGTGTACACACTTAATCCACAAATTTATTAATCAATTCAAAACCTCTGAGACTTAAATTCCTTAATAGCAGTACTACCTCTTTATACCTATATAATATTTTAAGCATTTTTTTTAAGTTTTTCACATCTACTCTGTGTCCCTCCCATTCTCCCAATATATTCACAATCCTATCTAAATAGATGGTCTTTTAATCTCCAAAATTATATTAACTTTTACGTTTCTATTTTTTTCTGGTCTCTTTTCATTTCCCTTTCCCTTTCTTCTTTTTCTCTCTCTCTCTACTTGCATCCTACCCAACCTATTTCCTGCATAGTTAACTCTCCCTGTGCCTCCCCAAACCAATTTATTCCTAATTTTTACCCACATCTCTCCCTAACCCTAAAAATTTCTGGTTTTCCAAATTCTTCTCTGTGGTTCAAAGCCCATTAACATATAGTTGTTTGATGTTGAATAGATGTATCTGTTGAACTAGATTGTATCTGTAGACTATTGACTGTACAAATGCAAACTTTAGTTGATGGTTGCCTTAAGATAGTGTTCTACCACAAAACTGGTGCTATTTTCATCTCAATGGGCAGAGTAAGCCAGAAAAACACAAGAAAAATGGCAAATCCCGATATCTCAACTCCCAATCTTGATAATCAGGGGTCAGAACAGATAATGAATAATTCAGAGGAGAGTTCCCAAATAGCTCTACAAACACTGGTGGCAAACATGATAAATGAGAAGTTTGACAACTTACAAAAGACTCTGTATGAGTGTGATAGTTAGAGAGAGGAGGCATCCCAAAAATTCATACAGGAATATAGTAAGCATGAGGAAGCTACTCAAAAACTGATACAGGATTTGCATGAACAACTTGAGAATACTCAAAGAGAAAGGGAGGAATGGCATGAGCAGGCTGAGAACACTCAAAGAGAACTGCAGGAATCCCACGAACAGGAAGAAAGAGAACAGCAGGAATCCCACGAATGGGAGGAAGCTAATCAAAGAGTAATACAGAAATTGAGAGACCAGGTAGAGAATACAAAAAGATCACAAAAGGCATTCATGGAATCCATTAACAAAGAGCTGAAGGAAGTCAGGGAGACCACAAAGGGAATGCTGAATGGAACCCAACAGAAGGAATGGGAGTCCAAAGAAACCATAACCAATCAACTAAGTGATTTGAGAACAAACACTGAACACCAAATTAAGGAAGTAAAGAAATTCATACAAGACCTAAAACAGAGCTTCAACAAAGAACTTGAAGCCATCACAGCTGACCAATTAGAAGGAAAAGAGATAAAAAAAAAAAAAAAAAAAACAAAGTAGAGAGTCTTGACAGCAGGTTAGACCATGCAGAAGATCGAATCTCAGGGATTCAAGACAGCCTAGATATTATAGAGAAACAACATACAACCATCCAAGACAAGTCCAAGAAATATGATAGATCTATCCAACACCTGGAAGACACCATCAGAAGGCCTAATCTAAGGATAATGGGTGTAGACGAGCACCTAGAAACAGAAGTTAATGGTCTAGGAAATTTGTTTAACAGGATCCTAGCAGAGAACTTCCCAAACATACAAAAAGATAGGCCTATTCAGATACAAGAAGCTTTTAGAACCCCAAATAGACCAGACCAGAAGAGGACATCCCATCATCACATTATAATCCACACAGGATCAACTCAGACCAAGGAAAAGATCCTTAAAGCTGTCAAGGAGAAAAGGGTAATCACCTATAAAGGGAAACCAATTAGAATCACCTCAGATTTCTCAGCAGAGACAATCAAAGCAAGAAGAGCCTGGAATGATGTATGCCATGCCCTAAAAACAAACAACTATCAACCAAGAATACTGTACCCAGCTAAACTCTCCTTCATAACTGAAGGCCAAATAAAAACCTTCCATAGCAAAGAAAAATTGAAACAATACATCTCCACCAAACCAGCCCTACAAAAGATTCTTAAAGATGTCCTACACATAGAAAACCAACAAGACCACAATAAAGGCCAAGAAACTGCACCCAAACTGAGAATCCAAGAACCATACGAAGAACCCAGTTTTCGCAGCCCCCAAGAAGGTAGATAACATGGCAGGAACTCCCAAATAACTCTCAGTCCTATCTCTTAATGTTAACGGACTGAACTCTCCAATTAAGCGACATAGACTGTCTAGTTGGATTAAAAAACAAGACCCTTCTATCTATTGCCTGCAGGAGTCACATCTTGCCCATAAAAACAAACACATTTTCAATTTTAAAGGCTGGAACAAAATCTACCAAGCAAACGGCCCCCATAAACAGGCGGGAGTTGCAATCCTAATATCAGATAAAATAGACTTCAAATTAAAATTCGTGAGAAGAGATAAAGAAGGTCGCTACATACTAATTAAAGGATCTCTCCTTCAGGAGGATATTACAATTCTAAATATCTATTCGCCAAACAATGGAGCACCCAAATTTATCAAAGAAACACTACTTTCCCTCAAATCCTATATAGATACAAAGACATTAATTGTTGGGGATTTTAACACACCACTCTCCCCACTAGACAGATCAACTCGGCAAAAACTCAACAGAGAAACCGCAGATCTAAACAACTGCATAGATCAACTAGACTTAACAGACATTTACCGAACAATTCACCCAGCAGCATGAGAATACACGTTTTTCTCAGCAACACATGGAACGTTTTCTAATATAGACCACATTTTAGGCAACAAAGAAACTTGTCTAAATTCAGAAACATTGAAGTTATACCTTGCATTCTCTCTGACCACAAGGGAATAAAATTAGAACTCAACACCAAAAGCCACCAAAGAAAGTCCGGTATCACATGGAGGCTGAACAACACACTGCTGAATCATGAGTGGGTCAGGGAAGAGATTAGAAAAGAAATTCAAATGTTCATGCTATTCAACAAAAATGAACACACAAATTACCAGCTCCTCTGGGACAGAGCAAAGGCAGTACTCAGAGGCAAGTTTATAGCTCTGAGCTCCTACATCAACAAATTGGAGAGATCTGAAACTAGCAATTTAATGACACATCTAAACCTCCTTGAAAAAGAGCAGCAAGATAAACCCCAATCCAGTAGATGGAAAGAAATAATCAAAATTAAATCAGAATTAAATGAATTAGAATCCAAAGAAACTATAGAAATAATCAACAAAACAAAGAGTTGGTTCTTCGAAAACCTTAACAAAATTGACAGACCCTTAGCAAATCTTATCAGAAAAAGAATAGAACACACCCAAATTAATAAACTCAGAGATGAGAATGGAAACATCACCATGGAAACAACCAAGATTCAGAACATTATAAGGGAATACTTCTAAAAACTTTATGCTAATAAGTTTGAGAACTTGACAGAAATGGACCTTTTCCTAGCAAATATTGACATGCCAAAACTAAAACAAGATGAGTTAAACTATCTTAACAGGCCCATATCAAGCATTGAAATAGAAACAGCAATAAGAGACCTCCCAGCTAAGAAAAGTCCAGGACCAGATGGTTTTACAGCAGAATTTTACAAGGCCTTCAAAGCAGGGCTCACACCAATACTCCTCCAACTCTTCAATGAAATTGAAAGACAAAGCTCACTAGAAATAAATTCTATGAAGCCATCATAACCCTCATCCCAAAACCAGGCAGGGACTCATCAAAGAAAGAGAACTATAGACTCATGTCTTTGATGAACATTGATGCAAAACTTCCCAACTAAATTTTGGCCAATCGACTTCAACAACTCATCCAAAAAATCATACACCACGATCAAACAGGATTCATTTCAGGGATGCAAAGCTGGTTCAATATACGCAAATCAATTAATATTATTCATCACATCAACAGGAACAAGAATAAGAACCACATGGTTATCTCAATAGATGCAGAAAAAGCATTCGACAAGATCCAACACCCCTTTATGATGAAGGTTTTGGAAAAATTAGGAATCCATGGAACATTCCTCAATACAATAAAGGCTGTATATGACAAACCTACAGCCAGCATTATACTCAATGGTGAAAAACTAAAGCCATTTCCTCTTAACTCAGGAACAAGACAAGGATGCCCACTCTCTCCACTTCTCTTCAATCTAGTATTAGAATGCCTAGCTACAGCAATAAGACAAGTTGCAGACATAAAGGGGATCCAAATAGGGAAAGAAGAAATAAAACTCTCCCTCTTTGCAGATGACATGATCTTGTATTTAAAGAATCCCATAGACTCCACTCCCAAATTACTCAAGCTGATTCAAAACTTTGGCAAAGTAGCAGGTTATAAAATTAACCCCCAAAAATCAATGGCTTTTCTGTATGCCAACAATGAGAAAAGTGTAGCTGAAATTAGGAAAGCAACTCCATTTGTAATAGCCCTACAAAAAATAAAATACCTAGGAATTAACTTAACTAAAGAAGTGAAGGACCTCTATGATGAAAACTTTAAAATCTTAAAAAAGGAAATCAACACAGAACTTAAAAAATGGCAAAATCTACCATGCTCCTGGATTGGAAAGATTAACATCGTGAAAATGGCAAACACTTCCCAAGGCTATCTACAAATTCAACGTGATACCTATCAAAATTCCACCCTCATTCTTCAAGGAAATAGAAGAGGCAATCCAAAAATTTATATGGAACAATAAAAGACCCCGAATAGCAAAAACGCTCCTCAACGGAAAGAACACTGCTGGAGGAATATCAATACCAAATTTCAAACTCTACTATAAATCCATAGTAATCAAAACAGCTTGGTATTGGCATAAGAACAGGCCTCAGGACCAATGGAATAGAATTGAAAACCCAGAAATGAACCTACAGACCTATAGCCATCTAATCTTCGATACGGGAGCTAAAACAATAGAATGGAAGAAATACAGCCTCTTCAGTAAATGGTGCTGGCAAAATTGGTTAACTACATGTAGAAAACTAAAGCTAGATCCTTATATATCACCCTGCACCAGAATCAACTCCAAATGGATCAAAGACCTTGAACTCTAAGCAGACACTCTGAAAACATTACAGGATGGAATAGGAGAAACCATAGGTCTCCTTGGCTCAGGCCGAAATTTTCTGAATAGAGACCCGGAAACACAACAAATCAAAGAAAGGTTGGACAAATGGGATTGCATAAAGTTGCAGAGCTTCTGCAGGGCAAATGACATAGCTAGCAAGATCCATAGAAAGCCCACGGATTGGGAGATCTTTACTAGCCATACAACGGACAAGGGTCTCATATCTAAAATATACTTGGAACTCAAAAAATTAAACCCCCCAACAACAAATCCTCAAAGAAACAACTGCCCAATAAATAAGTGGGTGAAAGACTTAAAAAGAAACTTCTCTGCAGAAGAAAGAAGGATGGCCAATAGACACATGAAGAAATGTTCAACATCCCTAGCCATAAAAGAAATGCAAATCAAAACAACATTGAGATATTACCTCACTCCAGTTAGAACGGCAAAAATCAAGAACTCTAACAACAACAGATGCTGGAGGGGATGTGGACAGAAAGGAACCTCACTTCATTGTTGGTGGGAATGTAAACTTGTTCAACCACTTTGGAAAGCAGTATGGAGGTTCCTCAAAAGACTTCACATAGAACTCCCCTAGGACCCAGCAATCCCACTTTTGGGCATTTACTCAAATGTTTACAAACAAGACCACACTAAAGCTACCAGCACAACTATGTTTATTGCAGCATTATTTACCATAGCTAAGATATGGAACCAACCCAGATGTCCCTCAGTAGATGAATGGATCATGAAAATGTGGTTTATATACACAATGGAATTCTATGCCTCCATCAGAAACAATGACATTGCCCCATTTGTTCGGAAATGGAAAAACTTGGAAAAAATTATATTAAGTGAAGTAAGCCAGGCCCAAAGAAACATAGGTCCCATGGTTTCCCTTATTTGCAATATCTAGTATATGTATGAGTCATGCGGAAAAGGTCAGATAATGTGATGTCAGGAAAAGGAACCCTTAGATGTGTATTTTAATGTTTTTTTCTTTCATGCATGTGTTTCTAATGCATTTATAAGATTATCTCTTTGTTGCTTTGTATGTCCCTCCCCCACAGTATAACCCCTGCTTTCACTATATTTGATGTCAGTATAACTTGTGGAGGAGATGGGAAAAAACCAGTTGTTTAAGGATACAGGTGGACCTGTTGCAACACTGAGAAGTACAAGTTGTCATGTCCAAAACGAGCTTTACAATGTCGGTGCAGGGGGGGGGGGGGTTGGGGGGAGAAAGGGGGGGAAGGAGAAGGATTGGGATTGGGGTGGAGGGGGGAGGCTGGGAAGGGATGTGAAGGGTAAACAAAGGAGGAGGCTGCAATGCTTGGTAAGAAATGTATGCATTATCCTGCCCATGTAATTGTAACTCCTCTGTACAGTATGTTCACAAATAAAATTAAATTAAATTTAAAAAAAAGACTTCTCCAGACTTCATCTAAGGACTCCCTCCACCAACGGACAGCTGCTGCTCGCTGCCTTCTCTGGGAGGCGGCCAAATTGCAGCCTTTTACCCCTATTGCCAACACCCCTTGTTAGAAAGTAGCCAGAGTATCCACGCCCTATTTCATGATTATTAAAAGGCTAGAATAAGGTCCACACCTGGATGGTGGGCAGACTCCACCCTCCTCACAGAAAAGTCTCCACTCAGTATCTGTGTTACCTAGGCAACAGCATAACTGGATGAGGTCACATCTGAATTTGATGTGGCCACACCTTTCTCTGCCCATACCCTAGATAAGGCCTAGCCCAGGCCCAGATGCCCTCTTTCCCAGCTCTCTCTTCTCTTTCCCAGCTCTCTCTTTCCCACCTCTCTTTCCCAGCTCTTTCCCAGCTCTTTCCCAGGTCTTTCCCAGGCCTTTCCCAACGCATGGAGGGCCTAGATGGCCTGGTGCCAGCCAGAATGATGAATAAATCTACCACTTACCTGAAAGAAAAAAGAAAATATAATAATAAAATATACATTCATAGAAGTATTTTTACAATAAAAATGTATTTTAAAAAGAGTTTCAGGGCTGGGATGGTGGCTCAGTGGTAGAGCACTTGCCTTGCATGCTCAAGGCCCTGGGTTCAATTCCTCAGCACCACATAAGCAAAAAGAAAAAAGCCGGAAGTGGTGCTGTGGCTCAAGTGGTAGAGCGCTAGCTTTGAGCTGAAGAGCTGGGGGACAGTGCCCAGGCCCAGAGTTCAGGCCCCACAACCAGACCCAAAAAAAAAATAGTTTCAGAGGTGGGGAGGGAAAGGATGGTAAAGAAAAAACAAAGGAGGGAGTAACAATGCTCAATAGGAAATGGTCTCATTACCTTGTTCATGTAACTGTAACCCCTCTGTACAGTATCTTTACAATAAATAAATATATATATGAAATTTATCTAAGTGAAATTGGCCCTTTGGAAAGATATTACTTGGGGATCTATGGATCCCATGGCACAAAACCATATTCATTATTTGAAAACCACAAGCTTAAGGTGCCCATGGAGTATACAACTCTACCTAGTTAAAGTACTGCATTATTTTAATAATCCCTACAGATCAATTTATCAAAAATGTAAGGAAAATTCAGGAAGCAAGAGGGTGCCTAGGGACAGCATGACAAGTTACAGACTCTTTGAAAAAAAACCGAGAATTCCTAACAGGCTAAAGATGAGGATAAGTTAGAAGAAACAATCTGTACCGTAAAGAACAGGCCACTGAAATCTTAGCATGCATAAGAAGCAAAATTATTTGTACCTAGCATCACATAGAGCCTCCACATCAGAGCCAGCAAAGGAGAGAAACTCTGTGACCTCCATTCAGACTCATCCAGGATGATCTAGGTGTAGTCCCCCATGTCAGGAGAGTCTCCTCTGATGGGCATGGCTGTTGTTCACAACAGGTGGGCCTACTCACCTCTGTATTTGTTTATTCAATATGCTGAAGATATATAATTCAGACACTCCAAAATCAGTGGACTAAATGTTAATGAGGTCTTCTCTTCCCAGAAAGTGGCTGAGGCAACCAGGAAAGGTACAGCTTTTACAGATCAAGTGAGCAGAATAGCGTAGAAATAGCTATAGCTACAGAGAGTGAAACCAAATAGAAAATTAGGATTTGTTGTTGTCATTGTGGTTCTCCTCTCTGATTTCTAACTTTTCATTAGGAAGAGTGGTATTAGGAAAAAGAAGAAGGAGCCAGGCACGGTGGTACATGCCAGTAATCCCAATACTGGGGAGGCAAAAGTTTGTGAGGCTAGACTTCCAAAAAAAGAAAGAAAGAAAGAAAGAAAGAAAGAAAGAAAGAAAGAAAGAAAGAAAGAAAGAAAGAAAGAAAGAAAGAAAGAAAGAAAGAAAGAAAGAAAGAAAGAAAGAAAGAAAGAAAGAAAGAGAAAGAGAGAGAGAAAGAAAGAGAGAGAGAGAGAAAGAGAGAGAGAGAAAAAAAGAGAAAATCAAACAGTGTTTGTGAAGACTAAGAGAACACACAGGGTTTAGTCATGAATGTATTTCTTAAGATTATATTGGAATGTATCTGTGAAATTCATCAACTATCTTTTTCCTGCAAGGGTCTATTGTTTGGGAGGGGGTTGTTGTTTTTGAGGAGTTGTTTTGCTTTGTTTTATTTTGTCAGTCATAAGGTTTGAACTCTGGGCCTGGGCACTGTCCCTGGCCTCTTCAGCTCAAGGATAATGTTCTACCACTTGAGTCACAGTGCCACTTCTGGTTTTCTGGAGCTTAATTGGAGATAAAAGTCTCAGGGACTTTCTTGCCTGGTCTGGCTTTCAACTGAAATCCTCAGATCTCAGCCTCCTGAGTAGGATTATAGGTGTGAGCCACCAGCACCCAGCTTAAGCTCAGTCTTTGAATATGTTAATTTGCTAGAATACTGTTAGTTGAGTTCAGAATCATAGTTGCTACTGCTCCACTCCATGAGCATCTGCTCTTTTCTCTGTGTGTGTGTCTCTGTGTGTCTCTCTGTGTGTCTCTCTCTCTGTGTCTCTGTGTGTGTGTCTCTGTCTCTGTCTGTCTGTCTGTCTGTCTGTCTGTCTGTCTGTCTGTCTCTCTCTCTCTCTCTCTCTCTCTCTCTCTCTCTCTCTCTCTCTCTCTCTCTCTCTCTCTCTCTCTCTCTCTCTCTCTCTCTCTCTCTCTCTCTCTCTCCTCCCCTCTTCCTCTCTCTTTCTTTCTCTGATCTCTTATCCCAGTGAGGAGAGTTTTGGGGGAATATGAAGACTGTAGCATTCCTCTAGTGTGTAGCTATTCTTTTGTGATTATTTATCAAAATGGCCATTGATGTAGGTTAGTTTATTCCTAATCCCAATCCTAGTTTAAAAGAATTAAGTCATCTTTCCATTTACTTTCTCTTCATAGTTTTCCTTTTGTTGTTTGTTTGTTTGTTTTGCATACCAGAACCAGTGCTTGAACTCAGGATGCTGCAGCTTCTTCAATCACAGCTGGCACTCTACCAATTTGAGCCATGCCTGTAGTCCCAGTTCTTTGCTGATTAATTGGAGATTAATTGGAGTCTCTGGATTTGTCTGCCCAGGCCGACTCCAAACTTCAATCTTCAGATCTCACTTTCCTGAGTAGCTAAGAGTATGGGTGAGAGCCAACAGCATTCAACAATTCTGTAATCTGTTTTGGCATAATCAGATCAACAGGGAGGTGATGCTCCTTCTGGGTGGGTACAGTCAGTTTACTTCATACATTACCAATTTTTGACCCTGTTATAGCTGCATAGTTATAAATACATTTACCTCCATTAATATAACCTCAATAATAGAAGGGCTTCTTCTATTTAAGTCTGCTGAAGTACTATATATGCACTGCTTTATCAAAATGACATTTAAAGTAAATTTTCCTTTTATCAATCAAAAAAGTTTAAAATTGTGCTTAAATCCTTTGGATATTACAATATGTTAAAACTATGATTGTGCTCTTTCTTGGAGCTGTATGTGGTTCTTAAATGTAATATAAATATATTCTTGGTGGCCAGGCACTAGTGGCTTATATCTGTAATCCTAGCTACCCAGCAAGCTAAAATCTGAGGATTGCAGTTACCAGTCCCAGCAAGAAAGTTTATATGGCTTTTATCTGCAGCTACCCATCAGAAAGCCAGGGATGGAACTATGGCTTAAGTTGTATATCAGCCTTGGTCAAAGAAAAAGCTCAGGGATAGCACTAGGCCCTGAGCTCAAGCCTCAGGACTAACACAAATATATGTGTATAGATATAGATATAGATATAGACATTCTTGGTAACTATAAAAGACAGGAATGGAGATGAAAATTAAGTCCATTGTATTCATATATAAAAATGTCACAATGAACCCAGTATTTTGTACAATCAATATATATATTAATAGAAAAGCAGAAATATATATTATATATACATATATACATATATTATATATATACATATTATATATATATATATATATATATATATATATATATATATATATGGGCTGGGAATATGGCTTAGTGGTAGAGTGCTTGCCTAACATGCATGAAGCCCTGGGTTCAATTCCTCAGTACCATAAACAGAAAAAGCCGAAAGTGGCATTGTGGTTCAAGTGGTAGTAGAGTGCTAGCCTTGAGCAAAAGAAGTTCAGACAATGCCCAGGCCCTGAGTTCAACTTAGCAAAATGTAAATAATTAGTTTTTGAAACATCTTTGATGTGTGTGTGTGTGTGTGCGTGCGTGTGTGTGTGTGTGTGTGTGTGTGTGTGTGTGTGTGTGTGTGTGTGTGTGTGTGTGTAATGATCCTGTGGTTTGAACTCAGAGCCTGGGTGTTATCCCTGATTTTTTTTTGCTCACGGCTAGCACTATACCACTTGATCTATAACTCTACTTATGACTTTTTGATGGTTAATTGAAGATAAAAGTCTCAGGGACTTTCTTACCTTAAATGGCTTCAAATTGCAATCCTTAGATATCAGTCTTCTAAGTAGCTAGAATTATAGGTATGAGTCACCAGCCCCCAGTCATATCTTTTTATTTTGAATATCTAAGGTAATTTTTACTACTTTTTAATAAAGTAAAATCTTCCAAATAACTAACTCTAAGGAAAAATTCTGGCAAGTAATAATAAGACTTTAGAATAGAATTGCTTTGTAACTGTAAATTTTCTCTTTAATATGTCATACATTTATATTTATATTCATCTTTATTGAAATACTTTTTAATTTTATTTTATTGTAAAGATGCTGTGCAGGGAGGTTACAGTTACATGAGTAAAGTAATGAGTACATTTCTTGTCGAACATTGTTACCCCCTCTTTTGTTTTTGTCCTACTATTCCTTTCCTCCCCCACTTCCCCTACTCCTACCCCCCCAAATATTTCTTTTTAAATAGAGATAAATGAGAAAATAACAAGTAAAATTACCCATCAGACAGTGAATGATAGTGGCTTTTCATGGATATAAACAAAGTAGTAATTATCAAATTATAAATGAGCTTTAGTTGTTGGAGGCAGGGCTCAGTGAGAGAACCTCTGCCTAGCAAGCAAAAGGCTCTGGGTTTACACTCCAAAACCACCAGAAAAAAAAAACTAACTTAATTATCTGTTATATAATTTTTATCATTTGCATATTCTTAGCCATTTTCTTCTATCAATATTTTTTGTTGTTGTTCTGGTCTGGGTGTTTGAGCTTTTTTGCTTATGTCTAATGTTGTACAACTTGAGCCACAGCTCCATTTTCAACATTTTTAGTACTTAATTGGATATAAAGAGTCTCACAGGCTTTCATGCTCAGGCTGGCTTCGAAGAACAATCCTCAGATCTCCACTTCCTGAATAGCTAGGATAGCAAGCATGAGCCACCAGCACCCAGCTATCATTACTTAGAAGGTAAAAAATAAATTCTTCTAGTGCTGGTGGCTTACATCTGTACTTCTAGCTATTCAAGAAGTTGAGATCTGAGTGTGGCAGTTTGAAACCAGCCCAGGGATAAAATCTGTGATACTCTTATCTCCAACTAACCACCAAAAAAGCAGAACCAGAAGTATGATAGAGCTCAAGTGGTGAAGTGAAAGAGCCAATCAAGAGCAGAGCCCTGAGCTCAAGCCTCAATACTGGCACAAAAGGACGAGAAGAAGAAGGAAGGAAAGAGAAATAAAATCTCCTAACTAAAATAGGTCCATAAATAATCTGAACTAATGTTAAAGCATAAATCATTCAAATTTCTAAAAAGTCTCACATTGAAATCTATCTAAAAACAATAATATATATGTCCTCATATTTTAAGATGAATGGCACTAAATAATTGTCTATGTGATCAACTTTCACTGAAAAAAGAACTAACTAGGTATCAAACAAACCATTTTCAAGATTTCTGTATAATTTTATCTGTTGTATTTTGAGGTGTTGGTTTGGTTTGGCTTTGGTTTTTCCAGTGCCAGAGAGGGAACCCAAGGCCTTGTGCATACTAGAACATGCTGTAACTGAACTAAAGAGGATTACTTTAACTGATTTTTGTCTACCACCATGTAAATTCAAACAATCTAGAATTTACATTTTTAAAAGACTGAGGGGCTGGGAATGTGGCTTAGTGGTAGAGTGCTTGTGTAGCATGCATGAAGCCCTGGGTTTGATTCCTCAGTATCACATAAACAGAAAAAGGCACAAGTGATGCTGTGGCTCAAGTGGTACAGTGCTAACCTTGAGCAAAAGAAGCTAAGGGGCAGTGTCTAGGCCTTGTGTCCAAATCTCAGGACTAGCAAAAACAAAAGAAGTGAAGCCATTGTCGGGCTTTGGTGGCTCATGCCTGCTATACTAGCTACTAATGAGGCTGAGAATTGAGGATCAAAATTTAATCCAGCCTAGGCAGAAAGTCTGTGAGATTCTTATCTCTAATAAATAAGCAAAAATCTGGATGTGGAGGTATGTCAAGTTGTAGAATGCCAGAACAAAAAAGCCAAACAAAAGCACAAAGCCCTAAGTTCCAGCCCCAGTACCAGCAACCAAAACAATTGCCAAAAGGCAAATTCAAAATAGAATATAGCTGGGCACTGATGGCTCGTGCCTGTAATCCTAGCTACTCAGAAGGCTGAGATACAAGGATCGCTGTTCAAAGCCAGCCCAGGCGGGAAAGTCTGTGAGACTCTTATCTCCAATAAACCACCAGAAAACCGGAAGTGGTGCTGCGGTTAAGTGGTAACGTGCTCACCTTGAGCTGAGGACAGCGCCCAGGCCCAGAGCTCAATCCACACAACCGACCACAAAAAAAGAACGCAATTTGTTTTAGAACATCATTACACTCCCTGCATGCATCAAAACTCATCTCAAAAAAAAAAAAACTTTCAGATGTTTCAGCAGCGGAGTACATTAATATTATCTGTCTTTCCTCTTGTCTCCATAGTCTGAGGACCATGAATAAGTCACAGACATCCACTGTGACACATTTCATCTTATTGGGCTTTGCTGGTCCCTGGGAAGTGCAAATCACCCTTTTCTCACTGATATTCTTGGTCTACCTGTTGACTCTGATTGGGAATTTGGCCATCCTTTGTGCAGTGAGTTGGGAACACCAACTCCACACACCTATGTACATGCTTCTGGCCAACTTCTCCTTCCTAGAAATCTGGTATGTGACCTGCACAGCCCCCAATATGCTGGTCATCTTTCTTTCCAAAACTAAGACCATGTCCTTTTCTGGTTATTTCATTCAGTTCTATTTTTTCTTTTCCCTGGGCACAACAGAATGCTTCTTCCTCTGTGTCATGGCTTATGATCGGTACCTGGCCATCTGCCGCCCCTTGCACTATCCCTCCATCATGACTGGACAGTTCTGTGGCATTTTGGTGTCTCTTTGCTGGATCATTGATTTCTTTGTATATTCAGTTCCCATTTTCTTCATTTCTCAATTAACTTTCTGTGGTCCTAATATGATCGACCACTTTCTGTGTGATGTGGATCCACTGATGGCTCTGTCCTGTGACCCTACTCCCATGGTAGGGCATGTCTTTTATTCTTTGAGCTGTCTTATCATCACTCTCACTATCTTGTACATCCTGGGATCCTATGCCCTAGTGCTTAGAGCTGTCTTCCAAGTTCCCTCTTCAGCTGGACGGCGAAAGGCCTTCTCAACCTGTGGGTCCCACTTGGCTGTAGTTTCTCTGTTCTATGGAACCATAATGGTGATGTATATGAGTCCCACATCTGGCAGCTCAGCTGTGGTGCATAAGATCATCACACTGATATACTCTTCAGTGACTCCAGCCTTAAACCCTTTCATCTATAGCCTCCACAACAAGGACATGAAATATGCCCTCCGCCATGTCTTCTGTGGAACAAGAATTGTCCACAGTTCATGAATAAGGTTTCTATAGCCAAGACTCTTTCTTCAAGCAGAATAACCACAGCCTTTCATGGAAAAGAAGATTTATTATCTGGCCATTTTGATGAGCGTCCAGTTCCAGTCATGTGACTCAGTGAAGAGCTTGGCCCTCAACCCCTAGGTACAAAACAATTCTTGAAAAATGTATTATTTATTTGCACTCTTTCTCTCTCCACACAACTTTTTTAAGATATATTGATCAAATTAGTTGTTCATTTACATGATGTTACCACTTATGTAATACACATAACACATTTTTTGGTGGTACGGGGATTTGAATTAAGGGGCTTCTGTGCACTCTGCTACTAGAGCAACACCTCAATCCTTTCTGCTTTAAGTATTTTTCAGATAAGAGTCTCATGATTTTTACATGACCAGCCTTCAACCATGATTTTCCTGACTACCTGGGATTATATACCACACCTGCCTTGTTTGTTGAGATGGAGACTTACTAATTTTTAATTTTTTTAATTTTATTGTAAAGATGCTATACAGAGGGGTTACAGTTACATGAGTAAGGTAATGAGTACATTTCTTATCGAACATTGTTACCCCCTCTTTTATTTTCTTCCTATTATACCTTCCCTCCCTGACATCTTCCACTCCTTCCCTGTCCCCTGAAGTTGTAAAGTTTATTTCCAACATAATGTCTTGTGAGTATCATTGTTGCAATGGTTCATCCTATGTCCTTGTTTCAGCATTTTGTTATTCCCCTTCCCCTCCCTAAATTATATAAATGTACATACAAGATGCAGGGTACCAAAATCAAGTACAATGACAACAGAGGATATACCATAGGGAGAAGAACATACAAAAGAAAAAAATCATATAGTTTATTAAAAACAACAACAAAGGCTGGGAAGGTGACTCAGTGGTAGAGTGCTTGCCTTGCACACATGAGGCCCTGGGTTTGATTCCTCAGCACCACTGTGGCTCAAATGGTAGAGCACTAGCCTTGAGCTGAAGAGCTGAGGACAGTGCCCAGGCCCAGAGTTCAGGCCTCATAACCAGAAAAAAAAAAAAAAAAAAAACACCTGTTGTATCCATATCTTGGGGCTCATTTCCCTTAGTATCATCTTATATGGTCATATGTACATAAATTTTGAGCTTTTCTGCTATTTGATCAAATATCCTAGATGTATACTAATTATTGCAATGAGGGAAACCATGGTACCTATATTTCTTTGGGTCTGTCTAACTTCACCTAATATGATTTTTTCCAAGTCTTTCCATTTCCTAACAAATGGTGTGGTGTCATTCTTCTTTATGGAAACATAGAATTCCATTGTGTGAGATATATATATATATATATATATAGATAGATAGATAGATATATATATATCACAGTTTCTTGATCCATTCATCTACTGAGAGGCATCTGGGTTAGTTCCATATCTTAGCTATAGTGAATAATGCTGCAATAAACATAGTTGAGCTGGTAGCTTTAGTATGGCCTTGTTTGTGATCATTTGGGTAGATGCCTAAAAGTGGAATTGCTGGGTTACAGGGGAACTCTATGTGGAGTCTTTTGACGAACCTCCATACTGCTTTCCAGAGTGGTTGAACATGTTTACACTCCCACCAACAATTCAATAGAGTTCTCGTTTGGCCACATCCCCTCTAGCATCTATTGTCACTAGATTTCTTGATTATAGCCATTCTAACTGGGGTAAGGTGGAATATCAATGTTGTTTTGATTTTCATTTCTTTTATGGCCAGAGATGATGAATATTTCTTCATGTGTCTATTGGCCATTCTTATTTCCTCTTCAGAGAAGTCTCTCTTTAGAGACTTTAACCCACTTATTAGTGGGGCGGTTATTTCTTTGAGGATTTGTTGTTGGGGATTTATTTTTTGAGTTCTAAGTATATTTTAGATAGAGGCCATTGTCTGTTGTATGGCTAGTGAAGATCTTCTCCCAGTATGTGGGGATTCTATTGATCTTGCTAGCTACGTCCTTTGCCATGCAGAAGCTCTGCAGTTTCATGCAATCCCATTTGTCCAACCTTTTTTTTATTTGTTGTGTTTCTGGATCTTTATTAAGAAAATTTCAACCTGTGCCAAGGAGCTCTAGAGTTTCTCCTATTCCTTCCTGTAATGTTTTCAGGGTGTCTGCTTTGACTTTGAGGTGTTTGATTTGGGGTTGATTCTGGTGCAGGTTGATATATAAGAATCTAATTTTAGTTTTCTTTCTTTTTCTTTCTTTCTTCTTCTTCTTCTTTTTTTTTTTTTTTTTTTTTTTTTTTTTTTTTTTTTTTTGGTGTTGGTCATGGTACCTGAACTCTGGGCCTGGGCTCTGTCCCTCAGCTCTTCAGCTTAAGGTGAGCGCTCTACCACTCGAGCCACAGTACCACTTCCACTTTTTCTGCTTTTTTCTGCTTATGTAGTGCTGAGGAATCGAACCTATGGCCTTATGTATGCAAGACAAGCACGCTACCACTGAGCCACTAATTTTCCCATCCCCTAATTTTAGTTTTCTACAGGTGTCTGACCAATTTTGCCAGCACTATTTACTGAAGAGTCTGTCTTTCTTCCATTCTATTTTTTGGGCTCCCTATCAAAAAATTGGGTGGCTATAGTCTGCAGGTTCATTTCTGGGTCTTCAACTCTATTCCATTGGTCCTCAGGTCTGGTTTTATGCCAGTAACAAGCTGCTTTGATTACTATGACTTTGTACTAGAATTTGAAGTTTGGCACTGTTCTTTCTGCTAAGGATTGTTTTTGCTATTCGGGGTCTTTTGTTGTTCCATATGAATTTTTTGATTGCTTCTTCTATTTCATTGAAGAATGAGGTTGGGATATTGATGGGTATTGCATTGGATTTGTAGATAGCCTTTGGCAGTATTTTCATGCCATTTTCATGATGTTAATCCTCCCAATCCAGGAGCATGGCAGGTTTTTCCACTTGCTTAGTTCTGCTTTAATCTTCTTTTTCAAGTTTTTAAAGTTTTCATCATAGAGGCTCTTCACTTTTTTAGTTAATTCCTAGACATTTTATTTTTCGGGGGGCAGGGGCTTATGACAAAAGGAGTTGCTTTCCTGATTTCAGCCGTACTCTTCTCATTATTGGCATACAGAAAAGTCATTGATTTTTGAGGGTTAATTTTATACCCTGCTATTTGCCAAAGTTTTGAATCAGCTCACATAACTTGTGAGTGGGATCCATGGGGTTCTTTAAATACAAGGTCATGTCATCTGCAAAGAGAGAGTTTTACTTCATCTTTCCCTATTTTGATCCCCTTATGTTTCCATCTTGTCTTATTGCTCTAGCTAGGCATTCTAATATTAAATTGAAGAGGAGTGGATAGAGCAAACATCCTTGTCTCGTTTCTGAGTTTAGAGGAAATGGCTTTAGCTTTTCACCATTAAGTATAATGCTGGCTGTAGATTTGTCATACACAACCCTTATTATATTGAGGAATGTTCCCTGAATTCCTAGTTTCCCTAGAGCTCTCATGATAAAGGTGTGTTGGATTTTGTCAAATGCTTTTTCTGCATCTATTGAGATAATCATGTGTTTCTCATCCTTGTTCTTGTTGATGTGATGAATTACATTAATTGATTTGTGTATAGTGAACCAGCTTTGCATCCCTGAAATGAATCCTGTTTGATCATGGTATATGATTTTTTGATGAGTTGTTGAAGTTGATTGGCCAGGATTTTGTTGAGAAGTTTTGCATTGTTGTTCATCAAAGAAATGGGTCTATAGTTCTCTTTCTTTGATGAGTCCCTGTCTGGTTGTGGGATGAGGGTTATGATGGCTTCATAGAAAGAGTTTGGTAATGAACTTTCAATTTCATTGAAGAGTTGAAGGAGTATTGTGTGAGTTCTGCTTTGAAGGCCTTGTAGAATTCATCTGAGTCTTATTAATATTTTTATCCAGATTGTCTCTGTGATTTTCCTAAGCTCCACTTCCTGAGAAGCTAAGATTACAGGTATGAGCCACTGCATCTGACCCTGCCCTGAGTTTTGGGCAACCCATCATTGCTAGATTGTGAATGCAATTTCACAATTATTAGTTCATCATCCTCACTAACAATATATGAGAGAAGGCTGGAAATTAAACTGAAGCCATGAATGAGAAGTCCTTGATGAAAATTGATAATGTAGAGTTTCCCTAAGTGAAGTGAGAGGCACCTTCAGAGAACCACTCTGAGAGCTTGATTTGGTCTTCTAGAGTTTGGGAATGCCTGAACTGCCCCTGATCTGAGAAAAACTTAAGGACTGTGAAATATCTGGCTCTGAGAACAGAGCAGAATACAGTGGGTCACAGCAGAAGAACACTACATTTCCAGAAGGTACAGAACACCATATACACTAGTTATTACTTCAAGCAGGAAAGCAATCCCACAAGTGAGTCTAAGGTTAAAAAAAAAAAAAAACAGAGGTGAGGTTAGAGTATGGCTCAAGTGAAAGAACACCCGTCTTAAGCAAAAAAGTCAAACAAAAGCATGAGGCCCTGAGTTCAAAGAAAGAAGAAACAAGGATGAAAGAAAATATGGAACCAGGAAGAGATGATCAGGGGACGGGGGGAAGAGGAGGGAGGGGGGACAAAGGAGGGGGTAACAATGCTCAATAGGAAATGTACTCATTACCTTACTCATGTAACTGTAACCCCTCTCTACAGTATCTATACAATTTTATATAATACGTAGCCAACCAGTGAAGCACTGCCCATATCAGGGAACTGTAGCTGATGAACCCATCTGAAAAGGCAAGTCTATATCTTACAAGTGAAAAACCACTATTTTTTTCTTTTTTTTATTGTGAAAATACTGTACAGAGGAGTTACAATTACATTGGCAAGATAATGAGTACATTTCTTATCAAGCATTGTAGCCTCCTCCTTTGTTTCCCCTTCCCATCCTCCCCCGCCCCCCCCACCCAATCCTCCCCACCCCACCCCCAACCAAAGTTGTAAAGTTCGTTTTCAACATAACGATTTGTACATCATTGTTGCAATGGGTCCACCTGTATCCCTACTTAAACGATTTGTTTTTCCCCTTCCCCTCCACAAATTATACCGACATGAAATGCAGTGAAAGCTGGGTTTATACTGTGGGGGAGGGACATAGAAAGCAACAAAGAAATAATCTTATAAATGTGTTAGAAACAATCGCATGAAAGAAAAAAAAACATTTGAATACATATCTTATGGTTCATTTCCTTAACATCACCTTATCTGACCTTTTCTGCTTGACTCAGACATACACTAGATATTGCAAATAAGGGAAAGCATGGGACCTATGTTTCTTTGTGAAAAACCACTATTAAAACTTAACCCATAAAGCAATAATACCTGGATGTGGTGCTGTGGCTCAAAATGGTAGAACACTAGCCTTGAGCAAAAGAGCTCAGGAGCAGTGCCCATTCCCTCAGTTCAAACCCCACAAGCGAATAATAATAATAATAATAATAATAATAATAATAATAATAATAAAGCTACCAGCATAACTATGTTTATAGCAGCATAATTTACCATAGCTAAGATATGGAACCAACACAGATCCCCTTCAGTAGATGAATGGATCAAGATAATGTGATATATATATGGATATATATAATGTATATATGGATATATATGTATATATATAATGGAATTTTTGCCTCCATCAGAAAGAATGACATCCCCTCATTTGTTAGGAAACGGGAAGACTTGGAAAAATTATATTAAGTGAAGTAAGCCAGACCCAAAGAAATATAATATAAATCCAGTATAACCAGAAAAGGTCAAAAGCTATGTACATATGACCATATAAGATGATGTTAAAAAATGCTAAAATAAGGATACAGGTTGACCCATTGTAACAATAAGATGTACAAGACACCATGTTGAAAACAAACTTTACAACTAGGAGGGGACATTGTCCCAGAAGGCATGGTAGTATGGGGGAAAAAAGGAGGAGGCAACAATGCTTGATAGGAAATGTACTCATTACCTTACTCATGTAACTGTAACCATCTGTACAGTATTTTTATAATAATAAATGTATTTTTAAAAAGATTATGTTAAGTGAAATGAACACCAAGATAGGAACACAACTGGTTTTTTCCTTGCTTGCTATTTTTTAATGTATTTAAAACGTACTATGTGATTTTTTTTCTTTTGCATTTTCTTCCTCCACAGTATAACCCCTGTTTTCACTGTATTTGATGTAGGTGCCCTGCATCTTGTATATATATTTTTCTAATTTGGGGAGGGGAATGGAAATAACAAAATGCTGAACTAATGATACAGTTTGACCCATTGTAACAATGAGATGTACAAGACACTATGCAGAAAACGAACTTTACAGCTTGGAGGGGAGAGGGAGGAGTTGGGGAGGTGGGGAGGGAAGGGATGGTAGGGGAAACACAAAGGATGAGATAACAATGCTTGATAGGAAATGTACTCATTACCTTACTAATATAACTGTAACCTCTCTGTACAGTATTTATACAATAAAAATCATAAAAAATAATAATAATACCTGGTTATAGCTATACTAGCCAAGGAATGATCTTTCTGCCTTTACTTCTCCCTGACCTCAAACCTAGAGTAAAGTAACAAGGGCAGTTCAGCACTTCAGGAATGGAAGAGGAAGAGGAAAGATTCATTCTTGGCAGTAAGTTTGTTTTTGGTTTTTTGTTAGGTTGGTTTTTGTTTTTTGTTTGTTTGAGTTTTTTTTGCCAGTCCTGGGGCTAGAACTCAGGGCCTGGACACTGTCTCTGAGCTTATTTTGTTCAAGGCTAGCACTCTACCACTTGAGCCACAACACCACTTCCAACTTTTTCTGTTTATGTGGTACTGAGAAAGTGAACCTAGGGCTTCATGTATACCAGACAAGCACTCTATCCCTAAGCCACATTCCCAGCCCTCTTAGCAGTAAGTTTTAACTTGTATTAAAATTTTAAATTCTATGTGGGGCACTATTGGCTCATGTCTATGATCATGTCTATAATGTCAGGAGGCTAAGATCTGAGGATCTCAGTACAAAGCCAATTCAGGCAGAAAAAAAAAATCTATGACTTTTATTTGCAGTTAACCAGCAAAAATCTAGATGTGGAACTGTGGTTTGTGGTAAAATGACAGCCTTGAGTGCAAAAGCCTTAAGTGCAAAAGCACTTAAAGATCTTGGGCTCAAGACCAAATACTGGCACAAAAGTAAATAAGAATTGAAGCCAGGCTCAAATAAGAATTGAGCCTGTGGCTCACACCTGTAATCCTAGCTATTCAGGAGGCTGAGATCTCAGGATCACCATTCAAAGCCAACCTGGACAGGAAAGGCTGTGAAACTCTTATCTCCAATAAACCACCAGAAATCAGGAAGCAGTACTGTAGCTCAGGTGGTAGAGTGCTTACCTTGAGCTGACGGGCTCAGGGACAGTGTCCAGGCCCAGAGTTCAAGCCCCACAACCGACCGGAAAAAAAAAAAAAAAAGAATTGAAATTCTGCTTTAGATCTCATTAGACTTTTGAAACATCTGAATAAGGAGATCATGTGTCAATACTAAACACAGATATATTGACCAAAAATGTGGTTCATAGGTAGAGATAAATTGAGGAGCTAAAAGTTTAAAATAGACATGTTAAGCCTAGTACCAGTGGCTCACATATAATCCTAACTACTCAGGAGACTGAGATATAAGGATCATGGTTCAAAACTAACCCAGGCAGAAAAATCCAGAAGACTATTCTCTCCAATTAACCAACAAAAAAAAAAGCAGGAAATGAAGTTGTAGTTCAAGTGATAGAGAGCCAATACCAACACAAAATTAAATAGACATGTTGAACCTGTTGGAGATGCTGTTTCTTAGAGGTAAATGTTCAGGGAGTTTGATAGGGTAAAATGTATTACAAGATAGTGTAAAATCATGTGGAGATGAAAGAATGAAATCCGACCCCTATATTACTAACCTAAGCCAATCTAAAAACAAATATGTTGAGAAACAAATTAAGCTCCTCTATGTTTATACTCTACCAAGTCCAAGGTATGCAATAAAATAGCTATAGGTACAAATTTTTTTGCATGGACAGATGAACCTTTATTGTTAAAAATAGCACTTCAAATAAATTAAAATATACAACCATAAAGTATTCAAATTGTGAATAAATATTTGAAAACACAGAGAGGTACAAATATTTGAACACAGTCATACCTTGAACTCAGAGCCTTGGGCTCACACTTGGTTTTTTTGCCCATGACTGACATTCTAGCACATGAACCAGATCTCCACTTCCAAACACTTTTATTGAACAACCTTCAATACAGACATCACTACAGCTAGAAAGCTACTGCTAAACTGGTCTGTGTCCTTCCATGAGGCATCTGGAATACACAGATCATGTTCCACTTGTTCACACTTGCAGATTCTTTTAGACAAGTCTGCTGTGTGTCTATGTCTATGTTTCTGCTCCAATACTACAAGTCTTTGAGACAATACAGTATCATACCTTTTTATCCCCAGAAAGTAGCATGAGACTTGACTCAGAGGAAGTATGCAGTGGAGAAAGGACAAATTTATAGAACTGAAGTGAATGACAGCTCTTGAATTATTCATTGCTAGAATTAAATATATTTTATTTTATTCTAAATTTATCTAGAATTATACTTTATTTAGAAATGAGAGACCAAAAATAAGCTTAGCAGTAATTTCAGACAAAACTAAAACATTTGTCATCTGTTACTGGAAAGTGTTAGGTCCTGCACCAAGGCAAGATAACAGTAAGAATTATTAAGGGATCAGTCTGCCCTGTCAGGTATTTGGGCAGTCTCTCCCCCCAACTTTGTCAAGAAAACATTTAGGACAAGACATAATTCAGCATTCCTGTGATTAGATCCACTTATCTAACCAATGGTGTATGATTTAACCTATCCTGTAACCACTAAGTTAGAAAGTCCTTGCCCTTACTAGAAATTATCATACCCCTAACCAATGAGCTTGACATCCTTCCCTCTGCTACATACTCAATAAAAACCCTGCTGAGCATGTGGTTAGGGCTCACAACCCTGACCCACTTAGTTGGTGACCATTGTAAGTCCAAGCTTGAGCTTGCAAATAAACAACTTTTTTGCTGTTTGCATTGGTCGTGATCTCTGGGAGTTGCTCGGGGGTCTCTAAATATTTTATTTTATTCTTTAGAATGTATGTGTCTGTCCAAGAGAGAGCCCATATGCAGGTCCTAGGACTTAAACTCAGGGCCTGGGTACTCTCCCTGATCTTTTTTGCTCAAGGCTAACATTCTATTACTTCAGCCACAGCTCCACTCCTGGTTTTTAACTGTTTTCTTGGAGATAAGATTCTCATGGACTTTTCTGCCCAGGCTGGCTTCAAAAAACCAGACTCCTCAGATTTCAGCCTCTTAAGTAGCTAAGATTACTGGTGTGAGCCATGAGCACCTAGCGTCAGAAATATATTGTTAAAAGCTAAATCTAAGCCAGGCACTGAATCCTAGCTATTCAAGAGGCTGAGATAAAGGCTGAGGATCTCAGTTCAAAGCCAGCTGGGGCACAAAAAAAAGTCCCCATGAGATCACAGTAGCCCAAACACCAAGTGCATAGGACCATATATAATGAAGTGTATCAAAAATGAACTCCAAGGGGGGGGGAGGATTGGGTGGGAGGGTGGGGGGAGGCTGGGAAGGGACGTGAAGGGTAAACAAAGGAGGAGGTTGCAATGCTTGATAAGAAGTGTACTCATTATCTTGCCCATGTAATTGTAACCCCTCTGTACAGTATGTTCACAATAAAAATAAATAAATAAATAAAAATTTAAAAATAATAAAAAATGAACTCCAAGATTTGGAAACAAGAAGTTTTTTTTTTAATATTATTTTATTTTATTTGAGAACATACTGTACAGAGGGGCTACAATTACATGGGCAGGATAATGCATACATTTCTTACCAAGCATTGCAGCCTCCTCCTTTGTTTACCCTTCACCTCCCTTCCCAGCCTCCCCCCTCCCCCCACCCAATTATACCCCCTTCCCCCCCCCCACCGACATTGTAAAGCTGGTTTTGACATGACATTTTGTACTTCTCATAGTTGCAACAGGTCCACCTGAATCCTTAAACGACAAGAAGTTTTTATTATGTCCTCTATGCAGTCATTTCTATTTCTACTGTTTTCATTTTCTGTACCCTTTGTCTTGTACATAAGTTTATCTGATCTGTAGAAGCTCCTTACACCTGGTCATTACAGTGAAGGACTCCAGAATAATTAAATAGCACTAATTTTTAATTTATATTTATTTTAACTGATAACAGAAAAAGCATAAAATGTGTACATAGTTATGGCTACTATATGATGTTCTACTAGATGAAGATATTTGTAATGTTCAAATAAGGGCAAATATATCACCTCAAAGATTTCTCATTTCTTTAGAATTTTCTTTCTAGCTTTTTAAAATATAAAGTATATTTTTCTAGCTTTTTAAAATACACCATAGATCTAGGAAGGTGGCTCAGTGGTAGAGTGCTTGCTTTGCATGCATGAGGCCCTGGGTTCGATTCCTCAGCATCACATAAGCAAAAAGAAAAAAGCCGGAAGTGGCGCTGTGGCTCAAGTGGTAGAATGCTAGCCTTAAACTGAAGAGCTGAGGGACAGCGCCCAAGCCCAGAGTTCAGGCCCCACGACCGGATGCAAAAACAAATATATAATAAAATAAAATACACCATATATTCTTATTAATTATACAGTGGCCCAATACCAGAACTTTTTACCTCTCTCTAAGTGTAATTTAGTGATACTGAAAACTACAACAATTGATCTGTTCCTCTGTCTCAATAGTCTCCAAGTATGAGTCCACAGACACAGAGGAAGAAGTAAAAATATTTATTAAAGAAAGATAAGAAAATATTTTTCCAGATGAGAGGAGTTCCAAGGAAAGGCCTGGTATATAAATTGTCCCTAAGAAGGAGCTACATGACCTAAAGATCATTGGACAGTGTGTGGGCTATAGCAGTGCCCAGCCCAAATCAGAGGCTCCACATAGCTGTCACAGGCTCTCCATGTGTCATTTAGACTTTCTGAATGGATGTTCATTCTAACACATACCTCTAAGATCCAATCATCCTATTGTTCTTGTGCCAGTCTTTAGGGGCCATGACATGATGCCCATTGCACAACTGCAAGCACAACTGCTCAAGGCCATGTTAATGTGATACCAGGGACCTATGTACAGGAATGCTCAAAGCTATAGGAGGGGGCTTTTGCCTTGATTGCCTATCCAGGCTCTTTTTCTGCTGTAGTTAGTGCACATTAATCAATTTTTCCCTTCTTCCCTTTCTCTCCGTAGCCTTAACAATATGACTTTTATGAGATCAACTTTTATAGATTGTACATAAGTGAGATCATGCAGTGATTGTATTTCTGGGCTCTGCTTACTCACTTCACAGAACAACCTCCTGGTTCACCCATGCAATTGCAAATTGATTAAATTTTAGGTGACCAAGAAATGATAGTTTTCCATTTCTCCATGTTGTATTCCATTTACACTAGAGAAGGAAGGTTTTCTCACAAATGTATTTCAACTTTGGAATTGGAACCATAGAAAAAGGTACTACACGGGGCTGGGAAGGTGGCTCAGTGGTAGAGCGCTTGCCTTGCATGCCAGAGGCCCTGGGTTCGATTCCTCAGCACCACATAAGCAAAAAGCAAAAAGCCGGAAGTAGTGCTGTGGCTCAAGTGGTAAAGTGCTAGCCTTCAGCCGAAGAGCTGAGGGACAGCGCCCAGGCCCAGAGTTCAGGCCCCACGACCGAACCCAAAAACAAAAATAAAAACAAAGAAAAAGAAAAAGGTACTACTGATTTTGCAGATCCCCCAAAGGGTGATCTCTTAATGGAATGCAATCTCTTTCCAATAAGAAGCCTCCTAGAAAGATACAGAAACAGAGGGAAACAGGGGAAAACATACAACAGTAGGACCCATCAGCTGCTCTGGTCATTGATCAAAATGAACTAAGCCATCAATCACAGCAATGGGAGAGAGGGAATGAGTGGGAAAGAGGAAACAACTGACATTAAGCAAAAGGAAAGAAATTTACATATCACCCAATGTGGAAGAAATAACTGTGTTGTCAAAGCTCATAGAACTCATAAACTTTATAGACCACAATAAAGACAATTTTCCCCATGAAGGTTAGAATGTGTTTGTGACTTTAACTAAGTTTTTTTTAAATACTATGAAATTTGTGAAATTTATGTAATCACTTAATCACAATAAAAAAATAAAAAATAAATTCTAAAAGGTGAAAAAAAACCTCTGAGAATTTGGATTTCCCCTGATTCCTCTCTTCTCTTAACTCTAGACAACATAATAGAGTCAGAAGAGAGCAACGAAGATGTACTATATCTTAGGAGAGTCCCAAAGGTTTGAAAAAGAATGTGCTCCACCGAGACCACTTAGGAAGAGACTTGAGGGTTTTGCAGGAATTTCTGAGAGGAAACATATACTTACCATCAATTTCATGCTGTATATCTCCAAAAACTCATGGAAGGTAAGCCTCTGAGACTCTAAGTATGAAGAAAGTTCAATGACGGACTTACATAACTCCCTCACCTGAAGTTTCCCTCACAGAGCCAGTGAAGAGAAGAAAGCTGGTGCTAAGGTGAGTTCCAGCTCTACATGCCCATATTTTACCAACAGCCAGTCCAACAATGACATTCTTTCTTTTTTTAACAGGGCTAGGCTGGAATTCAGTACTTCTTACACTTGTGTGGCTTTTTCATTCACAGCTAGTATTTTGGCTTTTGAGCCATACCTCCAGTCTGTCTTTTTGCTGGTTAAATGGAAATGGAGTCAAGGGCTTTTCTCCTGAGACTAGTTTTGAACCATAATTCTCAGATCTCAGCCACCTGAATAGCTAAGATTGCAGGCATAAGGCACTAATGCCTAATTCAGGAACTAAGTCAACAAAAATGTATATAGATGAGCACCAAAGACTCATGCCTGTAATTCTAGCTACTCAGGAGGTTGAGATCTAAGGATCATTGTTCAAAGCCAGCCTGTAACACTCTATTATATTTAGCCAGCCAGTCTGTAACACTCTATTTTATTCGGAGATATTATCTTCAGTTAATCACAGAAAAAGATAGAAGTGGTGCTGTGACTCAAGTGGTAGAGTGCTAAACTTGAGCTCAGGGTTAGCACCCAGGCCCAGAGTTCAAGGCACAGATATGGCAAAAAATGAATATAAATATAAAAAAGAAAAGAATTGATGATCCATAGTACAACCACTTTTGTACTACAGAATGCTTTTTACTTTACAAACCTAAATACTCTTTCTGTAGAGACTTAGAGATAGTATAATAGTAGAGTATGAACATTTTATATGTGAGTATAGGACACACATTCATTGGGTGGCAAGGCAGACCCCTCTCTGAGCCATTACTATTAAGAGAACAGTTTTAAAAGATCATCCTACTGTTTTTTTCACTCATATGGTTGTGATAGTATTGGGAACAGAAAACAATCTTACTTTCAAGAAGTAATAAATTGTTCTGTTCCTTCTCTCAGGGCTACTTGGGAAGACAATATACTAAGTGCAGGGTATTAGGAAGAAAATAATTTAATCAAGCTATAAAACTTGGGGTGCTTTGCCTGATAGGTTTATTAGTTGCTCACAATACATTAAAGAGCTGGTGTCTAACACTGTAGGTCAAACAATGATTTATGTATCCCCATAATATGAGAAAAGTGTGTTTACTTCATAAAATGGTAAATATTCTACTCTACTGACCTGTTTCTAGAAAGTAGTTTAAGAAGTTTTAGAGTATAGGATTTTATACAAATTAGGGTGGTCAGAGTGTGTGAAAGAAGATTTTACTTTGTTTTTGTGATTTTTTAGTGCCAGACCTGAGGCTTGAACTCAGAGCCCAGGCAACATCCTTGAGCTTTTTCACCCAAGACTGGTACTCAAGCCGGGTGCCAGTGGCTCGCTCCTGTAATCCTAGCTACTCAGGAGGCTGAGATCTGAGGATCACGGTTCAAATCCAGCCCAGGCAGGAAAGTCCATGAGACTCTAATTCCCAATAAACCAGTCAGAAAACCGGAAGTAGTGCTGTGGCTCAAGTGGTAGAGTGCTCACCTTGAGTAGAAATGCTTAGAGACAGCATCCATGCCCAGAGTTCAAGCCCAACAACCAAAAAAAAAAAAAAAAAAGACTGGCACTCTACCAGTTGAGCCACAGCTTCACTTCTGGCTTTTTGGTGGTTTATTGGAGATAAGACTTCCACAGACAAGCAGAAACGGTGAGATAAGTTGATGTTAGGCGAAATGAGCCCCAAGATAAGGACTCAAATGTACTGATTACCTTGCCCATGTAATTGTAACCCCTCTGTATGGTATTTTCACAATAAAAAGAAAAAATAAAGATACTCCATGTACACACAACAAACAAAAAAAAAGACTCACAGAGTTTCCTGCATGGACCCACTTTGAATTGCAGTCCTCACATCTCAGCCTCCTGAGTGGCTAAGATTACAAGAGTCAGCCATTAGTGTTCAGCTATATACAATTTTGGTGACTCAGTTTATTCCAATAGTATGAAGACACTGAAAATTGATTACTGGCTTCCCTGCTCTAATCATTCCATTATTTATCTATACTTTCTCCTCAGGCTTCATAAAACAGAATGTTACTACTGAAAAGTGTCTTACAGGATGTGTTGATAGAAAAGATGGAACATGTGTGAAGCTGCCAGATTGCAAGGGCAAGTGCCCTTACTATCATTCTCATTAAGCATGCTCTTTTCTCCAAAAAGATATCTCATGATTCTAGTTCCTGGTTTAAATCTATAAACCTTACATCTGTGCCCTATAGCAAGGGAAGGGATTTCTCTGTGCTTCATAACTAACCATCTGGGAATCACCCCTTAAGCACCATCCAGGAAGATAGTAAACACATTTAAATGTACTAGGATTGAAAACATTAGTTTAGATGCTCAAAACCTCATTTGTAGCTGCCTTAAAAATCACGAAGAAGAACCTGATATTGAAATCCAACTCTTCATTCCCAAGGATCATACCTGACCCTTCGTTCAAATTCTGTGCTCTTCATTGCTTTTCAAATTTTGTTCTATTCCTCACAAAGTCTGGTGGTAAGCTGGGCACTGGTGGTTCACACCTGTAATCCTAGCTACTCAGGAGGCTGAGATCTGAGGATCTCGGTTCAAAGCCAGCCCGGGCAGGAGAGACCGTGAGACTCCTATCTCCAGTAAACCACCAGAAAACCGGAAGTGGCGCTGTAGCTCAAGTGGTAGAGCGCTCGCCTTGAGCTGAAGAGCTGAGGGACAGCGCCCAGGCCCAGAGTTCAAGCCCCACGACCGACAAAAAAAAAAAAAAAAAAAAGTCTGGTGGTATTCATTTCAATACACAGGAAAAAGACCTGAAGTTAATAAGAAGCACAATATGAAATTTACCACTTTTTTAAACTGGGCACTGGTTGTTCATGTGTAGTAATTCTAGCTACTCAGGAGTCTAAGATCTGATGATCATTGTTCAAAGCCAGCCAGGGCAGAAAAATTTATAGGGCTCTTATCTCCAGTTAACCAGTAAAACGCTAGAAGCAGAGGTGTGGTCCAAGTGATAGAGTCCAGCTTCTGGTAAAAAAAAAAAGCCAAGGAAGTGCACAAAGCCCTGAGTACCAACACACACAAAAAGAAACAGAAACAAACTGCCATCTTTTTATTAAAATTAATAGTTTAATTAAATGCTAAATTCATAAAGACATAATTTTTTGCTTTTCTATCCAAATTGTGGGAAACTTTTTCTCCTTCCTTTCAATAAACAAAATTAATTCCAACAGATATGCTGCAGGTAAACCCATTTGAATAGTGGAGGCTTGACTCAAGTAGAAGAGAACAGGTCTAATAAACATGAGGCTCAGGGGGTTCAAACCTCAGGATCGCCTCTTTATTTCAGAGTTCCTTATTTTTAACATCCCTAAAATTCACTTAATAAATTCTTTGTATCGAAAGCATCATTTTCTTTATTTCATCTAGGTAGGACCTAAATATGAGAAGCAAAATAGTGTTTTGTGTACTGTATGTAAAGCATGAAAATGAACACTTGAAAATAGAGATGTTTAAGAAATAATATTCTCACTCTTTAGTGCTAGGATATTTGATGGTAAAAGTTTTTCATGTGTCACTCCACTGCCTAGAATGACATTTTTTAATCCTAAACTGAGCCAGGCACTGGTGGCTCACACCAGTAATTCTAGCTACTCAGGAGACAGATCTGAGGATCATGGTTCTGGGCCAGCCCAGACACAAAGTCCATGAGACTCATTATCTCCAATTAACCACCAGAAAACAAGTGGAACCATGACTCAAGGCAGAGCACTAGACTTGAGCAAAATCATTACAGAGGCAATGCCCAGGGCCCAGGACTGGCACAAAAAGAATCCTAAACTGGGCATTGATGGTTCATGCCTATAATTTTAGTTACTCAGGAAGCTGAGACCTGAAGATCCTAGTTCAAAATCTACCCAAGCAGGAAAGTCTGTGGGACTCTTATCTTCAATTATGCAGCAAAAAAATGGAGGTGGAGGTATAGCTCAACTGGTAAAATGCCAGCCTTGAACAAAAAAGACAAATAGATCATGAAACCCTGAGCTCAATCTGGAGTTGGAGGCATGGCTCAGTTAGTAGAGCACTAGCCAATGAGAGAAAATGTCAGGTACCAAGTTTGAGTCCCAGTCTTGGACCAAGAAAAAAGGAAAATCCTTAAAGAAATATTAAAGACAACTTGATCCTTGACCATTGTCCTGTTTTGAATTTTACCTCCATGTGGCAGTAAGTTGAATTTGTTCTATTGCCAAAGGTTTAACTCAACCTCTAACTAGCCATTTTTTTTATTTTACATATTTTTATTGTGAAAATCCATACAGAGGGGTTACAATTACATGGGCAAGATAATAAGTACATTTCTTATCAAGCATTGTAGCCTCCTCCTTTGTTTCCCCTTCCCATCCCTTCCCATCCTCCCCCCCCCACCCCTCCACCCATTCCTCCCCCACACACACCAAAGTTGTAAAGTCATTTTCGACATAACGGCTTGTACATCTCATTGTTGCAATGGATCCACCTGAATCCCTATTGAAACAATTTGTTTTTTTCCCTTCCCCTCCACAAATTATACCAACATCAAATATGGTGAAAGCAGGTAACCAGCCATTTTTGAAATATGTATTTTTTATTGGGCTGAATAAAGAAAGCAGATAAGACTAGTACTAGTGGCCACAACTGTAATCCTAGGTACTCAAAAGGCTAAGATTCAAATATTGCAGTTCAAAGAAGTCAGCTTGGGCAGAAAAGTCCATGAGACTCTTATTCTACAATTAGCTACCAAAAACCAGGAACGGGAGCTGTGGCAAGTGGTAGAACACCAGTCTTAAGCAAAAATGCGAGGTGACAGCTCCTAGATCCTGAGTTCAAGCCCCAGTACCAGCACACACACAAAAGAAACAGAGAGAAAGAGAGAGAGAGAGAGAGAGAGAGAGAGAGAGAGAGAGAGAGAGAGAGAGAGAGAGAGGAAAAGGAAAGAAAAGAAAAGAGAGCCAGGTACCGTGGCTCACATGTATAATCCTAGCTACCTAAGATGCTGAGCAATAAGGATCACAGTTCAAAGCTATCCTCAGGCAGAAAAGTCCATAAGACTCTTATCTCCATTTAACCACCAGAAAACCACAAGTGGAGCTGTGGCTTAAGTGGTAGAGCCCTATCCTTGAATGAAACTGGTAAGAGACAGCACCCAAGCCCTGAGTCCAAGCCCCACAACCAACAATAAAAAGATAAAAAACAAATGGTTTGTGCATGAACTTATGAATACTCATAAGAGTACTAGAAAAATATTAAAAGCTGAAAAAAGTCTTACAAATCAAAGTGGTAATAAAAAGAAATAGTCTAGTTGTTCCACTAGCATAGAAAATTCCAGTTTCATAGGATTCTGGCAAAAGTAAATTACTGAGATACAATCAAATCAAAACATGGTAGAGTTCATCTTTATCTGTTTTCAGAATATGTATTTTTTTCTGTATGGCTCAAGTTACCTTCTCAACAAAATCCTTGAGATATGTTAAAAGCAGAGAGATTTAAGATAAAATTATGTTTCTGTTCTTTATAGACCTAGGCCCCATGAATAGATCAGCAACACACATTGTAACCGAGTTTATCCTCCTGGGGATCCCTGGTTGCTGGAAGACCCAAATTTTCCTCTTCTCGTTGTTCTTGGTGGTTTATGTCTTAACTTTGGTGGGAAATGGAGCCATCATCTGTGCAGTAGTATGTGACCGACGACTCCACACTCCCATGTACTTTCTGCTGGGAAACTTTGCCTTCCTTGAGATCTGGTATGTTTCCTCCACTGTTCCCAACATGCTAGCCAACATTCTCTCCACAACCAAGGCCATTTCTTTTTCCGGATGTTTCCTCCAGTTCTACCTCTTCTTTTCACTGGGCACAACTGAATGTCTCTTCCTAGCACTCATGGCCTATGATCGGTACCTGGCCATCTGCCACCCCCTGCATTACCCTACTACCATGACTGGGAGGTTCTGTGGCATTCTGGTGTCTTTGTGTTGGCTCACTGGATTCCTTGGATACCCAATTCCCATTTTCTTCATCTCCCAACTCCCCTTCTGTGGCTCTAATATCATTGATCACTTCCTGTGTGACATGGACCCATTGATGTCTCTATCCTGTGCCCCAGCTCCCATTACTGAAACTATTTTTTATGCTCAGAGTTCTCTTGTCCTCTTTTGCACTGTTATGTACATTCTTCGGTCCTATATTCTGTTGCTTAGAGCTGTTTTTAAGGTTCCTTCTGCAGCTGGCCGGCAAAAGGCCTTCGCAACCTGTGGTTCTCATTTAGTTGTGGTGTCTCTTTTCTATGGCACAGTCATGGTAATGTATGTTAGTCCTACATATGGAATCCCAACATTGATGCAAAAGGTCCTGACACTTGTTTATTCAGTACTGACTCCTCTCTTTAATCCTTTGATATATAGTCTTCGAAATAAGGAAATGAAACACGCCCTAAGAAATGTCTTCATTAGAATGAAATTTAGTAAAAATCTATTTTAAAAATATGTCAGCTGGGTGCTGGAGGCTCACATCTGTAAGCCTGGCTACTCAGGAGGCTGAAATATGGAGGGTTGTAATTTGAAGCCAGCATGAGCAGAAAAGACCACAAGATCCATCTCCAATTAACCAGCAAAAAGCCAGCCTGGAGTTGTGGCTAAAGTGAGAGAGGACTTAAAGGAGTGAACAAACAAGCCAACCAAGTGTGAGCCCTGAATTCAAACCCCAGTACTACACCATGCTTACAAGTTCTAGTGAAAAACAAGTCGGAGATGTATCAGTTCCTTCCATGGTCTTCTCCTCCTCATTCTTAGTAGTTAGAGGTCATGTGTTTTACCTGGAACTGGGGCCCACCTTTTGGTATTGGCTATTTAACCTTAATACACTGAGCATTTTCAAAACCCAGTGAAACTCTTCCAAAGCCTGTCCTCATTGGAAGGATGAATTGGGATATGAGATGCCCTCCCACTGAGATTCCCTGGGTCCCATCATTCCATCATTACACATCTTCAGCATAGCCCTAATACCTTAGTTCAACTACAGATACAATTTTTACATGATGAGACTCTACAGTAGGACAATACCCAGCATCCAGGCTTTAAAATGTTTTTGATCTTTTTTCATGTAAATGTATTTTAAAGCTATTGCTTTAAAATTGTACATAGTATATGCACATGTGAAGTACTATGATAAAATCCTTTGGTACAATAAAAACACACTAAAAACAAATGACAGAAAATCAAAATAGACTGGGATACATTTTAGGGGAGGAAGGCTGTGAAGGTGGCTCAGTGGTAGAGTGCTTTCCTTGCATGCATGAGGCCCTGGGTTCAATTCCTCAGCACCACACAAACAGAAAAAGGCAGAAGTGGCGTTGTGGCTCAAGTGGCAGAGCACTAGCCTTGAGCTGAAGAGCTGAGGAACAGCGCCCAGGCTCAGAGTTCAGTCCCCACAACTGACAAAAATTAAAAAGAAAGAAAGAAAAGAGGCAGGGGAGGACTAATGGAGAGGATGAACAAGGATCAATATAATCAAAGACATTTGTTTACATGTATGAAATAAAACAATGATAAACTGGACAGGTATCTGTCTATCTGTCTATCTGTAATCCTTAGCTACTCAGATGGCTAAAATCTGAGGATCAAGGTTCAAACAAAGCTCTCACAGAAAAAAAAAATCAGCAAAAAGTTGTTCTGCAAGTATGGGTCAAGTGGTAGAGCTATAGCCATGAGCAAAAATAGCTGAGTGAAAGTGTAAAGCTCTGAGATTATGTGGTTATATCCTAGCATTATGTGGTTATATACTAGCATATAAAAGAAACACAGAGTGGGGGAACCTGGAACAATGAAATCTATTGAAATTGTTTTAAGAGGGGAGAAGAGTAAGAGTGATACAGGGTCAGTGAGTTTTATCAGAATACATTGTGTACTTGTATGGAGATGTCACAATGAAATTTCCTTTGTACAATTAATGTATACTAATAAAAATAATTGGCTAGGTGCCAGTACCTCATGATTCTAATCTAGCTATTTAAGAGGCTGATATCTGAGGATCAAAGTTGGAAGCCAGCCTAATTAGAAGTTTGTGAGGTTCTTATCTTCAATTAATCAGAAAAAGCTGGAAATAAGCCAGGTGCTAATGGCTCACACCTGTAATCCTAGCTACTCAAGAGGTTGAGATTGTGGTTCAAAACCAATCTGGGCAGGAAAGTCCATGGAATTGTTATCTGTGGCTCAAGCAGCAGAGCACTAGACTAGACTTGAGCAAAAAAGCTCAGGGACCATGCCCAAACCCTGAGTTCAAGACACAAAACTGGCACCAAAAACAACAACAACAAAAGTAGAGGTGTGGTTCAAGTGGTAGAATGTCAGCCTTGAGCAAAATAAAATCTGAGCAAGAGTGAGAGGCCCTGAGTTCAAGTCCCAGTACTAGTGCAAAAATAAATAAACAAAAATAAATGTATATATTGATGGAGTGATGTGTGCTGTTTTAACATATATACATTGTATAAATTTTGAGTTGTTTAAATGTATCTACTTCTTTTCCATTCCCTCTGTACATTATCTTTACAATAAAATTATTTTAAAAATGTAATTAGGTGTGATACATTGGATGTGATACTAGAAACTCAATACCAATTTACAAATAATGCGATCAGAGCCTTGGAGAAAGGGAAATAAAAGTTTGCTAATTTTGCCAGGCAAAATGAGGATTGGAGCTATTAATTCCAGTCCTCATAGTCCTGACTACTTGTAGGACATACTAGTGTTGGGGAAGGATAAATTTTATAACAAAGTCCAGGAGCATGGGCTTCAGAAGTGTGGCTAAAGCATGACTTTGGGCACAAGGGTGGCCTTTGGCCTGCTCATTTCTTGATATGCTTGTATTAGTCCCCAGAGCTATGTTTCTTGTTGACCCAAATGTCCCTTGACTCTCCTGATCAGTATGATAAGGAGAAGAATTTTCCTGGAATTGTCACCAGCACCAGATGAGAGTTTGTGAAGTTTCCCTCTAGAAATTGAGGCCCTCCACTTAGGGTCCCTGGTCCTTAACTTTGAACACAGAATAAGAATTTCAGGACAAGTCACAATAGTAAGAAAATTTGGCAGAACTTTATTGAGTAAGCAAGCAAGTAGGCAAGCCAAAGGGCAGAGGCATGCTCCTAACAGATACTGAGGGGGCTCAGAGGGAGACTCACTGAGCTCTTGGACATCAGGAATATATATGATAAAAGGCAGGGTTTGACTTAAAGTTATTCTAGGATAGATGTTTCTCTTTGTTCTCACACTTCTCACATTTAATCACTCTTTTTTTTTTTTTTTTGCGGGTCGTGGGGCCTGAACTCTGGGCCTGGGCCCTGTCCCTCAGCTCTTCAGCTCAAGGCTAGTGCTCTACCACTTGAGCCACAGTACCACTTCCAGCTTTTTCTGCTTATGTGGTGCTGAGGAATTTAACCCAGGGCCTCATGCATGCAAGGCAAGCTCTCTACCACTGAGCCACCTTCCCAGCCCCACATTTAATCACTCTTGATGTTACACTTTTATTACTTGGGCTCAAGGTCTCTAAAACTAACTTACTCTTTGAACTTTGATCATTATGTTTGAGCATCCTTTCTTTGAAAGTTCATGAATGTCCTCCCTTGAGATAAAAACTTTGTGCCAGGAGGAGTCATTTTTTCCATGTCTATGCTTTTCCAGGACACATGCCTTTCTTTATGTCTTGCTTAATTGTCAGAACACACTAATTGTTTGGGGCCAGCAGACAAGGTCAGATGGAGAAAACTGCTCATATTCTTTTCCTTTCCCTTGTATTAATACTGAAGCTTATGGAGGAGTGTAAGGGTTAAAGCAGAGAGCTCTCCTATGTTTCTAATAGAATTACTCATTAAATAGTGTTTATTTCTGAATTTCCCCATGGCTGCCCTTTAATAAAATGCCCATTTTCCCTAATCTATCTTGTCTCAGAGCTATGAGGAAGGACATCCTTGAATTCCCTAATTTTTCAAATGAGAGAGGGGAGATAAAAGAACATAAATTTAAATTTATGTAACTGATAGGGTCCTAGTCAGTTAAAACCTAGAGTTGTGCTTATATTTAGGTACCTGTTCCTGGTTCTGACAAGCCTCAACAACACTGTACTAAGTGAAAAAAAAATCACATGATACCACATGAAATAAGACAGGGAAGACCAAGTATCATATGAATTCATTTGCCTGAGAGACTAGGTTGACAATTCCAGAGACAAAGACTGGATTAGTAGTTCGGTAATAACCAGGAGCTAGGGGAGGAAAAGAGTTACTGCTAGTAGGTGCCCAGTTTCTCTTGAGGGTAATGAAATCTGGAAATGAATAGTTGTGATTTTGTTGTGAATATACTAAAAATTACTGAGTCATGTGCTCTCAAAGGGTGAATTTGGGGCTGAGGGCATAGTTCAAATGGCAGAGAGTTTACCTAGCTCACAAAGGCCTGAGTTTGGTCCCCAGCAACACACACACAGAAGAGTAAACATTTCATTAGAGAAATTCAGATCAGACCACAAGGAGATTTCATCCCATAGCTGTTAGGAAAGCTACTATCAAAGCAGAAGATGACAAGTAAGTATTGGCAGTGTTGGAGAAAGGGGAGCACTTGTACCCTGCTGGTGGGAAAGGAATCTGAAGCAGCCACTATGAAAAACTATTAGTAATCCCAATTCAAGGATTCCAAAGGAATTAAATCACAATCTCAAAGAGTTGTCTTATCTACATTTCTTTGTTTTATTGGAGCAGTGTTCACAATAGCTAAGACATGAAAGCAACCCAAAGATGTGCCAATACCTAAATGGATATTTTTAATGTGGTATCAACATATAATGGGCCAGGCACTAGTAGTTCATACGTGTATTCTAGCTAAGGAGGTCAGATCAGAGGATCACAATTCAAAGCTAGCTGGAGCAGATAAATCTGAGAGATTCATACCTCTCCAAACAGCCAACCAAAAGACAGAAGTAGAGATGTTGGTGATCAAATATTTTAATGATCAAATATTTTAGTGCCAGTCTTAAGCAGAAAAGCCAAGTGAGAACATGAGGTCCTGAGTTCAAGGCCTACTATCTGTGTGCATACACACACATGAGCACGTACACGCGCACGCACACACAAACAAACACACAAACCAAACAATAAAATATTATTCAATCTTGGGCTGGGAAGGTGGCTCAGTGGTAGAGCGCTTGCCTTGCATGCCTGAGGCCCTGGGTTCGATTCTTCAGCACCACATAAGCAAAGAGAAAAAAGCTGGAAGTGGCCCTGTGGCTCAAGTGGTAGAGCGCTAGCCTTGAGCTGAAGAGCTGAGGGACAGCACCCAGGCCCAGAGTTCAGGCCCCACGACCAGACCCCCCCCAAAAAAAATTATTCAATCTTAAAAAGTAAGTCGATTTCAAAGACATTATGTTGAGTGAAATAAGGAAGAAACAGAATAAATACCACATATAAGAAAATATAGCTGGCTGCCAGTGACACACACCTATAATCCTAGCAACTCAGGAGGCTGAGATCTGAAGATTGCAGTTCAAAGCCAGCCTGGGCAGCAAAGTCTGTGAGACTCTAATCACCAATTAACCCCTAGAAACCCAGAAATGGCTCTGTGGTTCAAAGTGGTAGAGTGCTAGCCTTGAGCAAAACAGGGATAGCCCCCAGGCCCTGAGTTCAAGCCCCATAACCCAAAACAAAAGAAAGAAAGAAAGAAAGAAAGAAAGAAAGAAAGAAAGAAAGAAAGAAAGAAAGAAAGAAAGAAAGAAAGGAAGGAAGGAAGGAAGGAAGGAAGGAAGGAAGGAAGGAAGGAAGGAAGGAAGGAAGAAAGAAAGGAAGGAAGGAAGGAAGGAAGGAAGAAAGAAAGAAAGAAAGAAAGAAAGAAAGAAAGAAAGAAAGAAGGAAGGAAGGAAGGAAGGAAGGAAGGAAGGAAGGAAGGAAGGAAGAAAGAAAGAAAGACAGACAAAATAAAATGGCAGCTGCCTTGTTAGGGAAGGATAAAATAGGGAAGTATTAGTCAAAGGGGAGAAAGATTTTTGTTATCCTACAAGCTTAGTGTACACATATCTCTAGTTAACAAGATGTGCACTTACAACTTGCTAAGGGATAGATCTTACATTAAAGGTTCCTATAATAGGATAGAAGGAAACATTTCGCACTTTTGTGTTTATGCAATACCAAGTCTTGTATTCAGGTTTACATGCTCTCATTTTGTGTTTTTGCTCAAAGCTAGAACTCAACCACTTGAGCCACACCTCCATTTCCCATTTTTGTATTAATTAATTTCATTAGCATATATTGATACTACAAAGGGATTCACTGTAATAATTTCATACATAAATGTGTACAGAAGGTACTGGGAAGGTGGCTCAGTGGTAGAGTGCTTGCCTTGCATGCATGAGGCCCTGGGTTCGATTCCTCAGCACCACATAAGCAGAAAAAAAAAGCTGGAAGTGGCACTGTGGCTCAAGTTGTAGAGTGCTAGCCTTGAGCTGAAGAGCTGAGGGTCAGTGCCCAGGCTCAGAGTTCAGGCCCCACGACTGAACCCCCCCAAAAAATGTGTACAGAATACTTTGAACAAGTCCACCCACTCTATTTCTTTAGCCCTCCTCTCTCCTCTCTGTCCTCTTTTTTATGTTTAGTGGGTTACTTTTTGCTATCTCCATACATATATATAACATACATTGACATTCCTCTTCCATTCTGATTCTCCCACAATCCCCCTTTTACATTCAAGTCTATCACCATCATCATCAACAACAACAACTTAGACCTAGATTCTGAATACGGACCAAAAAATTGATACTTGAGTTTTTGAGCTTGGCTTATGTTACTCAACACATTCTCCAATCCTTCCATTTTTCCTTTGAACAACACAATTTATCTCTGTTAAATGTTCATATTAATAATAATAATCATAAAATTAACATGGTAGAAGAAATTTTTTCATTGTGCTTCAACTGGGGCTTCAACTCAGAGCCTGGGCACTATCCCTGAGCTTTTTCTTCTTTTTTTGTGGGGGGAGGGGGGAGTCCAGTCGTGGGGCCTGAACTCTGGGCCTCTACCACTTGAGCCACAGCACCATTTCCGGCTTTTTTCTTATGTGGTGCTAGGGAATCAAGCCCAGGGCCTCAGGCATGCAAGGCAAGAGCTCTACCACTGAGCCACCTTCCCAGCCCCTATACCTGAGCTTTTTGCTCAAGGCTAAGTCTCTACCACCATTTGAGCCACAGCTCCACTTTGTTTGTTTGGTTTGTTTTTTTTTTTTTTTTTTTTTTTTTGGTAGTTACAGATAAGAGTCTCATACTTTCTTGCCATGGCTGGCTTCAAACCACAATCTTCAGATCTCAACCTCCTGAGTATCTAGGATTACAGTCCTTAGCTGCCAGCACCTGGCAGAAAGAAACTTTTAAAGGTGGTAGAGATAGTTTAATGATTCTGACCATAGCGGCTGGGAAGGTGGCTCAGTGGTAAGTGCTTGCCTTGCATATATGAAGCCCTGAGTTCGATTCCTCAGCATCACAAAAGCAGAAAAAGCCGAAAGTAGCACTGTAGAAGTGGCACTGTACCTCAAGTAATAGAGCCCTAGCCTATTCAGCTGAAGAGCTGAAGGAGAGTGCCCAGGCCCGGAGTTCAGGACCCATGACTGACAAAAAAAAAAAAAAAAGATTCTAAGCATGCTCACAAGTGTATAGTTATCTTCATAACCAAGTTGCATACATTAAATATGCATAACTTTTTTATTATACAGCAGTTTTTAAAACTTTACTTCCATATTTATTTTATTTGTTTGTTTGTTTGTTTATTTAATTATTTGTTGTCGGTAATGGGGCTTGAGTGCTATCCCTCAGCTCTTCAGCTCAAAGCGAGCATTCTACCACTTGAGCTACAGCACCACTTCCAGTTTTCTGGTGGTTAATTAGAGATAAGTTTCATGGCCTTTCCAGCCCAGGCTATCTTTGAACCATGATCCTCAGATCTCAGCCTCCTGAGTAGCTAGGAGTACAGGCGTGAGCCACTGGCGCCCGGCACCTGCATATTTTCTTTTTAAAAAATCTACAAGAAAAAATTCTTAGCCCTACCAATTTTCTGTTAATGGCAGATGGCTTTACCAAGCCATGTGTGTTTTGTGCTGCCCTCTAGTGGTTATTATGCTTCATAGTATGCCCAGGTGTAAAAGGGAAACCCACTCTTAAGTCATCTAAAGGTAATTACAGAAAGGAGAGTATTATTAGTTCATTGAATCTTATAATTGACTGAACAGTGACAAAAAAAAGCAAGAGAAAACTTTCTACACTGATTACTCAAACATTAGTAATACATCTACAAATGTACTGCCCATTTTTAGATAAGTTGAAAATACTTTAGTCCTTCACCCCATAGGAATTCTCAAGAAATGTACTCATTCCCTCACTTATGAAATGATAGGCCCCCTACACATCCCCCTATATATCACCTACGTATAATAACAACTTTTAAAAAGTTTTTTAAAAGATTTGAGCCATATAAAGTCATCAGAGTTTAACTAGGTTTGAGTTTTCAAACAAGCTATATTTCCGACTGCATTGAATTTTATGGGCTTGTTTAAACTGCCAGGCAGTATCACTAAATACCAAGTCGTTAATATTCAGCGACTGAATGCTTGTATACTCAGTGTGAAATGTTGAATAAAGTAAAAGCACCTGAGTTTCACTGGGTTTGGTTTTCCAAAAAATAAAATAAGATCCCTGAACCAAGTACATACAAGGAAAGCATAAAAACAGCCCAGGCCAGAAAATCTGTGAGACTCCTATCTCCAATTTAACCAGAAAAAGGCAAAAGTGGAGTTGTGGCTCAAGTAATAGAGTACTTAAGATACATAAAATACATTAAATATATAAAATAAATTTTAAAATACACTCAAAACCGAAAGAATTTTATAGAAATATTAATTAATTAAAATCAGACAAAAAATTTAAAAAACACTAGTGCTTTGACATTTTATAGAAAGCAATAATGTAGTCTCATACATAAGTCTTGGAGTTTTAGAGTTTTTGTTTTTCTTTTTGTAGGTGGGTATGTGGTATTGAGGTTTGAACTGGAGGCCTCACACTAACCTTACATGGAAGTCACTTTAGCTACACCTCCAGCCCCACTTGGAAATAATCTTGAGAGACTTTTGTGCCAGGGCTAGCAAGATCCTCCAGGACTCAATCTAGTGAGTAGATAGGTTTACAGACATGAGCCATGAGCTCATACCAATGATATTTCTTAAAATAAGAATCTAGGCCAGGTGCCAGTGGCTCATGCCTGTAATCTTAGCTACTCAGGAGGCTGAGATCTGAGGATCAAGGTTCAAATCCAGCCCAGGCTGCAAAGTCTGTGAGACTCTTATCTCCAATAAATCACCAGAAAACCAGAAGTGGTGTTGTGGCTCAAGTGGTAGAGCGCTCACCTTGAGCTGAAGAACTGAGGGATAGCGCCCAGACCCAGAGTTCAAGCCCCATGACCAATCAGAAAGAATTAATTAATTAAGAATCTAGTTAGCAAATCTAAGAAAGCATACAATTCTGAGTTTTTAGTGAAAGGCTGCATCAGAGGAATTCATGTTATCAGTCCCATCCTGGGAATCTTATCACCAAGGAAACTAACTGCTCAAGAGAAGTCTGGAGGCCAACATTGGCTGAGAGAAACACAGTCCCTGCTTGATCTTCCAAGTATCCATTTATCTTTCCCCAAAATTCCTCCTCTCCCCTAAGTGTCTCCCCCAAAGAAGAGGATGTATATCATTTTACATCTCATTGGGTTTGGGGTGTAGGTTTTATAATAATAAATTTTTAAGAAAAATTACCTTTTTTGGGGGGGCAGGGAGGACTGGGTGGGGGGGGTGAGGGGAGGATGGGAAGGGGTGGGAAGGGGAAACAAAGGAGGAGGCTACAATGCTTGATAAGAAATGTACTCATCTTACCCATGTAATTGTAACCCCTCTGTACAGTATTTTCACAATAAAAAAAAGAAAAATTACCTTTTCTCTTGTAAAAATAAACAAATATTTTAGCCAAGGGCTGTTAGCTTACAACTATAATGCTAGTAACTCAGGAGGTGGAGATGAGAATCATAATTTTGTTTTGTTTTGTCGGTTGTGGGCCTGAATTCTGAGCCTGAGCACTGTCCCTCAGCTCTCCAACTCAAGGCTAGCACTCTACCACAGCGCCACTTCCAGCTTTTTCTGCTTACGTGGTGCTGAGGAATTGAACCCAGGGCCTCATGCATGCAAGGACAAGCACTCTACCACTGAGCCACCTTCCCAGCTCCATAAATTATATTCTTTTTTTTGGGGGGGGGGTCCAGTTGTGGGGCCTGAACTCTGGGCCTGGGCACTGTCCCTCAGCACTTCAGCTCAAGGTGAGTGCTCTACCACTTGAGCCACAGTGCCACTTCTGGCTTTTTTTTTCTGTTTATGTGGTGCTGAGGAATCAAACCCAGGGCCTCATGCATGCAAGGCAAGCGCTCTACCACTGAGCCACCTTCCCAGCCCGAGAATCATAATTTGAAGCCAGTTAAGCAAACAAATTAAATTACAGAGACTCTTCTCGACGAATTTTTGACCAGCCAAAAGTCAAAAGTGGAAGTGTGGTTCAAGTGGCAGAGTGCCAACATTGAGCAAAAAAGCCAAGCACAAGAGCACAAGACCTTGAGTTCGAGCCTCAGTACTAGAAAATAATAAATAAATGTGTGTGCACATGAATGTGCATAAGCACACTAGTCCCAAAGCTTGAGTTTAGGGCCTGGGCACTGTCCCTGAGTTTTTGCTGAGAGTTGGTGCTCTACCACTGAACCACATCTCCACTTTTGGCTTTTTGGTGGTTAATTAGAAATAAGAGTCTCAGGGGTTTGTTTGCCCAAATTCTATTTGACTGCTTCAAATAGAAATCCTCATTTCTCAGCCTCCTGAATAGCTAAGTCTACTGGTGTAAGCTACCAGTACCCATATGTTGTAGCTTTTAAATCATACTAGAAGAATATTTAAATATCTCTTTAAAATGTAACCCAAGAAGTCAATTTGAAAGGATTACTATACTCTGATTACAACTTTTATGATATTCTAGGAAAAGTAAAATTATGGAAACAGAAAACAGATCTGTAGTTTGCAGAGATTATTCAAGAGGGAAGGATAAATAGGTGGAAGGAATGTAAAAGAATTTGGAGTACAGTGATTCTGTTCTGTATGACACTGAAGTGGTAGAAGCCTATCAGAAAAATTATCAAGACTAATAAAATGCACATCAAGAATGAGCCCTAGAGGCTGGGAAGGTGGCTCAGTGGTAGAGTGCTTGCCTCACAGGCATGAGGCCCTGGGTTCTATTCCTCAGCACCACATAAACAGAAAAGGCCAGAAGTGGAACTGTGACTCAAGTGGTAGAGTGCTAGCCTTGAGCTGAAGAGCTCAGGGACAGCACCCAGGCCCAGAGTTCAAGCTCTAGACTGACAAATTAATTAATTAATTAATTAATTAATTAATTAATAAAAGAATGAGCCCCAGCTAGGCATCAGTGGCTCACACCTGTAATCCGAACCACTCAGTAAGCTAAGATCTGAGGATCACAGTTAAAAGCTAGCTCAGGCAAGAAAGTCTGTGAGATTCCATTTAAACACCAAAAAAGCCAGAAGTATAGCTGTGGTTCAAGTGATAGAGTGCTAGCCTTGAGCTAAAACTCTCAGGGACAGTAGTCAAGCCTTAGGCATTAAAAGAAAAAAAAAAAAAAAAGATGAGCCTCATGTGGGGAACAGATGGCTCATGCTTTTAATCCTACCTGCTTTGGAGCTTGAGTTTTGAGGATCAAAATTTGAAGCCAGTTCAGTCAGAAAAGTATGTACAACTCTTATCTCCAATTAAGGAACAGAAAGCTAGAAGTAGCCCAGCACTGGTGGTTCATGTCTGTAATCCTAGCTCCTCGGGTGGTTGAAATCTGAGGACTGTGGTTTGAAGCCAGCCTGGGCAGAAAAATTCATGAGACTCTTGTCTCCAATAAACTCCAAAAAAAGTCAAAATGGTACTGTGATGCAAGTGGTAGAGTGCTAGCCTTGACTAAAAAGAAGCTTAGAAACAGTGCCCAGGGCCTGTTCAAGTCCTAGGACAAAAGAAAAAAAAACTATAAGTTGAGGTATGGATCAAGTCAGAGTGTCAGCATTGAGCAGAAAAGCTAAGCAAGAGCATGAAGCACTGAGTAAAGGTCCCAATACTGGCAAGAATAAAATAAAATTAGCCCCAATGAAATATATGAACTTTCAATGGTAATAATAAGTCAGTGTAGTTCATCAATTATAAAAAATGACCCATTCTGCCACAAAATGTGATGATGGGGGAGGGTGGAAATAAGGCAAGGAAAGAAGTATATAGGAATAACCTTATGCTTCCCATTTTTTTTCCATAAACTCAAAACTGTTCTAAAACAAAAAGTCTATTTTAATTTTTTTTCTTTTTTGGTCAGTCATGAGGCTTGAACTCTGGGTCTGGGTGCTGTCCCTCAGTTCTTCAGCTCAAGGCTAGTGCTCTACCACTTGAGCGACAGTGCCACTTGCTATTTTTTAAATATTTTTAAATGTAACTTAACTATTGGCCAGAGCTGCATAGTCACATTCACTTTGCCCTGGGCAATGCCAGAAAACCAGATAAATTTTCCACAAGGCCTGCTACAGAGAAATAGTGTATAGACCAAAATTCTTCTCATTGTCCACCAGGCCCACTCTGGCACCTCATCCAGCACCTTCTCTTCCCTTCTCTGCTATCAGGAACAGATAGTTTAGGGAAAATACAGTAGCTGGAAAAGTCTGTAAGATCTTGGCAACAATTCAAGCAGCCCCTGAGAAAACAATACCCAAAGGAATCCTGTTCTCCCAGGCCTAATCTCAAAACAAAGTTGTTTAAACATATTAAAAGAGAAACTTAAAGAAGAAAAGTTGTTAACAGAAGAACCTGGGATCCCCAGGCACTATTTTAGGACCTTGTTCAGTAGCTCAGCCTTGGTTGATAGGACTTGGGGGGCCCATGAGAGCCAATTAGAGAAGGAAGTCAGAGTGAGGGAAGGGAGATGTGATTCCACCAACTTCCAATTAAAAGTAAGTGGAAGCCATAGCACCATGGGACAGTGACTCAGAGTATTACATCAGCCAAGTTTCAGAATCAGCTCCCTGAGCAAAGTGGGGAAGGGAGGAAGATGAGGGAGGGAAGCAGAGGCAGCCCACACTCTGGCAAGCTTCCACTTCCATCCCCAGTGCATAGCATCTGACAATTAGGACATAACTGGTGTCTCTTAATTGATCATCTAGAAAACCCCAACTGGCTGTGGCAGAACATGAAAAAAACACCTTATAGAGTTAGCCAGGGGTCTTGCTTATGTCAAGCAAGACCCTTGACTTTGTGTAAAACAATAAACTTCCATGACTAACTCTCTCCATCCTGGAGGATGTTTTCCAAGCATGTTTACAAACCCTAATTGATAGGTTTTTCACAAAATCACTGTCTCAGGTTAGTACTAGCGGTTCTACTAGGAATCTAAAGAACTTTAAAAAGTCAATGCTGTGATTTAAGACACCTGCCAAAGATCACACAGGGCCTGAGCACTGTTCCTGTAGCTTTTTCCACTCACTCAAAGTTAGCACTCTACTATTCATGCCACACCTCCATTTTTAGCTTTTTGGTGATTAATTAAAGATAAAATTCTCACAGACTTTGCTGCCTGGATCTGGCTTCAAACATGATCCTCCTTCAAACATGATCCTACTGAGTAGCTAGGATTATAGGTGTGAGCTACCAGTAGCCTAGCTCAGCACACAAGCAGTGTGTGTTTATATTTATATATTTTTAAACAATACTGACTATGAGTATATATGCACAGAATGTCTCTGGAAGAAAGGAAGAAAATGAAAACATTATTCCAGTGAGAGTATTTAGGGGCTCAGAAGAAAAAAATGAGGATTCTCCTATCATACTTCGGGGTTTTTTTAACTTTTCAATTTTATACCATTGAGTATATAGTTTCTGTAATAAAGTGAAAAGTTACAATTAGAAGATAGAAAAACACAATCTAATTCTGTCACAGTATAAGGAGCATCCCCAATGTAGGGTAAGAAGCCAGAGGAGTTTTCTTTCTCTTGTGTCTTATGCCTCACCTGTCATCCCCATCCACACAGACAAGCCCCCAGATTCCTATGAAGACGTTCTCCATGATTGCCTGGAAAGAGGAAACTGGGACCCCAAGGGTCCAGTTTGAGGCTTTCTGAATCACCTCTATTTTATGTCCTTTTTCATGAAAGCATGTAAATCAGCTCTATGCATGCCAGTCAGAACAAAATGGGACATTGGCTGATAGGTAGAGTGATCCTAAGAACATGATTCTGATTTATAAAATAAAAATGTAGGGCTGGGAAGGTGGCTCAGAAGTAGAGAGCTTGCACTGCATGCATGAGGCCCTGGGTTCGATTCCTCAGCACCACATAAGCAAAAAGAAAAAAGCCAGAAGTGGCGATGTGGCTCAAGTGGTAGAGCGCTCACCTTGAGCTGAAGAGCTGAGGGACAACGCTCAGGCCCAGAGTTCAGGCCCCACGACCAGACCCAAAAAAAGAAAAAAGAAAAAGAAAAGAAAAATGCAATTTTTGTACAATTATCTTAGGAAAATAGAAAAGTTAATACTCAAGAGCTGAGGGACAGCACCCAGGCCCAAAGTTCAAGCCCCACGACCGGACCCCCCCCCAAAAAAAAAAGAAAAGTGAACACTCTAGCATAAAGGATCAAAACTAGAAAGCATGAAGGCCACCCCGTGGTTCTTCCATATTCGGTGATCTGGCAGGTCCTGGACAGAAGAGGAGGAACATCCATTTGAGAAGAGTACTAAGGGAGGTTTCTTGGCCTAAGAAGCCACTTCTCCATATAACATGACACTTGACACAGAAGGAAAGGGATAACCAGCAGCCAGTGACTAAACCTATAATCCTACTCAAGAGGCTGAGATCTGAGGATTCCAGTACAAAGTCAGCCCAGGCAGAAAATCCATGAGACCCCAATTGACCAGCAAAAAGCTGGAAAGGAGGTGTGGCTTGAGTGGAGGAGCACCAAGATAGAGCACAAGACCCTGAGTTCAAGTCCCAGTACTGAAAGAGACTAGTTTCATACATTTAGAGAAGTTAAAATTAGCTGATAGAACTTTGAATGAAATCACTTCTCAGCCTGCTCTGTGTTGACATTGAATCTATAAATCATTGTGGGTGCTGTCTTTTAGCTTTTTCACTCTATTATTTGCACTACAGCTCCTTTTCTGGCTTTTTTGGTGGTTATCTAGAGATAAGAGTCTCACAAACCTGTAATCCTAGCTACTCAGGAGGCTGAGGCCTGAGGATCATGGTTCAAAGCCAGCCCAATCAGGAAAAGCCCATGAGACTCTTATCTCCAATAAACCACCAGAAAACTGGAGTGGTACTGTGGCTCAAGTGGTAGAGCTCACCCTAAGCTGAAGAGCTGAGGGACAGCATCCAGGCCCAGAGTTCAAGCCCCATGACTGACTTAAAAAAAAGAGTCTCACATACTTTCCTGTCCAGACTAGTTTTGAACCTCAATCCTCAAGTCTCAGCCTTCTGAGTAGCAAGGATTGCAGGCATGAGCCACTTGCACCTGGCTCTCTTCACCTTCTTTTCTCTCAAAGCTTTCCTGTCACACTTTTAACTTCCAGTCATTTCCATGTACCATCATAGCTCAGTACTTCTACACAAGTGCTGACTTCTGCTTCTGTTGTCTTGACTTCCACAGTACTAACTTAATCCTTCTCCTTAATCCTGCTCCAACATTAACTTGATACCAGACCTTTCCTGCATATACTATTATGGTCTATCAAAGGTAGACTTTGACATGTCTGTGCGTGTACCCTGAACACACTATGACATTGCATTCCAATTACTTGTCTGTCTCCTGTAGAATTCTCACCTTTCAAATCATGGTTTCTAGTTTAATACCTGATACAAGTACTCAACAAATGTACATAGAACCAATGAATGATCCCTGAAAGAATACTAATTTCCATAGTATCCTCCTATGTTAGCCATCAAACAAAAGAAGCAACTACCAGAACAGGAAGTCTGTTACTAGGCTAGATTTATACAGATGTACACAATGTTCAGAACACAAAGAATGAATTCTTTTTGCCTTCTTTGTGTGTGTGTGCTGGTACTGGGGCTTAAACTCAGAGCTTATGCACTGTCCCTTACCTTTTTTACTCAAGGCAGGCAATCTTCCACCTAAACCACAGATCCACTTTTGGATTTTTGGTAGTTAATTGGAGATAAGAGTCTCACAGACTTTCCTGTTCAGGTTGGTTTGGAACTGCGATCCTCAGATCTCAGCCTCTTGAATAGCTAGCATTTCAGGTTTGAGCCACCAGTGCCCAGCCCCTGTTATCATTCCCTAAATGTTATTTCCCTTAATTTTAAATACATTTTTTCTCAGTTTGGGATGCCATTTTTTATACTTGACATCAAATCTGTAAATAGCTAACAAAGTTGCAAATGAAAATTTAAAATAAAGAAAAATAATACTATCAGATTTTTTTAAAAGGCCACTTAACAAAACTCACTAAAAGCTGTTGAATAAAAGGAGTGGGGTGATGAAAAAGTAAGAGCAATTAAACGGATCAATCTGATTAAAACATATATGTTATAGGGCCGGGAAGGTGGCTCAGTGGTAGAGTGCTTGCCTTGCATGCATGAGGCCCTGGGTTTGATTCCCCAGCACCACATAAGCAGAAAAAGCCAGAAGTGGTGCTGTGACTCCACTGGTAGAGTGGTAGCCTTGAGCTGAAGAGCTGAGGGGCGGCCCCCAGGCCCAGAGTTCAGGCCTCAGGACTGACAAAAAAAAAAAAAAACACATATATGTATATATCCAAGTAAAACTGCTTTGAGCAATTAACATTCACTTTGAAAAAAAGACAGACAGCATGAGGGTAAAAATGGTTCTGTCCAGATGTGTGTACTAGTGAGTAGACACAGAAAGTTGAAACAGGAAAAATATGGTGATAATAGCTTATGTACAAGTGTGAAAACACAATGGAGTGGAAGAAGATTGAAAAAAAGGGATGAACCTGATCAAGTTGTATGCATATAAGGATATGTCAACATTTCCTGACTTATAAAACAGTAACTAATGTGCACACCTTAACAATAATAAAATTATGTATTTTTTATTTTAAAAAAAAGTCAGAGATACTCAGCAGGATGATATCTGAGGACTGGGGATCAAAGCCAGTCTAAGTAGGAAAGTCTGTGAGACTTTTATTTTCAATTAACCAACAAAAAGGTATAAGTTCCTCAAGTGGTAGAGCAGAAGCTTTGAACAAAAAAAACCAAAGGATAGCAACTAGATCCTGAGTTCAAGCCTCAATATGAGCATAAACAAATATTTTTTTTTAATGAGCAAGCTGGGCCTATTAACTCACCTGGAGGCTGAAATCCAGCCAGCCCAGGCAGAGACGCTCATGAAACTGCATCTCCAAAAGTACAGGAAAAGAAAAAAAGAAAAAGTACAGAAAGCTATTCAAGAGACTAAGATCTGAGGACCACAGTGTGAAGTCAGATTCATGTCCATTTAACCACTAAAAATATCAAATGGTTCAGCATTAGCCTTCAGCACAAAAGTAGGACAGTTCAAGCCCTGAGTTCAAGACCACAACAAAAATTTTAAAAAATAAAAAAAAAAGATGCTCTGATATATGTAGACTTCAGATTGCTACATCGTTTCCGGAAGAACTAAACTGATTGGCAGTCTAAATGTCAATCTCAGAATTAATGCATCTTACAACTATTTGAATCTTATTCACAAGATCTTTTTCTCACTGTACCAAGTGTAGCTGCTACCTACCCCAAACCTGGCAGCCCCTTTATGAGCTTCCTTCCATTACTTAGTCTGTATTAGATTACAAGAACATTCCAATTTAGAAATTTGTAAGGAATGAAAAAGGGAATGGAGACATCACTAGAACTCTACTTTATTCTTAGGACAGAATTGGTCATTTAATGAAACGTGATCCTCTACAGAAAAAAAAAAAAAAAAAAAAACAGGCTCTTTGGGACATAGAACAATTCAAACTTTTTTGTTTGTAAAAAGTTCTCCACTCAGAAATCCCGTGTGTGGGTAAACACAGCCAATGCTTTGTTTAGAGATATTCAAGGCTGATTCTGAACATCTGTGTTCACATTTTTTAGTCTGGAAATGTTTTCAATCTAACTAGAGGATTAATGCTCAACATATCATTCTTCACTAGTCTAAGCAACAAGTTATAACAAAAAGTAATCTTAAATCAACTGATGCCAGATATAGGACTCTCATTCATTGTACCCAATGTAGATAGTAATCATTACCTTAGAAAGAATGTACAATTCCTAAAGCAGAGTGGTTGTTTTCCATAGCTTCAGGAGTAATTTCCTTATGGTGAATTGCAGACTCATTACCATTCCATTGAATGATCCATCAAATCACAACTAAAAATAACAGAGAGCCATGTGGGCCTCCAGCACTTGGGAGGATAAGGCAAGAAGATTGTGATTTTTTTTCTTTTTTTTTTTTTTGGTCAGTTGTGGGGGCTGAACTCTGGGCCTAGGCTCTGTCCCTCAGCTCTTCAGCTCAAGGATACCACTTGAGCCACAGAGCCACTTCCTGCTTTTTTCTGTTTATGTGGTGCTGAGGAATTGAACCCAGGGTCTCATGCATGCAAGGCAAGCACTCTACCACTGAGCCAACTTCCCAGCCTGAAGATTGTAATTTTGAGGCTATAGTAGAGAACATAACAAGACCCTGTCTTGATAAGCCAACCAAAAAACCAAGAACAAAAGTGGACAGGGAGCATTAAAAAGACTTGCCCACTGACAGCAGAGGCATCCAAGGGCTTCCATGGTTATCAGCAATGTTCTAGTTTTTAAGGCAGGTGGATATTCCATAGATATTCTAATTACTCTTTAAGCCATAAATTTTGCAAACTTATTTGTGCATTCTGCTTCTCTAGTTATATCCACTGATCTTTTTTTTTTTAATCTCTGGCCCTATGTAGAATATGTCAAAAAGAATCTGTCCAAAATCATCTCAGGACTTCAGTAACAGCTATTATACCTAAAGCTCTCCACCCTCATTCCCTAAATTTCTTTCAGCAATTTTTCAAGATAAATTTATAACCCACATAAGTTCCTGTTTGCTATTTTATGTCAATAGACTTCAAAATCTACACCTAAGGGCTAGAAGCATGGCTCAAGAGGAAGAGCACCTGCCTCCCAATTTCTAAGTTCAAACCCCAGCACTATAAAAATAAAATAAGGCTATACCCAAAACTGAATCAAAGTCTCCATATATGGCCTCATGGACAGTATTGTGTTAAAAATCCTCTCTGACTGCCCTAGTTACCTTGATGTAGCCCAGGAAAAGTGTTTTGTCAAATTGTTTCACATTGAACTTATATATGAAAATACCTAGTTTCATTTATGTTGTTAAAGATACACTTCAAGAAATTAAGTCTTTCAGGGGGCTGAGAAGGTGGCTCGGTGGTAGAGTGCTTGCCTAGCATGCATGAGGCCCTAGGTTAGATTACTCCCCACCACATAAACAGAAAAAGCTGGAAGTGGTGCTGTGGCTCAAGTGGTAGAATGCTAACCTTGAGCTAAAGAGCTGAGGGACAGCGCCAGGCCCAGAGTTCAAGCCCCATGACCCCAAGACTTACCAAAAAAAAAAAAAAAGAAAGAAAAAGAAATTAGCAGGACCAAAAGGAAAAGATTTCAAAGTATCATCTTGTTAGATTCAGCCCTTATAACTTCTTTAGATAATCTGATAGTTACTGTCACCTATTCTCTGAGGAGTCCTCTGGATTTTACACTGTATAATTTGTCTTTTTTGTGCCAGTCCTGGTGTTTGAACTCAAGGCCTCAGCACACCACTTGAACCACACTGTCAGAGGCATCGACCCACGTAACCCCATCGGAGCTCCTGTGTGCCATGAGGGTGCATGCAGGAATGCATTCCTCTGGGGGAGGAAGGGACACCCCTTCCTCCATGTGGAGCAAAGGTTCTGCTCCCAGCGCCAGACTCAGGTAATGGTTGGCAATGGTTGGCGGGAAGTGCCATTTGTGCTTCATCTAGTTAACCCTGTAGAACAATGCCTCCAGACCCCCTTTGTGTACTCACCTGTGCTTTACCTACTTTTACAACCTTGATTACTGGAACTGCACATTTGATGACAAAAGGATTAGTTTTTCCAGTTTACTGACTTAAACTCTCATTGTCTGTATTCCCATAAAACTGTTTAAGATTAACTCCCTGCCCCTGACTGAAGATTTACTTCTCCTGCTTGTGTGCTGTATATAAGAATGTGATGTTTCAATAAACTTTGTCTATACCAGCATAGTATGGTCCCTTTCTGCCTACCAGACATTGTGTTCCCAGATTCCTCTGTGTGAACAGCAACACCACACCTCCACTTCTGGATGGGTTTTTTGTGTTTGAACTCAGAGCCTGGACACTATCCCTCAGCTTCTTTACTCAAGGCTGGGATCTACCACTTGTACCAAAGCTCCACTTTAGGCATTTTGCTGGTTAACTGGAGATAGACAGTCTCACAGACTTTTCTGTCTGGGCTGGCTTAGAACCATGATCCTTAGATCTCAGCCTCCTGAGTAGCTAGTATTACAGTCATGTACCACCAGTGCCCAGCCATTCTTTATAGATTTCCATCAATGATACCAAAGTCACTGAACAAGAGCTACTAAGGACCCAGGACAAAGACCTGAGATACATCACTAGAAGTCTTCTAAACACATTAATATCTTACAGTATTCCACTGGTTATTATCTTGTATTTTCCTATTTTCCATAGCATTTTAAGAGAAACTACTATAAAATGCACCATTAGAACATAAAGAAACTGAATAGCTAGGTCTGGGGATACTACTATAATACTCCTTAAACTTGAACCATTCTGAGGTCTATTTATGGGATGACAGAAGTAGACAGTACAGCATAGATAAGCCCAGTGCTTGTGGCTCACACCTGCAATCCTAGCTACTCAAGAGACAGTGATCTGAGGATACTGGTTTGAAGGCAGCATGGGCAGAAAAATCTGTGAGACTCTTATCTCCAACTAACCAACAAATATCCTAAAGTACAGGTATGGCATCAAGTGTCAAGAGTGCCAGCCTTGAGCAAAAAAGGAAGAGCACCCAGGCATTGATTTCAAACCCCACTACACACATACACATACACACACACACACACACACACACACACACACACACACACACACACACACACACACTCTCTCTCTCTCTCTCTCTCTCTCTCTCTCTCTCTCTCTCTCTCTCTCTCTCTCTCTCTCTCTCTCTCTCTCTCTCTCTCTCTCTCTCTCTCTCAGAGGGACTTTCTGGAGCCAGGGACTGTATGTATGCCAGATTTTAACTGAGAAATAAATAAACTTTTTTTAAAGAATACAAAAGTATTCTTAACCAAAAAGAGAGAGAGAGGGGGAGCGGGGAAGGGAGAGAGAAACTACTCCAATTCACTGAAGAAATCCTGAAACCAAGAATCCAAGTCTATAGAGAATAAAGCAGACCAAACTATAGAGCCTTTTTTTGTCCAAACAACTTTAATTCTGTTCTAACTCCAAAGAGGTTAGAATCTTAAAAATGAAAAATTGGTCATAAAACCATTTAAATATCAAGCCTCCACCCTTAACAATAAATACTTAACTGATATATACACGTACATTAAGACTTGGGAAGAAGACAAAAACAGAAATTGGGGATTCTGTCCCATGGCAAGATCCCAAACTTCTACCGAATCTGTGCTCCCTTCTTAAAACAGAGAGCAGAGACAGCACAGACCTATCAGAGAAAGTGCAGCTCTGGCAGAGCTAGAACATGATGAGAGAAAGAAAAGACACAGGTATCTCACAGGGCAGAGGAGAGACAGCCCCACACAACACACAACCCTCTTCTCCCCTAGCCCAGATGCGTCATTGGTGGATGTTGCTGGTCCAGCAGCTGAGTGCTTCAAGGTTGACTCCTGCCTCCATTCTCTTCTCCACATGCATGTCAGGAAGATCATTCACACTTTGGTCTTGAGGCCACTGTAGCAGCAGCCTGGCTACTGGAGCCCTGAGGCTTTCCATTCACCACCAACAGGAGGGGCGTCTCCACACGAATGCTGGAAAAGGAGTAGTCCTATGAAAGACACATACACCAAGGTTTATTAGAAGGTCCTAGGTACAGAATTATACCAACTGCAACTTTCTCCCCTGCTCTCCCCTTACCTCCATCTGACATTAGAGGAAACTGAACTGACAAAGACTGAGTTTTCAGTTCTCACAAAGGAAACCCAGGTCTGTTAGGGTAGTAACAGTGCAACTACAAATGAGAGAAAAGCCAAGTGCCGGTGGTTCATAACTGTAATTCTAGCTACTGAGCAGGTTGACATATGAGGATTGCAGTACTAAGCCAGCCCATGAAGGGATGTTTTTAAGACTCTTATCTACAATTAACTCCAAAAAATCCAGAAATAGAGCTATGGTTCAAGTGATAGAGTGTTAGCTAGCACTGAACAGAAAAGCTCAGGAACAGTGCCCAGGCCCTGAATTCAAGCCAGAGGATGGGGAGAAAAATTAAAAAGGGACAGGTCTGTGATTCAAGAAAAGCAAGTACCCCTCATAGATCTACCCTTCCCCACAATACCTACTGATACATAATTAAAAATAGATGCTACACAACCAGAACTAGAGGATACTGTGGACAAATGTAGACCCGGTGATTTAAAGGCCTAAATTCATTTGCTAAACATAAATTTAAAGTTAACTCTCCTTTTTACAGCAAGAGAAGGAAACAGACTCTGTAATGGCATGTCGATGTTTTCTTCATAATAAGGAAGACACCCACTCACTTTACTAGTCCAAACACCTAAGTTGTAAAACAGGTTACTAAAAGATCTTCACCCAAAATACTGTTCCAATGACAATGACAGGAAAACAAATGATTGCCAAAAATTAATTTTAGCTGAGTGCCAGTGGCACTCAGAAGGCTGGGACCTGAGGATCTTGGTTCAAAACCAGCCCAGGCAACAAAGCTCATGTAATTCTTATCTCCAATTAACCAGTAAAATGCCAAAATGGAGCTCTGACTCAAGTGGTAAAGTGCCATCCTTGAGGGACAGCACTCAGGCCTTAAGGGACCATGTCAAGTCCTTAGTTCAAGCCCCAGTATTGGCACCAACAATAATAATAATAATAATAGATCTGGGCACAGGTGGCTTGATTACAGTTCAAAGCAGCCCCATGATAAGAGTCCATGAGACTCATCTCCAATTAACTACTTAAAAGCCCAAAGTAGAGCTGTAACTCAAATGCAGACAGTCAGCCTTCAGCACAAATGCTCAGGGACAACACCCAGGCCCTGGGTTCAAGCCCTAATACTGGAAAATAATAATAATAAAAAATTTATCGAGTCCTAAGTGATAGAATATTGACAAGTGAGAAAAATGGCAATCTATAAATGAAAGATAATAAACATATAATATTAAGCCTCCAAAAATGCTAAAGAAGCCGGCACCAATGGCTCACACTTGTAGTCCTAGCTACCCAGGAGGCTGAGATCTCAGGATCATGATTCAAAGCTAGCCTGTGCAGGAAAACTGTGAGACTCTTACCTCCAATAAACCACCAGAAAACCAGAAGTGGTACTGTGGCTCAAGTGGCAGAGCGCTAGCCTTAAACTGAAGAGCTGAGGGACAGTGCCCAGGCCCAGAGTTCAAGCCTCACGACTGACCATTGCAACAATGAGATGTACAAGTTGTTATGTCGAAAAACGAACTTTACAACTTTGGTTGGGGGGGGAGGGATGGGGGGTATGGGAAGGGATGGGAAAGGGAAACAAAGGAGGAGGCAACAATGCTTGATAAGAAATGTTCTCATTATCTTGCCCATGTAATTGTAACCTCTCTACGGTATTTTCACAATTTAAAAAAAAAGAAAAAATGCTGAATAAATTACTGATGCTATATTTTTCATGCAAAATCAGTAATGTTTTTGTTTTGTTCTGGGGTGTTTTTGCCAATCCTGGACTTGAACTTAAGGCCTAGATGCTGTCCCTGAGCCTCTTTGTGCTCAAGACTAGTGCTCTACCACTTGAGCCACAGTGCTACTTCCAGCTTTTTCTGAGTAGTTTACTGGAGATAAGAATCTCACAGCTGGATGCTAGTAGCTCATACCTGTGATCCTAGCTACTCAGGAGGCTGAGATCTGAGGATCGCAGTTCAAAGCCATCCAGCAGGAAAGTCTGTGAGACTCTCATTTCCAATAAACTACTTAGAAAAGGCTGGAGGTCATGCTGTGGCTCAAGTGATAGAACACTACTAGCCTTGAACAGAAGAGGCTCAGGGATAGTACTTAGGTCCTGAGTTCAGGCCCCAGAATTGGCAAAAAAAAAAGTCTCACAGATAATTTAAAAGAATGCAAAACATGTAAAAACATGGGAAATGTTCACAAATACTTAAATATTTTAATGATTTAATATACATGTATGTACACATATTTTTGAAAAAGCAAGACTCGTAGGGTACATTACATACCAAAGAATTCACAGTAGTAAAAGCTAAGTGATATTATTCCAGTCTAATTTTTTTTGCCTACTAGTCATTTCCTTTTATAGTAAATTATATCAACATCCATCTATATATATTCACACTAAAGTATACAAGCATCATACACAAACACTTACATGTATCAATTACTCGTCTGCCTTTTTTTAAAGGCAGATAAGCTTAAGCCAGGCACTGGTGGCTCACTCCTACAATCCTCATCAGGAAGCTGAGATCTGAGAACTGCAGTTCAAAGCCAGTCCAGGCAGTAAAGTCCATGAGATTTTTGTCTCCAATGAACCACCAAAAAGCTGGAAGGGGGGGGGGGGGGGAGGGGGGCTGTGTCTCAAGTGACAGAGCATTGGACTTGAGCAAAAATAGCTAAGGGATAGCACCCAGACCCTAAATTCAAATCCCAGTACCACACACACACAAAAAAATCTTAGTTCCACTAGCCATTACTCACTCACCTTTCCCTTATGCTGAATTCGATGAAGCCGAAGGCTGGGCTCAGGAATGGCGACAGAGTCCCCAATGAGCACTCCCCAGCTCTGTACCATATTATACACCATCACTGCATAGCATGGTCCATCAGAATCTACTACACCAAATGTGCTGCGTTAAAGTAAGGTAGAGAGAGAGGAAAGATATGTGGATAGGAACAAACACAAACAGAGGCCTAAAAACATGGCAAAATAAACATGCTTTTTCAGTCACTTAGACAATCCACAACAGGTACCATCATTTATTTTATATATATATACACATATGAGTCCTCATTTGTCTTAGGTATATCTTTAGAAACACTCACTTGGCTCAATAATCTGTCACTCAGCTAAAAACTTAGGACACAAGCATTCTGTGGCTGTCTCACAAAAAAAAAAAAATTTCATTTGAATTATACTGTAGGTAGAAACAGTATTACTGGCTTAACCAAACCCTCAAATCATCACTGTAAATTTAGCTTCCATAAACTTTCACTGAATTTTACAATAGGATGCCAATCCAACTACGAATGACCTACAATCTAGCAGAAGACAACAGAACCATCCCTTGGGCTGAAATACAGCTCAGGCAGAGTGCTTGCTTTACATATGCCAAGTCAAGAGTTTGATCCCCAGCACTGCAAGAAGAAAATTAGTTAATATCACTAACAGTCCTGTGGGATGGTTACTCAAACAGCTTTTTCTTCTTTGTGCTGAATTCAGTGAAATCCTCTAAGTGGATATTTTTTTTAATTTTGTACTAGAGTCTCAAATCAGGGTCTCATGCTTGCTAGGCAGACATTCTACCACCAGAGCCACACCCCTAGTCCTCAAAGTGAATCTTAAAGGATGAAAAATTAACTATGTTACCTGGGTATGGTGCCACCAGCCTATAATCCTAACATACTAGAGACTGAAATAGAATATCTAGAGTTTGAGGTCACTCTCCTACACACAATGATTTCATGGTCAGCTTGTTCTACTTGTAAAACACTGTCAAACAAGGGACCATGTGTCCATGGTTCATGCCTATAATCCTAGTTACTCAGGAGGCTGAGATCTTAGGACTGTGGTATGAAGTCAACCCAGGCAGGAAGGTCCATGAGACTTTTATCACTAATTAACCACTAGAAAAGGACAGAAATGGAGCTGTAGCTAATTGGTAAAGTGCTAGCCTTGAGCAAAAGCTCAGGGATTATACCAGGCCCTACACCAGAAAAAAAAAAAAATAGTGTAAAACTACTAAGATCAGTAGTTTAGTAGAATACTGAACTATTTAGAGGAAAGCACATGGATTTCTGAACTTACTCTGAAATGCAAGAGTAAGACAGATTGGGATGGAGGTTGTGGCTCAAGTGGTAGCATGGCATGAGATCAAACCCTAATACAACTGAAAAACAAAAAACAAAAGTAAGACACATCAATAAGTAGATGGGACAAACTAATTATAATGTTAATAACAGAATATAGGTAACTGAGTACCTATAAACAAATTAAAAAAAGAATTTAGATTACATAGGTATATGCCAAAATTCTAAGAATATTCAAATTCTTGGAATAAAATGTTGAATAATGAGTAATTATTCAAGAAGCTGTAGGATTAGCCAAGCCACAGATATCAAAACAGTTCCATGGTGGGAACAAAAGGCACATTCAGGAAAGTGACAGAAGATAATGGAGAAAAGCAGGGCACAAGCCCATGACAGACGTTGCATGCTAAGCTAAACCACAGAGTATCAGTAAAATACTTTGAATAGGAAGTAGCAATGGTCAGAAGCGCATCTGATTTCTCTTAGAATATTAAGGAAAAACCAAAGTCAGGAAGATATTTTTGGAGAAGTAAGAGGCTAAGCAAGATAATAGGGACAGAAAAATGGGGACAAAAAGCAAACTAACTACCTAATCTGGTAACTGCTCCAGTGCAGGAAAATGGAAAAGACTAGAACAATTTCCAGAAGTCTTAGCTTTGTAACTCAATAGAGAGATGGTACTATTCACTGACAGAGAATCCAGAAAGGAGTAGCAGGTTTTGATATATAGAAATTAGATTAATCATTTTGAACATAGAAATTTTTGAGAATCCAGAGGTAGTTATATATGTAGAGCAATCTACAATCTAGAATATGAGACACAATGAGCATAGATGAGGCAGCAAAAATCCTGGATTTACAGGACATCACCAAACAAGATGAGCTACAAATGCAATTGTGAGGAATTAAAGCCATGCCATTCCCTGGCATATCTGAATTCCTAGAAAATACTACGATTAAGCGTAATATTCTCCTAGGGAATCTAGTCCAAGCACCAAAGCTTTCTACACACTGTAGAAAATTAACAGGAGGGCTGGGAAGGTGGCTCAGTGGTAAGAGAGCTTGCCTTGCATGCATGAGGCCCTGGGTTCGATTCCTCAGCACCACATAAGCAAAAAGCCGGAAGTGGCGCTGTGGCTCAAGTGGTAGAGCACTAGCCTTGAGCTGAAGAGCTGAGGGACAGCGCCCAGGCCCAGAGTTCAGGCCCCATGACCGGACCCAAAAAAAAAAAAAAAGAAAGAAAGAAAAGAAAAGAAAATTAACAGGAGAACAAAAAAAGAGTTCTCGGGACCTAATATTCTGAAGTTGGGTAGAAAAAGAAAAAACCAAGAGTGGTAAAATATTTATTTGTTCTCAAAATTTTCTAAAACCTATACTTGTTTATATTCCTCTTTGGCTCTTAGAGTCTGCTTTAGTTAACTAACCTTTTAGTTAAGCCTATACTTGTCTACATTCCTCTTTGGCTCTTAAAGTCTGCTTTAGTTAACTAACCTTTTAGTTAAATAACCTTTTCTCAATTTTCTTCTTGCTTTTCAAATCACCAAATACAAGGACCTCTAGACAACTCTGAGAGAATTCTCAGGAATAGAATGAGAACTATGTGTAAATTGAAGGAAGCAGAAAGGATGTGAAAGGCAAGAGTCAGAATGTCACAGAGCCATTGTGTAACAGAAGCCACTGGATTAGATGTCTCAAAAAAAGAACCTAGAAAATAGACCACTTCAGAAGAAAACAGAAAGATAAAATCAATCAACCTAGAATTCAGAAATTAAGTAAGTGAAGGATCAAGGACTGAATAGAGTTAACTAAATCCTAATTTTTCACTTAAAACGCTTCTAAGTATATTTTCTTAATTTATTCCTCTGATAGAGTGTAAGCACTCTTCACTTGGGTTCTTGAATTTCTTTTTCTTTTTTCCTCACTCTATATTGAACAGCTTCTGAGATAATTCTTCAATCTGGCAATCAGGCTTTAAATTCTACCTCAAAACTTACTTTCCAGAACTACTTAAAGCATACCGAAGTACAATCGGGGCTAAATAAGTACACTTTCAACTCTTGGTTATCAAAAAAAATTTTTTTGGGGGGGATCCAGTTGTGGGGCCTGAACTCTGGGCATGGGCGCTGTCCTTCAGCTCTTCAGCTCAAGGCTAGCGCTCTACCACTTGAGCCACAGAGCCACTTCCGGCTTTTTTCTTTTTGCTTATGTGGTGCTGGGAATCAAACCCAGGGCCTCATGCATGCAAGGCAAGCGCTCTACCACTGAGCCACCTTCCCAGCCCCTGGTTATCCAAATTTTAAGGGGCAAGGGAAGTTTAGAATCTCTACAGAGATCTTACAAAACCATGTCCTGAACTAGATATGTTGCTCAGTAGTAGAGCACTTGCCTGGCATGTACAAAGCCCTGGATGGTCTGTCTCTAGCACCACAGGAAAAAAAAAAAGAAAAAGAGAAACTTCCTAGCCAGGCATTGAGTACCTGTGTACTATACTATAATCCCAACACTTCAGAGGCAGTAAAATAGTGTATTCAAAGCTAGCCTGGATTATATAGCAAGTTCAAGACAAGCCTGAACTATATAGCAAGACCCTGCCTTAAATAAGCCAACACTAGTAGTTCACACCTACAATTCTAGCTACTCAGGAGGCTGAGAGCTGAGGATGATAGTTCAAAGCTAACCTGGGTAGAAAAGAGTTGGTGAGACTCTTCTCCAATTAATCAGAAAAAAAGCTGGAAAAGAAACTATAACTCAAGTGGTAGAGTGTCAGCCTTGAGCGAAATGCTAAGTGACAGTGCTCAGGCCCTGAATTCACACCCCAGTACAGCTATTCATGGAACAGTCACAGAAAAGAACCCGCTGTCACTAATCTGTGACCACTGTGTCCTCAACTGTCAGAGAAAGGCCAGGAAGTGAGAGGAATTACTTCAGAAGGGAAAAATCAAAAAGTTAAGAGAAACTCACAAGGGGACTTTCTCCTCTGTAGTTAGACTAAATACCACCTTTCCTAGGACCACAACACCACTGTTCACACCAGGCTTCAGCGCACTCAACGACTGGAGCTCCAGTGCCACCTTCTGCCCAGAGGCTGACTGATAGCGTCCATTACCACAAGGGCCTAGGTGGGCTGGGTGCAAGTTTCCCAGCATGCTCTGCAGCTTTTTGGTCTTTATCTTTCCCTGCAAAGGAAACAGAAATAGGTAAAACACTTAAAACTAGGGTTCACCTAGGGAGTCCAGTCCTTCCCTCCTACCTAACCATTTTAGTGGTGTCATTCCCTACCAACAAAGCCTATTCTTTTGCCTTTAGTGCCAGCCTTGGGTTTTTAACTCAGAGCCTTGGATACTGTCTCTTGGCTTTTTCACTCAAGGATGTCACTGTATCACCTGAGCCACAGCTCCAGTTCTGGATTTTTTTCAAGTATTGGAAATAAGAGTCTCACAGACTTTTTTTCCCTGGGCTGGCTTTGAACTATAAAGCTCAGATCTCAGCCTCCTGAGTATCTAGGCTTATAGGAATGAGCCACCAGCACCCAGCACCTGGCACATATTCTATTTTTTTTTAACTGAATCACTTAAGAATGAAAGTAGGTTTTGGCCCTTTATACATCTTTACCTTGCTCTCCAGAAGGCTGGTTAATCTACTTAGGAATTCCAGGAGTTGTTGCTCACGTTGATGGGGCTCTGGCCAGCCAGGGTCCAGTGCTGCAGCCTGAGAGAAGCCCTCCAGTGCCTCCCCATAATTCTCTTCATATTTATGTAACTGCACAAAAGGAACCGAAAGCTCTCAATTATATCCAAACCACAATGGGCTCAAAATCTAGAGAAATCAAACTGCTTTCATTCCCTGGTAGCTTCCTGCCCTACTATGAACATCCTTCATTCTGGCCAATGGATAACAGTGCCACAGAGAGAACAAAGAAGCTAATTTTCTGATCTCTGAAATAAAAGATGCATATACTGAATCATTCAACTTTTATATTTATGCTTAACTTCAGAAGTTTTTTTGTTTTTTGTTTTTTTTGCCGGTCATGGGGCCTAAACTCTGGGCCTGAGCACTGTCCCTCAGCTCTTCAGCTCAAGGCTAGTGCTCTACCACTTGAACCATAGTGCCACTTCCAGCTTTTTTTTTTCTGCTTATGTGGTGCTGAGGAATCGAACCCAGGGGCTCATGCATGCAAGGCAAGCACTCTACCACTGAGCTACCTTCCCAGCCCAACTTCAGAAGTTTTTATGTGTATGTTTTTTTTTTTACATTGTGTCAGTACTGAGGCTTAAACTCAGGGCCTCACATTGTTGCTTGACTTTTTCACTCAAGGCTATTGTTCTACCACTTGAGCCATAGTCTCAAGGACTTTCCTGCTCAAAATAGCTTTGAACCACAATATTAAGAACTCAGCCTTCTGAGTAGCTCACTCTTTATATTGCCACCAATGCCTGGAAACATCAGAAATTTTCTAAACAATCTTCCCACTCTTTTTAAAATTTTTTTAAATTATTATTATAATATAATATAATATAATATAGAGGGGTCACAGTTATGTAAGTTAGGTACTTTTTTTTGACAATATCACCCCTTCCCTCGCTCTCTCCTAGTTTGTCCCTCACATTCCCACTTACAAGTTGTATGATTCATTTTCCAGTGAGTACCACTGCTGTATTTGTTCACCCTTTTCCCCTCCATTTCTGTGCCTCCCCTTACACCCCCAAAGACATATAAACAAACAAACAATGAAAAGGAAATAAAACAAAAATAGCAAAAAAGGAAAAAACTTTTTGTTTTCATTTCCTGGAGTTCCTTCCAATAAATATTATTCTGTATGATCAGATGCATGTAGGCATTGTGCCTTTCTGTTCCTCTCATCTTCCCATTCTTGATGTATTCCTTGGCCTCTATCCTTCCCCTCTAGAGATGCCACCAGACACTAGAGTCAAACTGAGCAAACCTTTCTTAAAAGGAATATGCATAATCAGTTACCCTTCCAAACTTTGAAGATTTAGATGTCTTCTTACCGTAGCCCTATTCAGATGAAGGTCAGGATTGCTGGAAGCTTTCTTGTCAACCTTCTCCTGTAACGGGATAAAAACATCATCAGTGGGCCCCACCTCAATCTTAAGAATAGCTGTGCCCAACATGTCCTAGGCCTCCTCATCTCAGAAAAATATGAGGTTGTTCCTTTTCAAAATGTTACGTATAGCCATGCACTGGTAGTTCACACCTGTAATCCTAGGTACTCAAGAAGCTGAGATCTGAGGATCAAGATTTGAAGCCTGCTCAGGCAGACAAATCTTATCTCTAATTGATCAGCCAAAGCCAGAAGTGGAAGTGTGGCTTAAGGGACAGAGTGCAAGACTTGAGCAAAATAAGCTAAGTAAGAACACAAGGCCCTGAGTTTAAGCCAAAGTATTGGCATGAAGAAAAAAAGAAGTTACCTAGAACCACAGTTATTCAAGAACTGCTCAGAAGGGGTATGACTCAGTCTCTGAAACCTCAGGGATGTAAAGGTGTTGTATTTGTGTAACTTTAAAATATGACTATAACTAATCTATACAGCGTTATAAAGATATGAGAAAATACATAAAAGCATTTTGATTTTAAAAAATTAAAGTGACATTTGTGTCCAAAGCAGAAATGATTATCAGTAGAATGCCATGCCTCTTGCCAATGAGCAAAGTTCTATACACAAGTAGAATCCAGGGCCTCCAAATGCCTTCTAAACACACATAGGATGTCAAATACTACTTCTCTGAAACACACAGAAACCCAAGATGGCATACAAATGTGCTGTGAAGAAACTCATATTTTTTGTTGTTGTTTTTTCAGATTGTATTTATTGTCTAGAACATTGAAAAAGCACAAGCAACATGAATTCAAATTGCTTAAATGACCATATGTTTTAAATACAGATTCAGGAGAAAAAAAATTAAAGAGGTAAAAACAACTATTAGGTGGGTGTCAAACACAAAATCTTACAGAGGAGTACATAATTTTACTGTTCAAAATACAAACACTGGTCATGGTATCTTACAGCCTATAATTCTAGCACCAAGAGGTTCACAAATCAAGATTACATCTCAAAACAACAAAATAGAAAGGAAAGGGGGAAGGGGAAAAGATACAATGCAATCATGCTGTCAATATAAAAACAGACTAAGGGGTTGGGAATGTGGCTTAGTGATAGTGTTTGCCTAGCATGCATGAAGCCCTAGGTTTGATTCCTCAATACTACATAAACAGAAAAAGCCAGAAGTAGTGCTTGAATGCCAGCTAGTCTTGAGCAAAAGAAGCTCAGGGACAGTGCCCAGGCCCCGAGTTCAAGCCCTAAGAATTGGCAAAAAAAGAAAAAGAAAAACAGACTAGAAAACAAAGCAAGCATGAGCTCCAGTGAATTAACTCCTAAGAAATGCTGCAGAAAGCCAGGTAACAGTGGCTCACGTCTGTAATCCTAACTACTCAGGAGGCTGAGATCTGAGGTTCACAGTACAAAGCCAGCCCTGGCAGAAAAATCTGTGAGAATCTTATCTCCAATAAACCACCAGAAAATGGGCACTGTGGCTCAAGTGGTAGAGCTAAAGAGCTCAAGGACAGCACCCAGGCCCAGAGTTCCAGCCCCATGACTGACCAAAAAAATAAAAAAAAAGAAATGCTTCAGAATAAAATAGGTACTGTTTTATCTTTTAGCCCATGGAGAAATCCAGAGTGACATTACCTAGTAGTTAATTTAAGGACAGCACTTAATTTACACCTTAACTCTTAGTTTTCATTAAAATAAGTATACACAAATTTTTTAGAATTTTTTTCTACTGTATATAATAATGGGTTTCATTATGACATTTTCATATATGTATAAAATGTAGTTCAATACTTAAACCCTCGTCACTCTCTCTTCTCTTTCTCCCTCCTGCTGGTCCACACCCAAACAGTCACATAATAAGCATATTTTAATAGGCTTTTTCCCTATTAATAAAGATGAACCTGTTGATCTAAGCTCTGAGATTTGGTTTTATGTGCGTGTGAGAAATTTAGATTATTCAAGGAGTTATCTGGCACCAATAACCAATAGTTAAGTTCAAGTTATAAAAAGAATGAAATCACCTCTGCAGATGCTCATGGGATGCTAAAATACTGCCCACACTGCTTGCTAAAGGACCACAAGAAAGGCTAAACCATGTTCTTGCTTTTGTTGCTGTTTCTATTTATTGCACCTGGGTATCCAAAGTACTTACTGCTTGGGCATAGGCACTGAGGGCTTGCTGGGAGATCTTAGGGCTCTGGCCAGTATTGAAATAAAGAGAAAGGTATGCATTCCCCAGAATATCTGAAAGAGAAACAGTGGTAGATCCATCATCTCAGAGCCCAAGTCCAAGATATGATCTACTTTTGCAACCTTTGTACGTCTATTTCAAAGACCCCTCATTTAAGCCCTATTATAACCCAAGTTCAGAACCTACTGCCTCCACCTTCCTCATGCTGGGAGTAAACTCAGGATAGAATGATTACACACACTATAATCCCATCATATGGGAGACTTGTTCAAAGCCAGTATGATCTTACCTCAAAATTTAAAAAGAAGAGCCAAGCATCAGTGGCTCACTCTTATAATCCTAGCTACTCAAGAGACTGAGATCTTAGGATTGTAGTTCAAAGCCAGCCCAGGCAAGAGAGTCCATGAGACACTTGTCTCCAACTAACAAACCAAAAAATGCCAGAAGTAGAGCTCTAGCTCAAGTGGTAGAACATTAGCCTTGAGCAAAAGAACTCAGCAACAGCACCCTGGCCTGAGTTCAAGCCCCAGGACTGGCACAAAAATTAATAAGAGGGCTGGGAAGGTGGCTCAGTGGTAGAGCGCTTGCCTTTCATGCCTGAGGCCCTGGGTTCGATTCCTCAGCACCACATAAGCAAAAAAGAAAAAAGCCAGAAGTGGCACTGTGGCTCAAGTGGTAGAGCGCTAGCCTTGAGCTGAAGAGCTGAGGGACAGAGCCCAGGCCCAGAGTTCAGGCCCCACGACTGGACCCAAAAAAAAAAAAATTAATAAGAATGAAAAGAAAGAGAAATAAAGGAAGAAAAGAAAAAAAAAAAGGTTCCATATCTGACTCAAACCAGACATGACATGCTATTTGGTATACCCAAAATTCTACTGGGATAGGGAAATAAATTGTCCACATGGAATTTGGGGAGATGGACACCCCTTTTCCCCCTAGGATATACTTGATCTGACTTTACTGAAAGCCCTGCTCACTTATATGAAAACCAAAGTCTCTTCTCTTGGATCAACAGATCCAGGAGCTTCAATAGAGGATCATTAAAATACCTTTCCACTTCTTTTAAACAAAGATGCCCTCAGAATCAGACTCAATAGATGGGCTTCACCCAATTCTCATAGATAGCCATGACTGAGAGCCACTATTCTAGAAAGTTATTGAAGGGCTTTGGGGAGCACTCACACCAGGATCGGCCATCAAGGACATCCATCTGCACAGCTAGCTTGGCCTGCCGAACACTGTCCATGACATGGCGAGAATGTTCATCTAAAGATCCAGGTCGTAGTTGGCGAAGAACCATTGACAGGTTCTGCAAGGAGACTTTATTCTTGCACTGTAAATAGAAAAAATACATACTCAACCTTCCTAATTCTACCTTTCTCTTCCAAATCAATTCTATCTTCATTTTTCTCTCATTTTTCATTACAATTCTTGTGGCCATCTGCATCTTCAATGCTTGCATCTACTCCAAACCTGTCCCATCTTCTTTTTCCTTTATGGGTCCCTTATATCTTATTTTCTCATCCACCCTGTCTCCCTTCTGATTTTCTTCTCCAATTTCAGATTCTGTTCTGATCTTTCATTCTTGTCCTAAGAAAGTTCAAAGAACCAAAGGAATCCTTCCCACTGGGATGGTCCATGGGGATAGTGCATGGCTCACATGAGTGAGGGCTCCAGAGAAGCAAGTGTGGGCTGCAGCGACATCCCCTTTCTTCCAGTACACCTCACCCAGCTGGTTCCACGCTTCCACCAGTGCAGGTTCCAGCTTCACAGCCTTTGACAGAAGCTCCTCAGCCTTAGGGCTATAATCATGAATCACATTCAGTGCCTTCCCGGTTAGCATTAAAGCCTGTGCTTTGCCCCGGACAGAACCTAGGAGAAAGGGAAGAAGCAAAAAATTTATTTATTTTTTTATTTTTTATTTTTTGTCGGTCATGGGCCTTGAACTCCGGGCCTTAGCGCTGTCCCTCAGCTCTTCAGCTCAAGGCTAGCACCTTACCAAAGCAACAAAATTTAAAAACCCAGAAATGTAAAAGAGCAGGGCTGCATGCCAGTTAAAAGGATGGACATAAGAAAAATCTCAGCAACAAACCATTTACTAAAAGCCTACTATGTTGAGAATATGTTAGGTAATTGGGTAAAAAAAAAAAAAAATACTATTGTTCCTTAAGAAGGCTAACAACATGGTAAAAGCAGAACATAAAAAAGGAAAATTAAAATACAAATGAAAACAAGTATATGGCATACACGTAGGGAATTAAATTTTAGAAGTTAAGAAAAGACAAGGCCCTCCAAAAGCCAGTACTGTTGGCTCATACCAGTAATCCTAGCTACTCAGGATGAGATCTGAAGATGGAAGTTCAAAGCCAGTTCAAGCAGAATAGTCCATGAAATTCTTTAATTAACCACCAAAAAGCAGGAAGTGAAGGTGTTAGCGAACTGAGTCCCTTCCCATAGCTTAGTCAACTCTTCTCTACAGCTTAGCATGCTCCCTTCCTAGGCAACACTAGGCCCATGCAGTAAAGGCAGTAAATAATCAATTTCCAACCCCCTTTACCTTGGGATGGCACTTCTCTGGGGAAGCTACCGCCATATAAGGCAACAAGATCCCCTTAGAGTGACCTTCAGGACTGGACAGCTGCAGGACCCTTATCTACTACTTGGATGGCAGCCATAAATCCTAATCCAGGGGCTGGGAAGGTGGCTCAGTGGTAGAGCACTTGCCTTGCATGCGTGAGGCCCTGGTTCTATTCCTCAGCACCACATAAGCAAAAAGAAAAAAAGCCGAAAGTGGCGCTGTGGTTCAAGTGGTAGAGCACTAGCCTTGAGCTGAAGAGCTGAGGGACAGTACCCAGGCCCAGAGTTCAGGCCCCACGACTGGACCCAAAATAAATAAATAAATAAAATAAAATAAAAAATCCTAATCCACCATGATGAAGCCTCTGGCCCACATGTCCACACCAGGGTCTCTGCCTCTTACCCCTTCTGGACCATCCTAAACCCCCTAGGTTATATAGGCCACCCCAGACAATAGCCAGTGCTTCTCATTTCTCCTTTTTGAGAAGGAGTCTTGTCGGCCCACTTTCCGGGCAATAAACCTTTCTTTGTTCTCTGTACCTGGATGTCTGTGTGGCTCTCTGGCAAAGTCTAATTAATCTTAATTTTGCTAACAGAAGGTATGCCTCAAGTGGTAGAGCACCAGCCTTGAACAAAAGAAGGAGAAAAGAAGGAGGAAGAAGAGGAGGAGGAGGAAGAGGAAGGGAGGAGGGGAGGGGGGGAGGAGGAGGAGGAGGAGGAGGAAGAAGAAGAAGAAGAGGAGGAGGAGGAGGAGGAGGAGGAGGAGGAGGAGGAGGAGGAAGAGAGCATGAGTAAAAGGCTCTGAGTTCAAGCCCCAGTACCAGCATTTAAAAATCCAAACTACAGCCGGGTGCCAGTGGCTCACATCTGTAATCCTAGCTACTCAGGAGGCTGAGATCTGAGGATCATGGTTCAAAGCCAGCCAAGGCAGTAAAGTCCATGAGACTCTAACCTCCAATAAACCACCAGAAAACCAGAAGTGGCGCTGTGGCTCAAGTGGTAGAGCACTAGACTTGAGCTGAAGAGCTGAGGGACAGAGCCCAGGCCCAGAGTTCAAGCCCCACGACCAACCAAAAAAAAAAAAAAAAATCCAAACTAGAATATAAATACAAACAAAAAGGCAGAAATGTGTGGCACATGCATGGGAGAATGGAGAATGGGTAATCCACTCTCCCATGGATTGAAATCAAATTACTCAATAAACAAGAAATGAGGATTGCAAAACAAAGAATTAAACTAGGCCTCCTGGTGCACCTTTGTAATCCCAGTACTTCAGAGGTAGAAACAAGAGGATCATAAATTGGAGGTCAGCCTGGGCTACACAGCAAAACTCTGTTCCAAAACTTAAAAAAAATACTTTGTTTTAAATGGAGATTTGATTATTGGTTAAGGAGTTAGACATTGGCTAGTCAACCTTAAAAATTCCTTGCAAAAAGGTAAGCGAGCCAGCCACTGGTAGCTCTCACTTGTATTCCTTGTTACTCAGGAAGCTGAGATTTGAGGATTAAGGTTCAAAACCAACCTAGGCAGACAAATGAGAGTCTTATATCCAAAACCCAGCCAAAAGCCAGAAATAGTTTTTGAGCCATTGAGTTTCAAAAGCCAAGCAAGACCTTGAGGCCCTTAGTTCAATCCCTGGTAGGGAGCACACAAAAATAAATAAAGGGCAAGAAAGAAAATAAGATTAATTGCACAAAGTAACAATGTGGAAAACCATAGCCAATGTCAGCACATACGTTGACTTAGCAGTATAAAAGTTAAAGGCAAGGCCAGGCATCAATAGCTCACACTTGTAATTCCAGCTACACAGGAAGCTGAGATCTGAGGATTGCAGCTCAAAACCAGCCTGGATAGAAAAGCCCATGAGACTCTTTCTTCTAATCTATCAAAAAAAAAAAAAAAGCAGCACTGTGGCTCAAGTGGTAGAATGCTAGCCTTCAGTACAAAAGCTGAGGGATAGTGCCCAGTCCCTGAGTTCAAGCCCAAAGAACAGCATGTGCGCGCGCATATGCACACGCACACGCACGCGCACGCGCACACGCACACGCACACACACACACACACACACACACACACACACACACACACACACACACACACACACACACACACACACACACACACACAGAAAATTCCATTTTAAAATTTTGGGCACCATGATATAACCCATGTTGTCACTGTATTTGATTCCAGTGCCCTGCATCTTGTATATACATTTTTCTAATTTGAGGAGAAGAAGGAAAATAACAAAATACTGAAACAAGGCTAAGGGTTGACCCATTGTAACAATGAGAGAGTCATACAAGACACTATGTTGAAAATGAGCTTTACAACTTGGGGGAGGGGAGGAATTGATGAGGTGGGGAGAGAAGGGATGGTAGAGGAAAAACAAAGCAAGGGTAACAATGCTTGATAGGAAATGTTCGCATTACCTTACTCATGTAACTGTAACCCCTCTGTACAGTATCTTTACAATAAATTTTTTTTTAATCTGTGACTAGTGACTCACACCTGTAATACTAGCTATTCAAGATTATGAGATCTAACTGAAAGGCCAACTTTAGAGGATACATTTGACATTAAAAGAACAGTCTGGAAATACCTTGTTTTGATAGGGTTATGATTCAGAAATGATACTGGTTTTATTTATAGAGTTGTTTTATAGTGCATACAAATCAGCGATGAACCAGCAAATGTGTTTTTGTTCTCCCCCTTCCCCCGGAAGCAAATACATTTTTTATGCCTTCCTTCTCTCTCTCTCTTTCCTTTTTTTTTTTTTGTTTGTTTTTATGCACAAAGTAGGACTTACTTCACAAAAACCAAAATGCCAGTATTTTCTTTTTTTGGGGGGGTGTGGGGGGGCGTCCGGTCATGGGGCCTGGGCGCTGTCCCTCAGCTCTTCAGCTCAAGACTAGCGCTCTACCACTTGAGTCACAGTGCCATTTCCAGCTTTTTTCTTTTTGCTTATGTGGTGCTGAGGAATCGAACCCAGGGCTACATGCATGCAAGGCAAGCGCTCTACCACTGAGCCACCTTCCCAGCCCCGCCAGTATTTTCTTAAGCTATGATGTGAAATGGATGGACCCTGTTGCTACATGGCACGGAACAGGAAATTGTGGTCCTTTGACTGAATCTTGTAGGATGACTAAAATAATGTCCATGAAACATGGTACATCTTGAATGGCCATTTGAGCTCTAAAGAGGAATTTTGTACACTCCACAGAACTACTACTCCTATCTTATAGAAATTGAATTTCCATTTTAAACATATGGGTAAAAAAAGCATTTTCTCTAAGATTTTTTAAACCAATTTTTATTTTTAACTAGTTTATCAAAATTTGTCAGTAAATTTTACATACAAAAACATTCTAAGGGGCTGGGAAGTTGGCTCAGTGGTAGAGCGCTTGCCGTGCATGCCTGAGGCCCTGGGTTCGATTCCTCAGCACCATATAATCAAAATGAAAAAAGCCGGAAGTGGCGCTGTGGCTCAAGTGGTAGAGCGCTAGTCTGAGCTGAAGAGCTGAGGGACAGCACCCAGACCCAGAGTTCAGGCCCCACGACCGGACCCAAAAAAAAAAAAAAACCATTCTAAAAATCATTTCTAACAAGCACTTGACATCTAGTTAGCTCTCTACTCCTTTTTAGTTTGTTTTGTTCTACCAGATTAGTAACTATTTAAAGAAAATAATTTATCATAAACAACAGAATTCTCATCCATCTCTATGAAGTATGAGGGGTGCCAGATAAACTGATAAACCTGGATGAAGCAAATCTATCAGTTTTCTGATGAGCATGTTTTGTGAATCCTCCATTGTGCTCCATTCTCTTACATATGCATTTTTCATGTTCATCTGTAGTTGCTTAATCTCTTCCCCAATCCTTCTAAATTAATTTTCCAAAAGTTGGAGTGTAGTCCTTTCCCTTTCTTTTCAACCTGACTTTATGTCTAGTATGCGATATTTCTACTTCCCACATCTTTGCTCTGCACAGTCACCTTTCCTTTCCTTTCACCACCTAAGAAAAAAGATGGTCAGCTAACAGGCGAATTGTAAAGGTGTCTGTGTTTGTGTAGCTTCAGAGTTAGACTGACATTGCTAGGTACAGATTTAGTCTTGTCATTTTGTTTACACATTGGGGAGGAAAAATTTCAGTTTATGAAGCGTTTCATGTAACTGTATCCAAGTTTTGCCAGGCTGAAAATTTGGACCTTTTCTGTGTAGTGACTTATTAATTCTAGTTTTCATAACTTGGAGATCAGACTGCGGCTTTTGCATGATGTATGTAGTGTCTCATGACAAGTTTGCTTTGTTTTATAGTATCTGTACTCCTTGTCTTTTTCAAGAGCTATTTTGTAAGCAGATGATGTATTTCTCCATTGAAAACACAATAAAAAATAAAAAGCACAATCTTAAAAAAAAAAAAAAGATTATGAGATCTAAGGATCACCAGCATAGGCAGGAAAATCTATGAGACCTTTAGCTTTAATTAATCATACTAAAAGCTAGGAGTACAGCTGTTGTTCCTGTGGTAGAGCACTAGCCCTACAGTAAAAACACTCAGGAACAGCATCAAGGCCCTAAGGTTCAAGACCTAGAGCAGGCACACACACACACACAAAAAGTTTATAATACTTGAAGCAGCAAGCATATTCTATTTCATATCATTTGCCACAATCAAGCTTTAGTAAAAGGAGTGAAAGAATATTCTGCATAGGAGCCCTGTTGGGAGCTGACAGTAAAGCTTTAAGGTCATCTTGACCCCTGTGCTAGCTTGAAGGCACATACAAGGAACTGGCTTGCTTAAAAAACACCAGGTGCCCAGGATTGCTTTGCTATGTCTGCAGAATTTGTTTTACTTTCTACCAGTTGACCTTGTCTTGTTTTTACTGCACTCTGTTTTTACTGAAATTTTCCTTGTTTTTCTGGACTATTATAACCTTATGTTACCTCTTGACTTTTACTAGTATATATATTAGGGAAAGTTAAAAATAAACGGTGCTGCAGTCTTGAGCTGCAGACCTCCCAACCCCATCCTTTGTCTTATTTTCTTCTTCCTCATCCTCGCCCCCTAAATCAGGATTCCCTTTCGTTGCCGGCAGGCTCTGGCAGAGCCCTAGAGCAACCACAAACAAAGAGAAGAAACTATCATATCAACTAAGGGCAAAGGGCTGCATACCCAGTATTTGTTCCATCTGCTGCACGGTCTTCTCCATCTCCTCCCGAATATCCTGATGCCTTCGCACAGCATCCTCAACACTGTGTGTCTCAAAATAGCAATCTCGAAATGAATAGAGCTGATCTACCAGTTCCTAGAAAGTAGAAGAGTGGTATCATTAAGTGAAGAGCATGTGACAGGAAACAATGCTCATTAGCCATACTCATTCTTGGCCTAGAAATACTGGTTCTCTTACAAGCAGGTGGAAAAGTCTACAAATGCCACAGAAGAAAGCAACCAGTGTCCCAGACTATTCTTATGGCACCAAGCTATCTTCCACACCAGTCTCTGAATATAACAATTCTTCTTCCCAGCTCCAACAGGACTTACAATCTCACTAAGCATTTTACATACTATCTTTAGGAGAAGGGTAACACTTTACAACTGGAGAAAATCCAAGTTAACAAGATCACTATCTGGTTCTAGTCACAGAAAGAACAAAACTTTGAAATTTATCCCAAAAACTGGACTTCCTAAGCCCAGTGGCAGGACAAGAAGGCAAGAAGCTCTAGGTCTGATCTCCACCATAGACAAAAACCTGAAACCAAAAAAAAAAAAAGGGTTCCCTGGGCTGGAGGGTGGTCTCAAATGGTGGAGTGTTTGCCTAGCTAGTGCAGAATACTGAGTTCAAATCCTAGTGTCACAAAAGACGATGGACTTCTAACAAGAATAAACTTGTCCACAAGTGTGAGAAAGGCACTGCTTTCCACCATAAACAGATCAACTTAATATTGGCAGTGGTGTTTTGTTAAGTCTTCTTTTGGCTCTCTTACATTATTTTCATGTCTATTCTCTTTCCTCTTTCAAATGTTTTGAGTTTCCTGTAATACAAAGGCAAAGGCAAAGCTTTTTAACTATTTTTTCCTGAAGCCAAATAGCAGCAGAAATATACATCCTAACCCCATCATTTTATCAACTATTTCAACAGAACAGCCTAAATCCATCCACCTATCTTTATCCACTAAGACTGTCCTGTACCAGCTCAGCTTCATTACTTGTCTAGACCATTGTTGTAGCACTTTAACAGGCTGTGTACTTCCTACTCTGTCCCATGCTATTCACTGTCGTCCAAGTGCCCTGGTAAAATTGTACATTAAATCACAAAGTTTTCTAGTTGCAGAGAGAATAAAATCCAAGTCTTCACCATGGCCTCCCACAACCCACTTTACAACAAACTTCACTATCACCACTCTTCCTCCTACAGCATCTAGCCACAGAGCCACCATTCAGCATTTCAGATCCATCAAGTTCAATCTCAGCTTGAGGCATTTAGCATGCTTTGCCCTGCTCCTGGACACTGGCTCCTAGACTTCTGCATTATTTATCATCATTCACACCTCAGCTCAAATATCAACTTCTCAGAGAGGTCCACTAAAACACAAACACTGGCTGGGAATGTGGCTTAGCAGTAGAGTGCTTGCTAGCATGCATGAAGCCCTGGGTTCGATTCCTCAGCAACACATAAACAGAAAAAGCCAGAAGTAACACCGTAGCTAAAGTGGTAGAGGGCTAGCCTTAAGCAAAAAGAAACCATGGAACAGTGTTCAGGCTCTGAGTTCAAGCCCCAAGACTGGCAAAAAAAAGAAAAGAAAAGAAAAGAAAAAAAACATGAATGGAAGAAAATTTTTTTTAATCTTTTTTCCAGCTCACACTGTTAAATCACACTCTTCACAATACTATCCTTTGAAACTATATGTATGTCTTCTTCATTGTCATCTCTACCACCAGAATAAAAGCTCCATGATGGAATGGTTTTTATTTAGTTTAGTTCTGAACCACAGAACAGGGGTTGAGCCATGATTACCCCCCACTGTTTTTTAATTAGGGAAAGAGAGTCAATACTGAAGCTTGAACATAGGACTTTGTGCTGTTATTTTTTTTGTAAAGGTGATGCACAAAGGAGTTACAATTACATAAGGTAATGAGTACATTTCCTTTTGAACAGTGTTATCCGCTCCCCCATTTTCTCCTACACCCTCCTCCCACCTCAAAGTTCATTTCCAACATAGTGTCTTGTGAGTACTGCTGTTGCATTGGTTCACCCTTTGTCCTTTGTCTCACCATTTCTGTGATTCCCCCTTCCCATCCCCAAAGCAGATAAACGTATAAACAATACAAAGGGTACCAAAATAAAAAACAGTGACAAGAGGGGGTAAACAAACCCAGATGCCCCTCCGTGAATGAGGGATCAAGAAATGTGGCATAACTCTGGAAAGTAGTATGGAGGTGCCTCAAAAGAGACTAAACATAGAGCTCACCTACAACCCAGCAATCCCACTCCTGGGCATTTACCCAAATGACCACAAACAAGGCCTTACTAAAGCTCCAGCACAATCATGTTCACTGAAGCATTATTTACCATACCTAAGATATGAAACCAACCCAGATGCTCCTCAGTAGATGAATGGCTCAAGAAGATGTGGCATAAGCCGGGCACTGGTGGATCATGCCTGTAATCCTAGCTACTCAGGAAGCTGAGATCTGAGGATCGCGGTTCAAAGCCAGCCCGGGCAGGAGGGACCGTGAGACTCCTATCTCCAATAAACCACCAGAAAACCGGAAGTGGCCCTGTAGCTCAAGTGGTAGAGTGCTTGCCTTGAGCTGAAGAGCTGAGGGACAGTGCCCAGGCCCAGAGTTCAAGCCCCACGACCGACAAAAAAAAAAAAAAAGAAGATGTGGCATATATACACAATGGAGTTCTATACTTCCACTAGGAAAAATGACATTGCCTCATTCATAAAGAAATGGAAAGACCTAGAAAAATATATACTAAGCAAAGTAAGTCAGGCCCAAAGAAAAGTAGTTTACATGCTTTCCCTCATTTGTAATAACTAGAATATGTCTATGATATTCTTAAAAGGGAATCACAATAGCCCAATTGCTAAGTGCATGGGACCATATATAATGAAGAATATCAAAATCAACTCCAAGTATGGGAAACAAGATGTTCTTATTATGTCATGTATGCAGTTATTTATATTTTTTGTTTTAGTTTTCTGTACCCTTTGTCTTGTATATAAGTTTATCTGATCCATGAAAGGGAAAGGTAATCACAGAAACAGGACAAAAGATGAACTAATGCAACAATAATACTCACTAGACACTGTTGGGAATGAACTTTACAACTTGCAGGGAGGGGAGTAGAGAAGAGTAAGTGGGAGAGAATGAGGGAGGGGATAACAGCATTTAAAAAGATATGTACTCATTACCTTACTTATATAACTATAAACCCCCTAGTTTATCACTTTTACAATAAAGATATATGTTTTTAAAAAGAAAATAATGTAACAGGGGCTGGGAAGGTGGCTCAGTGGTAGAGCGCTTGCCTTGCATGCCAGAGGCTCTAGGTTCAATTCCCCAGCACCACATAAGCAAAAAGAAAAAAAGCCAGAAGTGGCGCTGTGGCTCAAGTGGTAGAGCGCTAGCCTTGAGCTGAAGAGCTGAGGGACAGCGTCCAGGCCCAGAGTTCAGGCCCCATGACCGGACCCAAAAAATAATAATAATAATAATGTAACAAAATCCACTATAATTTCATAAATGAAAGGATTAGGAGAAAAAGAGTTAGGAAAGAATACTATATTTGGGGTTTGGGGGGGAGGAGGGGATTGTCTTTCTTTTTTATTTTTTTTATTATCTTTAAGTAGTTGTACAAAGAAGTCTCATCCTACAAAACAGTATATGAGTACAAAGTTTCTGACAACGTTGTCACCCATCTCTCTTAACCCATCCCTTCTCTCACTTTTTTAGGAAAGAATAATATGTTCTTAACTTGATCATAGTGTACCTTGTTCACATACATAATAATAACAATGAAATCCCTTTGTAAAATTAATTTTTCCTAATAATAAAAAATGAAAACAGTGATTCCAATTTTTTTTTAATTCTATGCTTCCATCAGGAAGAATGACACCACCCATTTGTAAGGAAATGGTTGTGAATACCTTTTTTTTTTTTTTTTTTTTTGGCGGTTGTGGGGCTTGAACTCTGGGCCTAGGCGCTTGTCCCTGAGCTCTTCAGCTCAAGGCGAGTACTCTACCACTTGAGCTACAGCACCACTTCCCCATTTGTAAGGAAATGGAAAGGTCTGGAAAGTGAAGTAAGCCAGATCCTTGTACTCTTTTTGTTTTTTGTTTTTTTGGTGCGGTCATGGGGCCTGAACTCTGTGCCTGGACACTGTCCCTCAGCTCTTCAGCTCAAGGCTAGTGCTCTACCACTTGAGCCACAGCGCCACTTCCAGTTTTTTCTTTTTTGCTTATGCGGTGCTGAGGAATCAAATCCACAGCCTCATGCATGCAAGGCAAGCGCTCTACTGCCACTGAGCCACCTTCCCAGCCCTCCCTCCCCCCCTCCCCCCCGTACTCTTAATTAGGTTTTTTTGCCCAAGACTGGTGTGCTACCATTGAGCCATATCTTTATTTCTGGCTTTTTGCTGCATAATTGGAGATAAATGTCTCACAGACTTTTCTGCCTAGGCTGTCTTCAACTATAATCCTCAGATCTCAGCTTCCAGAATAGCTAGAATTACAAGTATGAATCACTGGCACCTGGCCATGGTTGAGTCTTAGTAAATATTCTTATTAGTATGTTACCCCTGACTCTAGAAAATACATCTGTGTCTAATTTAAAATCCTACCCTAAATAAAGAAAACAGACCAGCACCTGTTGCAGAGTGCTTTTCAAATTGTCATGTGTATGTTACGTCTAGGACACAGACTATAGAGGTGCTGGTTTTAGTGGTTTAGCAAAACTCAAAAGTTTTGTAGTTTTTAAAAAAGCACCCACATGTCTTTAATATAAATGGTCTGTGAAACACATTTTTGAGAAAAGCACCAGATGTCTTTAATACAAATGGTCTGGAAGTGGTGCTGTGGCTCAAGCGGTAGAGCGAGCGCTTGCCTTGAGCTGAAGAGCACAAGGACAGTGCCCAAGCCCAGAGTTCAAGCCCCACAACCGACCAAAAAAAAAAAAAAAGAAAGAAAAGAAATGGTCTGTGAAACACATTTTTGAGAAGCAGCCTTTTATAATTGGCTTCTACCTTAAAATATGTGTAACAATGAAATGAAAGTTTACTGCCATTTCCAGGAAAAGCAGCAACATCACTATCCAATCCTTTTCCACATCTCTATTTCAATTTCATTGCTCCATTTTCCCACCTATTTTCAAGCTACCTACAGTATTCTCTTCCACATCACAGGCATCTACCATTTAAAAAAAAAAAAAAAAACTGTTCTCAGCAAAAATTGAACACAATTTCCTTTTGTCTTCCAATCACTATGACTGAAAATTAGAACTTGAAGAGAGTATAATGGCTCGTTTTAGTTGTTAAAGCAAACAGGCAAAAAATTGCTTGGTCTTACTGTTGGGTCCGGTTTTTTTAGGATTTTTTTTTTTTTGCTGAACAATTCTCTCTCATAACAATATCAATATACAGGTGGTTAAAATTCAAAGAGATACATGTAAAAATAGGAAGCAAAAAATCATAATCATGGGCTAGAGGCATGGATCAAATCGTCAAGCGACAACTGTGAGTGGAAAATGCCAAGTGAGAGCAAGAGGCCTTGAGTTCAAGGACCAGTACCCACACACAAAAAATTAAAATTAATAATCACTTCAAACAGCTTCAAGGATGACCCGCTTAACAAATACCTCTTCAGACTTTTGTACACATGCATATGTGTACCTAAGAATTTGAGTCAGTCACACCAGATGGTAAAATGAAGTTAACCCAAGCCAACCCAAAACAAGACCACACTCTAAAAGTGCCATTCTTTTTATCTTTTCAAAGAACAAAGAAAAATCTGCTTAAGCTGTGTTGTAAGTACCCAGTGTTTAAATTCCAAGATGTCTCAGATCACAAATGTTCATTTTCTGACATCAAAGGAAAATCTTGGGTCATTAAAATAAAGATAATGAGTAGGCAACTCCTCCCTACCAGGTGCAATGGTCACAAATAGGGGCACCGTGGAGTGTGTTAGGTGGTGTCTGCACCCCTCTCCATGGGTCCCCAAACTGTGATACTCAAAAAACCCCAAACCACTAACGTGTAAGGGAAGCAACCATTATTGTTGCTCATCTCAACGCAGAAAGATATTAAGGAAACGGCCGCTGACGGGATAAAAACGTGATAATAATTACAGCATACACAGGTATGTAGGATCTTTGTTTTGGAGAAATCCAGGTTGGAGTTGCGGGGGGGGGGGGGGGGGGAGGGGGACTTCATGAGAATACACAGGAATAGAGTTTGGAGCAACAAGTCCTCTTCGGCACAAGGCTAAAACTGAGCGCAGCACTGCCAAGAGCAGCACCAGGCCCCCACCCGCTGGCCGCGCCCTATGGAAGCGGCAGCGGCTGCTCCCCCGGAGTTGTTATAGTAACCGCACCGACACGGGCCGCGCCGGGGTGCGCCACGGAATTCGCAGGTACTGCCTAAGCTTGACCCCCTGCTCCCTCCGGAGACACAAAGTGCATATGGAATCTAACTTGTGGCCTCACCTGCAATTTCTGCAAAAGGTGCTTGGCCTCTTCCTCATCAGCCATCATTCCCCCATCAACAGGGCTTCTCCGTCCCCAACTTTAAAACCACAGAGACTCAGACCCGAGGCCACCACAGAGCCGCAGCGACATCTAAGGCCGCGGAGGCTTAACTGCAACACCTGAAAGCTATAGCTACACGGCTCAGACATCTCTGCAGGGAGCCGGGGAGCAGAGTGGACGGGTAGAATGAGGTTTCAGCTGATGGTCTGGCTTGTTAAGCGGGCGTTATACCGCTTGGAGTATTGATTTCATAACTTTATATTCTCGAAGTCAAGTGTCTTCATATTATTACACGTATATGCTTGATGAGTATTTGCCTGTGATGTTTGACATTTTGAAGGGTCTATAGATGATTTTGTCTGTGCAGAATTTCTGTATGAATATATTTTATCACTTTGAATGCACTATCTTTATATAGTATGCTTGGGGTGATAATTGATTAGTATGTCCTGAGTTCAAGCCCCAGTACTGACAAACAATTAAAACAAAAACATTTTAATTTTTAAAAATCAGGGGCTGAGAAGGTGGCTCAGTGGTACACTGCTTGCCTTGCATGCATGAGGCCTTGGGTTCGATTCCTCAGCACCACATAAGCAGAAAAAAGCTGGAAATGGTCCTGTGGCTCAAGTGGTAGAGTGCTCACCCTGAGCTGAAGAGCTGAGGGGCAGCACCAAGGCCCAGAGTTCAGGCCTCACAACAGGAAAAAAAAAAAAAAATCAGACTGGAAAGTGACACAAACACTGGAAATAGTAACTGTTTTCAAAGAATGGAACTGGGTGGCTAGGTGAGTAGAATTTCACCCTTTTTTGTACCATATATATATATATATATATATATATATATATATATATATCATATACATTATAATCTCATACAGTATTTAAATGTACAAAGTACCATTGTAATACTAACCATTTCTCTTTAAGATTTAATCATTGTGTACATGTATTTTAACCTGTGAGCCTAAAAAAGCAAAATGATCAAGGCAGTAATCAAAAATGTACAAAAACCACTTCCTCAAAACTACTCAGCAAAACTGAAAACAGAACAGGGGCCTGTGGCTCACAACAGTAATCCTAGTACTCAGAAGGCTTTTATTTATTTATTTATTTTTATTTGTCAGTTGTGGGGCTTGAACTCTGGACAGGGGCACTGTCCCTGAGCTCTTCAGCTCAAGGCTGAAGAGAGCCACAGAGCCACTTCCAGTTTTCTGGTAGTTAATTGGAGATAAGAGTCTCACAGGCTTTCCTGCACAAGCTGGCTTTGAACCATGATCCTCAGATCTCAGACTCTTGAGTAGCTAGGATTACAAGCATGAGCTACTGGTGCCCAGCCAGAAGGCTTAAATTTGAGGACCAAGGTTCAAAGACAGGCAGAGCAGAAGTCTCCAAAACAGTATCTCCAATTAACCAGCTGATCTGAAGATGTGACTCAAGTGGTAGAGAGCAGTCTTAAGTGAAAACACTAAGCAAGAGTGCCAGACCCTCAAATAAGAATACACAGGAAGCCGGGCGCTGGTGGCTCACGCCTGTAATCCTAGCTACTCAGGAGGCTGAGATCTGAGGATCGCGGTTCAAAGCCAACCCGGGCAGGAGAGACTGTGAGACTCCTATCTACAAAAACCACCAGAAAACCGGAAGTGGCGCTGTAGCTCAAGTGGTAGAGCGCTCGCCTTGAGCTGAAGAGCTGAGGGACAGCACCCAGGCCCACAGTTCGAGCCCCACGGCCGACCAAAAAAACAAACAGACAAACAAAAGAATACACAGGAAAGAATTCTTTGTACTATCATCTGTAAAATCTCATTTAAGCTGTGCAATAGGGATGGATTTTTCCTTTTAACTATGGAGTACAGAAAAGCTAATTTAAGAAATTTTACACTGTAGTAATAAAACTAAATCTCTTGTCAACAGAAGTTTCTACAATAATGCATTCCTAAATAAATCCATAAGAGACCAAGACCACTAGTGATAAAAAAAAATTGCAACTTTTATTTTAAAGCAATGACAAAAACTTCAGAACTACCAATGTAAATTATTTTTAACATTCTGTCATTCACTGGCATGAATCTACCTCCAAACAAGTTAATATAAATGCAAATACATAAACATATAAAATGCCCACAACTAAACAGTAATCCAATCAACCAGCCATCATTTTACAAGGCCAAAATCTTCACATAAATGTACTGGCAAACACAGCAATGTATCAATGAACACACATATACATATGAGAATAAATACCAGAATCAGCCAAAGACATGTAGACAGAACAGTGGTGCTAATACACATATGCATTAACACACAGATTGGCCAAAACCTGCCAAGCTGAAACAGTGATTTACTAGGACATACAATGTTGTGACCTTTTTACCAGTGATGAAAATTGAATTCAACTAGTAAATAAAACAGACTAATGGAATGCTGCTTATGTGTTAAAGACAAGGAAATGAGATACTACAGCCATCCATCCCACTAACAATGAGTTTCTTGAATCTGAAATACAACGTCAACCTCACAGACTTAATAGCATAAGGAAGTGGGTTACTTCTATTTAAAATAAAGATTATAATGAAATTACAGAAAGCAGAGAAACACTGTATAAAGCAAGTTAAATTCTTTTCACTTTGAAGGCCCTGCTAGAGATTTGTTGCTGCTCTGACTCATGACTGTGAGATGCAAAACTAAAAAAGCTGTTACTGGGTTCAGGTGCTGTGGGAGAACCCACAAAAAATGGTCTGAATTGAAAATCTTCATCTCCACCACCCCGATTTCGAATTGGTGTATTGTCCAAAGGAAACTTGGAGTTGTTTCCTAGAGAGAAAAAATTAGGGAAGGGTATAAGCATTTATTTCCTCACAGATCTTTAGGAACAAATATTACAACCATAACATTCAATAAAATGCTTACATAATTCAATTATTATGAGATGAATAAACTACAGACCTAAGTACTAGGTGAAAACTACATCCCTCCCCTTAACCATAGAATATACTATACCTGATTTCCTGAGTTTCAAAGATAGATATGACCTTATCACAGAAAATAATTTAACACACTGATATGTCTATAGTAGAGCTAGAATTTGATAGCACAATTCTGTTCATTTATTAACTAGGTTTTTTGGAATTTTGGTTTTCCTTTTTCTTTTAATTTTGTTATTATTATAGAGGCAATGTACAGAGGAAGTACAGAAATATAAGTCAGAAAATGAGTAACTTTCTATTTGGACAATGTCACCCCTTCCCTAATTTGTTTTTTGTTTTGTTGTGCAGGGTTTTTGGTCAGCTATGAAACTTGAACTCAGGGCCTGGGCACTGTCCCTGATATATCTTTTGTTCAAGGCTAGTGATCTACCACTTTAAGCTATAGCTTTACTTCCAGATTTTTTGGTAGTTAACTGGAGATAAAAGTCCACCAACTTTGTTGCCCAAGTTGGCTTTGAACCTTGTTCTTAAGATCTCAGTCTCCTGAGTAGCTATGATTACAGACATAAGCCACCAGCACCTGGCTGTTAGCTACTTAATCTATTTTCAAGGAATTAATTTTTTGTCCTAACTTTTACAAAAAAATTTAAAATACTACTAAATACATTCTAGGAAATAAGACACCTTTAAAATGTTGGCATATAACAAAAACCAGTATTTCTCAATATAGGCTTAAGAAAAATCACAATGGATCTGACTAAACATTTAGCTACTTCTACTAAACCATTCCATGGCTTTTACAGATAATAAAGTCAGGCAAGTGTCTCACACCTCTAAGGTTTAAAATATGGTTTAAAAGATAAGAGTGCCCTGAGGTAGCAAGCTCTGAGGTTCAAACCCGGCTACTGGCCAAAAAAGGTAACAAAAGGAAAGTGACTCCATCAAATGTGCTAAAGGTAAAAGTCTGTGACACTCTTATTGAAAGTAGAGCTGTGGCTCAAATGGTAAGAGCACTAACCTTGAGCAAAAGCAGCTCAGGGACAGTGCCCAGGCTCTGAATTCAAGACCCAGGACCTGCACCCAAAAAAAAAAAATGGTTAAGAGAATAAGCTGCATGATCTTGACCAAGTCACACAGCTTTCTGTACCTCAGATTTTTTATTTGCCCACAGAGATCTTTGCAGATTACACGTAAACGTGAAACAATAGTGCTGGGAATGTAATAAAGAATCTTAAAAATGGCAGCTAAGTATTTATTCTGTAACTAAATTGATTTTAAAGTACAATTTTTAAAAACTGCTCAAAATAATTTACATCTGCGGGGCTGGGAAAATGGCTCAGTGGTAGAGTGCTTGCCTTGCATGCATGAGGCCCTCGGTTCGATTCCTCAGCACCACATAAGCAGAAAAAGCCAGAAGTGGGGCTGAGGCTCAAGTGGTAGAGCCCTGGTCTACAGATGAAGAGCTGGGGGATAGCACCCAGGCCCAGAGTTCAGGCCCCACAACTGACAAAAATAAATAAATAAATAAAAATAATTTATATCTACCAGGCATCGGTGGCTCATGCCTGTAATCCTAGCTACTAAGGAAGCTGAGATCTGAGGATCACAGTTCAAAGCCAGGCTGGGCAGGAAAGTCCATGAGACTCTTAAACCACCAGAAAACTGGAAGTGATACTGTGGCTCAAGTGGTAGAGTGCTAACCTTGAGCTGAAGAGCTGAAGGACAGCGTCCAGGCCCAGAGTTTAAGCCCCACAACCAACAAAATAATAATAATAATAATAATAATAATAATAATAATTTCTATGTAATCAAATATACTAATAAAAGCAATGCTGCACTGCTGAAGACATGGATAAAAAATACATGAGCCTACCATCAGTGGAGTCAACACTGACTACTTGGAACTATGTAAGGTTCACTGTAAACACTCACGGATTTAAACAACCTACTCTTGCCAGAAGTGGTGCTGTGGCTCAAGTGGTAGAAGAGTAGTCAAGCACAGAGAGGCTCAGGGACAAAGCCTGGGCCCTGAATTCAAGCCCCAGGACCAGCAAAAAATAATAAAAATAAAAACGGTCTTCTCTTACCTACTGGGAAACCAAAGACACCAGACTGTGCAATCATAGATGGTTCAAGGGAGCTTTCTTGGTTAGCAATAGTGATATTTCGCAGCCTAAGGCTATCATAGAGGCCTTGGAGCTTTTGATACTGGCGATTGCGCTCCATAAGTTTCTCAGAGATGTCACTGAACTTTTTCTTGTATTCTTCTAACACTTTCTTCATAGAGGTGACCTCCCCTTTCATAGAGGTCAATTCTACATCCTTGCTCTGTATTTGCTGAGTATATATTTTCTCCATCTGTTTCAGATGGCTTTCAGCCTTGCTGAAATTGTATTCCTGATAGAGACGTTCCTGATGTACCTGTCCCAAGACCAAGAAAAAATTTTAAGATTAAAAAATACAAAGATATATTATAAAACATCAAAAGGAAAAGATCCTGATATAGGGATATCATAATATATAGAACCAGGTTAAAAAGCAATCAGAACAGTAAGATTATAAATATAACATTGTATTATTAAATGCATAGAAAAATACAAAGAAATTCTCTGAAACCACTACCATTAAAACACCAAAACAACAGCATGTCTTATTTAACAAGTGACTTCCATGCCATGATCTTGTTTAAGAAATCCTATTTCAGGAAGTGGCGCTGTAGATCAAGTGGTAGAGCGCTAGCCTTGAGCTGAAGAGCTGAGGGACAGTGCCCAGGCCCCACAACCCACACACAAAAAAAAGACTGGGCTGGGAAGGTGGCTCAGTGGTAGAGCGCTTGCCTTGCATGCCTGAGCCCTGGGTTCGATTCCTCAGCACCACATAAGCAAAAAGAAAAAAGCCGGAAGTGGTGCTGTGGCTCAAGTGGTAGAGCGCTAGCCTTGAGCTGAAGAGCTGAGGGACAGTGCCCAGGCCCAGAGTTCAGGCCCCACCACCAGACCCAAAAAAAAAAAAAAAAAGACTGCCCAGGAAAATGGCCCCTTCCTCAAGAAGCTCACACCTTCCAGTAAGCAAAGAAAGTCAACAAATAGCAGAGTAATTAATAAGTACATGAGAAAGAAAAGTGCTTTGAAAGAAGAGAAAGTAGCAGAGTTGGGAAGAGTATGCTGAAAAGGGGGGTGTATGGGCGGGGAAGACTCAATATATATGCCCTGTCTTATTGACAAAGACTTGAATAGCCTCGTGGTTAGCTAGAGAATGAACATCTCAGGGAGAAAAGAAAATAAATAAATAAATAGAATAAAACAGGCTCTTCCTAGGCAATAAGGGAGAAATATTCTTTCTACCTGCTCAGCTAGTGAAGACTGGGACCAAATGCCATAGGGAACAAAGGAGAGGAAGTAAGCAGGGGAATAGGGTGGGGGACTGGGTTCATTCAGGTCCTGCACAGCTTCTCAGGCCATTGAAGGACTTTGGACTTTACCCTGCATAGCTGGAAGTGATAAATGTGACTTCAGTGTGAATAGAACTTCTGTAGCCAAATGCTGAAAGCAAAATGGAGGGAGGAAAGCTGGAAAATGACCCAATCAGTGACAAAACTGCAAAGTGCAGGAATGTGATGAATTTTAGAGACAGTGACCCAGCATTTACTACAGCGTTAGGATGATGTTTAGAGAGAAAAGTTAATGAATGCAAGGAGTCTGGCTTGAGTCCCTGAAATGATGGAATTTCCATACATAGACATGGGGAAAAGTGGGCCAAGTAGACACAGACTCCAATAGTAAATATGCTGCATACAAGATGCCCAGAAGATTCTAGGACACATAGCTTGCCTTGGCACCTTCCTGGCTTTCCCATCCATACTTTAGTCCAGACATCTATAGTTGTTAGTCCAAGGCCTCCTACAGTTCCCCTAACCACTCCAATCCAGCTCCAGCTTCTGACTGGTTATTCTTAACCAGTCTACCATGCTCTCCCCTACTCAGTTGCCAGATGTTAATCAGTCAGGAGTATTCAGGAGCATGATCCACCAACTCCAGTACTGCCTGAACACGTGAGACAGGAACTAGCCAAGTCATCCAATATTGTCTTTGCTGCCCTGAACAAATGGCTGCCCTTTTTGCCGTTTGTAGGCCCTCTGATAATATTTTTTCTTATTGTTCAGTCCTGGTTTCATAGGATTTCTTTCAGATTTCATCCGAAGACACATATGCACATTCATCACCAACAAACAATTACTGCTGCCTTCTTCTGGAAAGGACAGCTCTGCCTTCTATACCTAATGTCAAGGCCCTCTGCCAGCAGGAAGTAACCAAAAAGAATCAGCACCCCTCTATAACTATCAATATTGGAATGTTAGATCTACCAGGGAAAAATGGCCCCTTCCCCTTTGTTCTACTTCCCTGCACATGTGGCCCTCCCTTAGGAGCCCCAACCTAACACCTGTAACCCAGGTAACTGGCACCCTTAGGGGCAGTGGGACGTTCCCCCAGGCCTCTGAGGTCATATCTTCATCTGCCTCAGTCACTTCCTTTGGACCGTGAGAGGCTCCCAGACTCTGAAGTCACTTCCACAGCCGCTGTGGCCATAACTTCTCCCCGCCCTCCCCCTATATAATCTATCTCCATCAGTAGTTTTCCCCTCTACACACTTATGTTCTGCCAATAAACTCTTCTACATGAACAACCCTGTGGAGGTCTCCTTTCTCCAAACCTTACAATTAGTATGTGTGATACTGTTCTATTTTTACACAGAAAAGTGTGTATATAATATATATGCAAAAAAAATCTGAGTAAAGGATTTTTCTTCCTTTCAAATTTACACAAAACATTATTCGTAATTTTGTAAGCAACTTACTAAAATTTTCCATGCATATATAAAAATAAGAACCAGTGTATAATAGAAACTCCCAAAGAGAAATTAACATACAAACAAACCTGATATGTCCAGAAGGCCAGTGCTCGGGAACTAATGTCCAACACAATCTCTGGTCTCAGCCCTGCTAATACCATAGCTTTATATTCCTCTGATGGACTGAGTTCTGTGCGGACGATATCTAGTTTTCCAGAAAGGGTACTGTTACAGGCAGGGCAGATAGCTGGTGAACGACTAAACTCACCACTACCATGCTGATCACAGAAGATGTGAGAGCAGGCAGTAACCCATGCATACCCAGAGAGTTTGCAGCGACACTTTCGGTAATTACAAAGCAGCATATCTTCACACAAAGACATGATAAGGAGGTTGTCAGATGCTGAGAAGTCCTAAGAGGTAAATGAAAAGGCAAATAGGTCAAATTGTAATTAAACAAGTGAAAATACTTTACCAATATTGAGTATTTTGTTTTAGTATATATTATAATCAATATTGATTTCAGAAATCCAACAGTCTCTTTTGATAGCATAAAAAAACTAAAAGAAAATTAAATATACAGGTGATCCCAAAACTTACTTGAACTTATATTTACAAAACATAAAATTATTCTGAATTTTTTCAAAATGCTGTACGATGAAGTTGCATCCATCTAGTCTCTAATACTTCTTGTGCAGTCACTCCTTCCATAATCCTCAACCCCAATCTGGTTCCCTCACCTGACTCACATTTCCTACTTTCTTCATCACATACATAAGAGTGTATTGAGTGTTCCCTACACTGTTAACTGCTATTTGTCATTCACTATCCAAGCCAAAATTCATTCTTTGCTAGAATATTTTAGTACATCTCAGACTTAGCAAACGTAAAATTCCAAGCATGATTTCAGGCATTTCTTTGGAAAAATTACTAATTTCAACATTATTCACTGATATGTTTTGACTTAAACGTTAAAAAAAAATATATCCATTGGCTCACACCTATAATCCTACTTAATATCCCATCCAGTTCAGGCAAGAAAGCTCACGACTTTTAAAATTTCCAATTAACCACCAAAAAGCCAGTAGAACTGTAGCTCAAGCAGTAGAGAACCAGCCTGAGGTCAACTGGCAGAATGCTAGCCTTGAGCAAAAAAGGCTCAGGTATAGGAGCCGGGAAGTTGGCTCTGTGGTAGAGTGCTCGCCTCGCACGCATGAGGCCCTAGACCACATAAACAGAAAAGGCCAGAAGTGGTGCTGTGGCTCAAGTGGTAAAGCACTAACCTTGAGCTGAAGAGCTGAGGGGCAGTGCCCAGGCCCAGAGTTCAGGCCCCATGACCGACAAAAAAAAGTTCAGGTACATTCCTGAGTTCAAGCCTCAGAACGGGCACCAAAAATTAAAAAACTGCAGCCTGGGGCCCAGGGTCACTCACACAGATGCCTGCATCCGTTCCCACAGGCAAAAGTCATCTAGCAGCCCATAAGAGTAATTTTTACCTCCAGACCACAGAGTAAGCAGGAGCGGAGCAAGCAGCTTTTCCCGGGGACCCTTCCCCCAGAAACTTGGGAGTGGCAGCCAACTTCCTATTCCCCACAACTGGGAAAATGCGCACTTCTTCACGGCCGTACAACCTGGAGGCCAAATTTTTGAGAATAAACTCACAGAAAATTGTGAAAATTCCAACTTGCTCTCCACACTCAGCAAATAAAATAATGAGCACAACAATACGAATAAAATATGTGGCCAGAAGAGAAAAAACTTACAGCCAAACACCACCTCAGGAGCCCTGCTAACACGTGACCACCCGGCTGCTCTGACACTGAATCAGAGCGCGTGCGCAGAGCCGCGTGGTGCCTCTTGGGTAGCGAATATGCTGGGATAGATGGATGTTTGGGAGCTGGGAGAGGGCAGGATCTCACAAGGCGCAGGCGCGGGATCTGATCTACAAGGACAGGATAGGAGGCCTGTAGGAGTGGGTCTCACAGAGCACAAGCTTTGAGCGTGGGCTCACCAGGGGCCTCACCGCTAGCTGCAGCCAGTATGAGTACAGTTCATGAAGGGTGGGCAGGTAGGCAGCAAAGGCTTTGTAAATAATCAGGAATAATTCTAGAAATTGTGTGACACTGGAAACAGTAACTTTTCCTTGACTCAGCATTACAAATATTCAGAAACTGCTTGAAAGAAAGTCATTTGGAACTGTTGGTCATGCTTGGAGGTAATCAGGAGTCGAGATTTTGGCAGTACTAAAGCCTAAATTCAGGGCTGGGAAGGTGGCTCAGTGGTAGAGTGCTTGCCTTGCATGCATTAGACCCTGGGTTCGATTCCTCAGCACCACATACACAGAAAAAGCCAGAAGTGCCGCTGTGGCTCAAGTGGTACAACACTCGTCTTGAGCTGAACAGCTGAGGGACAGTGCCTAGGCCCAGAGTTCAAGCCCCATGACCGACAAAATAAATATATAATAAAGCTTGAATTCGGGGCCTCAGGCTTGCTCGACTCGCAAACTTACTCAGTTGGTGTGCTACGACTGAAGCCATGGCTCCAGACCTGGTCTTTCTTGATTATTTTTGGAGATGGGATCTCTAGGAATCTCCCAACAAGGCTGGTTTCCAATAGTCATTCTCTGGATCCCAGCATCCTCAGTAGCTAGCTCAGTATCCCTGACATTAAACTGGCATAAGCCATATCATTTGGCTTGCTGATAGTCTTTAAAAAACAATGATACTGCTTTAGTCTAATGTTCTTACCTATCCTTTGCTTTTGGGTTTTGTGCTTTTTGTCAATTATGGGGCTTAACTCAGGGCCTGTGCACTGTCCTTGAGTGCTTTTGCTCAATACAAGCATTCTACCGCTTGAACCACAGCTCCACTTCCAATTTTCTGGAGTCTCACAGACTTTCCTACCTGGACTGGCTTTGAACTGCAATCCTCAGATTTCAGCTTCCTGAGTAGCTAGGAGACAGGGCAAACCACTTCACTTTGCTTTTTAATGCTTACCTCTAGCAATAATGATTTTTTAAACATACAGACTTAAGAGATCAGACTTAAATGTGACTGAGAGGGGTTGAAGAGTACTCAGGTTTCAAACCTTAATGCTCACTTTTGGAGCCATCTTTCCATTTTCAGGATGTCACCCTAAATGAATTAGTAACCAATTCCATCAGCCACACTATGGATAACATGCTACAAAGCTTTTCCGCAAGATATGAATCCATTAAACTTTTTTCCTTCAAACAAGAACCTTCTCTACTTAAGCAGCATTTTATTACTAATTTAATGCTACTGTCCCAAGTTGCAGTCAAGTAACATAGTAAGTCCATATATAAGCTGTGTGCTCCTACCACATTATTTTGGCTAATTAGGTCTTTGGTACATTTTCTGGTTTCAACTATGCCAAATATAGAAATATTTAAGTATAAAAAAGCATGATCTCATTGAAAATTTAAAAAGATTGCATAGCATTCAAATTTCAACTCCATACCTAACTGTAGTCCTACCCAAGTCATATCTTAATTATAACATAAATCTCTTCTTGGTGATGTGTCCCAGTAGCACATAGGTGAATTTGTTAAAATTAAAATTATATAAATGTAAGTACAAGTATAAATAAATTTAGTTACCCCTACCTAACATAAAGAATCTGAATAGGGCTGGGAATGTGGCTTAGTGGTAGAGTGCTTACCTAGCATGCATGAAACCCTAGGTTTGATTCCTCAGTATCACATAAACAGAAAAAGCCAGAAGTGGCACTGTAGTTCAAGTGGTAGGTAGGGCACTAGCCTTGAGCTGAAGAGCTGAGGGACAGTGCCCAGCAAGGCCAGTGCCCAGACCCAGAGTTCAGCCCCCCACAACTGAAAAAAAAAATTGTGCAGGAAAGTATGTATGACTCACACTAGTAAACCTACCTTCTTGGGGGGACTGATATCTGGAGGCCTGAAATTCAAGGCCAGCCTAGGAAGAAAAACTTATTAGACACTTTCACAACAAAGTGGATGCTGTCTTCTATGCCTGCTATAGCTAAACTTGGAAGGCTAATAGAGGTAGGATTAAGACCCTATCTCAAAGGTAATCAGGAAAACTCAGGATTAGAACTGTCACTAATGACTAGTGCCTATAATCCTAACTACTCAGAAGGCTGACATCTGAGAATCACTATTTAAAGGCATCTGGCATAGGAAAGTCCAGGAGACTACCAAAAAGGCTTAAGTACAACTGTGGCTCAAACAGTTGAGTGCTATCTTTGAACAAAAAGCTAAGGACAGCATCCATGCCCTGGGTTCAAGCCCCAAGACTGGCACAAAACAAAACAAAAAAAGGCTGCAGATGTGGTTGGGTGGTAAGAACACCTATTTCAGCAAATACAAGATGTACTCAAATCTCAGCAACAGAAAAAAAAAATCTATTAATAAAACTATACATAAGAAGAATATGGGCTGGGAAGGTGGCTCAGTGGTAGAGCACTTGCCTTGCATGCCAGAGGCCCTGGGTTCGATTCCTCAGCACCACATAAGCAAAAAAGAAAAAAGCCCGAAGTGGCGCTGTGGCTCAAGGGGTAGAGCGCTAGCCTTGAGCTGAAGAGCTGAGGGACAGCGCCCAGGCCCAAAGTTCAAGCCCCACGACCGGACCAAAAAAAGAAAAAAATTTGTAGGCTCTATTTTAAAAATCAACTTACTTTTTTCGTATTTCTCAATATGTAGCTGATTTGACAATCATTCTTCACTTACTCTAAAGGATCAAACACCATAATCACATATTAAAAGGATCTATGTGTGTACTCACTTTAACATACACATATAATTATTATCTATCAGTCCAAGTACCAGTTAGTTCATGTATTGCAATTAAAACAGTTGCTATTTCCAACAATGTTTTTAGATCACAGAAAAAAAAATGAATCAATGGGCTGGGAAGGTGGCTCAGTGGTTAAAGCGCTTGCCTTGCATACCTGAGGCCCTGGGTTCCATTCCTCAGCACCACATAAGCAAAAACAAAAAAGCTGCAAGTGGCGCTGTGGCTCAAGTGGTAGAGCACTAACTTTGAGCTGAAGAGCTGAGGGACAGTGCCCAGGCCCAGAGTTCAGGCCCCATGACCGGACCCAAAAAAAAAAAAAAAAAAAATGAATCAATGAAGATTTTTTAGTATTTCTTCTGGGTCAGATATTAGGATCTAGGAATAATAGAAAATATTACTCTTTTTCTTGCCACCTTTTACATTTTACAGGGTAATTCAGTAAAAACACTTCTAGCTTTCATCTTTACCATGTATTTTGGGGCTGGCAACTTAGCTCAATAGTAGAGCACTTGCCTGCCAGATGTTTAATTCCCCAGCCACATACAATCATCTACCTTTATGTTGTAAAGGAAGTTTGGGAGTGTTTTTGTTTTTGTTTTCTATTTTTTGCCAGGCCTCAGGCTTGAAATCAGGGCCTGGGCATTTTTCCTGAGCTTCTTTTGCTCAAGGCTAGGACTCTACCACTTGAACCACAGTGTACTTCCAGTTTTTTTCTGTTTATATGGTGCTAAGGAATAGAACCCAGGGCTTCATGCATTCTAGGCAAGCCCTCTGCCACTAAGCCACACTCCCAGCCCAAGAAAGTTATTTTTAAACTTCCTTGAAATGTGAGATATACTAAAAAAAAATCAGTAAAACATTATGATACAAACATTTTTGATTCAAAGTATAATGTTTTAGCAACACCCAGGATCAATTGACTATAGCTTTCTTTTATATAGCCTAAACCAGAGCTATTCAAATATTATCACAACCAAAGAATTTTCTAATTATATTACTGTATTAAATCTTCTTTTCAAGTACTTTTTTTTCCACCAGTGCTGGGGCTTCAACTCAGGGCCTTGTTCTCTGGTTTAACTTTCTCTCAAGATTGGTGCTCTTGCCGGGCTTATGCCAGTAATCCTAGCTACTCATGATCTGAAGATCATGGTTCAAAGCCAGCCCAGGCAGGAAAGTCCATTGTCACTTTTTTTTTTAATTTTGTCGGTCATGAGGCTTGAACTCTGGGCCTGGGCACTGTCCCTCAGCTCTTCAGCTCAAGGCAAGCACTCTACCACTTGAGCTACAGCGCCACTTCCGGTTTTCTGGTGGTTTATTGGAGATAGGAGTCTCACAGTCTCTCCTGCCCGGGCTGGCTTTGAACCGAGATCCTCAAATCTCAGCCTCCTGAGTAGCTAGGATTACAGGCGTGAGCCACCAGCACCTGGCTCCATTGACACTCTTATCTCCGATAAACCACTCAGAAAACCAGAAGTGGCAGAGTGGTTCAAGTTGTAGAGTGCTAGCTTTGAGCTGAAAGCTGATGGACAGCATTCAGGTCCAGAGTTCAAGCTCCATTACCAACAACAAAACAAAGATTGGTGTTCTACCTCTCAGAGAGCCACACTTCTACTCTGGCATTTTGGTCAGAGAAGTCTCAAGGATTTTCCTGCCCAAGCTGGCCTCAAACTGTGATCCTATCCTCAGATCTCACCCCGCTAAGTAGCTAGGATTACAGCTAGGCCACCAGCACACAGTTAAAAATACATTTTTTGGTTTTGTTTTGTGCCAGTCCTGGGCTTGAAACCAGAGCCTGGGCACTGTACCAGAATGGCTTTGCTCAAGGACAGCACTTTACCACTTGAGCCATATCTCCATATCTGGATTTTTGATGGTTAATTGGAGAGAAGAATCTCACAGACTTTCCTTCTGAGCTAGTTTAAAACTGTGATCCTTAGATCTAAGCCTCTTATAGGATTACAGGGCCTGAGCCAACAGCACCAGGTCAAAGGTACATTTAAAATCTAGAATTACTACCTGCTTTTTGTTTGACTCTGCAAAAACCAGAAGATACTAATGGACACCCACCCTGTCTTCATGGTGCCCTGAGTGAAGACAAGCCACTTTTGTATACTATGGACCAAAACCCCACTGCCTAAGCTCCAAGCAGTGAAAGGACAAGCCATTCAAAGTTTATCTCCAACTTACCTATTTTTAAGAAACACTTATAAAAATAAAAATACCAGAAATGCTCTTCTATGATAGGAATCATTACACTTAAATAAGAACTAAGCTCCAAGCAGTGAAAGGACAAGCCATTCAAAGTTTATCTCCAACTTACCTATTTTTAAGAAACACTTATAAAAATAAAAATACCAGAAATGCTCTTCTATGATAGGAATCATTACACTTAAATAAGAACTAAGCTCCAAGCAGTGAAAGGACAAGCCATTCAAAGTTTATCTCCAACTTACCTATTTTTAAGAAACACTTATAAAAATAAAAATACCAGAAATGCTCTTCTATGATAGGAATCATTACACTTAAATAAGAACTAGAAGAGAAGGCGAAGGGTGACATTACCCAAGAAGCATTGTACTTACAACCTGAATTATGGAATTGTAACCACTTAGCACAATTTAATAATAATAATAATAATAAAGAACTAAAGACAGCATTACTGATTATTTGATATAGCTAGTAAAAATAACAAGTTAATGTCAAGAAAGATCAACTAAGAAAATGGAATTGAGGGCTGGGAAGGTGGCTCAGTGGTAGAGTGCTTGCCTTGCATGCCTGAGGCCCTGGGTTCAATTTCTCAACACCACATAAGCAAAAAGAAAAAAGCCTGAAGTGGCACTGTGGCTCAAGTGGTAGAGCGCTAGCCTTGAGCTGAAGAGCTGAGGGACAGCGCCCAGGCCCAGGTTCCAGCCCCTCGACCGGACCCAAAAGACAAAAAAAAAAAAGAAAATGGTATTGAGCCGGGCGCCGGTGGCTCACGCCTCTAAACCTAGCTACTCAGGGGGCTGAGATCTGAGGATGGAGGTTCAAAGCCAGCCCGGGCAGGAAAGACCATGAGACTCCTATCTCCAATAAACCACTAGGATGCCGGAAGTAGCACTGTGGCTCAAGTGGAGAGCGCTCGCCTTGAGCTGAAGAGCTCAAGGACAGCGCCCCAGGCCCAGAGTTCAAGCCCCACGACCAACAAAAAAAATAAAATTAATAAAATTAAAAAATTAAAAAAAAAGAAAATGCTATTGACACTATAGATACAGATGTATAGTCCTATTACCATACAATCTAATATACACATGAACTGATAATAAAATAGCTAACATTTATACAGCATTACAATGTTTTATAGTATTCTACACTCCATACATTTCTCTAATTCAATCTTTCCAGTAATCACCCTTAAGTCAGATAATATCATGTTCTAAGACATAAAGTTAGGAGACTAAGGGGCTGGGAAGGTGGCTCAGTGGTAGAGCGCTTGCCTTGCATGCCTGAGGCCCTGGGTTCAATTCCTCAGCACCACATTAGCAAAAAGAAAAAAGCCGCAAGTGGCGCTGTGGCTCAAGTGGTAGAGCGCTAGCTCTTCAGAGCTAAGGGACAGCGCCCAGGCCCAGAGTTCAAGCCCCACAACAAGACCCAAAAAAAAAAAAAAAAAACTAGGAGACTAAGAAGTTAAGAAATATGTCACAAGAAAGTCTAAGACTCTTATCTCCAATTAACCTCCAGAAAAACAGGAAATGGTGCTTCGGCTCAATTGATAAACTGTTCACCTTGAGCCGAAGATCTCAGGGAAAGCACCCAGGACAAGACCCACAGCTGACAGAAAAAAAAAAAAAAAAACGGAAAAAAAATAATTTAGGCAGAAATATATTATTGGTCTATAAACTATTTTTAAATTCATATGTCAATAAAAGTCCATTTCAATAAATCTATAATAACCTTTAACTGACTATAGTATAGCCATTTATGATTTATAAGTAATCTTATAGACTGATAAAATATAAACTGTCAACATAAATAACTGATAGAATTAGAACAGTTACTTGTGGCTTTTTCTTTTTGTAGTGCTTAAAATTTTAGACCTTAGCTGTCTCAGAGATTATCCCAAAGATTAAAGTGCAAAGTCCAGGTCATAGTGCCAGATTCATAATTCCAAGATATAGGGTTTATGTGTCACCACAGGCTAAACTCCAGAGACTAACAAGCTGAATTCAATTTTAATCATTGTCCTTGGCTTTTGTCTGCTCAGAACATGTGTTTAACATCAGGTAGATCCTCTGAAACACGGACTAACATGCATTTCATCATGGCAAACTGGAAATGAATAAGGGCAAACTCTCTGATTCTTTTTCAGTCAACCAGAAAAACATACAGCAAGGATTGAACTGGGATTTTCCTCAACTACAAAATTTCAGCCACACTAACACTGAGCGGATTCATATCTTTCAAGGGAAAACAAAATGTGTGTTTTTATAATCTTACAATTACCTCTGATATCAAATGAATTCAACTTCATTCTAGAAATCAGGTTGAATAACAGAAACAGCCATCTAGTATCATCTCTGGGGGGAAAAAAGTAAATATACAAAGGTAAAAATTCATAATTCATACCAGCATACTCCACATCAAAACATGAAGAAAAGTAAAGTTACTGCCTTTCCTTTATTTAAATCTCCACTTAGTAAGAAAAATTATTTGAATTCGATGACTTTTAAAGTGCACAAGCTCACCATTTTTTTTGGGGGGGGGGTCTGGTCATGGGGTCTGAACTCTGGGCCTGGGCACTGTCCCTCAGCTCTTCAGCTCAAGACTAGTGCTTTACCACTTGAGCCACAGCGCCACTTCTGGCTTTTTTCTTTTTGCTTATGAGGTGCTGAGGAATCAAACCCAGGGCTCAGGCATGCAAGGCAAGTGCTCTACCACTGAGCCACCTTCCCAGCCCTTCCTGAGCTCTTTTGCTTAAGGCTAGCAATCTACCACTTCGAGCCACAGTTCCACTTCTGGTTTTCTGGTGGTTAATTAGAGATAAAAGCCTCATGTACTTTCCTGCCCAAGCTGGTTTTGAATTATAACCCTCAGATCTCAGCCTCTAGGATTATAGGCATGAGTCACCAGTGACCAGCTTAAGGAATTTTTAAAGATCAAATAAAATTATACAGTAAAGCTATCCAACCTGTAAAAGGCTATAGAAGTCAACCATTTCACAATAAGTATGCAAAGAAGCCAGATAAGCCAAAACAAGTTTTTTAAACATTTTAATTGCTAAGACAATATTGCTTTAACCTTTTACTTTTAGTAATTCTGCCACAACAAACTAATTTCCCCTCCAAAAACAAAGCCATAACAAAACTTTAGAGAGGCAAGTAGGGCAGTACTTTGATTTGAATTCAGGGCCTATCAATTGAACCATGCTCCTAACCCTTTTTTGCTTTAGTTGTTTTTCCCATAACGTCTCATGTTTTTAACTGTGGTGGTGCTAAAACCGAAAGCAATCCTCCCACCTATACTTACCTGCATGAACTGGGATTATAGGAGTAAGGCTCAGGCCTAATTTATTTGTTGAGATGAAAGCCCTTAACCTTTTGCTCTAGCTGGCCTCAAACTGGAAACCTCCTGACCCGTCTCCTTAGCAGCTAGGATTACTGGTGAAACAGCTTAAGATAGGAAAATACATAATTTTGAACCTTAGTTGACCACAAGATGGCAATAAGAGCTCTTATCTCATCCAGAGCCAAATATAATCTGAATTTGTAGGTAAAATATACACTGGGCTTGCATTTCAATAATGTAAGCGATTTTCATACTGTTCCCTAAATCTTTCTTCACCTAAATCACTAACCATAGTTTTTCTTTTTGTATATATGATTAGTTAAGCTTCTCAGCTACAAAATCACAATTACATTTTTACCATGTTTCATTTCAAAACCATGCAGACATTAAAAAAAAACATAACTGGATACGGTAATCCCTCTGTGCTACACCTTAATAACAATAAGATATTAAATAAAAAATGCAAAACTGGAGAATGAAGTTGCAATCCTCAATGCAATCCTCAATTGCATAAAAATACGTGTGTGCGTGCATGTGTGTGTGTATGTGTGTGTGTATGTATAAAATTAAGGAAATTGAAGGAATGGGTTGGGTTTCATTGTATTGAGCCAGGCACCAGTGGCTCATGCCTGTAATCCTAGTTACTAAAGAGGCTAAGATCTGAGGATTACAGTTCCAAGCAAGCCTAGGCAGAAAAGTCCCCATGAGACAGACTCCTATCTCAATTGACCACACAAAAAACAAAAGTGAGCCAGGCACTGGTGGCTCACACCTGTTATCCTAGCTACTCAAGAGGCTGAGGATCAAGGCTCAAAGCCAGTGCAGGCAAGAAAGTCTGCAAGAAAGACTCCAAGTAACCACCAGAAAACCAGAAGTGTTTCTGTGGCTCAAAGTAATACAGCACTAGCCTTGGGCAAAAAAGCTCAGGGACAATGCCCAGGCCCTTAGTTATGGCCCCACAAACAACAACCAAAAAGAAAAGAATTTACTTATAGAGAAGATTGTTCTCAGACTGGTGAATTGAGTTCAAGCTAGTGTAGCTAACATGAGACCCACTTTCAAACAAAACAGTACGTTAATACAAGAAAGACACCCTGAAGAAAAAAAAGCAGGTTTTAAACCACTATATCCCCTATAGTTCTAGCTACTCAGGAGGCTGAAACTTGAAGATTATGGCTCAAAGGGATTCTAGGCAGGAAAAGTTCATGAGATTCTTATCCCCAATTAATGACCAAAAAGCCAGAAGTGGAGCTTAGCTCAAGTGGTAAAACGCTAGCCTTCAGCAAGTACTAAGGGACAGTGCTCAGACCCCAAATTCAAGCCCTAGGGTCTATAGCTGCCTGCTAATAACTGCTCACTACATATAGCCACTAAAACTTCAAACTCCTCAGTCACACCATATTTTAATTGTTCAAAGCAACATGCTCTCATACAGTACAAATATAATACCTTCACAGAAAGATCTGTAGAACATCAGTTCCATTAAAAAAAAAAAAAAGCTAACAAAAGAATTTCTTTAAAACATGTACTATCTGTCAAACATAACTTTTTTTTTTTTTTGGGGGGTCCGGTCGTGGGGCCTGAACTCTGGGCCTGGGCGCTGTCCCTCAGCTCTTCAGCTCAAGGCTAACACTCTACCACTTGAGCCACAGCGCCACTTCCGGCCTTTTACTTTTTGCTTATGTGGTGCTGAGGAATTGAACCCAGGGCCTCATGCATTCAAGGCAAGCGCTCTGCCACTGAGCCACCTTCCCAGCACCCCTTAACTTCTTTTTTTTTTTTTTTGGTCAGGTGTGGGGCCTGAACTCTGGGCCTGGGCGATGTCCCTCAGCTCTCTGGCTCAAGGTTAGTGCTCTACCACTGGAGTCACAACACCACTTCCAGTTTTTTTCTGTTTATGTGGTGCTGAGGAATCGAACCCAGGGCCTCATGCATGCAAGGCAAGCACTCTACTACTTAGCCACCTTCCCAGCCCCATAATTATTTTTTTAATCAAATCTTCACAACCCCATCCTGATAGGAAATTCATCCTCAAGAGTAAGCTACATACATTTCTTACAGAGTAATTCTAGCTTAAAAAGAAAATAAAAACACCATTGTATCTCACAAAATCTTAAAAAATTTTTAAAGATTAAATGGCCCAGTCTTTGTGCATTTCACATAAAAATCCTGATGTTGAATATGTGCTGCCTCTCCCAAAGTGACACTCCCTACAGACTAGTCATGCTTCAGAAAGTGGCATTCTACTGCTCAAAAAACATTTTCATATCCTCTAAGCATTTTATAAATATTCCATCAACAATCAATGACCTGCACAAGATACTGCTGTTTGTCAGGAGCAAGTAGCTCACGCTGATAGTTCTAGCTACTCAGAAGTCAAAGATCTGAGGACTGCAGTCCAATGCCAACCCCAAAGGAAAAGTCTGAGATTCTTTTTTTTTTCTGGTGGGGGGGTCAGGCCATGGGGCCTGAACTCTGGGCCTGGGCACTGTCCCTCTATTGCTCTACCACTTGAGCCACAGCACCACTTCTGGCTTTTTTCTTTTTGCTTCTGTGGTGCTGAGGAATTGAACTCAGGGCCTCATGTATGCAAGGCAAGCACTCTACCACTAAGCCACCTTCCCAGCCCTAAGTCTGAGATTCTTGTTTATTTATTTATTTTTGGGTCCGGTTGTGGGGCCTGAACTCTGGGTCTGGGCACTGTCCCTCAGCTCTTCAGCTCAAGGCTAGCACTCTACCACTGAGCCACCTTCCCAGCCTAAGTCTGAGATTCTTATCTCCAATTAACCACCCAAAGCCAAAAGCTTAGTGGGGGGTTGGTGGGGGAGGGAATAAAGGACATTGTATAATGCAAAGACCCTAAGGTAGTATGCCTTGATCAAAGTACCTGACTATAAAGTTAATTGTTAAACCCTTCCTATTGAGAATGTCCAAATTAAAGCCCATTTGATTTTTAAGGGTCCACAGATGCAGACCCCTTTATAGGGCCACTTCTGGGCTGATACACAGGGTGCAGAACATCCAGGTCTTCCTCAGTAGTTTTCACCTTCAACCTGAAACAAAAGAAAATAAATGTTAAACTGACCCCTTGGCAGTTTTCCAAAAGACATTGCTAACAAAACTCCAAGCTTTATTTTCTACTACTTCAGTTGTTTTGGCTAATAATAGTCATTTTCTATATCTATCTCTTTTTATTTTTTATTCATTTATTTTATTTTATTTTATTTTGGCCTGAACTCTAGGCCTGAGCTGTCCCTCAGCTCTTCAGCTCAAGGCTAGTGCTCTACCACTTGAGACATAGCATCACTTCCCGCTTTTTTTTCCTCATTATGTGGTACTGTGTTGGGAGCCAAAAGTTAAGTCTCTCAAACATGATAGGCTTAACTATCTCACTAGAACAACCTGAGGCTGAGTTTACAGAATCCCACCTTTTCACCATGCCCTAAGTAAACACCCTGCAGCTACTGAAGATCACCTTTTCACCACGCCCTAAGTCCAAGCATATAAATACCCTTGTGTGAAAAATAAAAATTGGCAGCTTGATCAGAATCCTTGTCTTGCTGTCCTTCTTCGTGTCTCTTGCCCCTTCATTCCTTTTCGCTTAGGTTCATTGCCCTGGTTGAAGTCCTGCGGGTCGGGACAGTACTGAGCTAACGAACCCAGGGCCTCATGCATGCGAGGCAATCACTAACATTGAGCCAATTTCCCAGCCCTACATCTATCTCTTTTTTTCTAGATTTACCTTTTTGTATTGTTTTAATTGTAAAGAAGGATTTCAGTTCAACAAGTCAATTCTCAATCAGTGTCATCCTTTTATTACCTATCTATCTCAATTCCCCCATCCCTTCAAGTTACTAAGTTCTATCTACTGTCTTAAATACAGGAGGAAGACTACAAGCATGAGATAAAAATGGGTGAAGTCAGAAACTTAGACCAGTGGCATAGTTCATCCTACTATTTAGCTAGTCCTAGTTCCATGGATACTTAAAACAAAAATGATATATATAGTGCATGTGGACTTTGAGTGGAGACAGAAAGAAAAAATAACTAGAAGTCAGGATGCATGGGGTAGTAAAAGCTTCCCTATTAGGTTGCTATTTTATCTGTTTCATAACACTTTGCCATTTTGTAGAGTCATTTGCTTGGCTGGTTTGGAGCTTCAGTCCTCAGATCTCAGCTTCCTGAATAACCAGGATTACAGGTGTATGCCACTAGTACCCAGCTCTAACACACTTGTGCCAATGAAGTGAGGAAATGGGTGTGTCTCCTCTCTTTAGGTAGATACTAATGTATTTATAATCCCAGCTATTCAGGATAGTAAGATCAATAGTTCTACCCTGGGCAACTGAGCAACATCCAGTTTCTAATTACATTTTTTTTTCATGCCTGGCGCTGTCTCTGAGTTTTTTGCTCAAGGCTAATACTCTACCACTTGAGCCACAGCTCCACTTCTGCCTTTTTTTGGTTATTATTTGGAGATTTGTCTCATGGTTGTTCTAGCCTGGGCCTACTTTGAACTGAGATCCTCAGATCTCAGTCTCCTGAGTATCTAGGATTACAGGTGTGAGCCACTAGTACCTAGCTTACTTTATTTGCAATTTTTAAAAGAACTGGAGGTGTAGCTTACTTATAGTGAGCTTGTCTGGCATAAAGGAAGCCAAAGAGTAAATCACTAGTAACAGAGGAATGAAAGGAGGGAGGGACCGAGGGAGGTGTGGCCCAAGTAGTAGAATATGAACCTTGAGCCAAAACACCATGGTGAATTTTTGAAGTCAGTCCAGTTGAACTTAAATCCTGACTCTTCATTTGGATCTATTACTTATATAAAATCAACTAAATAACCTGGAAATCCAGATGCTCTGCATTAAAAGATCCATTTTCGCTGTGGCGCCAATGGCTCACACCTATAATATAGGTACTGTGGGTAGCTGTAATTTAGGTACTGTGGCTAGGTACTATGACCACAGTACTGTCCGCATGAGATTCTTATCTCCAATTAACCACTCAAAAACTGGAAATGGAACTGTGGCTCAAGGCTCTAACTTTGAGCAAAAGAGCTCAGAGACAGCACACAGGCCCTGAATTCAAGCCCATGACTGACCAAAAACAAAAAGACATAAGCTTTCTTTCCTGTTCCTCCTATTCCCTATTCAACAAGGAAGAAGCCAGTGTCTTCTACACAGTTACTTTTGTTTGTTTGTTTGTTTGTTTGTTTGTTTTTTGGTCCGGTCATGGGCCCTGAACTCTGGGCCTGGGCACTGTCCCTTAGCTCTTCAGCTCAAAGCTAGCACTCTACCACTTGAGCCACAGCGCCACTTCCGGCTTTTCTCTTTTTGCTTATGTGGTGCTGAGGAATCAAACCCAGGGCCTCAGGCATGCAAGGCAAGTGCTCTACCACTGAGCCACCTTCCCAGCCCCCATAGTTACCTTTTGACAACAAAATCTTGCTTCTGTTGGGAAGAATTACTTTTTTTCCACAGTTGGCTAAACTGAAAAATGAGGTTGACAAGCCTTGGAGTGTGTAATCCTTTTAAGACCTAGGGAGCTTTGGGGAAATTTCCAAATGTTTTTTGTTTTATACTGCATTCTTCTATCCCAAAGTCAAAATAAAGGAAATTTTCCTAACTTAATACTCTCAAAAATCCTTCTAGCCACTATTAGTAAACATGGAAAGCATACCCCTCCAGCCCTTAGAATGCAATGGGCACCAGGTTCTGAGTCACTCTTTCCCAACGTTAAATGTGCTTAAAACAAGATAAACTGGGGCTGGGAAGGTATCTCAGTGGTAGAGCGCTTGCCTTGCATGCTGAGGCCCTGGGTTCGATTCCTCAGCACCACATAAGAAAAAAGAAAAAAGCCGGAAGTGGCGCTGTGGCTCAAGTGGTAGAGCGCTAGCCTTGAGCTGAAGAGCTGAGGGACAACGCCCAGGCCCAGAGTTCAGGCCCCACGACCGGACCAAAAAAAAAAAAAAAACAAGATAAACTGTTAGGTGCTAGTGGCTCACACCTGTAATCTTACCTACTCAGGGGGCTGAGATCTGAGGATCATGGTTCAAAGCCAGCCCAGGCAGGGAAGTCTATGAGACTCTTTTTTTTTTTTTGTCAGTGTGGGGCTTGAACTCTGGGCTTGGGCGCTGTCCTTGTACTCTTCAGCTCAAGGCGAGCGCTCTACCGCTTGAGCCACAGCACCACTTCCGGTTTTCTAGAGGTTTATTGGAGATAAGAGTCTTATGAACTTTCCTGCCAGTGTTGGCTTTGAACCGAGATCCTCAGATCTCAGCCTCCTGAGTAGCTAGGATTACAGGCGCGAGCCACCACCGCCGGCTTCTATGAGACTCTCATCTCCAATTAGTCACCAGAAAACCAGAAGTGGTGCTGTGGCTCAAGTTCTAGAGCACTAGCCTTGAGCTAAAGAGCTGAGGGACAGCCGGGTGCTGGGAATGTGTCTTACAATTGCTTGCCTAGCATGCATGAAACCTGGATTTTATTCCTCAGCACCACATAAACAGAAAAAGCCAGAAGTGCTGTAGCTTTTGTGGTAGAGTGCTAGCCCTAAGCCAAAGAAGCTCAGGGACAGTGCTCAGGCCCTGAGTTCAAGCCCCACGACTGGCAATAATAAAAATAATAATAAGACCATTACCTTGTCAAGCCAAAGTGGACAGACATGAAGAACACCAGCATGGTTTTGGTAGGAATTCTGTACTTCTAATCAGGATATTCAAGGTATAGACTGTCTTATAATCATCACTCTGTGCACAAAACACAAACAATAAACACTGAAAACTAGCTGTAGTTCTTTTAAGAATATAGCAGGGCTGGGGAGGTGGCTCAGTGGTAGAGTGCTTGCTTTACATGCATGAAGCTCTGGGTTTGATTCCTCAGCACCACATAAGCAAAAAGAAAAAAGCCGGAAGTGGAGCTGTGGCTCAAGTGGTAGAACACTAGCCTTGAGCTGAAGAGCTAAGGGACAGTGCCCAGGCCCAGTGTTCAGGCCCCACGACCGACCAAAAAAAAAAAATTACACACAAGAATATAGCAGTGCTGAGAAGGTGGCTCAGTGGTAGAGTACTTGCCTTGCATGCACGGGGCCCTGGGTTTGATTCCTCAGCACCACATAAGCAGAAAATGCTGGAATTGTCACTGTGGCTCAAGTGGTAGAGCGCTAGCCTTGAGCTGAAGAGTTCCCAGGCCCAGAGTTCAAGCCCAATGACCAAAAAAAAAAAAAAAAAAGTTAAAAAAAACATAAAATAAAGAAAAAAAAGTTTAAAAAGAAAAAAAAAAGAATATAGCAAAACCCAACTAAAAAATGCAATGTCTCCCAAGTAACCTAAACATTCATTATTCATTTTAAGGAAGATAAAGGACATAAACAAATATTCACCAATAAAAGCTAAGGGAGCCAGACGTTGGTGGCTCACACCTGTAATCCTAGCTACTCAGGAGGCTGAGATCTGAAGATCAAGGTTCAAAGCCAGCCTGGGCAAGAAAGTCCATGGGACTCTCATCTTCAATAAACCACTGGAAGTGGCACTATGGCTCAAGTTGTGGAGCACTGGCCTTGAGCTGAAGAGCACAAGGACTATAAGCATTTTTGCCCACCTTTGGACATCAGCTCCACCCAGACCTGAGCTCCTCCCTGCCCTGGAGTTCTTACCACATAGTTGGCCCCTCCCTCTCTCCACCCAGATCCACCTGAACTCCCATCTACCTCACTTTCTACCCCCCAGACCCTGCTGCTACCTATAGTGGAGGCAGCCATGTACTCTCCCTCCGAGGGAAATATGGCTCCTCTGACAAACTTTATAATAATCTTTCTCCTGTGCCTGCCTGCCTCCTCATGGTCCCCTGGCATGGATGTGATGAATCCTTTCATTGATCTTTGCAGGGACAGCACCCAAGCCCAGAGTTCAAGCCCCATGACGGACCAAACAAAAAACAAAAAACAAAACAAATAAACAAAAAAAAAGCTAAGGGACTAGGTACTTGTGGCTCAGGCCTGTAATTCTAGCTACTTAGGAGGCTGAGATCTGAGGATCATGACTCAAAGCCATCCTGAACGCATCTCCAATTAACCACCATAAAAAGACAGACGTAGAGTTATGGCTCAAATGATAGCTTGCTAGTCGAGCAAAAATTCAGGGACATTACCAAGGCCCTGAGTTCAAACTCGAAGAGTAGCACACACAGACACAAACACAGACATAGACACTCGCACGCGCGCACACACACACACAAAGTTAAGGATATAAATTAATAGGAGCTAGCCTGAATGATGGGAGGTGCAAAAGGAAACTAAAATAGGGGATAAGATCACAAAATCTGAGAAAAGATATCATTATTAAGCTTTCCAATTTACAGGTGACATACCCAAAAGGTGATCAGGATTAAGTCTCAAAGTCCTAGCAGAGGATCACAATAGGTCAATAGCTAAGTTTAAGGTCTGCATAGGGACACCTCCCTCCCTCTTGGCTGTTTCCACTCAGTATCTGTTACCTAGGTAACTGCCAGACCTGGAAGCAGTCACCTTCCCCTCTGGCTAGGTCACATCCTGAGCCACCACGGTCACATGCCTCCCATCTGACCTTAAGAGGGTCCCAGACCCTGAGGTCACAACCAGATCCAGTGTGGCCACACCTTTTCCCCACCTGGCCACACCTCTTCCTGTCCCTGGCCTACATAAGTCCTGGCCCAGAGGTGAGTGGCCTCCCCACCTCCCCTTTCCTTTTCAGCTGTGCTTCTCCACTATGTGCGGGAGGGGCAGCAGTTCGGTAAATAAACTTCTCCTACCTGAAAAGTGTGTGGTTTTCTCTTCATGGGCTACCTAATGAAACCTACCTATTTAATATACCTTACACTATGTACATATGATCATGTAAAATGATGCTAACTGAAATGATCTCTAAGATATGGAAAACTAGAGGGTTTTTTGGTTTTGTTTTTCTTAATGTACTACATGAAGTTGTTTCCTTTTTCTTCCTTTGGCTTATTCCCTGTTGTCACTTTGGTTTATCCTGTTTGATTTTGATACCCTGTGTCTTGTATATACATTTATCTGATTTGGGGAAGAGAGGTGTAAGAAATGAGAGGTGAGTGACAACTACAGGCTCAAGGCTTTATTAGGGAACAGACCTGCAAGGCTGCTCCAAGCAGAAATGGAGGCAGCAGCCATGGACAGGTGTAAGTTGAATTTAAACAATTTTAGGGGGCAGTCACATGTAGGTAGACTATGGGAATTTGGGAGTAGGGTCAGTTCTGAGAAGTGTTATAAAGGAATTTGGGGGAGTCATATTCCTGAGAGGAGACTCGAGTTGGTACAGCTTGTTTCCAGGCTTTGCCTTTGTTTTAGGGATTTTAGACTCCATTTTTGACTGACCTTTAAGGGTGGTGACTAAAAACCTTTAAACAAGGTTAACCAGACCTTGGCTCCAACCAGCCCAGTTGAATGCCTCTGGTCCCCCTCCCCTTATCAACCTAACTCACCCTTGATTGTTCAGTTAAGGATGACCAATAAAATGGTTAGGTTGTAATGTCTCAAACTGGTGACACCTGGTGCTGACAGTAAACTCGACCTTTTGCCCATGCCTACTGTAAATTCCTTTGCATGTGCTTACTGCAAACTCCGCCTTACCCTCTGAATTTGTGCACCATTAAAACCAAAAGTAATGGGCTGATTTAAACAGCCATTAAGAGACAAAATGTAACCTCACTGGCCACCTGCCTGTGGTCTGGTATGACTGTGCAATCTTTTGTGTGTTACAATCCCATTGGTCACCTGCACATGACCAGGCTCAACCTTGTAAATTTTGCCTTTAAAAACCAAAGAATGGGGGCCGCTCCAGGTTGCAGTATCAGCTCCTGAGCCTGTGCTGAGGCCTTGACATGTCAGTGTAGGAACCTTCTCAATAAAGTTGCTTCTTTGTTAACAACTTTGTTGTGGTGGGCTCTGTCACTCTAGACAACTGGGTGGGCTTGCCTGCCTGAGTAGGGGTCTTCCCACTACACCAAAAAGGATTGTATCAAGACTGTTGCAACTGGGGTGGGAATTTGTATGTCACACTGGAATAACAGTATCAGGAAATAGTAACATATTTTTTGTGAACAGGTGGACACAAGGTGGGGACTTAAATCATTGGCAAGCTATCTCTGAGACCTTAGAGGAAGGACAATAACAAAATGGTCAAAGGACAAAAGGTGAACTAACACAACTAATACAACTAATACAAGCAAGACATTATGTTGAAATGAACTTTACAACTTGGGAGGGGGGGAGGAAAAGCAGGAGAAAAATGAGGGAAGGGGTAACAATGTTCAACAAGAAATGTTCTCATTTTTATTTATGTAACTATAACCCCTCTGTACATCACCTTTACAATAAAATTAAGTTAAATTAGAAAAAAAAAAAGATGAGCATTCCACCCACTTAGGTTTCATTCCAGCCTAAGGTGGGTCAACAATTTCAAAACAAATATTCAGCCCACTCACCACAAGGATGTGTAAAACTGGGTCCTAGAAGTCAAATGTAATTCATAAACTCTCCTCACCCTTGGAGCACTAAGTCTGCCCCAAGACCTAGTCCTATCCTGGGACTCAATACTATTATTTCCAGCAGCTGCTTTGCAAACATCTTGAAATTTAGTAATGGATTGTGAATAAGTCTATGACATAGTATAACCTGATGCCACTTCAGACCACTTCTGAACCTGCTTTGTGATTAGTGACTCCTCTAACTATGCACACATTCTTACATACTGTCCCCAATCCTCCCCAGTTAACCAGAGGCCAATGCTTATAATCTGAAAATGGCTGAAGATATATTTAAGTGCTATCTTCTCACATAATCTTATTTCTCTGCAATATTTTTTCCTAACAAATAAACCTTATCATTTCTACTACATTCTTATCTTGCCTGAATTCTCATGGGACACATGGATGAGGTAACATATTGGCATGCACACATACATTAGAATATTTACTATGGGACCACTATAAAGAAAGTGGATATTTTTATTTACTCAAGGAACTGTAGGAAATATAAGGCACATGTTTATTAAGTATTCAAAGAAGGGAAGTGCCCAGTGCATATTGTTCTCATAAAAATAAACTATGAACTCAACATTTACTGAGGAAGGGAAATGGATGGCTTAGGGGCAGGAACAACTTCATTGTATACATTAATGGTAATTGTTATTACCTACTCAAACCTAAAATTAACAATAAGCTTGACAATTATAAGAATTATGAAAGGTCTACAAATGCCTATTCATTTAAATAGTTTAATATATTTTTCTCACATTTTCTGCATATAGCACACATTAACATACATTTTAGCCAAATTGATACATAAAACAGGAAGTTATTAGTCTGGGAAAAAATATATCCCAATATTTATTGCAAATACATATTGTTTCTTCTACAAGAGACTTTTATTTGACCATTGCAAGCTGAGTCCAGACTGCCTTAAGAAGTCTCCCGAGATCACCCAAGCAGTAAGCTGTGGTGCTAAAATCTAAATATAGTACTAAGGTACCTGATCTTCCTCAGTGTTTCTGAAGCTTTTTGGTACTGTAAAGCCGAATTCGGAAATCCTTACCCAAAAGACCACCAGAGACCCATCGCCAATGTAAAAGCAAAGGAGTCTTTATTGCAAGCTTGAGCTTGGTCCCCGCCACGTACATGGTAGCAGCCCATGACACTGAAAGAGCCCAGGGTTACAGCACTTTTTATACACTATTTTAGGGAAGGCAGGGGCTTTGCATACATCATAACTTCTTGTAACAAATGACTACAAACCATGGGAAAATCATAAAACAACTCTATAGTATGATTGGTGCACTACAAAGCAGGAAAGGACCAGAAACAAGTTGTTGGTTAGATCAAGGGGGCTGACGTACTTAAAACTGGTTGGCTTGCAACACAGGGGAGTCTCAAGAGGATAGGTGCTAAACTGCAGGGTGTCTGGTTTAGATAATGGTCACCAGACCCTAGGAGGGGCTGTTCTGGCATTTCAGATATAATTCCAGGCATTGGGGCTGAAGTGGGTCAAGGGTTAAGTTGCAGAACTGAGATGAGGGTCTTAAGTGAAATGGAGTTGCTTAGGTTCCTCAGTAGAGTCCTGTGCAGCAAAATTAAAATTAGGAGCTTCCTGGGACTCACCGAAACCTGTCATCTATTTGCTGCCTAAATACTTTAGTAGTCACCAGAACAGATGATGTCCACACAGTGTCCTCACAAGTTACCAGAAACCAACTAAGGATCTAAATAAGCCCTACAGATATTTAACCTGGTAATTAAAATGAGGCTGAATTTATCATCCCATAGTCTCCCCTTATCAGGGACATAAAACAGTATTTTCCTGCAGGTAAAATGAAGCCAGGCATTTTCTAACAACACAACGTTCTGAATGTAAAGCATAATCTATACTATCTGTGCCACCAGATCTTAGAGAAAACAGGCAGACTCAGTACTACAGACACCCCTGTGGAAACAAGCCTAGTGTAAGATCTGAATAGGGACACCTCCCTCCCTCTTGGCTAAGTTTCTGCCCAGTATCTGTTGCCTAGGTAACTGCCAGACCTGGAAGCAGTCACCTTCCCCTCTGGCTAGGTCACATCCTGAGCCACCTCTGGTCACGTGCCTCCCATCTGACCTTAAGAGGGTCCCAGACCCTGAGGTCACATCCAGATGCGTGCAACCACACCTTTCTCCCACCTGGCCACAACTCTTCCTGTCCCAGGCCTACATAAGTCCAGGCCCAGAGGGGGGTCTCCCCCAACCCCCTTTCCTTTTCAGCCGGCGAAGCACAGGAGGGGCAGCAGTTCGGTAAATAAACTTCTCCGGCCTGAATAGCGTATGGTTTTCTCTTCATCAGCTACCTAATGAAACCAACCTATTTAATATACCTTACACCAGACAGCCCATTTTATCATCCGACAGAGATGAGGTTTAATGAAGCTCCCCTTAAAATATAGGAACTCTTCACTGAGGGTTCTTGACTTCAATCACAGAATAAGAATTTCTGGACAAGTCGCTATGGTAAGAGAACTTGGCAGAGCTAAATTAAGTAAACAAGCAAGAAAACAGACAGACAAAAAAGCAAATAGAGAGAAGCGGGCGCCAGTCCCGCGGATCTGTGTCTTGCTTCAACAGTGTTTGGACGGAACAGACCCGGGGACTCCTCCTTTCCACCACCAACTGCCTCTCCACTCACCACCTCTGACCCTGATCTTCTCGCCCGTCGCCTGCTTCCAGGACCAACCAACGCGGGTGTTTTTTTCTGTGGTTAGCTCTGTATTGACGACCAGCCATGACCTCCCAGATTCGTCAGAATTATTCCACCGAGGTGGAGGCTGCCGTCAACCGCCTGGTCAACTTGCACCTGCGGGCCTCCTACACCTACCTCTCTCTGGGCTACTATTTCGATCACGACGATGTGGCTCTGGAGGGCGTGGGCCATTTCTTCCGCGAGTTGGCGGAGGAGAAACTTGAGGGCGCCCAGCGCCTCCTGAAGATGCAGAACCAGCGCGGGGGACGCGCGCTGTTCCAGGATGTGCAGAAACCTTCTCAGGATGAGTGGGGTAAAACCGTGGAAGCCATGGAAGCTGCCCTGGCCCTGGAGAAGAACCTGAACCAAGCCATTTTGGATCTTCACTCTGTGACTTCCTAGAGAACCACTTCCTGGATGAAGAGGTGAAGCTCATCAAGAAGATGGGCGACCACTTAACCAACCTTCGCAGGCTGGGGGCGGCCCCTCAGGCCCAGCTGGGCGAGTATCTTTTCGAACGCCTCACCCTCAAACACGACTAGGAAATTCCAGAGTCCAGCAGCCTTTGAGGGGCCATCTCTGCCTCACCAGATATCAGGGTTTCCGCCAGAGCTTCTGCCTCTAGCCATTGGGAAACTGCCTAACTAACCATCCTGGAGCCCTTCCCAAGCCTTGGACCAAATGAAAATAAAGCTTTTTGCAGCAAAAAAAAAAAAGCAAATAGAGGGGCTCGGAAGGTGGCTCAGTGGTAGAGCGCTTGCCATGCATGCATGAGGCCCTGGGTTCGATTCCTCAGCACCACATAAGCAAAAAGAAAAAAGACGGAAGTGGCCCTGTGGCTCAAGTGGTAGAGTGCTAGCCTTGAGCTGAAGAGCTGAGGGACAGAGTTCAGGCCCCACGACCAGACCAAAAAAAAAAAAAGCAAACAGAAGGGCAGGGGCACACTCTAGCAGAGTGTGGGTGCTCTCATAGGGACACAAAGACACAGACAAAAACGACACCCAGAGAGAGACACAGCTCCTAACAAAGACACAGACAGACAAAAAGACACCCAGAGAGACACACAGCTCCTAGGGCTGTTTGGTATTTACAGGGTAAAGGCAGGGGGTCTTACTTTTAAGTTATGCAAAGCTAGGTGCTTTGTCTTTGCTTTAACCACACCTGGTGTTAGTCTCTGAGTTTCCAGGTAAGAAAGCATTCTGCCTTAGAAGATATCCTTTCTTTCTTTTTTTTCTTAAAAGATATCCTTAACCTTGAAACAAGGAGACACCCTACTACCTTCATTTTGGGGCATCTTGTCAGGCAGTTTTAAATTCTTGGGTGAGAAATGCATCCCTTAGGAAAGAATGCATTCAGTTGACTCTCTTTGAAGCAAAGATAGCATTTCTAAGTTTTTAGATCATGTATTTCTGAATTGCCTAGCCCAGGCCTCAGTTTCCATAAGTTACCCTGCTTCAATATTACTGTGTTCTCCCTGAAGTCACACAGCAGAAATTAATCACCTTCCAACTAACAGCCAGAACAGCAGTGCTCAGAATAAAGGCCTGCTGCCGGGTACATAGCTCAAATGAAAGACAAATTCCAAAGTACCAGAGATCAGAATTAGGTTACTCACCAGCCCACCAAAATCAAGAAGAGGAGGAAAGAGGAAAGACAGGAAGTTGCCTTAGTAAGTGGCCTCAGAACCAGATTGGCTAATTAGTTCAAAGAAGATTTCTCCCCGCCCTCTCTTACCTTAATAGGGACTGACAGAATCCTAGGCCCTTCCTCCTCCAGCCCAATCTCTGTGACTCTTTGATGCTTCCAGGACTGTTTTTACATGAACCTTGTGTGTGTGTGTGTGTGTGTGTGTGTGTGTGTGTGTGTGTGTGTGTGTGTGTGTGTGTGTGTGTGTGTGTGTGTGTGTGTGTGTGTGTGTGTGTGTGTGTGTGTGTGTGTGTGTGTGTGTGTGTGTGTGCGCGCGCGCGCGCGCGCACTGGGGCTTGAACTCATTGCCTAGGACCTTAATGTTTTCCTCTCAGTGCTAGTGCAGCTCCACTTCTAACTTTCCCGCCCAGTCTGGCTTTGAACTGGGATCTTCAAATCAAAGCCTCTTGCATGCACATGGAACATTTTAAGACAACTTTTTTTTAAGACAACTTTTTGTAGTAGTAAGACCCTCTACTCAGGCAGGCAAACCTACCTAGTCACCTGGAATGACAGAGACCACCACAACAAAGTTGTTAACAAAGAAGAAACTTGATTGAGAAGGTCCCTACACTGACCAGTCAAGGCTGCAGCACAGGCTTGGTAGCTGATACTGTGACCCTGAATGCCCATGTACTTTGGTTTTTAAAGGCAAAATTCAAAAGGTCAAGCCTGGTCACGCAGGTGACCAATGAGCTTGTCACACACACAAAAGATTGCACAGTCATACCAGACCACACGCAGGTGGCTAATGAGGTTACAATTTGACTCTTCTGGCTGTTTAAACCAGCCTATCACTTTTGGTTGAATGACACAAATTCATAAGGTAAGCACTCGCAAAAGGCGGAGTTTACAGTAAGCATGCACAAAGGCCGAGTTTAGTGGAGTTTGTCTTAAGCCCAGGAAAAAGGCAGAGTTTACAGTAAGCTTGTGATGTAGCTGGTTTGAGCCAGATTACAACCTATCTGTTTTATTGGTCAGTCCTTAACTGAACAATCAAAGTAAGTTAGGTGGTTAAGGGGAGGAAGACCTAGAGGCATTCTTTCATTTCTGGAACTGGGCTCTTTGGAGCCAAGGTCTAGTTAACCTTGTTTAAAGGTTTTTTCTAAAATCCCTAAAACAAAAGCAAAGCCTGGAAAGAAACTGTACCAGCTCAAGTCTCCTCTCAGGGCCTACTTCATTTTCTTATACACAAGAAATCAAGGCTAATCTATGTTATTTATACATTTTTTTTTTGGGGGGGGGTCCGGTCCTGGGGCCTGAACTCTGGGCCTGGGCGCTGTCCCTCAGCAATTCAGCTCAAGGCTAGCTCTCTACCACTTGAGCCACAGTGCCACTTCAGGCTGTTTTCTTTTTGCTTATGTGGTGCTGAGGAATCAAACCCAGGGCCTCATGCATGCAAGGCAAGCGCTCTACCACTGAGCCACCTTCCCAGCCCCTTTATACATTTTCTTGTTTAGATGAGTCAACTACATTCCATTCCAAGCATGTTTCATCTTTTTAGGAGAACTTGCTACCTTTTGTGATATGAATATGGTTCGTGTGCGGTATAGGTCCCATTATAAGCAGTCTTTATGCATCCAAGCAAGAATTTATCTTCAGGGTAACCTTCACACTAACAGGCATAGTGAATAAAAGTGGTTAACTTTTGTGGCTTTAAATCCGAACTGTGTTATCTATTTGTATATGTCTAAGCCCCTGTTTTCTATAAACACACACACACACACACACACACACACACACACACACACACACACACACACACAGATGACCTCTTCTGAGATTATTCTGAGGATTAGGTAAAATAATTCTTATAAAATATAGCCTGTAAGGTCCGCTCCTGGATGGCTAGCAGACTCCACCCTCCTTGCAGCAAAGTCTCCACCCAGTACCTGAATTACCTAGGCAACTGGGACACCTGGAAGAGGTCGCATCTGCATCTGCTGAGGTCACATCTGAATTTGATGTGGCCACACCTTTCTCTGCCCATACCCTAGATAAGGCCTAGCCCAGGCCCAGATGCCCTCTCTCTGCTCTCTCTGCTCTTTTCTAGCTCTTTCTCAGCTCTTTCCTTCTCTTCTCTTTCCTAGCTCTCTCTTTCCCACCTTCCCCAGATGCTCTCTTTTCTAGCTCTTTTCTCTCTTTTCTAGCTCTTTTCTCTTCTCTTTCCCAGCTCTTCTCTTTTCTAGCTCTCTCTTTCTCACCTTTCCCAGACGCGCTCTCTCTCTGCTCTTTTCTAGCTCTTTCTCAGCTCTCTTTTTCCCACCTCTCTCTTCTCTTTCCCAGCAGGTTTACTGAATAAACCTACCCCTTACCTGAATACCACATGCGTGGTGCTGTTCTTACTCAGCTACCTCTTTTTAAAAACCTAACATAGCCAGCACAATATCTGCTGCAAAACCTCAACAACAGCTTGGCTATTATTGTTGCAAAGTGTGTTTTTACACTTCTGTGAACTTTAATAGATTACATTGATTTTTCACATCTCCCTAACCAGAAAAACTGTATGTGGAAAATGAAAAACCTAAGCAATTCCATTTTACTTAAGATCCCATCTCTGCGACTTAACTCGTGGCCCACTTTAGCCACAATGCTAGGAATTTACGACAGAAAGCTATGCACAATTCTTGGAGCCATAGATGGCCTTTGCTTAAGGCAGGTGTTAGCCCCCAAGCGGTGTTGCCCCCTCCCCTCCCCCCCCAGCGACCTAGGGCTAAGAGTTCCAATAATTTTCTGACCAACCGGTTCTTCAGAGCCCAGGGCGAGACATGCCAGGCATTCTGTTGGTCCAGGTGTGACTCATAACCGTTTTTTGGTCAAGCTATGGACCAAGGACATTAGTCTGTAAAGGTCAACCAATCATATTTGCCCAGCTTAGCTTGCTTTAAATGTTAACCAATCATGTAGTTTCTTATGTAAAAGTTCCTTAAAGTTGTTTGTTCAATACTATAAAAACTGTGCTGATTCTATGCTCAGGGCCTCTTAGCGTTACCAGTTACTGAGTGTGCGGAGGACCAAGCTCGAGCGTGCAATAAACGACTCTTTGCTGTTTGCATTGATTGTGATATACAGAGGGGTTACAGTTATATAAGTCAGGTACAGAGTACTTTTTTTTGGTCCTGAGGCTTGAACTCATGGGCCTGGGCTCTATCTCTGAGCTTTTTTGCTCAAGGCTAGAGCCAAAGTGAGCCACTTTGAGCCACAGTGCCATTTCCAGTTTTCTGGTAGTTAATTGGAGACAAGGATCTCAAGAACTTTCCTGCCATGGAGGGCTTCTAACCACAATCCTAAAATCTAGGCCTCCTGAGCAGCTAGGATTATAGGTCTGAGCCACTGGCACCAGGCTAAGAGTGCATTTCTTTGAATGAAAAAGTTAATAGTACCCAGGCCTGAATTCAAGCCCCCGTCAGTAGAGCATACACACACACACACACACACACACAAGTAGAGGATTCACTGGCATAATACTCATCAAAATTCAGTAAGTACTATTAAAGTATATGGAATAGAAAAATAAATACACTATGTATGTATGTATGTATATGATGTATGAAAATTCAAGGTTTAAGTGTTTTGTTTTCTGTTCTTTTTGTTTCTGTATTTCTGTGCCAGTACCAGGGCTTAAACGCAGTCTGGCCTTTAACTATTGCTTGGCTTATTTGTCAAGGTTGGCACTCTACCACTTGAGCCAAACCTTTTAAATAGAGATAAGAGCCTCAAAAATGTTCCTCCCTGGGCTGGCTTCAAACTGCAACCCTCACACCTCAGCCCCTTGACGAACAAGGATTGAAGGCATGAGCCACCAACACCCACCTCAAAGTATATTAATATGTAAAGATACAATTCTAGCCCTGCAGGGGAGGCCCAAGCCTACTAGCTACTCTGGAGTCTGAGATCTGAGGACCACAGTTCAAAGCCAGCCCCTGTTGAAAATTCCCCATGACACTCATCTCCAATTAACACCAGGAAGTGTAACTGTGGCTCTAAGTGGTAGAATGCTAGCCTTGAGACAGAGCTCAAGGACAGTACCTAGGCCCTGAAGTGCAGAGCAAGCCCTACAACTGAAAAAAAAAAAGATACAACTCTTAACTCAGTAATTTTTACTTTTATGATGGTAGTGGGGTTGGACCTCAGGGCCTTAAAGCGTGCTAAGCTGAAACTACCACTTGAGCTACACCTCCAGCCCTGCATTAGGCCCCATGAGACATTAACCACCGTTCAAACAAATGGCGCTGTGGCTAAAGTGGTAGAGCCCTGGCCTTAAGCTGAAGAGCAGACAGCGACAAGTGACAGAAAAAGAAACACCACCAAGAAAAGAGGACGGGGGAGAGTAGTCTGAATTGGGTTATGAGGCCCCATGGTTGGTACCTCACCTCAGCCATTGAACTCATGAAGGCTGGCCGTGAGTCTGTTCCAAGCTCCAGCTAGGGAGGCATCCACCGGGCCCTAACCCGCGGACGGGCGTGGGTCCTCGGCATCTCCTGCCCGGTCTGCCCTCGCTTGGAGACCCGCTCTCTGGGAACTCACCTCCCCGAAAGTCAGGGAGAGACCTGTTAGGTCTGCTTTATGGCCCTAGTCTCAGACCTTCCCAAGGGACACGGAACGGAGTGACGTCGTGCACTCAGCTTGTAGCCCCACTGATGAGCTTCCCACCGCCCTACAGAAAGGACTCCGCTGAGCCGGACTTTATAAGACTACAGCACAGAAAGAAACTTTATAGTTATGGTGATTTCCCACAAGCCACTGCGTCATGCAAATAAAGCAGGGTTGACGGCTTCCAAGTATGGACCTTAAGGTTTTCTCTAGGCCGCGTACGCTCTGCGTATTCAGCCACGTGACCCTGAGCCAGTGGTTGTTGGGAGCACATTGTGGACCTCTGCGTTTGGATTCCATGGCGGCTAGGCGGAGCGGGAGCAGCTGCCTCAGGAAGCAAGGTTTGGAATGGATTATTGGGGGTGCGGAATGGCACAGGTTGCTGAAATCGTAAAAGGACTGGTGCTCCTTGCTCTCTCCCTCCCCTTCAGCTTCCTGTGGCTTGTATTTGGCTCCTAGATGAATTTTAAACTTTTAAAGTTGTTTTTCATACTAGTGCCAGCACTGTTGTTAATCCAACTAAAAAAATAAGAGAACGTCACAAGTAAAATGCGATTCTTAGACTCATTGGATTTATAGTCCTCTCTGTATTGTGGGTAGGTTCACTTTGTATATAAGATGTGCGAAGAACAAATTAGATACTATTGTTGACCTCTGTTTTGTTTGGAGTAACTGTAGTACTCACACCAAATAACCCACAAAGCACTCCACTAACCCTTATTTCATACAGGAGTATTGGGGCTGGTGAGCCGTAGGCTTAAGCCAAGAGAAGAGACTCATGCCTCAATCTATGCATTTTGCTTTTATTTGCCTAGAACAGCAAATTAATAAGGATTGCAGAAATAGTTAAGAGTAACGGTATTGCGGTTACTGTTGGTTTTTTTTTTTTTTGTAAACGTACAAAACCATCTTAAATCATTCCTTTAAATTTTCGTTCCAATATAGGAAGAACAGCAACAAAAGATTCTCCTCCGGCCAAGAAAACTCGAACATGCCAGAGGAAAGGAATGAAAAAGGGGCTTGTGGATGGAGAAAAGAATGATGAGGACAGGACAAAAGACAAGCAAGGTAAGCAGGCCAGAGGGGACATGGCCAGCAAAGGATCTATGAAGGGGATGGGATACCTTGTTTTTTCAATTCATTTCTTCCTCCCATAATGATATAGTTGAGTTTTCTATCATTTGTTCATATCACAGTACTTGCTGAGTCTTCTTTTTTATTTATTTATTTATTTTTGTCCGTCACGGGGTTTGAACCCTGGACCTGGGCACTGTCCCTGAGCTCTTCAATTCAAGGCTAGTGCTCTACCACTTGAGCCACAGTGCCACTTACGGTTTTCTGGTGGTTAATTGGAGGTAAGAGTCTCACAGACTTTCCTGCCCAGGCTGGCTTTGAACTGCAATCCTTAGATCTCAGCCTCCTGAGTAGCTAAGCGTGAGCCACTGGCGCCCTGGATGAGTCTTCATTTTTATAATATATATATTTGAGATGCAATGAGACTGAAGCAGATGACAAGGACTACTTAAGAAGACATGACATAACAGCTTTCTAGGCACTTTTCTAGATATTTTTAATTCCTGTATGAGCAATTGGAGTTCTTTCCTCAGAAACTGTGAAGGCCTTGCTGTTAAAAGGCAAAGCTCCTGTGGATCCAGAGTGTGTAGCCAAGGTGGGAAAGGTAAGAGGCTCTGGAATTGATTCTCGGTCCATTGGTTTTCCAAGTATTCTTTTAGTAGGATTTCTGTCTAGGATGTTGCTAGTGTTCATTTTAGGAATGCTCTCTAAAAATTTTGCTAGTGATTAATTTGGTAGGATTAGTAATCAGTAAGTGTGTCAACATGGTTTCTTTTGGGGTTGCCATCAGCCTTTACACCTCTTTTTTCTTTTGTCGGTTGTGGAGCCTGAACTCTGGGCCTGGGCGCTGACCCTCAGCTCTTCCACTCAAGGCAAGCGCTCTACCACTTAAACCATAGCGCCACTTCTGGTTTTCTGGTGGTTAATTGGAGATAAGAGTCTCACAGACTTTCCTGCCCAGTCTGGCATTGAACCTCGATCCTCAGATCTCAGCTTCCTGAGTAGCTAGGATTATAGGCAGGAGCCACCCCACCGGCGCCTGGCTCCCTGAGATACTTTTGCTAAGGCTAGCACTCTACCACTTGAGCCACAGTGCCACTTCTGCCTTTTTCTGTTTATGTAGTATTGACGAATCAAACCCATGACTTCATGCATGCTAGGCAAGCACACTACCACTAAGCCACATTCCCAGCCCCACATCTTTTATCAACTAGAAAAGTATGTCATTACTAAGGGAAGGAGAGCTATCTTATTTTGATGAGTTGCTGATGAGTGGGGAAAGGATTTAAAGAATAAAGAAGAAGGGCTGGCAATGTGACTTAGTGGTGGAGTGCTTGCCTTGCATGCATGAAGTCCTGGGTTCAATTTCTCAGTACCACATAAACAGAAAAATATGGAAGTGGGGCTGTGGCTTTAGTGGCAGAGTGCTAGCCTTGAGCAAAAGAAGCTCAGGGACAATGCCAATGTCCTGAGTTAAGCCTCAGGACTAGCAAAAAAAAAAGAAGAAGAAAGAAGAAAAGCAAGTTTCTTTTATGTTTCTGTAATTCAATACAGAGAGGACTATAAATCCAATGAGTCTAAGAATTAGAAAAAGGCTTTTCATTATAGTAATTGACAAGCTGTGTGTAATACATACATTTCTATTTCTTTCTCTGTTGAAGATGCTGGAAAGTAGACTGAGTTTATATATTGAAAGTATATATTTAGATATTGAGAGTAGACTGAGTTTACATAAATGTCATATTTCTTTCTAGGCTCATGTGTATTGTGAAGGAAATGACGTTTTTGATGTCATGCTTAATCAAGTAAGTGGGAAAATTCTTCTTGGTGACTGCTAATAGCCAGTGCCCAAATCTTTTAATTGTTTTTTTTTTGCTGATTGTGGGCCTGAACTCTGGGCCTGGGCACTGCACTTCAGCTCTTCAGCTCAAGGTTAGCCTTCTACCACTTGAGCCACAGTGCCACTTCCAGCTTTTTCTGTTTATGTGGTGCTGAGGCATTGAACCCAGGGCCTCATGCATGCAAGGCAAGCACTCTACCACTGAGCCACTTTCCCAGCCATGATTTTCTTGCATATAACTCAATACTAGTCATTTTCTCTTTGAATATCTCCACATTTGATTAGGTTAGTTAGGGATAGGACAGATGTGGCAGTTGTTTCCATTAATCCTTCTTTCCCTGCTAAGATTTGCCCTGCTGGAGCTCTTTATCCAGTTTCTGCAGCTGACAACTGAAGCTCTAAAAGTAGAACAATCACAGAATAAGAAGTTATAGTTAAATAAAGACAACACTTGCAGACCTATAGAACATAAAAATTGTTTTCATTTGGAAAGCAATAACTGGGATAGAGTAGGAGCTAGAAAACAGTATAATCTGCAAAGTATCTATAGAGAACGATAAAGCAGGAAGAACTAATCAGTGTAGGATATTGAGGTAATATATGAGGTTTTAGGAAGGCTTTCAGGCTTCCACTTAATTCCTAGGATTCCAGGGTTTATTTTATTTTGTCAGGTGCAGGTAGGTCTTGCCTGTAATTCTAGCTACTCAGGAGACAGCTCTGAGGAGCACAGTTCAAAGCCAGCCTAGGCAGGAAAGTTCACGAGACTCTTATCTCCAGTTAACCAGTAAAAAGCTAGAAGTAGAGATGTGGCTCCAGTGGTAGAGCACTAGCATTGAAAAAATTCAAGTTCAAACCCCAGGCCCATCACAAAATAAATAAGTAAACTCTGTTCCTCATAGTCTTAATCTGACAGGAATCTTTTTTTTTTCTCTCATCATACCAAGAGTCATTGGTTTGTGTGATTCACAATTACTGAATTATTATTTTCTCACTTATCATAGACCAATCTCCAATTCAACAACAACAAGTACTACCTTATTCAGCTGTTAGAAGATGATGCCCAGAGGAACTTCAGTGTCTGGATGAGATGGGGCCGAGGTAATGACTAATATGGAGGATTTTATGAGTTGTCATTCAGAATGCCAGAAGCAGTGTAGTGCATGGGTAGGGTTTTTTTTTTTTTTTTCTTTTTGCTTATGTGGTGCTGAGGAATCGAACCCAGGGCCTCAGGCATGCAAGGCAAGCGCTCTACCACTGAGCCACCTTCCCAGCCCCGCATGGGTAGGTTTAAGTTGGGAAAATAGAAGTTCTGAGAGGAGCTTAGGACTTAAGATAGCCTTCTCTAAGTTTGGGAATGATAGGCATCCTCACTAGGAAATTTCCAATGGAAAGACTAAGAACAGCCCCATTAAGTCTGAGAACCCTTCTGCAATGGACTACTGGTACTACTCATAGGTTAAGGCAGTTAGCAGGTCGTATGTATCAATAAGATTGGTTCTCTAAGCCCTTTGACCTTTCTCTTTTTTTCCTGCCCATTAGTCCAATGTAAGCAGAGATACCTTGGCAATCTGCCCCATTATTGTTAAAGAACTTCTTTTGGGACACAATTCTGCAAACCATCTTACAGCATTTTCTTTGCAGTTGGGAAAGTGGGGCAGCACAGCTTGGTGGCTTGCTCAGGTGACCTCACCAAGGCCAAGGAAATCTTTCAGAAGAAGTGAGTGTTACAAATAAATACTAACCTGTCTTCTTGAATCTGCATTGTTAATTTTTTTTTACATATATGACAAAAGTTTGTCAATTCTATTCCACCTGTGGTTAGAACATTAGTTGCTTTTGATTATTAAATCTACCTACAGGGCTGGGAATATAAGTGCTTACCTAGCATGCATGAAGCTCTGAGTTTGATTCCTCAGTACCACATACATAGAAAAAGCTGGGAATGGCACTGTGGTTAAAAGTGATAGAGCACTAACCTTGAGCAAAAGAAGCTCAGGGACAGTGCCCAGGTTCCAAGTTCAAGCCCCAGCACTGGCAAATAAAAAAAATCAACCTACAACCTTGAGATTTACTGAAACAAGAAGAATGTGTTTAAAAAGCAACAAACAGGGCTGGGAATGTGGCTTAGTGGTAGAGTGCTTGCCTAGCATGCATGAAGCACTGGGTTCAATTCCTCAGTACCACATAAACAGAAAAGGCCAGAAGTGGTGCTGTGGCTCAAGTGGTAGAATGCTATCCTTGAGTGAAAGAAGCTTGGGGACACTGCCCACGCCCTGAATTCAAGCCCCAGGACAGGCACAAAAAAAAAAATCTAGAAAATTTGGGGAAAGAATATCCAGTTATATTTACTGTAGCTTGGCACTGGCTCATGCCTTTAATCGTAGCTGCTCAGAAGGCTGGGGTCTGAGGAGCATGGTTCAATGCCAATCCAGTTTGAAAGAAAGTCCATGAGACTCATCTCCAATTAACTACCAAAAAAATCCAGAACTGGGGCTACAGTTCAAATGGTAGAACACTAGCTTGAAGAAAAAAAAAAATTCAGGGCCATAGTATCTAACCCCTGAGTCCAAGCCCCAGGAAAAGCATTCCCCCCCTCAAAAAAAAAAATTACAGTGAAATCTCTGGGAAGGGCTGGGAATATGGCTTAGTGGTATGCTTGCCTAGCATGCATGGTTCGATTCCTCAGTACCACATAAGCAGAAGAAGCCACAAGTGGTGCTGTGGCTCTCAAGTGGAAGAGTGATAACTTTGAGCAAAAGAAGCTCAAGGACAGTGCCTAGGCCCTGAGTTCAAGCCCCAGGACTGGCAAAAACAAAAGCAATAATAATTAAAAATAAATAAATCTCTGGGAATATATTATATTCAGAAAAGTATTAGACACATAGTTTTTATTTTCAGTCTCAATGGCTTTTGTGTGTTGAAATTTGGGAAGCCTATTGATCCCTTTCTCTTTTTTTTTTTTTTTGGTCATGGGGCTTGAACTTGGCCTGCACACTGTCCCTGAGCTCTTTTGCTCTCTGTACCAATTTAAGCCATAGCTCCACTTCCAGTTTTCTGGAAGATTAGAGATAAGAGTCTCACGTCCTTTTCTGCCCGGGCTCATTTTGAACCACAATCCTCAGATCTCAGCCTCCTGAGTAGGTAGTTATGAGTAGGTAGGTGTGAGCCACCAGCACCAAGCTCCTGTTTGTTTGTTTTTAACTAATTTCTTTATTTCACAGCTTTCCCATCCACATATTATCCTAATTTAGAGTTAATATTTGTGGAAAACAGATGTGTGAATGACCTGTGTAAGGGGAAATATTTTGGAGGCTTTATAAGGAAATAATTGTTAGTCCATTCCTGATAGCAGACCTTCATTCGTAAAGGCTTTGTTTTGTTTTGTTTTCCACCATCTGGGGCTTTACAGATTCTTTGACAAAACAAAAAACAATTGGGAAGATCGTGAGAAGTTTGAGAAGGTACCTGGAAAATATGACATGCTACAAATGGATTATGCCACCAATACACAGGTAAACTCTTGACCGAACCCATGGGGGTAAGTCCAACAGGATAGCTTATATCAGTCTAAGATCAGAACAAGCCAGAATGTCTTGAGATATTGTTGTTTCTCACCTCCGAGATAATTTCTTACTGTTTATTACTAATTAAGAGCTAGGATGATAGAGCCAGCATGTTGAGACCCTGTGTTTGATCCCTACATTGAAATTAAAAATTAATTTTGTCAGGCTGTGGTTCACTAAGATGGCAAAATCAAACATGTGAAAATGGAGACAATTTAATATTACTAAGATCAGAAACGTTGAGGTATAATAGCTATATTTACATATTTAATGTTATTAGGAGGGCCTTTTGGACTTTGCTCTGAATGTTTGACTGGGAGAGGCAAATCTAGCATTCTTATGATTAGTCACATTGGCTGCTCTAACTAGACTACTAGTGAGAAATGACCTGTGTTCAAGCAGACTTTGACTGACACCATTCTGTAAAAACACTCCTTGCAGGATCTCAAAATCGATCCTTTCTGTTTTTATGGATTTTATTTGTTTTGCTATAGGAAGAAGATGAAACAAAACAATACCAGTCTCTTAGTGATGCCTTGAAGCCACCATCCAAGCTAGACCTTCGCGTGCAGGAGCTGATAAAGCTAATCTGTAACATCCAAGCCATGGAAGAGATGATGATTGAAATGAAGTATGACACGAAGAAAGCCCCACTTGGTAAGATTTCACATTGTATGCTACATCCCTGCTTCATATTTCACAATTTATTTAGTGGGATGTGTTGTTGCTACTATGATTTAAAGCTTGCTGAAAGTACTGAATAAAGAAATCAGATTTGAAGGTGAAGGTGAGAGGGGGTAATGAAGGTAATATTTTGAAAGACTAGTTTGGGGTTTGATCTCTGCCTGGGCCTCCAGGGAAGCTGACCATGGCACAAATCAAGGCAGGTTACCAGTCTCTTAAGAAGATTGAGGATTGTATTCGGGCTGGCCAAGATAAACGAGCACTCCTGGAAGCATGCAATGAATTCTACACCAGGATCCCACATGACTTTGGGTAAGGCTTGTGCAGCTGCTTGTTTGTTGTTGTTCCTGCCTATATTTCATACAACAATCAATAGCTGTAATCCTTTTCATCTTTATAACTAAAGAAATTATCATCTGAAATATGGAGTCAAAATTATTTGTTGATAAGCCTCTCTATTCAGCTTAGGAATAGAGAATACAATAGAAATAGAGAGGAAAGAAGGGAGGAGGAGGGAGGGACAATGCAGTCTATGTGAGCACCCAGCCTGAGGAAAACTGTATTCTCTGACCAGTGGAAGTTACTAACTCCAGAGACTATCAGAACACTACATAAAACACCTATAAGCCTACCTATCAACCCTTTCCTTTTTCTTTAAGGTGACTTTAACCACACAATCATTTCTGTGAATCCAGATGATTTTATTAGATATATAATACGCATGTTCTTTTTGATTTTTTTTTTTTAATGGTACTAGGGATCAAACTAGAACCTTGCCTTGTTAGCCAATTTTTCTTCCACTAAGCTATATCACCAGTCTTAGTCTTTTTTTTTTGTGTGTGTGTGTGTGTGTGTGCTGGTCCTGGGGCTTGAACTCAGGACCTGGGCACTGTCCCAGAGTTATTTTGTTCAAGGCTAGAGCTCTACTGCTTGAGCTGCAGCTCGCTCCACTTCTGGCCTTTAAAAAAAACAAATTTATTCATCTGTTACAGGGCTTGAACTCAGTATGGGCGCTGCCCCTAACCGTCTTTGTGTTCAAGGCTAGCACTCTACCACTTGAGCCATAGCACCACTGTCAGTTTTTGAGTGGTTAATTGGAAATACAAGTCTCACAGGGACTTCTGCTCTGGCTGGCTTTGAACCATGATCCGCAAATCACAACCTCCTAAGTAGCTAGGATTACAGGTGTAAGCTACTGGCGCCCAGCTACTTCTGGCTTTTTTAGGTGGTTAAAGTATAAGAATCTCAGGGGCTTTCCTGCCTGGCCTGGCTTTGAACTGCAGTCTGCAGACCTCAATTTTCTGAGTAGTTAGAATTATAGATGTGAGCCACTGACACCTGGCTTGGTTGTTTTTTATTATGGTTGTCACTCTATTTCTATTCCTTCTACTGATTCATAGAACCCTATGATTTAACTGTGTGAGTAGTCACCTCTGTTTCTAGACTGTGCCCACTCTATGTGTTAGATGTCAATGTAACAAAAGATTTTTTAAAAATCCAACTGTATTTCCAAATGTGAAAGTCTGTGTAGCTTGTTTTAGTATGCTCAGAATATATCTAGAAATTAAAGTTTTTTTTTTTTTCTTTTGTTTTTTTTTTTGGGTCCGGTCGTGGGGCCTGAACTCTGGGCCTGGACGCTGTCCCTCAGCTCTTCAGCTCAAGGCTAGCGCTCTACCACTTGAGCCACAGCGCCACTTCCGGCTTTTTTCTTTTTGCTTATGTGGTGCTGAGGAATCGAACCCAGGGCCTTAGGCATGCAAGGCAAGCGCTCTACCACTGAGCCACCTTCCCAGCCCGAAATTAAAGTTTTTATGGATTGCATTCTTTCAATTGGAAAACTCTAGTTTCTTGTATCTATTTTGTTAAAGACTTATTTTTAGTTATGTGGCTTTCGCCAACAAATCAGACAGTTAATTTTGGTTATATCTCTGTCCTTAGACTCCACACTCCTCCATTAATCAATACAGAGAAAGAACTGTCAGACAAAGTACAACTGCTAGAGGTGAGCTATGTATGGTTTGGAGAGTAATGAGCCACTTGTCCTGTGTTCCCTTACACTGGTTATATATTTCATCTTCTCAGGCTTTGGGAGACATTGAAATTGCCATTAAGCTAGTGAAGACAGAACTCAAAAGCCCAGAACACCCCCTGGACCAGCATTACAGAAACTTACACTGTGCTTTGCACCCTCTAGACCATGAAAGTTATGAGTTCAAAGTAAGAAAAATGGTCATCTATTTCCATACCCTTATGCCCCATCCCACTGTTCTCTGAGATTTCTGGTTTAAAACAGAAATCTGGCTAGGGCAGAATTTCTATTTACTAGGAAATTGGGGAAGAGTTTTTTCAAATTGATGTTTGAGACTATTTGGGAACATAAATTGCTGTGAAGTTAACACAGAAGCCTTGAGTTCTTCCATTCAGCCAAGTTCTTGTTTATCTACACTGGGCATTTTCTTTCCCACAGGTGATTTCCCAGTACCTACAGTCTACCCATGCTCCTACACACAAAGACTATACCATGACTTTACTGGATATTTTTGAAGTGGAGAAAGAGGGTGAAAAGGAAGCCTTCAGAGAGGACCTTCCTAACAGGTCTCAGGATCTAGTTTGGATTTAGATGTTCTTGCTTAAAGTGCAGTTAAGGACTAAAATGATGACAGAAATAGCTGTTAGCTTTTTAATGTTTACAACTTATATTTTCAGGACAGCATGTACAATTATGGCTTTTTTTAGGATGTTGCTATGGCATGGTTCCAGGCTGAGTAACTGGGTGGGAATCTTAAGCCACGGGCTTCGAATTGCCCCACCTGAGGCTCCCATCACAGGTTACATGGTGAGTAGAAATTGAACTCTGGTAGGAAAAGGATAAAATCATGGCCTCAGTCCTTTTTTCTCCCAGTAGATTAGGACTAGATGTTATTCCTCCCCAAGAACTGAACCAGCTCACCATCATCTCTTACTGTGTACTTTAAATTCTATCTGTCCATTTCTCCAAAAGTTTTACAGATGTTCCTACATCTCTGGAACAGAATTGTTAATGGCAGTGGTGAAGGGTCTGACTTATGTTTCAGAGAATGGAAAACCAGGAACATGTTAAGGGTCTATATACTGTCTATATTCACCCTTGTATGACAGAATTATAACTGTGACAACAGAAATAGAAAATCAGGGTCAGTGATACAAGCATTTTTTTATAATGGGCTATGTGGCTAACCCTGGTCTTTGAATATTTTAGTTTGGGAAAGGAATTTATTTTGCTGACATGTCTTCTAAGAGTGCCAATTACTGCTTTGCCTCTCGCCTAAAGAACACAGGACTGCTTCTTTTATCAGAGGTGAGGCAAGAATACATTTATGATCTCTATTATGAATTCCTATTTTTTTCCAGTGAGAAAAGTTTGATCTCAGAACTAAGACATTTACCTGGAATGTCTTAGGGGAGAGCCAGTTACATTAGATTCCTGTGCTAGAGGAAGAGGAGAACTATAAATGGGCATGTTCTGGTTGGGTTTAGAGCCACCTAGTTTTCCACAAGATGTGGGCATTCAAAGATCATTCTCTTTGCAGGTAGCTCTAGGTCAGTGTAATGAGCTACTGAAGGCTAATCCTGAGGCAGAAGAATTACTTCAGGGCAAACACAGCACCAAGGGACTTGGCAAAATGGCTCCTAGCCCTGCCCACTTCATCATCATGTAAGTTTTCAGAGCCAACAAGCTAGATGACTACTTTCTCTACTCAAACATCTGAACTAGAGGCTAATGTTAACACATCTTATATTTGGCAGGAATGGGAGCGCAGTGCCCTTAGGACCAGCAAGTGACACAGGAATTCAGAATCCAGAGGGTTATACCCTCAACTACAATGAGTTTATTGTCTATAACCCCAACCAGGTCCGTATGCGATACCTTCTAAAGGTTAAGTTTAATTTCCTACAGTTGTGGTGAGTGTTGATATGAAACCAGAAAAGATACAATCTTCAACCAAGAAAACAAGCAGTGTCTTACTTTTAAACTTTTTGATATTTTGTATAATAAAAATAGTATAAATCTACCACTGGCTTCCAATGATTTTATTCTTTCTTAGATCAGTATTCTTCATGTCCAAGACAGAAAGTATGCATTGCTGTGTGTATTGCACAGCTGGCTGCAGCTTATCAGGATCCTATTCCTAGGAGATTGCATTGAGGATGCTAAAGGGCACTAATCCTTTTCCCTGAGGAATTCAAGCAAGTTTGTTGAGTAGAAGCCCCAAAGAATTGTTCATGTTTCTCCCAATCCAAAGCTTAATTGCTTTTTTCCTAGTTACCAGCTACAAAACATGTCTTAAGTTTTAGAAAGCATTTCACATCTGTATTTTCTGAAAATAATGAAAAAAACTTCATCTATCATTAAAACATATAAATTATCAAGACCTTTTTTAGAAATAATAAGATGATACTTGTACCACTGAAAACAATGGGAATTCTGGATGTAGAAGGCAGAACATAACTGTACTGATTACTCAATTGTTTGAGATCAGGAAGACTGCAGTTTGAGACCTACTGGACAAAAAAATAAAAATAAAAAAATTAGTGAGACCCTATCTAAATCAAGCTGGATGAGGTAGTCACACCTATAATTCTGTCATACAGGAGTGCATAGGTAAGAAAATCATAGTGCTGGGAAGGTGGCTCAGTGGTAGAGCGCTTGCCTTGCATACATGAGGCCCTGGGTTCGATTCCTCAGCACCACATAAGTAAAAAAAAAGAAAAAAGCCGGAAGTGGCGCTGTGGCTCAAGTGATAGAGTGCTAGCCTTGAGCTCAAGAGCTGAGGGACAGCGCCCCACAACCGGACCCAAAAACTATTTAAAAAAAAAAAAAAGAAAATCATAGTCCAGGGCCTGGGAAGTTGGCCCAATGGTAGAGCGCTTCCCTCAAATGCATGAGGCTCTAGGTTCAGTTCCTCAGCATTATGTAAGCAGAAAAAAGCCAGAAGTGGTGCTGTGGCTCAAGTAGTAGGGCACTAGCCTTGAGCTGAAGAACTGAGGAACAGACAGCGCCCAGGCCCAGAGTTCAGTCCCCACAACAGACCAAAAAAACAAGAAAAAAAATCATGGTCCAAGTCTAGCCCTTGGGGGAGAAAAACCCACAAAACCCTACACAGAAAATAAAAACAAAAAAGAGCCAGGAATGTGGCTCAAAGGATAGACAGCGGCATAGCAAGTGTGAAGCCTTGAGTTCTAATATTGGCACCACCAAAAATGAACAAGAAAAAAAGCATACTCAAGCTTAAGTCAAGCTAGCCTTTGTTAAATACCATGTGTCAGTTTTACACCTCAATTTATTTCATCCTTAGAAGAAACTCATGAAGCTGGTGGCTCACATCTAATCCTAGCTACTCAGGAAGCTGATTTTGAGGATCACCATTCAAAGCCAGCTTGAACAGACAAATATCTGAGACTCAATTCTTAGCTCCAATTTAAAAAGCCAGAAATGAAGGCATGTATAGTGCCATTTGCAAGCTGAGTGAGAACAGGCCTGGAGTTCTAGCCCCAGAACTGGTACACACACTCTAACTATATATCTATATATAGCAATGTGTGTGAATATATATATATATATATATATATTAAATGAATATATATGAATAAGGAAATGAAGTAAAAATAAGATATAAGCCTCAGTTTTCATTATTGAATCTGTCAAACTATAAGATTATTTCTCAAATTTCTGTAGTTTCTAAATGCTTGCTCCTAACTTCTATCTCATTGTATTTATTTATTGACTAACACTAGTCCATGAACTAAATTTTTAAGTATCTCTGCTCTAGATTTCAGAAACATGTTTATGAATGTTAAAATAGACATATGAGGGGCTGGGAAGGTGGCTCAGTGGTAGAGTGCTTGCCTTGCATGCCTGAGGCCCTGGGTTCGATTCCTCAGCACCACATAAGCAAAAAGAAAAAAGCCGGAAGTGGCACTGTGGCTCAAGTGGTAGAGCTGAGGGACAGCGCCCAGGCCCAGAGTTCAGTGTTCAGGCCCCACGACCAGACCCCCCCCCCCAAAAAAAAGACATATGAAGATGGATATGGTGGTTCATGCTAATAACCCCAGCAATCAGGAGGCAGGAGCAGGGGGATCAAAAAAGTTCAAAGCTGGCCTGGTGTGACTCACACCTATAATTCTAGCTACTCAAGAGGCTGAGATCAGAGGATTCAAGTTCAAAGCAAATGTTGGCAGACAAATCTGTGAGACTTTTCTTCAATTAACTGCCAAAAAGCTGAAAGTGGAGGTGTGGCTCAAATGATGGAGCACTGACTTTGAGCAAAAAACTCAGGGACAGGACCCAGGTCCTGAGTTCAAGCTCCAGACCTGGCACTTAAATGCATGGTAGGGATATAGTAGCAGTAGCTTACCAGGTGTGTATAAATTGCTGGGTTTGATTCCTAGCATAACAAAAAATATGTAAATTTGATATATGAAAGAGAAGGCTTTGTGGCTAGGCAGAAGAAATGTCTTCTGATACCTCAGTCCAGTGGCTCTTCATTGTGGAACTTATCCAAGTATGAGAAGAAACTGAAATTCTGTGTACTGATAACAATCTAAACACTGCTTAATATAAAACACAACTAAATTGCCCTTTCAACACTTGTGGGTACCTGTAGTGGTCCCACTCATCCATAAGAGACATGTTCCAAGACCCCAAGTGGACGCCTGAAACCACACATGGTACCAAACCCTAAATACATAGCTTTTTTTTTTTTTTTTTTTTTTTTTTGTCCAGTCATGGGGCCTGAACTCTGGGCCTGGGCGCTGTCCCTCAGCTCTTGAGCTCAAGGCTAGCGCTGTACCACTTGAGCCACAGCGCCACTTTCAGCTTTTTTTCTTTTTGCTTATGTGGGGCTGAGGAATCGAACCCAGGGCCTTGGTGCATGCAAGGCAAGCGTTCTACCACTGAGCCACCTTCCCAGCCCCGATAGCTTTTTCTTATACAGATATACCTATGATATAGTTTGGTTCACAATATAATTAGGAACAGTAAGAGGCACAAAAACTAATAATAAAATAGAAAAATGGTTAAGAATATACTGAGTCATTTAATTTTGCCCTCCAATTCCCAACTGTACTGTGTTCTTCCTTTCTGTGATGGCCTGCATGATCAGGTAAAGTGGGGGATGAGGGGTAGGTAGGCATTGGGAGGTAGTGTTAGGTAGTAGTTAGTAGTCTACTATATAGAACTACTTGAACACAGGCACAATACCATGATAATTGATTTTTTAATTAATGTATTAATGCCACTGGGATTTGAACTCAGGGCCTTGAGTACTACTGGCTTGCTTGTTCATGGCTGGAACACTACTACTTAACCATCCCTCCAGCCTTGCTCTTTGCTGGTTAATTGAAGTCTGTCCAGGCTGGCTGCAAACCACCATCCTCCTTGTCTCAGCCTCCTACGTAGGTATGCAGGTATGAGTCATTGATACCCAATGACAGTTGGTAATTTTAAAGTGAATTTAAAGTAGATAAGTGGTGATTTGTGTCCAGGGTAAGATGGAGAGGACAGAGTAAGATTTCTCCATGCTACACAGAGCATCACACAATTAAAAACTTGGGCCTGACATCAGTGGCTGACATGTTTAACGACTCAGGAAGCTGAGATCTGAAGATCAAGATTCAAATCCAGTGTGGGCAGCAAAATTCTGGGACTCTTATCTCCAATTAATCACCAAAAATCCAGAAGTAGAGGTGTGGCTCAAGTTGTAAACCACCATTCCTTTTTTTTTTTTTTTTTTTTTTTTTTGGGTCCGGTCGTGGGGCCTGAACTCTGGGCCTGGGCGCTGTCCCTCAGCTCTTCAGCTCAAGGCTAGCGCTCTACCACTTGAGCCACAGCGCCACTTCCGGCTTTTTTCTGTTTGCTTATGTGGTGCTGAGGAATCGAACCCAGGGCCTCGAGCATGCAAGGCAAGCGCTCTACCACTAAGCCACCTTCCCAGCCCTGTAAACCACCATTCCTGAGCAAAAATATCTCAATGACAATTCCAGGCCCTGAATTCAAGCCCCAATGCTTAGCATACACACACACAACAGCAAAAACAAAAAACTTGGAATGTATTTCTATTTTCTTTGCTGCTGCTGCTGCTTCTTCCTCCTCCTCTTCCTCCACTTCCTCCTCCTCCTCCTCCTCCTCCTCTTGCGCTGTTACTAGGGCTTGAACTCAGGGCCTTGTGCTCTCACTCAGCATTTTTTCTCAGAGTGCTCTACCACTTGAACCACCTCTCCACCTTCACTTATTTCTCAGTTTTCTATTTTTTGGACTAAAATCAGAAAGAATGAAATCAGTAATTTCTTTTCTTTTTAGCAGTGCTAATGGTTGTACCTAGAGCTGTGTGCATACTGGGAAAGTGCTCCATCCCTGAGTTACACCTTGGCCCCTTAGGGACTTTTAGAATGATGTCATGGTTCTCTACCAGATATTTCAAATAATCTTAAGATTTGTAGTCATGAGGTCAATATGGAAGGAAGTGAGGATCCAGAGACACTTGTAGAGCATTTGGGCAAGGCATATGAGAAACAAATCACTTACCAAGCTGCATCAGCCAGACTCTTATTTCCAACTAACCACCAAACGGCTGGAAGTGGAGCTGTGGCTTAAGTGATAAAAGCACTAGTCTTCAGCACAAAAGCTGTGATAGCACCCAGGCTCTGAGTTCAAGCCCTAGGAGCACATGCGCACACACACACCACACATGCACACACAAACACAGGAGAGTACAACAGACTCTATTGGGGTAGGGGATACTGCAGGAGAAGGGAGGAAGTTGAATATGGTCAAGTACTTTATACACATGTATGAAAATAGAACATTGAAATTGCTTTAAGAAAAGGGACAGTCAGGGTGATAGAGTGTGTTTTGTGTTTTTGTGGAAATGTTACAATCAAACCCCCCTTGTACAACTAATCTGATAATAAATCCTGTGTGTGTGTGTGTGTGTGTGTGTGTGTATGTGTGTGTGTGTATACATGCATGCGCACACCAGTACTGGGGCTTTGGCGCTGTCCCTTTTATACTCAAGGTTGGCACTTGAGCCAAAGCTCCACTTCTGACATTTGGCTAATTAATTGTAGGTCTTGTGGACTTTTCTAATCAGGCTAGCTTTGAACCTTACACCTTAGATCTCAGCCTCCTGAGTAGCTAGGATCACAGGCATGAGCCATGGGAGTCCAGCATTTTACACACATACACACACACACACACACACACACACACACACACACACACGACTGATCCACCTTTGAATGTGTGTTTTTTTTTTTTAATATTATTTTATTTTATTTGAGAACATACTGTACAGAGGGGCTACAATTACATGGGCAGGATAATGCATACATTTCTTACCAAGCATTGCAGCCTCCTCCTTTGTTTACCCTTCACTTCCCTTCCCAGCCTCCCCCCTCCCCCCACCCAATTATACCCCCCCCCACCGACATTGTAAGGCTGGTTTTGACATGACATTTTGTACTTCTCATTGTTGCAACAGGTCCACCTGAATCCTTAAACGACTTGTTTGCCCCCATCTCCTCCACATGTTATACTGACATCAAATATAGTGAAAGCGGGGGTTACACTGTGGGGGAGGGACATACAAAGCAACAAAGAAATAATCTTATAAATGCGTTAGAAACATATGCATGAAAGAAACGAAAACATTAAAATACATATTTAAGGGTTCACAACAAATCAAAGAAAGGTTGGACAAATGGGATTGCATACGGTTGCAGAGCTTCTGCAGGGCAAATGACATAGCTAGCAAGATCAATAGAAAGCCCACCGATTGGGAGAAGATCTTTACTAGCCATACAACGGACAAGGGTCTCATATCTAAAATATACTTGGAACTCAAAAAATTAAACCACCCAACAACAAATCCTCAAAGAAACAACTGCCCAATAAATAAGTGGGCGAAAGACTTAAAGAGAAGCTTCTCTGAAGAAGAAAGAAGGATGGCCAATAGACACATGAAGAAATGTTCAACATCCCTAGCCATAAAAGAAATGCAAATCAAAACAACATTGAGATATCACCTCACTCCAGTTAGAACAGCAAAAATCAAGAACTCTAACAACAACAGATGCTGGAGGGGATGTGGACAGAAAGGAACCTTACTTCATTGTTGGTGGGAATGTAAACTTGTTCAACCACTTTGGAAAGCAGTATGGAGGTTCCTCAAAAGACTTCACATAGATCTCCCCTATGATCCAGCAATCCCACTTTTGGGCATTTACCCAAATGTTTACAAACAAGACCACACTAAAGCTACCAGCACAACTGTGTTTATTGCAGCATTATTTACCATAGCTAAGATATGGAACCAACCCAGATGCCCCTCAGTAGATGAATGGATCAAGAAAATGTGGTATATATACACAATGGAATTCTATGCCTCCATCAGAAAGAATGACATTTCCCCATTTGTTAGGAAATGGAAAGGCTTGGAAAAAATTAGATTAAGTGAAGTAAGCCAGGCCCAAAGAAGCATAGGTCCCATGGTTTCCCTTATTTGCAATATCTAGTATAGGTATGAGTCAAGCAGAAAAGGTCAGATAATGTGATGTTAGGAAAATGAACCCTTAAATATGTATTTTAATGTTTTCGTTCCTTTGAATGTGTTTTAAGCTTTGTTAGTTTCAATAAAAGATTTCTCCCAAGAACAGCAATGATTATATTATATGAACTATTGCCTGCAAGTCACATGGAAAGCCAGCAGACCTTGGCCTGCTCACTGGGGCACTTAGTTCTCACAGCTGGTTCAATGATGGGACTCAGTGTTTCCTAGTTCTAGACATTCATTTCTCATTCCTCCTTCCATCATTTTTTCTGGATCAAACAAGAGTATTTTGCTCTACTCAAATTAAGTGCTAACCAACATGACCCTTGCTTTTTCTCCATAAAGAATGGGATCTAGTGTGTAGGGCAGCAAAGATCAAGGGAATTTTTTCCTTTTTTTTTTTTTCTTTTTTTTGGCCAGTAGTGGGGCTTAAACTGTAGGCCTGGGCACTGTCCCTCAGCTCTTCAGCTCAAGGCTAGCACTCTACCACTTGAGCTACAAAACCACTTCTGATTTTCTAGTGGTTATTGGAGATCATGGCTTTAAACCATGATCCTCAGCTCTCAGCCTCCTGAATAACTAGGATTTACAGGCATGAACCACTGTCACCCAGCATAACAAGGGAATTCTTTTTTTATATATCTATATATGTTTTTATTGTAAAAATACTGTACAGAGGGGGTTACAGTTACATGAGTAACGTAATGAGTACATTTCCTATGGAGTATTGTTACTTCCTCTGTTTTTCCACTACCATCCCTTCCCTCCCCAACTCTCCCCCTCCCTTCTCCCCCCTAAGTTGTAAAGTTTGTTTTCAATATAGTGTCTTGTACATCTCATTGTTAAATGGGTCAACCTGTACCCTTATTTCAGCATTTAGGACAAGGGAATTCTAAACACTGTTTTCAAAGAGTATCTACCATAGATGTGGCTTACTTTCTTGCAGTTATAATTAAGAATATAAAAGTTTTTTTAAGCCAGGTGCCGGTGGCTCATGTCTGTAATCCTAACTTCTCAGGAGGCTAAGATCTGAGGATAAAGGTTCAAAGCTGTCCCAGGCAGGAAATCCATGAAACTCTTATCTCCAACAAACCACCAGAAAAGCTGAAGTGGCGCTATGGCTCAAGTGGTAGAGCGCTAGCCTTGAGCTAAAGAGCTGAGGGACAGCTCTCAGGCCGAGTACAAGCCCCATGACCAAAAAAAAAAAAAAAAAAAGAATATAAAGGCTTTTAAAATGGATTAAAAATATGTCCTTCCCATTGACGCAAATAGACATAAGGACACAAGCAGGGCTTTTATTTAGTGCCAGTCCTGGGGTTTGAACTCAGGGCCTCTAAAGCCTCTACATTTAGAGCCCATACATTTACATCTGGCTTTTTCTGAGTAGTTTATTGGAGATAATGTACTTTTCTGCCCAGCCTGGCTTTGAACCGAAATCCTCAGACCTCAGCCTCCTGAATAGTTAGGGTTACAGGCGTGAACCAACAGTGCCCAGAAAATTTTACTTTTATAGTCTTATTTAAAAAGTCAATGCTGTCTTCAGGCTTTGCACTATCTAGCACAAGTGATATGATCTTTCTTTAAAGACTGCATTTTCGTTCCCAGGACAAAAAGTACACGTTGCCTTGTGTGTCTCCAACAGCAAGGTGCAGGGTAGAGTCGGGCCCCAGCCAAGGTTCTAGGCAGTTCACTGCCCCCTCACATCGGAACAGACCCATCTAAAAGAGAAACAGAAAAAGAACTACAAGTCCACAAGGCCTACAAGCCTAGGGTGCTTTTCCTTACTAACTTGATTTTCTCTCACATTCGTGCCTTTTATTTAGAAACAAGTAAACCAATGAAAAGGGGATTGAAGAAAACATTTTTTTAAATTTCTTCTAATTGTTTTAAGAAAAGAGAAGTTTGGTCTTCTGCCTTTCTATATCCGATATAAGCTTCCTTTTTTCTTTTCTTCCTTCCTTTTTACTTCTTCCTTCCTTTTTACTTCTTTCTTTCTTTCTTTCTTTCTTTTTCTCCCTTCCTTTCTCTCTCTTCCTATCTTTTTCTATGTGTGTATGTGTGCACACACCAGTAATGGGGCTCAAACCAGGGCCTGAGTGCTGTCCTTTAGCTTTTTCAATCAAAGCTGATGCATTACCATTTAAGCTACAGCTCCACTTCCAGATTATTAGTGGTTAATTGGAGATAAGAGTCTCACAAACACTCCTGCCTAAGCTGGCTTCAAACCTTGATCCTCAGATCTCAGCTTCTAGAGTAGCCAAGATTACAGGCATGAGCTACCAGTATCTGGCTTTGCTTGCCTTCTTGTAACACCCTTGCTTTCTTGTATCACCCTTTTGCATCCATGTGTACATACAAACACACACACGTGTATACTTACCAGTTGCATACTGGGTCTCTCCCACAGCTTAACATCTCTGTCCTTTGAAGCTGTCACCAGCAACTCAGGCAGCACATGGAGGGCAGTGACAGCACCCGAGTGGATCTCAGAGAGAAAGAGAATAATATGATGAGTTCTCAGGGGATCTCTTACTTAAGGAAGCATCAAAGACTGCTGTTTCAGACTTTGAGCTTCCTCCCTGCCTTGGTGACCCTTTTCTCAAACTCACCTTTCTATACTGACATGTTTTTAAATGTGGCATTTCTGGCCAGACATCCATGGTAATGTCCAACTCTGAGCACACTGATGAATCTGATCCTGGAGTCTGGGTTTTAGGTGTTCTCCTCTGCCAGATGTTCCCTGTGGTCCATTCTCCTTCCCGGGTGCACGCAGCCAGGTGCCAGAGCATCCCATCAGATCCAGCACACAAAAATGAAGACTCTGCAATTTTAAGGTCAGCATCAGAACCAGTTCAGGCCATTTCTGAACTCCTCGGGTCTTTCTATTCCATTCTCACCAGATTCAGGTTTGGCTTGAGTTATTTGGGTTGAGGACTTAGTAAAATTCTCTAAAGTCATCTTGAAGTCCAGGCTCTCTTCCAACTCCCCTGATTCCTTTTGCTTCTGTAAAATAATAGATAACTCTGTTCAGTCTGTTCATATCACACAATGTACCAACAATCTCTGGAAATTAGCTTCTCAGGAGGCTGAGATCTGAGGAGTGTGGTTCAAAGCCAGCTGAGACAGAAAAGTCCACAATACAACATTTAACCACCAAATTATACTGAAGTGAAGCTGTGGCCAAGCGGTAGGTACAAGCCTAAGTGAAAAAACCAAGGAAGAGCAAGAAGCCCTGAGTTCAAGTCTCAGTTCCAGCACAAAGAAAAACAAGCAATAGGGTCTGCTCTGGGATGGCTAGGACTTTTAAAAAACTAAAATACAGGTATAATAAAGTACATTAAATGGACATCTGGAGGAACTTTTACATGTGTCTACCATGCAGTTATCCCAGAACAAGATATAGGACCATTTCTATCACCCTAAAAGCTGTTTTCATGCTCCTTCCTAGGCAAGAACAGACCACCCCTATATTCTGGTTCTGTTGCCACAATTTTTGCCTTATCTTAAGTTTAAGAAAATTATACTGTGAAGCCAGGCCCAAAGAAGCATAGGTCCCATGGTTTCCCTTATTTGCAATATCTAGTATAGGTATGAGTCAAGCAGAAAAGGTCAGATAATGTGATGTTAGGAAAATGAACCCTTAAATATGTATTTTAATGTTTTCGTTTCTTTCATGCATATGTTTCTAACGCATTTATAAGATTATTTCTTTGTTGCTTTGTATGTCCCTCCCCCACAGTGTAACCCCCGCTTTCACTATATTTGATGTCAGTATAACATGTGGAGGAGATGGGGGCAAACAAGTCGTTTAAGGATTCAGGTGGACCTGTTGCAACAATGAGAAGTACAAAATGTCATGTCAAAACCAGCCTTACAATGTCGGTGGGGGGGGGGTATAATTGGGTGGGGGGAGGGGGGAGGCTGGGAAGGGAGGTGAAGGGTAAACAAAGGAGGAGGCTGCAATGCTTGGTAAGAAATGTATGCATTATCCTGCCCATGTAATTGTAGCCCCTCTGTACAGTATGTTCTCAAATAAAATAAAATAATATTAAAATTAAAAAAAAAAAAAGAAAATTATACTGTGAAGCTAGTGTAGGGCTCTGAATTGTAACTCCAGTACTGAAAGAAGAGGAGGAGGATTAAGAGGAAGAGGAAAACAGGGAATAGAAAAAGAAAAAAAGGGGGCTGGGAAGGTGGTAGAGTGCTTGCCTCGCATGCATGAGGCCCTGAGTTCAATTCCCCAGCACCACATAAGCAGAAAAAGCCAGAAGTGGCACTGTGGCTCAAGTGGTAGAGTGCTAGCCTTGAGCTGAAGAGCTCAGGGACAGCGCCCAGGCCCAGAGTTCAGGCCCCACGACCAACAAAACAAAAGAAAAAAAAAAGAAAAAAAGTAATGAGGGAGGAAGAAGAGAGGAAGAAAGAAAAAGAGGAAATAAGGGAAGGGAAGGGAAGGGAAGGGAAGGGAAGAGAAGAGAAGGGAAAGGAAGAGAATGGGGAAGGCAAGTGGAAGGAAGAAAGGACGGAGGGAGATAGGGAGAGAAGAGGAAGGAAGGAAGGAAACAAAGGAAAGGTGAGAGAGGGGGAGAGAGAGAGGGAAGAAATAATCCTTTATTTTTATTTATTTATTTATTTATTTATTTTTGGGTCCGGTCGTGGGGTCTGAACTCTGGGCCTGGGCGCTGTCCCTCAGCTCTTCAGCTCAAGGCTAGCGCTCTACCACTTGAGCCACAGCGCCACTTCTGGTCTTTTTCTTTTTGCTTATGTGGTGCTGAGGAATTGAACCCACAGCCTCAGGCATGCAAGGCAAGCACTCTACCACTAAGCCACCTTCCCAGCCCCATTTTTATTTATTTTTATTTATTTATTTTGCCAGTCCTGGGGCTTGAACCCAGGGCCTAGGCACTGAGCTTCTTTTTCCTGGGGCTTGAACCCAGGGCCTAGGCCTGAACTTCTTTTGCTCAAGGCTAGCACTCTATCACTTGAGCCACAGCGCCACTTCTGACGTTTTCTGTTTCTATGGTACTGAGGAATCAAACCCAGCTTCAAGCATGCTAGGCAAGCACTCTACCACTAAGCACATTCCTAGCCTCATCCTTATTTAAGTGAGATATACATACACTTTAGACACCACTATGTTTGGCTTCTTTTGTCCAGAAGAATGCCTATAACATATGTCTGTATTGCTCCAGGTCACTTTTTTTTCTGCCATGTAGCATTTCATGGTATAAGGGTATTGCAAATTATATACTACTTATAGACATTTAAGTTGTTTGGGCTATAATTAATAAAGCAGTATAGACATGCATGACTAATTCTTTGAGAACATGAGCACTAATATCTTAAGTACATATTTAGGAATAATATCACTGCGTCATAACTAGACTTTGTGTAACTTCAGTAGTAGCAGGTCATAAACCAGCTAAAGGTTAACAAGCTCTCCATGAACAAAGGGACTCCAGAACCAATACCTGAATATCTTGCTTCAGTAAACCCAAATCCACAAGTAAACACCTGTGTGATCTAACTGCTAAGCATGAGGACAGACAAGATTCGGTCTTTGTCCTCAGTATATCACATTGGTGAGGAAAGAAAGACTAACAAAAAATATGGAACCATGAAAACTCCCAAGATTTTATTTCCATGGTTTTAAAAAAATAAGACCACACTTTTCTTTCCATGTATTTTGTGTATGCTGGTACTGGAGCTTGAACTCAGAGACAGGGTGCATTCCTTAGTTTTTTCCACTCAAGGATGGCACTCTACCACTTCAGTCATCCTTCCACTTCTGGATTTTTGCTGGTTAACTGGAGATAAGAGTCACATGGACTTTCCTGTCTGGGCTGGCTTCAAACCTTGATCCTGACTTTCAGTCTCCTGAGCAGCTAGAATTACAAACACGAGGCACTGGTAACTTTTTTGTAGCAATGCTAACTTACATTGGAAACCCACCATCCAATGTTGTAGAGTTTGTTCATGCTGAGGATATGGTATTTTGAACCAGCTGCTTTCCCTGTCCTTTACAACCAGGCTGGGTCTGACATTTAACAACACTGGTCCTGGACCAATGTTTGTTTAAACACAAAACCAAACAGGACTTACCAATAAATAAAGAGATCCATGGTCCCCTGGCTGGGTACAGCAAAATACACCATACTCCTTGTTGGTAGACCATATCAAAGGATGTTCCACATACCGGTCCCTGGTTTATAAGAAAGTAAGAGGCTGAGCCAAAGACCACCTCTCTTTAAGACTCTAGTGTTTTATTTTAAGCGAGGCTCAAATTCAGGGCAACCACTAAGCCACTTTTCTCCTTCCTCTTGCTCAGGAGGAAAAAAAGCACTGTGGATCTTACCAGATCACAGATGGAGCATCATCAGTCTTCATTTGTAGTAATTTCAAGTCTGCTTTGACCAAGATGAGGGACTGACCATCAGGAGCCAAGGCCAGACCCATCAGGATCCCCAAGTCCTCCTGTAGAACTTGGTTCAGGTGAAGCCTATAGCTCAAAAAATGTACATGGGCAGAAAAACAGGTCTATGTTAGTTAACCTGCCTTGGACTCTTCATTTCCTTGTGTGTTCCTCATGACTACAGAGCAAAATGTATTATGTGCCTCCTCTTTTGTTTGTGTTTTTTTTTTTCAGTACTAGGGATAAAAGCCTAGGCCTTGGAGCTGGGAAAGTGGCTCAGTGGTAGAGTGCTTGCCTTGCATGCCTGAGGCCCTGGGTTTGATTCCTCAGCACCACGTAAGCAAAAAGAAAAAAGCCGGAAGTGGTGCTATGGCTCAAGTGGTAGAGCGCTAGCCTTTAGCTGAAGAGCTGAGGGACAGCGCCAAGGCCCAGAGTTCAAGCCCCATGACTGGACCCAAAAAAAAAAAAAAAAGCCTAGGCCTTCTGCATGTAAACAAGTGCTCTACCACTAAGCTACCTTCCAGCTCCCACATTTTTCTTCTATCAGCACTCTTTATCATCATCATAATCATCATCATAATCATCATCACCAACATCCCCTAACTTGTTCAAACTAGCAATCTCCAACATTCTTTTTTTTTTTTTCTTTTCCTGTACAGGGGCTTGAATTCAGGGTCTAATGCTCTCACTTGACTTTTTCATTCAAGACTGTAACTTTATCACTATAGCTACCCCTTCACTTCCAACTTTTTGGTGGTTAACTAGAAATAAGAATTCCATGGACTTTTCTGCCCAAATTGTTTTCAAAATCCTCAGATCATAGCTCCAGAGTAGCTAGGGTTATGAGTGTAAGCTACTAGTGAAAACATTTTATTTTTTTCCTTACACTTGTGTTTCCATCTCATAAATAAGCCTCTTGATTCCACCTTAAATACATCCCTAAATCTCTTATCCTCACTGCCCAAGGAAGGCCTGTAGTAAAGTATACCTAAGCTTCAGCTACAGCAACATCTCTACAACATTTCCTTGCCTTTGATATCTTCCTACAACTATATATCCTCTACTCTTCTGGTATCATTTTCTTTCTAAAGTTTAGGCCCTGAGGTCTAAGAGTTTCTTAGTGGGTAGAGTGTGTATTTAGCATATATGAGGTTCTGGATTTGATCCCAGCACCAGAAATAAAAATAAATGACAAAATGCAATTTAGATCAATTGTATTTAAAGCTGTTAGCACTATACACTCTAGTTTAACAGCACTGGTCTCAGTTTAAATTTCCAGACTAATTCTTCCCTTGGTCCCCTAGCTCCAATTCACTCCAAGAACCCAATGTCAACAGCTTAGTCTGTGTCCAGAATACCCCATACACCATTCCATTTCCAAACATGTCACTTCCTTACCTTACCTGTCCAAATATGTCCTTTGCATATTTTTTCCATCTAATCTGAAATATCACTTCTTTCCTATGATTTTTTAAATTCTACAGCTCCATAAACTACTTTAATTAATTAAAGCTTTCTTAATTAAAGCATAAAATTCAGCTGTGTTTTGGTGACTGGGAAGCTGAGGCAGGAAGAATTCAAGTTTAAGGTCAACCTGGGCAACACAGCAAGATTCAATATCAAAGAAATTAGAAGCAAAAATTCATTTGTAGTCGGGCATCCGTGGCTTATGCCTATAATCCTAGTTACAGGAGGCTGAGATCTGAGGATTGAGGTTCAGAGATAGTCCAGGCAGGAAAGTCTGTGAGAAAATTATATCCAATAAATCACCAGGAAATCAGAAGTGGCTCAAGTGGCAGTGCACTCACAATGAGTTGAAGAGCTCAGGGACAGCGCTCAGACCCAGAGGTTAAGCCTCCTGACCAACCAAAAAACAAAAATTCATTTGTATCTGGTTCATACTGCCTGACCCCAGAGCTTTGAATCAAGCAGGCATTTGAGAATTAATCATTTAAATTTATATGCAGGAGCAGAAAGCAAATGCCTGTCAATAATTAACATCCTATTGACCTAATTATGAAAAAATGGAGTGATTTGTATAAAATCTAGTTCCAGACTAACAGATGATTTTCTTAGAGGGAGAGAGAGTGATGTTAAAGTGAAAATGCAAGCCAGGCACCGGTGGCTCATGCCTGCAACCCTAGCTACTAAGGAGGCTGAGATGGGAGGATTCCAGTTCGAAGCTAGCCCAGGTGGGAAAGTCCATGAGATCCTTATCTTCAATTAACCAACAGAAAACCAGAAGTGGCACTGTTACTCAAAGTGTTAGCCTTGAATGAAAAAGCTTAGGCACAGTGTTCAGGACCTGAGTTCAAGCCCCATGACCAACCAAAAAAAGAAATTCTAGGTATAAAGAGACTACCATTCCTATCACATTCATCCAGCTACTTGCTTGCTTCACCTGATATTTCTGGAGGTTGAACTTTTCAGCCGCTCCACTTTCCACTCACTGATCTTTTCATCAGCACTCAGAACATAGAAGGTATGTGCCGAGTACCAGATCAGTGCACTGACTCGGCCTGGAACCTGGTGAAATAACAAATTCAGTCCATTACTTCTGAGGCACCAGGATTAACCTTTTCTCTCCCAGACACATACACAACCTTGATTCCATTAAACTGAGGGCAGGATTCACATACACAAGAACTCAAATTTTCATAATTTACCTGTGCTGTGGCTACAACCTTGGCATTTTGCCACAGAGTTAGTTCTCCAGCTTGATTTCCAGACAGTGCCACAGAACCATCGGGTGCCCAGGCCACAGCAGTGATGGCTGCAGAACTCCTAGGGATATATGTGTCATCTACAAAAGATAGGAAGTAATTCAGTAGGAGTTGTGTTGCTGGCTGGCATACAAGAGAAAAAATGAGATCACCTTTGACCTTTATCTCAGTAGCACAACCTTTTTTCACGTCTAACTCTCTGTCTCCATTTCTTATTCACCTGCTTCTTTGGGTATCTGCCAGAGCCGTACCGAACCATCCTCTGAGGTGGTCAGCAGGAGACCTGAAGTCTCTGAAGCAGCAGCTTCACTGATTGGGCCACTGTGTCCCATGAGGGTATGTGTTTGGCACACCTAGGAAAAAGGAATACTGATGGGCCACTGGGGGCTGACACAATAGAAGGTTGTCCACCTTACTTTTCTACCTCCTACACTCCAATTCTTACAGGGAACTCACCAAGAGTGGATGCCACAAACGTGTAGACCCATCCAGTCCAACGGTTACCACAAGGAGCTCCGATCCAGAATGCCCAGCTAAGACAAGAAGAGAAAAAGAACATCATCAGGGAGGGGAAGAGATATCAGGGATAGGAAAAGATGTTATTTCCTTACCTGGGCAGGGCTCCAGGACAGCATCACAGTGATTGATAGGTTCTGAGTGAGCAATGATGCTGGTCAGCTCCACACCCTGCTGATCCCACACTTTTAAGGTGCCATTCCGGTCCACAGATACTATGTGCCCTTCCTGCCCCCAGAGCACAGGATCAACACATGATCATACTAAGCAGGACATGGAAATAAGACTCTCCCTTTCCCCAAGAGGACTCCAAAAAGGTAAGAGTTGACTTGGGAGTATAGAGCATATTGTAGACACTAAAAATAGGGAGCGATTTTACAGTTGTTATGTAGCCCTGAGAAGGCTTGATATAAGCCTGGTCTAGGCAAGGGGGATACAAAGGAAAGATACAGATTTAAGTGAAACCTAAGCTTATTCATGAGTTGGTGATACAGGAAAAGATAAAAATGAAAGATTTCTACTTTGAGGAAATAAGGGACTGTGCAGATAACTCAAAAATAGTGCTCAAAAACAGAGTCAACTGGCTCAAGACTACAATCCTACCATCAAGTCATGACACTAAGAGGCTGTGATCTCAAGTCCCCCCTCCCTTCCTCTTCATGCCTTCCCTCTTCCAGCTACCCTCAGCCTCAATGCCAGTATCTACTCCCAAGTATGTCTTTCTTTTTACTCCTTTTGCCTTTGAGATTAGATGCTCAATGCATCTACTCTTCCAAAACCCCTCTAATTATCTGACAGACACCCCCCACCCCAGTGAAGCCTACTGCCATCTTACCACAGATACCACAGTGCTCACAGCACTCTGATGACTCAGGAATTGACCAATTTGCTGTCCTGACTCTGGGTCCCAGAGCCCCACAGAGCCATCACTGGAGCAAGAGACCTGTTAGAAGTTAGATGAACAGAAGTTAGAGAAACAGAAGTTAGAAGAATAGTATTATCGGCATTCCCCTAGCATTTATGTTTGTTCATCATATACAGTGAAAGATAGTAGGCCTTGTGATTGAGGGCATTGGCCCTTATGAGTTCAAATCTTAGCTCCACCATTTGTTGCTCTGTGATCTGGAGCAAATTTATCTCTCTGAGCTTGGGTTTTTTAACAATCCAAAAATAGTCACAATCTAATTGGATGCTGTGGTGTTGGGTATATCTGTATAAAGGACTGGACAATCTGCCTGCACAGGGAACATTAGCAGCTCAGGAGAGCTCTGGCTGACTAGAAAGTACCCCCTGTTCCTTCTAGGAGACCAAAAAGATCTCTTCAACTGATATTTCTTCCCTTCTCATCTTTTTTTTGAGAAAAATAGGAGGACTCTATATTGTAAAACTACACTCCATCGACCCTGGAAGTATAATTCAAAATTCTGTACCTGAGGACCAAAGAAATAACAGCATGACATTTAACAGTTAGGGCCAGAAATACTAAACCCTGAAGAGTCAGTAGTGTGGTGTTGTTTTTTTTTTCATGCATAGATGCAGTATATTTTTATATTATTATTGCTCATCATTCTCTCCTTTCCCTTTATCCCTTCATGCCCCCATATTGGTTTTGTTGTTGTTTTGTGCCAGTACTGGGACTTGAACTCAGAGCATTCCTTGGCACTTTTGTTTGTGGATGGTGCTCTACCACTTGTACACTTCCAGTTTGGCTTTTTGCAGATCTGTCTGCCCAAGCTGGCTTTAAATCTTGATCTTAAGCTCTCAGCCTCCTGAGTGACTAGAATTATGGGCATGAGCCACCAGCACCTGGCTTGGTAGTAGGTTAAGAACCTGGGCTTTCTTAGAATGTTTATTGGCTCAGCATTAACACTAATAGACCTTGGAAATGTTTCTTATTCTAAGTTCAATTTTATTGTCTGTGAAATACAGGTAAGAGTAGTATCTACTTTCAAGAGTTATTGTTTGGTTAAAATGTGGCCATATATTCACAGGCCTTAGTTCAAACATGGCAGAAAATACTCAGTAAATGTTAGCTATTACTATTACTGCTAGTATTTTGGATATTTTGAGACAATGTCTTACTATGTAGCTCAAGCTGGCCTCAAATTCATGATCCTTTTGCTTTAGACTTTCGAGTAATGAGATTACAAGTATCTACCACTGCTTCTGGATAGTTATGATTACTATAAATGAATACTTTAGAATAAAGTGTGCTGTCCTCTTCCAGGAATCCTCTGGGGCTCTGCACCACACCATCACTTTACTCACCAGCAGGTGGTCTTTGGTCCAGGCACAGCCAGTGACCCAGTCACGGTGACAGGCAGAGAAGGAGTGAATCAGAACAGGGGTTTGGGGTGTCCTCACATCCCAACAGAGGAGATTCTGGAGAGAACCCAAGGACACAGAGCAGTCAGGACCAATAGAAGGGGAAATGATAACAGCCATTCAGGACAAGATGTTTTAATAATAGAGGGAATACAAGAAAAGGCAAGTGGACAGATCTGCAGGAAACTTGACAGAGAAACATTAAAAGAATGGGCCATTGAAAGAATGTAGGAAGCAAGAGGCTCTGGGTAGAATTCTTCCACAGCTCACCCGATCTCTGCCCCCTGTGACCAGGCTGGCTCCATCAGGGCTGAAGCTACAGCAGTTCACAGGACCTTCATGTCCCCAGAGCTCAGTGCCACAGGGAAAGTCATCTACCTTGAGTGGCTGCATCAACAACTGCTTTGGCCACAGCCGCACTGCAAAATCCTCTGCATTGGAAACAAAGAAAGTAGCTAGGTGCCAGGGACTCACACCTATAATCCTAACTACTCAGGAGGCAGTGATCTGAGAATCGCAATTGGAAGCCAGCCTGGACAGAAATGTCCTTATGAGACTCTTGTCTCCAATAAACTACTCAAAAAAGCCAGAAGTGGCACTGTATTTCAAGTGGCAGAGCACTACCTTGGGCAAAAAAGCTAAGGGATGGGCTGGGAAGGTGGCTCAGTGGTAGAGCTTGCCTTGCATGCATGAGGCCCTGGGTTCGATTCCTCAGCACCACATAAGCAGAAAAAAAAAGCCGGAAGTGGCTCTGTGGCTCAAGTGGTAGAGTGCTAGCCTTGAGCTGAAGAGCTGAGGGACAGCGCCCAGGCCCAGAGTTCAGACCCCACAACTGGACCCCCCCCCAAAAAAGCTAAGGGATAGTGCCCAGGCCCTGAGTTGAAGCCCCAGTATTGTCACAAAAAAAAAGAAGAAGAAGAAAGAGGAGGAGGAGGAAGAGGAGGAAGAAGAAAGAAGGAGGAGGAGGGAGGAGAAAAATAAAGGAGGAGGAAGAGAAGGAGGAGAAGGAGAAAAAGGAGAAGGAGAAAGAGGAGAAAGAGAAAGAAAAAGCGAACACCTGTCTATTTACAAAATCTACCACAAGGAAGTGGTAGAGTGCTTGCCTTGCATGCATGAGGCCCTGGGTTTGATTCCTCAGCACCACATAAGCAGAAAAAGCTGGAAGTGGCCAGCGCCCAGGCCTAGAGTTCAGGCCCCACGACCAGGGGAAAAAAAAAAAAAAAAATCTGCCACTAAGCAAAAACTCATAGGATTAGTGGGACTTTCTTTCTTTACAGGTCCCAGAATGAGGTCTGGGGAACAAGAATAATTATAGAATATAAATATATTCAAAAGCTTTTGAAAAACTCCCCTCTGTACAGTATTTTCACACTAAAAAACTTATTTAAAAACTTGCATGTATGTATGTGTATATTTTCCTACACCTATGTAGTCTATACATATATATAAGGAGGTATTAGCATACTTAAAAGAATGAGTGAGTAACCATGCCCACTGCTCAGAAGTACCTGAGGCTGAAGCCAAAAGCTCCTGGGAGGTGGCCAGAGCCAGCACCGGCTTCTGGTATGTGGACAGGAGCCAAAGGGACTGGAGGGAGCTGTCCTTGAGAACCCATCCCTGCAGAGACCCATCTTCTGCACCACTCACCAACACCTTGGGGCTGGGCCAGGCCAGTGCAGTCACTGCCACAGCCAGTGGTTGACACTGAGCCCCCTGGGAACCTGGAATATGGAAGGGAATAGAGAGTAAGACATTTGGGAAAGGGGTGACTAAAGGTTCCCTGCCACGCCACATACACTTGGTTGAAACTTTTGGAATGAAAGGTTCTGGACAGGAGTGGAGCCTGGCATAGACTCAAGCCCCAGGCATCCCCCAGGAGTTGGTGGAGAACTGGATTCCCTAAAAAAGACAATCTGGTCAGACTTAACCTGTTGTTCTCTGAGAAAGAGAAGTTCCAGTGTGACTGCTGCTCACCACAGTGACCCAGGGCCCAGTGGCAGGATGCCTGCCCTGTGCCCTGACAAGTCTCACCTGGGAGAGCGTTTGTCCTGCCTCCAGGCCAGTTCAGGCCTGCCATTGTATACAACAACTCTTGTTTCCTCCTCTAACAAGCAGCACAGTATCCAACCACCATGGGAACCCAGTCCAAGAGGCACAATGGAGAGGAAGCTGCTGAAGCAAGCGTTTGGAAAGGAGCAGAGATCACAGCAGGCAAAGCAGCCATGAAGATGTGTCTGCAAGGAATCCTTAGCTGGGTTCAGCAAAGAGAGGCCAGCGCAGATGGGCGGAGCACTTCCATAAAGCTGCCTGTGGTGGGGATAGATGGCTTCTGATTTGACATTGACAACAGAATAAGGGACTGCAAGTTCAATGAATAGTCTCTGGCCAGAGAAACAAGGTCAAACGCTTAAGTTTCTGCACTTCCAGTGGTTCCTGGTATTTCCAGCTGAGTGGACATCTTTCTGTGACCAGTGGGTGCCACATCTTTCTGTGACCAGTGGGTGCCACGCCACCTGTGGAGTCTGCATGAGAGATTGTGTTGGACAAAGAGCTTCAAGGAAGCATGCCTGCAGGAAGGAGGTGTTGGTTCAAGGCTTCCCATACATTTGGCTGCACCTTTATAGCCTCTACCTTTATTCTTACTATATTCTTCTTGGCTGTACATTCGTTGCCTTTATTCTCGTTTTGGCTATTTTTCTATTGATCCGCGAACAGAGCATGTTGTATTTTTTCCAGTCCAATAGAGATGGCTTCTCTAAGTAATAAAGATTAAATGTGGGCAATGCCCCAATCAATCTATCATCTGATGTTGCCTCCAGAAACTCCTACAACTTCACAAGTGGTTTTGCAGCTCACGCATAGTAAATATAGAGACTTAAAATTTTCAGATATGCCCAACAGACAAAATCAATAAATTAAACTAAGTTAGAAAGAGTTATCCCAGTAGTTTAGAGAGTTCTAAAAAAGAAGGGACCTCTGATTATAAAAGAAAAAGAAAGATTCTCCCAACAGTTATGATTAAGTTTAGTCCAACTTACGTTATAGGGAATAGATGGTGTTTTCACACAAAATATAAAGTTAGTAACGTATTTCCTGAACCAACCAAGAACCATTTCCTTATACAGGAGCTTATAAAGATGAAATTAGTTGGATAAAAATAAAATTAAAAAGTATAAGTACAGCCCTGTCTTAGGTTTGTTAATTATTAAACATAAAAAGGCTGAATAAATGACGTATTCTATTAAACAATATGCTAGACTTGTTTCGCACCACTTAGCTTAAACAGTTGGTGGGATAGTCATTAATTTTCATGTAATTCATCAATGTTTTGCCTTTAAAAAATTGATTACGTGCTTACATAAACAAAGAACCTATGTCACAATCACACACTATATAAAAATGTTAATTCTCCTCAATAAAGATACACTCAGATGCAACTCTTTTGAGTCTGTGTCTGTTTGTCACTTCGCCAACTCCTTTGCCCACCTATCCCCAGATCCCTGTCCCGTCGGTCCCAGTGCTCTGGCTGAGCTGGTCCGTCGCAGTTCCCTCTTTCCAAAGATGCAAAAACCCATCCACTCCCCATTTGTTACCTGAAGAGATTCTGAAGATTTTAATGCCATCTGCTCGGAATCCAACAGCCACATCATCACCAGATGGGCTGATAGCCACAGAAAGGGCAGGAGAGAGGGGAAGGGAGCCCAGTTGCCCACGGGGCTGACCCAGAGATCCTGACCACACATGAACCTGTGGCCAAGAAAAGGGTTTAAAGATACCCTACCTTCTAGCACTTGATCCTCCCTTCCACCCCAACCCCCAGCTTCAGTCACCCAACTAAAGTTTTCCTACCAAAGACTTCCCATGAAAGTTGCATAATGCAGCTTTGTAGCTCTTGCATCTAAGCTCCTCTAGTCTCTTTAACAAAGGTTTTCACTTCCTCTCAAATATTCCCAGGTTTTCTATTCTCTCCTCAAAACACACTCCAAGTCCAGTTGCCTGTAACTCACACCTGTAATCCTAGCTCCTCAGGAGGCTAAGAACTAAGAGTTGCAGTTTGAAGCCAGCCAGGCAAGAAAGTCTATCAGATTCTTTTTTATTTTTTTATTTTTTTATTTTTTTTGCCAGTCATGGTGCCTGAACTCTGGGCCTGGGCGCTGTCCCTCAGCTCTTCAGCTCAAGGCTAGTGCTCTACCACTTGAGCCACAGCACTACTTCCAGCTTTTTCTGCTTATGTGGTGCTGAGGAATCGAACCCAGGGCCTCATGCATGCAAGGCAAGTGCTCTACCACTGAGCCACCTTCCCAGCCCCTCTATCAGATTCTTATCTCCACTTAACCAGTAAAAAGCCAGAAGTAGAGGTGTGGCTCAAGTGGCAGAGTATCAGCCTTGAGCAAAACAAACAAACAAACAAAAAACCTAAGGGAAAGTGCTCAGGCCCTGAGTTCAGCTTCAGTGCTAGCATATATCCCCCTTCCTCTACCACAGCACAACACTCCCTCTGAAACCTTACCTTGCCATCTTCTCCAGCTGTCAGCAACTGGCATCCAGCATTTAGGAAAAGTACAGCAGAAACAAAGCCACAGTGGGCAGGGAAGGTAGCCAGTTGTGCCCCTTCTTGCCAAGCCCATAGCTCTACTGTCCCATCCAGCCGGCCTATAATCACATCCTTCCCAGAAGCACTGAAGACTAAAGTACGGACAGAGGCTCCTGGGGCCCCCAGTTCCTATGCAGGGAAACAGAAATGAAGTGTAGATGCCTGTCACTTCTCACCATCCACACCTGTCCTCTCCAAAAGCTATAAAGGACTTCCTTACCTTGATGACTTCAAGTCCATCTACCCGGAAGAAGCTGATGCTGCCAGCCCAGCTACCTGTGGCTATGAGCTGGCCCTCTGGGTGAAAAGCAATACAGTTCAGGGACTTAGGACATGTGTGCTGGAATGCCAACTGCCCACAGACTGTGTCCCACAGCTGGAAGAAAGAAAGGAGAGAAATCAAGGTCCTGAATATGACTCTAAAGTATCTCAGACCCAGATTCAGGGGTCACACTGCTTAATCTCCTGTTATGTTAGTTATTTTGGTGTGTATGTCTGCTGGTACTGGTACTCAGGGTCTGGGCTCTGACCTTTAGCTTTTTGACTCAAGTCTACCACTTGAATCACAGCTCCACTTCTGGCTTTTTGCTGGCTACTTGGAGATATGTGTCTCACAAACTTTAATGCCCAGGCTGGCTCCCAACTGTGACCCCCAGATCTTAGCCTCTTGAGTAGCTAGTATTACAAGGATGAGCCATCATCACCTAGTAATTACTTTGATCATTATTGTGTCCAAATATCTAACATAAACAACTTAAGTGAAGCTCAGTACTAGTGATACACATCTGTCCCAATTCAATCAAGTTGATGCTCAAGATTAACTACCATACCTGCTTCAGCAGGTAAGTCTTCCCTAATCCAGGCAGTCAGCAGGTCTGCCATGTTGAAACAATGAAATCACCAGGCTGATACACAGCTCAGGGGCACTTGATCATTACCTTTACACAGCCTTCCAGGCACACAGTAGCCAGCAGCCGGCAGTCTGGGCTCAAGCAACAGCCAGTGATTTGATATTGATGGGCCTTGGTCTGGAGCACCCTATCCCAGAAAGACAAAGTCAGAGCCCAATGACCATCTGACCACAGCTCCCTCCTCACTACTTTCCCTAGGAGTTTTTTAAAGGAAAGGCTTTCACTCAAGACCCCTTACCGACAACCATGCTGCAGGTCCCAGAGCTCCAGGAGCCCATCAAAGGCAGTTAGGAAAAGGGCATTGTCCGAAAGAAATGTACAAGAGGAGATTCCATCACAGCCAGTCACCACAGATTTCTCCTCCTGCAAAGATAGTGGGGAAATGTGGCTTAGACACCCTGTCTACCTTCCAGGCCCAACCATAAAGGAGACTATGGTAAAGAAGGGCTTAAAGTCCTCAGCTTTCCACATTCCTGACTCCAAAAGGGTCAAGTGAGTATGAATGAAGATTCATGATCCAAATAGGGCCACCTCTTTTTTTCTCTACTCCAAACCTCACATTTAATTTCCAAGTAACAGATTTTCATGGGTTTAAGGAATGTGGTGGCATGCATGCATGCATATGATGGTGGGGGACAGTGTGGGCAGGAGGAGGGGAGAATATAACTATGGACCTCCCCTTCTTGGGCTAACCTATTATTAGTTTCTCAGAAGTTTAGTAATTTATATATAGAAACATCCTCCTGTCTTCTTGCTGAGGCTCCATATTCAACCCAGAAGGCCTGTGTTCATCGTATGTCCTTTCCTATCTATATAACTCACATAGGTTGTTTTTGTTGTTGTTGATTTCTGGTACTGGGACTAGAACTCAAGGCCTCACATTCTTCCTTGGCTTTTTTGCTCAAAGCTGGCACTCTACAACTTGAGCCACAATTCCACTTGTAGCTTTTTGCTAGTTAACTGGAGATAAGTTTGTCACAGATTTGTCTGCCTGGGTTGGCTGCTAACAATGATCCTCAGATCTTACCCTTCTAAGTAGCTAGGATTACAAAGTGTGAACTACCAGTGCTTAACATTTCACAGAGCTTTTAATTAAGCAAACATCTGTTGTTTGGTTCCTTTCAAACTTTATATGCTTTATCACCCAACAAGGTCGATCACTAGTGGGCAAAGACCAAGTACCTGTTCCTTACAATGCTTAGTGTAGTACCTTGAATAGAAGCTGTATAGTAAATGTTTGATTTCTTTTTTGACCAAGCTCTTTAAGCTGATGCGGAGGTGTGGGGGACAGGAGGAGTTGGGAAGTTAAGTTACTGTGTTTGGCTTGCCTAGTGCCTTGGGACACTCAGTCATGAATTAAGGTCTCCTATCCTGCCGTTAGCCTTTAGGGTTGTACCTGCCAGGTTCTCAAGTCCAACAAGTAAACTGTCCCATTGGCAGTGCCCACAGCTGCTCTTTGTCCATTGGAAGAGAAGGCCACGGCAGTGGGGGATGAAGAAATTGCCAGAGTCAGGCTAAGGCTAAAGAAAAAGTCAAAAGAAAAGACAAATCTAGCACATGGGAAGAAAGCAACAGGAAATCTCCAGCAGTCATGTACCCGAATCCCTCTGTCCATGATGACTCTGGTCTGTCCTCTTTCCTAGCTTCAGAAAGGATAGTAGGTATTCTCTGGCAGGCTTACAAGGGCCTGTAGTCAAAGGTCTTACCTTTGCTGACCCCCCATAGTTTGGTGCTTATTAAGCCATTTGAGTGTGTACTGGCAGGGCCACCGCTGAGACAGCAGGGGAGCCTGGCAACAAAGAGGTGACTCAATAGGCTGGTTGGCTGCCTGCTGGCACAGAAGCAGTGGATACTGGCTGAGAAGTGGAGCCTGTTGCCTCAGGAAAGTGCAGAACACAGCAACATCAGTGAGCTTTTGGTCCTCTTCAGGAACTGAAGAAGCTAAAGCAAGGGCGGCACAGAATATAACTAAGGAACCCATCTGGAACCCACTAAACAGCACCAAGTAATATAGTGTGTCGAAAATAGTGCATATAGTCAACCCATCTGGAACTCACTAAACGTAGCACCAAGTAATATAGTGTGTCAAAAATAGTGCATATAGTCAATGCTACAGGTTCACACCTTGTAATCCTAGCTATTTAAGAGGCTGAGATCTGAGGATCACAGTTTAAAGCCTAATCAGGAAGGAAAATCTATAAGGCTCTTATCTCCAGTTAACCTACAATGAACCAGAAGTTGGAGGTATGGCTCTAGTGGTAGAGTACTAGCCTTGAGCAAAAAAAGTTAAGAGACAGCCTCAGTTCAAGTCCCAATAATGACACAAAACTAAACACTAAAAACTAAAACTAAAACAGTACATGAACCACATCAGAAATTCCTGTTCAAAGGATAAAGATTTGAGTTCCACTGCAGAGGGAAAGAGGTAGAACATAGGGGTCTCAGGATAAGCAACTTGAGAATGTTTCCTAGATAAGTTTATGCTCACTAAAGAAAAACTAAAGCTGGGTGTTGGTGGCTCACATCTGTAGTCCTAGCTACTCAGGAGGCTGAGATCTGAAGATCATAATTCAAACCAGTTCAGACAGACAAATCTGAGAGGCTTCTTATCTCCAACTAACCAGCAAAAGCTGAAAGTGGAAGTGTGGCTCAAGTGATAGAGTACTAGCCTTGAGCAAAGATGACAAGCAAAAGAAGTTCTGAAGTCAAGCAAAAGAATGAAAAAGCAGAAAGAGAGAGAGAAAGAGAAAGAAAGAAGGGAAGGAGGAAGGGAAGGAGGGAGGGAGGGAAGGAGTGAGGGAGGGAAGGAAGGAAGGAAGGAAGGAAGGAAGGAAGGGGAGAGAGAGTAGGAGGGAGGGAGAGAGGGAGGGGAGTAAGGAAGGCAGAAAGGAAGGAAAGAGAAAGAAACAAAGAAAAGAAAGGAGAAAGATAAAGAAGAAAGTCTGAACAATCCATGCAAATCTGAGAATAACTTGCTTATCCTCATGGCATTTTCTTTTTTTTTTTTTTTTGTCGGTCGTGGGGCTTGAACTCTGGGCCTGGGCACTGTCCCTCAGCTCTTCAGCTCAAAGCGAGCGCTCTACCACTTGAGCTACAGCGCCACTTCCAGTTTTCTGGTGGTTTTATTGGAGATAGGAGTCTCACGGTCTCTCCTGCCCGGGCTGGCTTTGAACCGCGATCCTCAGATCTCAGCCTCCTGAGTAGCTAGGATTACAGGCGTGAGCCACCAGCGCCCGGCCCCTCATGGCATTTTCTATTTTTGTTGTTTGTGCTAGTCCTGGGGCTTGAACCTGGACACTATCCTTTAGCTTTTTCACTCAAGGCTGGAACTCTCTACCACTTAAGCCACAGCTCTACGTGTGTGTGTGTGTGTGTGTGTGTGTGTGTGTGTGTGTGTGTGGTTTATTGGAGATAAGAGACTCATGGGCTTTCCTACTAGGGATGGCTTTGAACTGTGACCCTTGGATCTCAACCTCCAGAATAGCTAGGATTACAGGTGTGAGCCATCAGTGTCCAATGTCATTTTCTATTTGAACTGAAAATTTGCATCGTTTTCCATCACACTTCCCCTGAGTAGCATTCTCAAGAGTTCCACATCTTAGAGAAGAAACCTACTGACTCATCTCACCATAAAGTGCGTGGGCCTCCAACAGTTGAGACACAAGACCCAATTCCAGATGTGCAGCCACTACATGGAGATTGGTAAGGAACTTTGCAAGAAGGCCATGGTTCCCGCTTTGGAGCTGGAAAGGTCAGATTAGATTCATTAGGTGATGGGGCTGTAGTCCAGTGGTAGAGTGCTTGCCTAGCATGCACAAGGCCCTGGGTTCCAAAAATGTCTCTAGACTCATTAGGGATGTGAAAGGGACTGAGGATTTTTTTCTTCCAAGTCCTGTGTAGCTAGGACCTAGGCCCTGGAGCTGGGACAAAAAAAAACCTGAAAAAGGAGCTCAAAGAAACAAGAGAAGCCGGGCACCGGTGGCTCACGCCTGTAATCCTAGCTACTCAGGAGGCTGAGATCTGAGGATCACGGTTCAAAGCCAGCCCAGGCAGGAAAGTCTGTGAGACTCTTATCTCCAATAAACCACTAGAAAACTGGAAGTGGTGCTGTGGCTCAAGTGGCAGAGCACTCACCTTGAGCTGAAGAGTACAGGGACAGCGCCCAAGCCCAGAGTTCAAGCCCCATGATGGACCAAAAAAAAAAAAAAAAGAAAAGCAAATGAAGAGAGAATGGTAAGGGGAGCAGTGAGAATGGTAATGGCAGTGATGATGGTGGGAGTGGTAAAGTAGAAAGAGGGCAAAAATCACCATAGAGGTTGTTTGGGAAAAGGTGTCTATTACTGGATGCGGGTAGTTCACACCTATAATCTTACAACTCAGGACACTGAGATCTAAGGATTGCAGTTTGAAGCCAGCCCAGGAAAGAAAGTCTATGAGACTCCTAACTACAGTCAATCAGCAAAAAGCCAGAAGTAGGGCTGGAAAGGTGGCTCAGTGGTAGAGCACTTGCCTTGCATGCCTGAGGCCCTGGGTTCGATTCCTCAGCACCACATAAGCAAAAAGAAAAAAGCGGGAAGTGGCGCTGTGGCTCAAGTGGTAGAGCACTAGCCTTGAGCTGAAGGACAGCACCCAGGCCTAGAGTTCAGGCCCCACAACCGGACCAAAAAAAAAAAAAAAAACGCCAGAAGTACAAGTGTGACTCAAGTGTAGAGCACCAGCCTAAAGCAAAAAAGCTAAGGGACAGCATCCAGGCCCTGAGTTCAAGCTCCAGTACTGACACAAAAAAGAAGAGAAAAGAGGGGAGGAGAAAGGAGGGGAGGGAGAGGGAGAGATCTATGGGATCCAGAGACTAACCAGGTGGTAAGGCAGGTCTCTTAGAGCCTCAGGAGGGCAACTTCGGAAGGTGCCTGAGGAATCAGGATCACAGGTCTTCCAGAGCTGAGCTACAAACAGACATTAAGAAGGGTTCAGTCCATGGGGCTGGGAAGATGGCTCAGTGGTAGAGCGCTTGCCTTGCATGCATGAGGCCCTGGATTCGATTCCTCAGCACCACATAAGCAAAAAGAAAAAACCAGGAAGAGGCACTGTGGCTCAAGTGGTAGAGTGCTAGCCTTGAGCTGAAGAGCTGAGGGATAGCACCCAGGCCCAGAGTTCAGGCCCCAAGACTGGACCAAAAAGAAAGAAGGGTTCAGTCCTGCAGCAGCCCAGATCACATCCCCTATTGCTATAGCTGTCATCTACCCACTAGAGTAGTATGGTGAGGTGGCCAGCTGATGCAGGGGTGGGGGTGGGGGTAAATAGTAGATGGTTCAGACCTCCAGATCTAGCCTTATTCTCAATGTCCAGGCTGAACTGGGCTGCAGTCACCTGCAATGAGGATGTGTGCTGTGTTCTTTAAACGTGGTCTCTTCCCATAGCGACGCTTAGCTGCTGTCCTCAGGGGACCATCAGGGAGGCAGAGGCGGGTGCCAGGCCGCTCCAAAGGGCCTTCCCCTAGCAAACTGTCCTCAAGAGAGAAGAGGAAAAGAAGAACAGGGGAGGAGAGGGCAGAATCTGTCAATGGCATCTGGCACTCAAATGGCAGTAAATCAGTAAGCAATCCAGTGAAGAGATGGGAGGCAGATAGTAGGGCTAGACCAATGGAAGGACTAGAAAAAGTACCATGTGGGACCCAGACTCAAAGATGGGAAGGCATAATGAGCTCAATAGGAGCTCAGCTGGAAGCTGCTGTACCTGCGCAGACTCTGGACAAGGTAGGTGAAAGGAGCCATGGGGTAGGGATCTCCACTGTTACCAGCAGTCACTGCTTCCTCCCAGCTATTAGTCCCCTTAGGTAGAATCTTCCATGCACTTAGCACTGCATGCAGCTGGTCCACAGTCAGACCTGAAAACCCAAGTTCTTTGAGGTCCAAATCAAACCACCTAATGGCATCCACTTGCCACTTGATCCCTCCTTGCCCTTCTGGCTGTGATTCCACCTGATCAAAGATCATCCAACCTGAGCCCTCAGCGTCCCATCCTTTTCCAACCACTGACCACTACGTGTGACCTCCAGTGTGGCAAAGGCTTGGGGAAGGACATTGTGACCATGCTCTTCTTCCAAGGTGTTCAGGATGTACTGAAGCAGCAGGGGGAGCGTGGCTGGCAGGGCCCGCAGTCTCTCAGACACCTGGAAGAAGGAGGCCAGGCTTCAGCAGCAGGAAGAACAGTGATAAAGAAAGAAAGGTAAAGGAAAACAGGTAGAGCCAGGTACTGGCAGCTCATACCTATAATCCTAGCTACGTAAAAGCCTGAGATCTGAAGATCAAGGTTCAAAGCTAGCTTAGCTAGAAAAGTCCATGAGACTCTTATCTCCAATTAACCACCAAAATATCAGAAGTAGAGCTGTGGCTCAAGTGATAGGACACCATCTTTGATGAAAAAAGCTAAGAGAGTACTAGGATGTGATTCATGGCTCAATACTAGTGGGGGGAAAAAAAGAAAACAACCCACTGGTGGGAAAAATATAGTGGCAGTAATGAGGTAACAATGAGGAAAGGGGAAGTACAGATGGGAAACAATGAGAGGTAAGATCAGCGAAGGAGTCCAGGACACTGGATAGAGAACAGAAGTGTGTTAGGATTTAGAGGATGAGGCCCAACAACCTGTTCATAGTGTGTGAAAAGCCTCAGGTGATCGGTGACCAGGTGCAGGTAGAGTGGCAGAGCTGAGCCCTGCTTCACCAGCAGCAGCCGCATCTGATGAGAATCAAAGGAGTTAGTGTGGGACCAGGAAGCCTACCACACCCTATCTGCCTGTGCCCCCTTCCCAATGCTAATTACAATAGGCTCCTAATCTCAGACTCAAGTCTAAGCACCAGCTCAGGATACAATCAACCACACCCGTTTTCCATACAGTTTTCTGTCATCGAAACTAGGATTCAGTCTAGCCCACTGCAGCCAGCAGTTTTCCCGGTCCCTTTACAAGCCCCAGAGAAGCTGTTCATCATAGGAAAATGTCTGGATGATCTTCTAAGAAATAACAATTATTAACAAATGCCCTTGGTTTGCTGTTGTTGTTTTTGAGATAGGGGAGTTAACCGGGGCTTGTATTCAGGACCTGGGTGCTATCCCTAAGCTTTTTTACTCTACCACCTGAGCATTTCCCCTACTACCGGCTTTTTGCTGGTTAATTGGAGACAAGAGTCTCACAGACTTTCCTGCCTGGGCTGGCTTTGAAATTCAAACCTCAGATCTTCAGCCTCCTGAGTAGCTAGGATTACTACCTTAGGATTGATTGCCCTTGTACTTGAGAGAATAAAAGAGATTTCCATATAGGATGGCTGGCAGTCTCTGCACTTATGCCCTCATGCCTCCAAGATTCACCCCTACATACCCACCAGCCCATGTAGGTCAAACCTGGTTGTTAAAAGGTGACTCCTCCAGCCGCTTCCCATATAGTGCGAGCTCTTCTCTCACCAGCTGGGCCCGGGTAGGTGGAGCCACAGGGCCTAGGGCCACCACTTGGGCACCTTGGCTCTGCTCAAGGGTCTCTCCCAGGACTGAGTCACCTGACACACTCAGTACCAGATGTACCCACTATGATATTTGAGCAAAGGATCAGGGGTAGAAAAAAACAAAACAGAGAACATTGTTAAAGAAGTCTTCTACTCCTTATGGCATCCTTCCTTCTCTCCAACCTGTCTTCCATGCCCACTTTCAAAAACCACTCACCCGAGGAAGGGACTTTGGGATCCAGTCTGAGATCAGCTCCCCATTCTGATCTACCAATCTGTCAGCCCCATCAATAATGAGGACCAGGGACTGGCCAGGTTGTAAGAACTGAGTAGAGTTGGGCAGCAGCCTCTGGTGCAGCTCCCATAGCAGGCCTCTGTGTATGGAGGGGAGGTCAGGGTCAGTGAGAGAAGGAGATGCAGCAATGAGTCTAGCTAACTGTAAGGTACACACCGGTAAGTGCTGGGAAGGGCACTGGGCTCTTGCAACTTTCTATGCAGATGGAAACAGAGGCGCCTGAGCAAGTTGACAGCAAGACTCTGATCAGGTCGAGCCGCTGCAAAGTGAAAAAAGACCAAGGGAGTCACCTTGGCCTGATGAGCAGTCTGCAGGGCTGACACAAGGGAGGCCTACAGGGGATAGGAACAAAAACACAGTCATGATTTCTTATATATACAAGCTCCCTGTCCCAGCTCCATAGCCCATACACAGCCTCCCCACCTGCCAAGGCCTCTGAGACTCATACCAAGAAGGCAGTCTTGCCTTGTCCTGACTTCCCAGTCACCAAGCTCAGTCTCCCATGGCATAGCAATAGCTGTTGTACTATGTCCTGAAGAAGGCGTGGTCGGGCAGGACTCAGTGGGTTCTTCAACTGTTGGAAGGTGGCTTGGATCAAGTCATCATCTGGGATGGATACTTGCTGTTCTAGCTGGGTTCTGGGCTGAGGGAATACATGACACTTGACTGTCCATGCTTCTAGGTTCCCAAAAATCCTTCCTTACAGAGCCCTCACCAATTCACTTCCCACCCAGGACTTCTGACCACTTTACATTCCTCTGGGCATTAGCACTCCTGCTGACCTGTACATAAAGCTTCTGGATCATATTCCACACATCCTGAAGAACCAACTGTCCAAACTCCTCCAGTCCCCCAACATAGGGCCGGCCAGCTGCCACGCCCCCCCATTCACAGGAGTATCTGCAGACAAAGCAAGCTCAGAAAGTTATCAGGCCTGTCTTCCTTCACCACATCTCTATCCTGGTGCTCCCTACTTCCCCCAGCTCACCTTCGGCAGGTAATCTCTTTTTGTCTTCTTAGGTAGCTCTTCAGTTCTGAGATCCGGTGTGAAGCCTCTTCAGACTCAGAAACAAAGTCAGATCTCCAGGCATCTGGCACAGAGCTTACCACCAAAGATAGTCAAAGAATGAGCCAGATTCAAAGCCCAGCCTCCCACAACAACCCGTGAGACATGGTTATGATTCCCTGGAGCTTCTTAAGAGGAGCTTTCTTGACTTTAGCTCCAAGGCAACTTGAGGATGCAAGGACATACTCCCTAAGTCCTGTTCTTTCTTTTTCTTTTGTGCTGGTACTGAGGCTTGAACTCAAGGCCTCTAGCTCTTGTTTGACTTTTTCCCTCTCTCAAGGCTGGCACTCTACCACTTGAGCCACATCTCCACTTTTAGCTTTTTGCTAGTTCACTGGAGATGAGAGTCTTACAAACTTTTCTGCCTGGGCTGGCTTCAAACTGTGATTCTTAGAGCTCAGCCTCTTGAGTAACTAGGATTACAGGCATGAGTCTTTTCTTTCTTTTAGCTAACCTATATTTGGCATTTTGACAGAGAAGATTCCACCTGTTTGGCCTTCTGGCCCTGGAGGCAAAAAGAAGTACCTCAGGAAACTGGGATCCCGAAAGTAGATGAGAGTTTGGGCAGAGGTCTGCAGACACTGGTCTCGATTCAGGAACTGCATTACCTCCATCTCTGTCACAGAGCGCCCTGAAGGGTATTGCTGGGTCTGCAGGGAAAGGGTAGAGGAAGGCAGCCTAGGCCATGCCAGTCTGCTTCTTGACATCAGCAAAATCCCAAGGCTCCCTCATCTCAGTAATGTTCCTCCCTCCAGACACAAGCAACAAAATATAGTGAGTAGTTAACATTTTATTGGATGCTTGCTATCTCTCTAACTAACTAACTATATATATATATATATATATATATATATATATATATATATATATATATATATATATATATATATATGTGACAAACAACAAAAATGTTATTTTGTTTTGTGGTACTGGAACTGAACCTGGAACCTCATACATGCTAGACAGGCACTCTATCACTGTCCTACATCCCAGTTCTTTTTATTTTAAGATAAGCTAGACAAGTTCCCCCAGACTAGCCTCAAACTTGCAATTCTCCTGCCTTAGCCTTCTGAGCAGCTGAGATTACCACACCCAGCAAAGTAGATTTTAACACTCACAATAGCCCTGCAATGTAGATGTTCTTGCTTCTGTTCAATATGTGGAAGTTAAGAACAGGTTCAATTAAGCTGCTTTCCAAAAAGCCGAAGGGGGCACAAATGTCCCAAAGAGAGTTGGAGACCATATCTGTTGGATGGCAATGCCTGAAGAGCACTGCTCTCACACTTCATATCCCTCAGCCAAAGACAGAGGTGTTTCTTATTCTGCTTATATTTCACTTCAAGTCTCAAGGCGCTGCCTGTGCACAATCTCAGAGCTCCTGACAGTCTATGGCTTTTTCCCATCCCTGTTTCTTCCCAGCCCATCCGCCTTACCCAGTGGAAGTGAAGATGGTCAGGAAGGTTGTAATTAGGGGGAACGTAGCCATAGCGGGAGCCCAGAATCCCCACAAACAGCTGCGAGTTCTCCACCTCCCCAAGGCACACTTCCAATTGTCTACAGATACAGTTGGGAGACATTGAGGAGTCATTAAGGCAGGGATTCTGCAGGGATTCTGGCTCACAGTAAGCAGACAGAAGGAAGTTTGCTTTTGTTTAATTTTATATTTTGAATTCAGGGACTAGGCGCTGTCTCTAAGAGTTTTTGTTCAAGTCTGGTGCTCTGCCTCTTGAGCCACAGCTCTAATTCCATATTTGTTCTGGTTAATTGGAAATAAGAGTCTCATTAGCTTTTTGTGCTCAGGCTGGCTTTCAGCCTTGATCCTCAGATCTCAGGCTCCTAAGTGGCTACCAGCACCCAACTAGGCTGCTCTTGTTGACATCCTTACCTTTATGCCCAACTGTGCCTACCTCAGTTCCTACACTCAAGCCCTTCATTCCAGCCCTCTTCCCTGTAGCTGCCACACCTGTTCCTATGGGTCTCCTCCTCTGTGATGCCCCAGCGCAGGTCAATGGCATGAAGGCTGATGCGGTGAGGGGCTGCTCGAGCCTGAAGTGCTGGCAGCACAGACCTCAGCAGCAGGTCCCGCTCTCCATGCATGTCCCGGAAAGTGGAAGAAATGAAAATCCGGATGTTGTGCCATCTAGGGATAGATAGAAAACTGAATTCAGCCTAGAGATTCATGTAAGCTCAGTCCACTAAAATTAACAGCCATTACAAGGAACATGCATCAGAACTGAGCCCCATCTCTGAACAGACAACAGAAGGACATCCTCCCAGGGACTGGTGGCTCATGCCTCTAATCCTAACTACATAGGAGGCTGGGATCTGAGGGTCACAGTTTGAAGCCAGCCTGAGCAGGAAAGTCTGTGGGACTCATATAAACTATTGAGAAAAATCTGGAAGTGGTGCTATGGCTCAAGTGGTAGAATGCTAGCCCTGAGCAAAAGAGGCTCAGGGACAGTGCCCAAGCCCTAACTTCAAACCTTAGGATGGAGGGTGAGGTGAAGGCATGCCTACAGAGCTCCAAAGAAAAACATTAAGCCTCCATTTTCCATTAATTTTTTTCTTTTTTTTCTTATGTCCATAATAAGACTTGAACTCAGGGCCTTAAGTTTTATTGCTCAAGACTGGCACTTTACCACTTGAACCACAGCTCCACTTCTGGCTTTTCTTTTTTTTTATTTTTTCATTGTTATTATAGGTGATATACAAAGGGATCAAAGTTAGATAAATCAGGTGAAAAAATAAATTTCTTTTTGGAAATGTCACCCTTTCCCTCACTTACCTCTGGCTTTTTGCTGATTAATTGAAGATTAAAGTCTCTCAGACTTTTCTGCCTGGACTGTCTTCGAACCATGATCCTCAGATCTCAGCCCTTTTTTTTTTTTTTTGTCAGGTGTGGGGCTTGAACACAGGGCCTGGGCACTATTCCTGAGCTCTTTTGCTTAAGGCTAATGCTCTACCACTTTGAGACACAGCATCATTTCCACTTTTCATAGACTTTCCTGTCTATTCTGGCTTTGAACTGTGATCCTCAGATCTCAGTCTCCCAAGTTGCTAGGATTACATGCAGGAGCTGCTGGAGTATGGCTCAATCTCAGGGCCTCTCGAGTAGCTAGGATTATAGGCATGAGCCAGAAGTATCCGGCTTGCTATTTCTCTTGCACCCCTGATTGTTCAGCTAAACATTATTCTAAACTTCCTACCTGTCCATTGCAAAACTGTGAGGTAAATGCCATCATCCTTTATCCAGTAAGAAAATACATTATGTTGGGCTCCAGTGGCTCACATGTGTGATTGTAGGTACTCAAGAGGCTGAGATTTGAACATCAAGGTTCAAAGTCAGGATTACAGATGTGTAATCCGAGGATTATACTTGAGCTCCTGGCTCCTGCAAAAGGACTTTTTAAGGCAAGACAAGTAACACATGACATTTTCTCTCTCAGAAAGTGACTTGGTACACTGATTGAAAAACAAAAAACAAACAAGAAACCAGGCTTCTACCTGTAATCCCAGCTACTCGAGAGGCTGAGATCTGAGAATCACAGTTCAAAGCCAACCCTGGAAGGAAAGTCTACAAGACTCTTATCTCTAATTAACCACCAAAAGCCAGAAGAGGAGCTGTGGCTCAGGTGGTAGAGTGCCAACCTTGAATAAAAGAGCTAAATAAGAGCTCATGGCCCTGAGTTCAAACCCTAGTATTGGCACGCAAAGAAAAATTAAGCAACTGAGGACTAGGGGGCATAACCCAAAAGACAGAGACCTTGCCTAAGTTCAAAACTCATATCACAGAAAGAAAAAAAAAAGGAAGGAAGGAAGGAAGGAATGAAGGAAGGAAGGAAGGAAGGAAGGAAAGAAGGAAGGAAAGAAGGAAGGAAAGAAGGAGAAAAAGAAAGGAAATTAAGTAACTAGCCTACAGTTTGAGCTACCACTGGCAAAGCCAGCATAATAAAGCCATAGCCTGTGCTCCTAAACCCTTTGCCTAATCCCTACTTTTATGGTCAAGGAACCTGCTGTTCTCTCTGTACTATGACCTCCTTTTCTTAGTAGGGCAAGGAGCAGGTTCATGATTTGACAATCCCTGGCGCTACAGGAGGCCCCTCCTTAGGAAGGAGCAAAGTTGCCATCTTGATAACGAGAGCCACAATTTCACCAGGACTGAAGCCTTCGCCATTCACAAAGGCACAGAAAACTGGACTGACCTATGTTGGGAAATAGGAGCCATAAGGCCTGGGATATCTTCTTCCAGTGGCTGGAGAGTCAGAACCTGTGTTTTTCCTGGAGGTGGTGGAATCTTGAATATTCTATCCATTTGATCCACATGTTCCAGAAGATGAGAGACCCCATGTTCTGCAATGAACCTAACATAAACAGTAACAAAATCATAATAATCAGGAAGACCTTGGAAGAAAAACAGAGCAAAGATATGGCCAGATTCCCAGATTCTCTCATATGTGGAAGCTACATCTAAAATACACTGGGACATGATAAATTATACAGGACTCCAGGCATTCACACACAGTGATACCAGAAGAGGACATTCTTAGGGGAGGAACACAAAGGCACAATGCCTTATGTGCCTCTGATCATATAAAATAATACTTATTCAAATGAAGTCATGGAAATGGAAACAAGAGGTTTTGTCTTTGTTGTTTTTGTTTCCTTTCTGTCTTGTTTATTCACTTATATGTCTTTGAAAGGGGACACAAAAATGGAGGGACAAATGGTGAACAAATGCAGTAGTGGTACTCTATGTAGAAAATGAACTATACTACTTGTGGATGAAGACAGAAGGAAAAAGCTGGGTGAGAGCAAGAGAAGGGGGAGTACATTGTGCAAAAAGAAAGGTGTTCATTATTAGACTTCTGTAAATATAACCCTTCTGCACATCCCTTTACAATAACCAAAAAAAGTTTTTAAGATTGTGGCCAGGTAAGAACACTCAGTTAACTGGACCACCTTAAAAAGATGACCATAAAAATAAAGAAAAGGTGGAGCTTAGTGGCAGAGTGCTTGCCTAGCATGCAGGAAGCCCTGGGTTAGATTGCTTAGTACCACATACACAGAAAAAGCTGGAAGTGGCACTTTGGCTCAAGTGGTAGAGTGCTAGCCTTGAGCAAAAGAAGCTCAGGGATAGCACCAAGGCCCTGAGTTCAAGCCCCAGGACTGGCAAAAAAAAAAAAAAAGGAAAGAAAGAAAGAAAGAAAGAAAGAAAGAAAGAAAGAAAGAAAGAAAGAAAGAAAGAAAGAAAGAAAGAAAGAAAGAAAGAAAGAAAGAAAGAAAGAAAAGAGAGAGCAAGGGAAGGGATAATATTGTCCAAAAAGAACTGTACTCATAACTTGATTTATGTAACTGTAAGTCCTCTATACATCACCTTATAATAACAATAAAAATTTTAAAATAAAAAAAAACAGTTAAGCTTGGTGCTGGTGGCTCATGCCTATAATCCTTGCTATTCAGAAGGCTAAGATCTGAGGATCAAAGTTCAAAGCCAGTCCAGGCAGGAAAATTTGTGACTCTTATCTCCAAATAACCTCAAGAAAACCAGAAGTGGAGCTGGCTATTGCTCAAAGTAGTAGAGCTCTAGCCTTGAGCACAAAAGCTCAGGGACAACACCCAGGCCCTGAGTTCAAGCCTCATAACAGACAAAAAAGAAAAAGAAAGACAGATTAAAATAAGTGAAAGTACAAAACTACAGAAGTGAATGAAAAGAGAAGAAAACAGCTCCAGCCTTTCCACCAGTGCCTCTCCAGTGCTTCTCCAGTGATCATAAGATTTCTATTGAAAAAAAAAAAAAGATTTCTATTGACTCAGGAAAAACTGAGCTAAGGTGTCAAGTGTAAGACCATCCACACCTGGGCTGGATTATCTCTACACCAAGCACAAAAGCTCCCTAGAGAAGAAGTTCAGTGTTTGAGGCTTCCTAATAGGATTTAAGGAAATGAGTAACAGCCAGAGGAAAAGATGGAGAAAAAAGGGAACAAATGAAAAGGCTAAGGTGGAGAAAGAGAGATAATGTAAAATGGTTTCTATAATTAACAGAAATAGATGGGACTTTCTCTGGACCAAAATTTGAACTGAGGGCATAGTAGTACAACCAATTTTTGAATTATTTCCTTAAAAGAAAACAGTGCAATTTCTTTAGTCATTAATTTCCATTTCCTGCATAAGAAGCAAGAAATGTTTCTCCCTCTTTTCCATTTCTCCCTATTTTAAATCTGCTTTCTTTTATAATTTATATAATACAATTTTACTGTTTTTACTAAGATGTTGTTACCATCTCTTCTTGGACAATGTCACCCCTTCCTTTGCTTTTCCTCCATTTTTTCCCCATCCTGTCCATGCTCACTTTTCATAGTTCATTTTCCACAGTGCCTATTGAGTACAATGATTTCATTTGTTTACCCTTCCTCTCTCCATTTCTACCCCATTTGCTCCCTCCAAAAGACAGAAAAAAGAATGGCAACAAAAAAGCAAAAACAAACACCACTACCACCACCACCAACAATGAAAAAAAACCACTCATGTTTCCATTTCCTGGAATTCTTTTCAATAAATAGTGTTTTAAATGTTCAAAGGAATTATGTCTTTGTGTTCCTCCCCTAACAATATCCTCTCTAGTCTCAATGTATGTGAATTCCTAGAGTCCTGGATAATTTACCATGGGCTATTTTAGATCTAGCTTCTGCATATGAGAGAAAACATTTTAAAAGTGAATGAAATAGAAGACACAAATAATCTCTTTAAAAAGATCTAACAAAACTTCTAACCCTCATGTTCATTTTATACTCACTTCAGTATCCCATCAGTACAGCCTGAGAGTGTCACATCCCTGGGATTCAAATTCGGTGATCTGGGAAAGCAAGAAGCAATCACTAAGCATCAGAAACAATGACTGAGCCAGATATGCTGGCTCATACCTCTAAGCCCAGCACTTAGGAGGCAGAGGCAGGAGAACTTGCAGTTCCAGGCCTGCCCAAGAAATATACTGTTTGTTCCAAAACAAACAAACAAACAAACAGCTGGGTGCTGGTGGTTTACACCTGTAATCACTCAAGCGGCTGAAATCTGCAGATTGAAGTTTGAAGTCACACACACACACACACACACACACACACACACACACACACACACACACACACACACACACACACACACACACACACACACACACACACACACACACACACACACACACACACACACACACACACACACACACACACACACACACACACCAGAAATGGATGTATGGCACATGTGGTAGAGTGCCAACTTTGAGGAAAAAGGTTAAGAGAAAGTGTGACTTGGGGTTCAAGCCCCAGTATCAGCACAAAACCAAAACAATTCCTTTAAATCACATGATCTTAAGTTCAAACTGAGATACCACCAAAGAAGAGAGAGAAGGGAAGAAGAGAGGGAAAGAAAGCAGGGAGGAGAGAGGCATCTCTTGGCTATTCAGGAGGGTGAGACCTGAAGGATTGTAGTTTTTAGCCAGCATGGGCAGAAAAGTCCAAAAGACTCTATTTCAGTTAATCGGCTAAAAACAGGCTGGAGGCCTGATCCAAGTGTTGAGTAGCAGCCATGAGCAAGCAAATAAAGTGGAATAAGAGGCCCTGAGAGGATGGTAGGGAAGGGCGGAATTAATAGGGTGGAAAAGAGGAAGAAAGTCAGCCAGCTTGGGATACACTGTCACTGTCCAACATCCTCAGATACACACATCACTTCTGTACTTATTTTTTTGTGCTAATTCTAGATCTTGAATTCAGGGCCTGGGCACCGTCCCTGAGATTTTTTTTTCCCTCAACTCTGGCACTCTACCACTTGTGCCATACCTCCATTTCTGGGTTTTTGGTGATTAACTGGAGGTGAGAGTCTCTCTTGGATTTGTCAAACCTCAACCTGCAGATCTCAGCCTCCTTAGTAGTTAGGATTATAGGCATGTGCCACCAGTGCCTGGCTCCTCTGAACTTTTAATAAAGTTATAGACTAGGCTAGGGTGATGCTTCACACAAAGGTATGAAGACTTCAGAGAAAGTTCTAGAATCTGAAATGCAACAGAATTTTGAAGGCATACACAGGGGGTGCCAGACAAATGAGAGCTTTGGCAGAATAAAGAAGAAATGTGGATCATGATCTCCTGACATTGGGCAGGGAGTTCAAGCATCCTTACATGTACTGTACTTTCCTTAGGACTACACCAACGAAGAGACACTTGGAATTCACATGCTGCCAAATCATTTGTTTAGCTGCATTGAGCATTGTATCATTCATCGTTTGGCCAAAGAGGATGACCCTGTCTACCTGTAAAATGAAGGATTGGGGCATTAGGAGAATACTTAGAATGACAGACGTTACTAAATTCTGACTTGAGAGTTACACTAAAGTAGAGGTTGGGGTTGAGGCAATGGTAAATAGTAAATATTTACAATAGTAAGCCGTCTAAATTTAATTCTCAGTAATACAATATAATACGCTACTAAGCCTTTCTTCTATGTTCGCTGATATAAGGTTGGTAGTTTAAAGTTAGTCAGTCATGGCAGGACTATAACATGGAAATAGGCAAAGGTATTAACCAAGTCTTGTTTTTCCATTTATCATTAAACATTTATCAGCATACCACTGGATAGGGGACTGCAGCTAGGAGGGAGCTGATCTGAAGACTATATATAGTGTGAAAGATCAGACTTGAGGGCTCAAGACATGAGAAGAAAACATCAGTTGTACAGGAACCAAGTAATACTCACAGGGACCCTTTGGACAGCCAGAGACAGCAGGTACTTCCCAAAAGTAAACAGAGGCCATTCATCATTTTCCTCCAGCTCCTAAAGGACAGACACTCTCATCATATGGTTGCACATGAGGCGAGTAGTGTTCTAGTTTCATATATTTTGAGTGTGTCCCTCAAGGGTTAACATGTTGGAATTTAAACCCCGCTGTGATGTATTAAGTGGGTAGATACTCAAGCTGGGCACTGGTGGCTCACATCTCTAATGCTAGCTACTCAGAAGGCTGAGATCTGAGGATCACAGTTAAAACAGCCCAGGCAGAAGTCCATGAGACTCTTTAATATCCAATTAACCAGAAAAACAAAAACAAAACAAAACAAAACAAAAAAACAGAAGAGGAGCTATGGCTCAACTGGTAGAGAATGGGCTTTGAGAAAAAAAGCAGATGGTAAGAAATGTATGCATTATCCTGCCCATGTAATTGTAGCCCCTCTGTACAGTATGTTCTCAAATAAAATAAAATTAAATTAAAAAAAAAATTAAAAAAAAAAAAAAGCAGAGGGAGAGTGCCCTGGCCCTAAGTTCAAGCCTCAGTAAGTAACAGCACAAGGGGGGGGGGTATGAGGGGGGAGGCTAATGAGAGGTCTTTAGATCACTAGGCCAGCTGCCTTTGGATGTTACTATAGTAATTCAAGTGAGGCTATTGAGTTGAATGAGCTGTAAAAGCCTGAGCCTGACTCACGAATCACATTCTCAATTCCTGTTTCAAGATAAGATCTCTTCCTTCCCTATGTGTCCTGAGTCCTCCCCAGAGCCATGCTGATGACAATGCTGTGTTCCCCATCCCCCAGAGCTGAAGTTTTGCCTCTAGTAAGTTCTCTGTCTCGTTTCTCATTGTAGCACTTGAAAGCAGTCTACTATAATCAATTAAAGAAAAACAAAAAACAAACTAGTCTGCCTAGGAAATCTTCAGAACTATATGTATCCATGCTTGTTTTTTGTTGTTGTTTTTTGTTTTGAGATAAGGTCTCACCTATAATGCCCAAGTTTATCTCATGTCTGGATATCCATGTCTTTCCTATTTAGACTATTCTCTTGCTTGTGTCCCTTCATGGTTTTGGATAGAATGGTGAGTGTCTTACCTGGACTTGAGCCTGGAGTTTGCCAGCAGTCTTCAGAATACCTTCCTCTGCCTTCAGTTCTGCAGTCTTCAGAGTTCCTCTCCCACACAACAAGACCTTTACCTGTTCTGCCCGTGCCATCATCATTCCCAGCAGCAGCAGCACATAATTCAGTTGGGGCTAGTAGGGCAAACATTAGGGTGAAAGAAAGCTCCTTCATTTTCATAATCTATCCCTGCCCCTTCCCTGCAACTCTGGAGGCCAAATACCTCTGCTTCTTTGGGGAAATGGAAAAGGGCCAAGTCTCCAGTTAGGATGGGTCAGCTTCATCAGCCCTCAGGAAAAGCTGATTGTGGGGGTGAGGCAAAGCTAGAATCGCTTCCCAGATTCAATACTTGGATGGAGTAGTAAGGTGAAACTGAGATATATATTATGGGATAGAAATCCAGTGTATTAAGTACTAGCCAAATGTGAAATGTTAGTATTACCATTCATAAAGAGAATTATGACCAAAGCCTAGGGTCCAAGGACTGGTGGCTGGAAGCAAATCCACATTATTTAGTTCAGTCTGTGTGCTTTCCTGGGAAAACCAGATCTAGCTAGGCAAGAAGATGGTGAATTCATGACCAATCTGGATTACACAGTTTCTAGCCAGCCTGGGCTATATAATCTCTCATGATTCCCAGAATCCTATCAACCCCCTTAGAAAATGCTATTTATTTAGTGCTGGCTCTCAGGCTTGAACAAGCCTGAGTGTTGTTTCTGAGCTGTGGCTTACCACTTGAGCCACATTCCCACTTCCGGCTATTTTGATAGCTAATTAGAAATAAGAGGCTCATAGCCTATCCAGGCTGGCTTCAAACTGTAATCCTCAGCTCTCAGTTCCTAAGTATCTAGAATTACAGGCATTAGCCACCTGCACCTGGCTTATTTTTTGTTTTGTTTTATTTTAGTTCATTTTTTTTTACCCCTTGTGTGTTACTCTTGGGACAGATTCTATCTGCACCAGAATCTGACAGGTAAACCAGGAGTGTGCGGCCTGGCAGCAGGGGCAGGTTGTGCTTCACTGAGAGGTTCACAGCTGCTTCCAAGGCTTGGCGGTACCTGTCCAGCATCTCAACATCATCATGACATTGTCTGCAGGAAGGAAAGGCATAGTCAGGCATAGGTTCAGGCCCTTGTCTGCCTGCCACTTTGAGGCAGGTGGAAGGACAAGACCTTGTCACCATATAAATATTTTGATTTCTTTCTTAGTTCCCAGCACCACCCATCTTTCCACTGCTGCCTCCACTCTTGCTAAGGAAGGTTGCCTTTTCCCCATGCTACAGAACTTTTGTAATCCATTCTCATGGCAGGAGAGGGGAAGTCACCTATAAAGCTACTTGCCTGGCACACTTAACACTTAATCCATACTTCCTTGGTGAGGCAAGTGTAACTGCCCAATCCTTAAAACTGTATTTTAAAGAAGAAAACTGCCATGGCTGGGAAGATGGCTCAGTGGTAGAGTGCTTGCCCTGCATGCATGAGGCCCTGGATTCGATTCCTCAGCACCACATAAGCAGAAAAAGCCGGAAGTGGTGCTGTGACTCAAGTGGTAGAGTGCTAGCCTTGAGCTGAAGAGCTGAGGGACAGCACCCAGGCCCAGAGTTCAAGCCCCACAACCAACCAAAAAAACAAAACAAAAAACAACAAAAACCAAAACCAAAAAAAAGGAGAAAATTGCCAGGAGCTTGTAGCTCACACCTATAGTCCTAACTATTCAGGAGGCTGAGACTGGACAGGAAAGTCTGTGAGACTGTTATATCCACATAACGACCAAAAAGCCAGAAGTGGAACTGTGGTTCAAATAATATAGCTCTAGCCTTGAATGAAAAGGGAAGTACTCAGCTCTGAATTCAAGTCCCAGTACTGGCACAATATGTATGCATACATACATACATAGTACACTGGAGAGGCTAGGCAGGATGATGGCCAGTCTGGACTACATAGTGAATCCCTGGCTAGCATGGCCTACTTTTTTGCTGCCTCAGCAAAAAAGTAATAGGAAGAGTGCCGGGCGCCAGTGGCTCACGCCTGATCATGGTTCAAAGCCAGCCTGGGCAGAAAAGTCTGTGAGACTCATCTCCGATTAACCACTAGAAAACCAGAAGTGGTGCTGTGGCTCAAGCGTAGAGCGCTGGCCTTGAGCTGAAGAGTGCAGGGATAGCACCCAAGCCCAGAGTTCAAGCCCCACAACTGACAAAAAAAAAAAAAGAAAGTCTGATGAGCCCTCCTAGAGTGATGCCAGGATTGATTAGTGCTCATAGAAGATTGGTAGCCTAGTTAACTCTCCTCTCCCCTCTCCCCTTTCCTCCTTCCTCTTTCCTTACTCTCTTTTCTTTAAAAAAAAAATTAAAACTGTTATTATAAAGAAGTATACAGCTGGGCGCCGGTGGTTCACGCCTGTAATCCTAGCTACTCAGGAGGCTGAGATCTGAGGATCGAGGTTCAAAGCCAGCCCAGGCAGAAAAGCCCGTGAAACTCTTATCTCCAATAAACCACAAGAAAACCGGAAGTGGTGCTGTAGCTCAAGTGGTAGAGCGCCCGCCTTGAGCTGATAGAGCTGAGGGACAGCATCCAAGCCCAGAGTTCAAGCCCCAGGACCAACAAAAAAATAAAATTAAATTAAAAAAAATTACTAAATCTAAATACATTAAGTCTTTTTTTGTTTTTTTAGTCAGTCATCTGGGCCTGGGCACTGTCCCCTCTTCATCTCAAGGCAAGCACTCTACCACTTGAGTCACAGCCTCACTTCCAGTTTTCTGGTGGTTCATTGGAGATTCATGGACTTTCCTGCCCATGCTGGCTTTGAACCCAGATCATCAGATCTCAGCCTCCTGAATAGCTAGGATTATAGGCATGAACCACCGGCACCCTGCTTAGATTTAAGTCTTTAGTGCTCATGCCAACTGATATGAAACTAAAAAACAACCTAGGAAAACACACAATTCCAGAACATGGGACATTTGATGGGGTCCTTGAATCTGGTTTCACAGCAGTTTGCTGATGTAAAAGGAAGATTGAGATATTTAAGAGAAGGAACAACCAAATGCTATGCATAGACTTGATTCAAAAAAATGATAAGCCAGACACTGGTGGCTCATGTCTGTAATCCTAGTTACTCAGGAACCTGATATCTTAGGTTTCCAGTTCAAAGCCGGCCCAGAAAGAAAAGCCCATGAGACTCTTTTCTTCAATTAACTAGCAAAAAGTAGGAAGCAAAGCTGTGATTCAAGTGGTAGAGCACCAGACTTCTCTCATGAGAAGCCAAGCAAAAGCAAGAGAATTTAAGTCTCAAGTCGAGAAAGAGAGAGAGAGAGAGAGAGAGAGAGAGAGAGAGAGAGAGAGAGAGAGAGAGAGAGAGAGAGAGAGAGAGAGAGAGAAAGAGAAAGAGAAATAAAAAGAAAAACAATTATTACAAAGAACAATACAATAAACCATAGATGAGTTAGAGAGAGCACTAAAGAAGAGAGAGAAGCAGGGCGCCAGTGGCTCACACCTGTAATCCTACCTACTAAGGAGACTGAGATCTGAGGATTGCGGTTCAAAGCCAGCCCTGCAGGAAAATCTGAGACTTTTTTTTTTGGTCAGTCTTGGGCCTTGAACTCTGGGCCTGAACACTGTCCCTCAGCTCTTCAGCTCAGGGCTAGTGGCCTACCACTTGAGCTACAGTGCCACTTCCAGTTTTTTGGTGGTTTATTGGAGATAAGAGTTTCACGGACTTTCCTGCCTGAGCTGGATTTGAACCATGATCCTCAGATCTCAGCCTCCTGAGTAGCTAGGATTACAGGCGTGAGCCACCAGCGCCCAGCTAAATCTTATCTTCAATAAACTCTTATCTTCAATAAACCACCAGAAAACCAGAAGTGGCACTGTGTCTCAAGTGATAGAGCACTAGCCTTGAGCTGAAGGGCAGAGGGGCAGTGCCCAGGCCCAGAGTTCAAGCCCCACAACTGATTTTAAAAAAAAAAGAGAGAGAGACAGAGTCCGTGGGAATGAATGAAATAATTACAGGGAATAGAGCCAGAAAAATATTAAGCTCAGGTTTTGCTGTACAGGAGATGTTGGTAAAACCAAGCAGATCTATACAGGGATAACTATAAGCACATGTTTCCAGAAAAACAGCTGTAGTTCCCAGGCAATTGTGAAGCCCCTCCCCTCATCAACAAATGTCCTAGTTCATACTTATGGCTCCCACATCTCTCTCTCTCTCTCTCTCTCTCTCTCTGTCTCTCTCTCTCACACACACACACACTCATTCACATACACACACCTGATCTTTTCTATTTTCAGCTTTTCCCACTGCAGTTGCTTGTAGATCGCAGGTATTGCCATAGCTGCCCGAAGCTGCCGACGACTTAGGCTGCGAAAGTGTCTTGGATTAGCAGGCCTCTTGATATTTTTAAAGATTCTATTCATTATCCGCCTCATCAGGTTTAAATTGGAGGGAAAGGGCAACGCTGTGTGGTGACAGGAAAAACATGTGAGTCAGATAACCTCTGTTCCTTCATCTTATCCTGCTACTAATATGTTCTGATCCCCAGGGCTAGCAAGTGTCTGACCTCTGCCTATCACACACCCCAAGTCTACAAGATAAGGAGCTGAGAATACCAGAGGGCCTGTCTCATTTAGACTTGAAAGCTACGCAGACATTGGAAGAAGGAAGCTAATACTAATACCTTTATTCCGGAGTTGAGTCTCAAGGTTATCAATGGAATCGTGGGCATTAAGGAATCTGAATGGAAACTGCCGACTATGAATCACAGATTTCTGAAAAGCAAGGGAAGGACCATGAGCAGAGGACCAGGAAGAATAGGGATGCTGAGGAAGCCATGGCAATTAAGTAACCACTTCATTCCTACCAACCAATTGTGAGGTGGGTAGGAAGGTGAGGAAAGGGAAACAATTTCAGATACATGGAAAAGAAAGTCATCATTTTAACATACAAGAGAGGAAATATAAAATTATAGAAGAGCTCTCATTTATTTTATACTATACTCCCTCTGGTCAGTTAAATTATAAAAAGGATTCTTGCTGGGTGCTGGCAGCTCCTGCCTAGAATCCTAGCTACTAAGGAGACTGAGATCTTAGGATCAAAATCAGCCTGGGCAGGAAAGTCCGTGAGACTCTTATCTCCAATTAACCTCCAGAAAACCCAGAAGTGGTACTGTGGCTCAAGTGGTAGAACACTTGCCCTAAGCTGAAAAGCTCAGGGACAGTGCCCAGGCACAAAATTCAAGCCCCACAACCGACAAAAAAAAAAAGTCAGAAGTAGAGCTGTGGCTCAAGTGGTTGAGTGCCAGCCTTAAGCAGAAGCTAACAAAAAGTTTGAGGTCCTGCATTCAAGCCCCAGTATTGGAACAACAACGACAAAAAAGGATTCTTTCTGGTAGTCATGAAGCTCAGAAATTAAAAATGAAAGTTCTTAAGTGGTATTATAATTTCTCAAATGATGTACTGAAACTTCAGACAACATATCTGCCTTTGCATTTTCACACCTATTGCAGTCCACAGTGAAACCGACTGGTGACCCTGGCCTTTCTTGGGTACTCAGAAAAGCCTGGCCACCACTATGTCAGCAGCAGCATTTTCATAATCAGTCTTCAAGTAGAGCCACAGGCTGTCCACCCTCACACATACCGAGTGCTGGAGTCTCTGCAGAACAAGGTCATGGTGGCGGGTGCTAATGCCAACTCGCAGCAAGTTGCACAGGTTTCGAAGCATAGCCATGAATGGAAGCTTCCCATTGTCTGTGGAGGATGGGGCAGAGATTGGAAGAAAGCAAATGAGCACTGAGCGAGAGGTCAAAGACCAGAGCAAGAAATTCAGATTCAATCTGGAAAGGTCCAGGTGGAGGGAATGGGGGACTATGTATAATCTATTCTATTTTTGGGGGGGGGGGTCCGGTCGTGGGGCCTGAACTCTGGGCATGGGCGCTGTCCCTCCGCTCTTCAGCTCAAGGCTAGCGCTCTACCACTTGAGCCACAGTGCCACTTCCAGCTTTTTTCTTTTTGCTTATGTGGTGCTGAGGAATCGAACCCAGGCCTCATGCATGCAAGGGAAGCGCTCTACCACTGAGCCACCTTCCCAGCCCAATCTAATCTATTTTTAAAATATTGTGCAACTAGGACTCAAACTCACTACCTGATCTTACTTGTGCTCACTAACTGATGCACTACCATCACATATCCAACCCACTTTTTATTTCTGGTCCGAGACCAGGTTTGAATTCTTTTTTTTTTAATTTAATTTTATTGTAAAGATGCTGCACAGAGGGTTTACAGTTACATGAATAAGGCAATGAGTACATTTCTTGTCCAGCATTGTTACTCCCTCCTTTGTTGCTATCCCTTCTCTCCACCACCTCTCTCACTCCTCTCCCTCCCCACAGTTGTAAAGTTCATTTCCAACATAGAGTCTTGTGAGTATCACTGTTGCAATGGGTCATTCAGTGTCCTTGTTTCAGCATTTTGTTATTCCCCTTCCCCTCCCCAAATTAGACAAATGTATACAAGATGCAGGGTCCCAAAATCAAGTACAGTGACAACAGGGGATATACCATAGGGGGAAGAACATACAAAAGAAACAAAAAAATCACACAGTACATTAAAAACAAGAACAACAAAGAAAGACCTCTTGTATCCATATCTTGGGGTTCATTTCACTTAGCATCATCTTATATGGTCATATGTAAGATTATCCTAGCTGTATACTAATTATTGCAAATGAGGGAAACCATGGGACCTATGTTTCATTTGGGTCTGGCTTACTTCACTTAATATAATTTTTTTCCAAGTCTTCAGGATTTGAGTTCTAAATCTGACATTTTGTTCACTGGCTGACACTCTACCACCTGAGTCAAATCTTCAACCCCCATTCAAAAAGAAGCTAGGCCCCATGGTTCAGGCCTGTAATCCTAGCTATTCAGAAAGCTAAGATCTGAGATCAAGGTTCAAAACTGCCTGAGAAGGAAATCCTGAGATTCTTATCTCCAATTAACCATCAAAAAGTCAGAAGTGGAGCTGTGGCTTAAGCAGTAGAGCACCACCCTGGAGCAAAAATAAAAGCTGAGGGACGGGCTGGGAAGGTGGCTCAGTGGTAGAGAGCTTGCCTTGCAATGCATGAGGCCCTGGGTTCGATTCCTCAGCACCACATAAGCAGAAAAACCCGGAATTGGCCCTGTGACTCAAGTGGTAGAGCGCTTGCCTTGAGCTGAAGAGCTGAGGGACAGTGCCCAAGCCCAGAGTTCAGGCCCCACAACCGGCGGGAAAAAAAAAAAAGCTGAGGGACAAGGCCCTGAGTTGAAACCACAGGATCAGCAAATAAATAAATTAAATAAACAAACAAACAAACAAATAAATAAAAGCAAATGCTTTAAAAGTTTAAAAAGATAAAACCAGGATTGACCAGAAATATCTGCAAACTTATCAATACTGTTTATTAGTTACATATCTGTTTCAATGAACAAAATAATTACTAATGTCTCTAATGCTAAAATTGAGTTCAACTGGAAAAATGTATTCTCTAGTTTAGAACAATGGTTTCCAAACTTTTTTTAATGCTTGAGCATTGTCCCTTAGCTTTTTCACTCAGGCTAGTGGCTCTACTACTTGAGCCACAGCTCTACTACTTGAGCCACAGCTCTACTTCTGCCTTTTTGTTAGTGATTTGGAGATAAGAGTCTCATGGACTTTCCTGTCTGGGCTAGCTTTGAACCTAGATCCTCAGATCTTGTCATCCTGAGTAGGTAGGATTACAGGTGTGAGCCACCAGTGCCCCATTACTCATTTATACCTATGATTGTTAGGATCATTTTTAAATCATAACTTTTAATATGGAATGCTTCACAAATTTACATGTCATCCTTGCACAGGGGCCATGCTAATCTCTGTATCATTCCAATTTTAGTGTATGTTCTGCCAAAGTGAGCAAAGTTCTTAAGACTTTTTTAAGGCTAAGGTTCATTTTAGAGGTTTCCTTTAGTTAATACTAAAAAATATCATTCTATATTGATCTACAATTCAAAGATAAGTAGGTATAAGTCATATTAAACTTCAATGATATATATCACATATAACATATGGGTTGAGGGAACATTTAGGTTCAATCTACATGGGAAATATTTGTCTTTTTTTTTTTTTCAGTCAAGGGGCTTCAACTTTGGGCCTGGGTGCTGTCCCTCAGCTCTTCAGCTCAAGGTTGGCACTCTACCACTTGAGCCACAGCACTATTTCAGGTTTTCTGAGTGGTTTATTGGAGATAGGAGTCTTATGGAGTTTCCTGCCCAGGCTGACTTTGAACCGCAATCCCCAGATCTCAGATTCCTGAATTGCTAGGATTACAGGCATGAGCCACTGACTCCGGCATAATATTGGTCTTTTCTTTATAATCTATCTATCTATATATTTGTATACACACACACACACACATACACACACACACACACTAGGTGTGATACTGTTTCTGGATACTGCCAGAGGTGCACCAGAGCATGTTAGAGACCATGCTTACCAGTCCTCCCTGGAGTCCACACACTGGGTACTAGCCTACGCCATCCACAGCCATCACCCAGAGAATGATGGTAGCTATTGAAGTCATCTAGGTCTCACTGATACTGTAGCTAGAAACTTTAGCCTTCTGGAAGTCTTAGGATTCTCTAGTCATAATTCTTTCCTGGTGCTAAGATTGAAACTAAAGTTTTATGCATGCTAAACACATGCTCTACCACTGAACTACCATCCTGCCTAATAATTCCTTCTTTCCTTCCTTCCTCCCTTCTCTTCCTTTCCTTTCCTTTTTCTTTTTTTGGTGCTTGGGACTGGGGCTTGAACTCAGGGCTTCATGCACTCACTTGGATTTTATCACTCAAGGCTAACACACTATCACATGAGCCACAGCTCCACAGACTTCCTTGCTGGGACTGGCTTTTAGCCATGATCCTCAGATCTTAGCCTCTTGAGTGACTAGGATTACAGGCATGAGCCACCAGTTCTTTTGTTGTTGTTGTTTTCTATTTTGAGATGGGCTATGTTGTCTATGATCTCAAACTCCTGTACTGAAAAAATACTCCTGCTTCAGCTCTCTGTAACTGAGAGTATAGATGTGTGCCACTGTACGTGATTCCCATCATACTTCTTATTTACAAACACATGGAACAATGAGGTTCTATACCCACTGAAAAGGACTATTGTGCCCATTATCAACTCAAGTTTTCTCAGCTGTTGCTTTTGCAAGGCTTTCTAGATCATTGCTATAGAAAGTCCAATATATGTATTGCTGTATAATTTAGATATTTATCTTTGAGATTGGAAGATTTACTCTTTTAATTAAAAAATTATTCATAAACATATTAATGAGACCTATAGTTTCCAATGGGGGGCTGCATACCTAAATTTATTTTATATTTTGTGTATTTCATACTACTATATTTTCATATTTCATTTTATACATTAGTATTTTTTTTCTTTTCTTTTCTTTTTTTTTTTTGTCAGTTGTGGGGCTTGAACTCTAGGCCTGGGCTCTGTCCCTGAGTTCTTCAGCTCAAGGCTAGTACTCTACCACTTGAGCCTCAGTACCACTTCTGGCCTTCTCTGTTTATGTGGCGCTAAGGAATCAAACCCAGGGCCTCATGCATGCAAGGCAAGCACTTTACTGCTGAGCCACTTTCCCAGCCCCTTCATTGTTATTTTTAATCTATATTTTGTACATTTCCTTTTCTTTTTGGCAGTACTAGGGTTTGAATTCAGGCCTCATGCTGGCTCAGCTTGCCCTCTGTCACTTGAGCTATGCATCTAGCTCTGCCTTTCATTGGTTAACTGGAGATGGCATCTCATGAACTTTTCGGCCCTAGCTAGTTTCAAACTATGAATCTTCAGGTCTTATCTTCATGAGTATCTACAGATATGTGAGCCACAAGCATTTAACTATTTTTTTCATTTTTTAAAGTATACAATATACTAGTATAAGAATATAATTTTGGGCTGGGAAGGTGGCTCAGTGGTAGAACGCTTGCCTTGCATGCATGAGGCCCTGGGTTCGATTCCTCAGCACCACATAAGCAGAAAAAAAAAGCCAGAAGTGGTGCTGTGGCTCAAGTGGTAGAGCACTAGCCTTGAGCTGAAGAGCTGAGGGACAGTGCCCAGGCCCAGAGTTCAGGCCCTATGACTGGACCAAAAAAAAAAAAAGAATATAATTTTAATCCGGGCACCAGTGGCTCTCGCCTATAATCCTAGCTACTCAGAAGGCTGAGATCCGAGGATTGCGGTTCAAAGCCAGCCTGGGCAGGAAAGTCCGTGAGACTCTTTTCTCCAATAAACCACTAGAAAACCAGAAGTGGCGCTTGGCTCAAATGGTAGAGCTCTCACCTTGAGCTGAAGAGCTGAGGGACAGCACCCAGGCCAAGTTCAAGCCCCATGACCAAAAAAAAAAAAAAAAGAATATAATTTTAGAGGCAGGGCAACTGTGGCTCATGCCTGTAATCCTATTTACTCAAGAGGCTGAGATCTGAGGATGGCAGTTCAAGGCCAGCCTGGGCAGGAAAATCTGATACTCTTATCTCCAATTAATCACCAGAAAACCAGAAGTGGCACTGTAGCTCAAGTGGTAGAGCACTAGCCTTGAGCTGAAGAGCTCAAGTTCAAGCCCCAAAACAGACTAAAATGTGTGTGTGTGTGTGCATAATTTTGAAATACACACATTTTCTGAAGTATTCAACAATGTTTTTACTGTATATATTCAAAACCTGGGTGCTGAAGCATGGTGGTATCCATCTTTAGTCCCAGCACTTGGAAGGCTAAAGCAGAAGGGATGTAAATTTGAAGTCAGCATGAGCTATTTATTGAGACTCTCTCTCACAAAAAAAATAAATCAATAAAAGAAGCCAGGCGCCAGTGGCTTACACCTGTAATCCCAGCTACTCAGAAGGCTAAGATCTGAGAATCATGGTTCAAAGCCAGTCCAGGCAGAAAAGTTCCTGTGGGACTCTTATAGTGGAGCTGTGGTTCAAAGTGGTAGAGTACTAGCCTTGAACAAAAGAGCTTAGGGACAGGGTCCAGGCATAGAGTTCAAGTCCCATGACTGACTAAAATAAATAAAATTCTGAAGCCAAGAGCATACCTCTCAGCACCCAGGACACAAAGGCAGAAAAATTCTGTTTGTTATTGTTTTGGTCAGAGATCACTACTCAAACTCAGTATTATGCTTTCACTCATTGGCTGGAGCTCTACCACCTAAGCCACACTTCCAGCTCCAAAGTTTGAAGCCTGCCTGGGCTGAATAGGGAAACGCTAACTCAGAAAAAAAAAAAATGAAAAGAAGAAATAAGAAAAGAACAGAAGACTGCCAGGCGCTGGTGGCTCACGCCTATAATCCTAGCTACTCAGGAGGCTGAGATCTGAGGATCGCGGTTCAAAGCCAGCCCGGGCAGAAGAGACCATGAGACTCCTATCTCCAATAAACCACCAGAAAAACCAGAAGTGGCGCTGTAGCTCAAGTGGTAGAGCGCTCGCCTTGAGCTGAAGAGCTGAGGGACAGTGCCCAGGCCCAGAGTTCAAGCACCACGACCAACCAAAAAAAAAAAAAGAAAGAAAAGAACAGAAGAGAAAAAGAAAAAGTAGCCCAATGGCTCATGCCTATAATCCTAGCTACACAGGAGGCTGAGATCTGAGGATCATGGTTCAAAGCCAACCCGGGCAGGAAAGTCTGTGAGACTCATAACTTCAATTAACCACCAGAAAAATGGAAGTGGCACTGTGGCTCAAGTGGTAGAGTGCTCATCTTGAGCTGAAGAGCTCAGGGATAGTGCTCAGGCTCAGAGTTCAAGCCCCACAACTGACCAAAAAAAAAAAGAGTAAACCTCAGGAGAACAAAGGATTTGACTATGAGTATTGCCTCAGACAAGATGAATGATAAATTTTGAATTTTCAGTCAGTAGTTTTCATCTAGAGGGAGGAAGTAGAGATGGTACTTTTAAAACCATCTGTTTATGCTAACTATCACCTAGGTTCCTCCATCCCACCAGCATTTGGCAGAAATCAGAAGGATCTTGATCCCAAATGGCAGAGATTTCATGTGATTCTTCTACTCACACCACTAGTAATGCTCACAGAGATAGAGAATATAACAAATAGCTGAGTAATTTGGGCTGCCCTGAGTACTATCCATAACAGGAAGTACACCACGAAAAGGCAAAACATCTGGGCTTCTAAAGTTCCAAAATGTGAAGTCTATAAAATTTCACCCAAGCCAGGTGCTAGTGACTCACAACTGTAATATTAGCTACTCAGGAGGCTATAATCTAAAAATCATGGTTTGAAGTCAGTCTAGGCAGAAAAGTCTCTGAGACTCTAATTAGCCATTAACTAGCAAAAAGCATAAAAGCATAAGTGGATCTGTGGCTCAGTATTAGAGTGTCAGCCTTGAGCTAAAGAAAAACAAAATCAGGCACAGATCTAAAGGTAGATTTTTATTTATTTATTTTTTTGGGTCCGGTCGTGGGGCCTGAACTCTGGGCCTGAGCGCTGTCCCTCAGCTCTTCAGCTCAAGGCTAGCACTCTACCACTTGAGCCACAGCGCCACTTCCGGCTTTTTTCTTTTTGCTTATGTGGTGCTGAGGAATCGAACCCAGGGCCTCAGGCATGCAAGGTAAGCACTCTACCACTGAACCAACTAACTTCCCAGCCCTAAAGATAGATTTTTTTTATGTTTGTTTTTATTTTCATTTTTGCTGATCCTGGGGCTTGAACTCATGGCCCAGGCACTGTCCCTGAGCTTCTTTTGCTCAAAACTAGTGTTCTACCACTTGAAGCACAGCATCACTTCTAGCTTTTTCTGAGTACCTTATTACAGTTTATTATAGATAAGAAGCTCACAGACTTTCCTGCCTTGGTTGGCTTTAAACCACAATCCTCAGATCTCAGCCTCCTGGGTAGCTAGGGTTACAGGTATGAGCCACTAGCACTGGCTGATACTTTTCTTTTTAGGGGATGGGAGCAGGAAGTTAAAACAGGGTTCTTGGGCTGGGAAGGTGGCTCAGTGGTAGAGTGCTTGCCTTGCATGTATGAGGCCCTGGGTTCGATTCCTCAGCACCACATAAGCAAAAAAAAAAAAAAAAAGAAAAAAGCTGGAAGTGGCGCTGTGGCTCAAGTGGTAGAGCGCTAGCCCTGAGCTGAAGAGCTGAGGGACAGCGCCCATGCCCAGAGTTCAGGCCCCACGACCGGACCCCCCCCCCAAAAAAAAACAAAACAGGGTTCTTTTTATAAAGCCCAGGCTCGTCTCAAAGTCACTATGTTGTCCAGGTTGGCCTTTTAAATTCTCAATCGTCTGCCCTCAGCTTCCTGAGTGCTGGGGTTACAGATATGCGCCACCATACCAGGCTTTAATTTAGATATTTTCAACAAAAAGAAATTGATTCTAAATTTTCAAAGATAAAAGAGGAAGCCAAAGGAAACAAAGATATATGTGATAATAGAAAAAAAGTTCTATAGTTCAAACTAACAATAAAAACAGAAAAGAACAAAGTGATCCTACCCTATTTGAATATTTATCATATTTACAGTGTAGACAAATTACATGAATCATCCATGACCTAAATATGAGCTTCTGTAGAGATTCCAATGTGCCAAAAGCTAGTTCTATCTTGTTTGAAATTAGTCACACAGGTATAATAGTAGAAATATGGTCATAGGAGAGTTGCCACATTTGTCACATGCTGATAAAGACTTGGGTATCATTGCAACAATGAGATGTATAAGATGTTATGTCAAAAAATGAACTTTACAACTTTGGCGAGAGGTGGGGGTAGGGTAGATGGGAAGGGATGGGAAGGGGAAACAAAGGAGGAGGCAACAATGCTTGATAAGAAATGTACTCATTACCTTACCCATGTAATTATAACCCCTCTGTATGGTATTTTCACAATTAAAATAAATAAATAAATAAATGACAGACTTGGGTATTACCTAACTGGATACTGGCCTATCTATGATGCCAACTGCATACAAAGCAGTCACCACATATCCAGGCCCTGAGTTCAAGCCCCCTGACCAAAAAAAAAAAAAAAAAAAAAAATACCCGAAGTAGTCACCACTGTCCACTTTGTGACTGGTGAATGGCAAATCTTATAAATCCAACTATTTTCAGTAAGGTAATTACTAGACATAAGAATAACTGCCATGGAAACCTTCCAGTCAAGACCTAAAAGGTAGAGACAAGAAAGAAGAGAGAGCTGGGCACTAGTGGCCTACACTTGTAATACTAGCTACTCAGGAGGCTGAGATCTGAGGACTGTGATATAAAGCAAAGCTGGGCAGGAAAGTCCAAGAGATTCTTCTCTTCAATTAACTGCTGGAAAACCAGTGAGGAACTGTGGCTCAAAGTAGTAGAGTGCTAGCCCTGAGTGAAAGAGCTCAGGGACAGCACCCAGGCCCTTAGTTTAAGCCCCATAGCAGACAAAAAAAAATACGAAGAGAGAGCTGGGTGTTGGTGACTCATACCTATAATTCTAGTTACTCAGGAGGCTAAGGATCTGAGGATCTGAGGATCACAGTTCACATCCAGCCTGAGCAGAAAAGTCTACAAGACTCTCTTTTTCAATTAACTAGCAAAAAGCTAGAAGAGGAGGTGTGGCTCAAGTGGCAAAGTACCAGCCTTGTATAAAAAAAAGCCAAGCAAGAACAAGACAAGAGATCCTGAGTTCAAGCCCCAGTATAGGCACAAGAAACTGAAAAAGAAGAAGGAAGAAAAGAAGGAAGGAAGGAAGGAAGGAAGGAAGGAGAGAGGGAGGGAGGGAAGGAAGAATTAGATGGTCAAGATCACCCTACCAATGAGGTCCTCCCAGACAGAAGCTTTATTGCCCCGAAGACTCAGCTCTCGCTCCCAGGTCTCTGGTCTAGATAGCTTCATCCGCTGCCCAGCTCTGCTAGAATCCCATGGCCCAGGGAGGTGACTTTGAGAAAACTGCTGTAGGCTGGAGGGGTACCTAGGACAGAGAAGAAATTGTCAATCATTTCAAAGCTAGCAGAAAGTAGAAAAGGGGACTTAATCAAAGCCAGTTAGTCATGTTGACAACATCTGCCCAGGCTTGCCCAAACTTGTGTTGCTCTAAGTTTAAAACTACCAAGATTGGGGGCTGGGAAGGTGGCTCAGTGGTAGAGTGCTTGCCTTGCATGCATGAGGCCCTGGGTTCGATTCCTCAGCACCACATAACCAGAAAAAAAAGCCGGATGTGGCGCTATGGCTCAAGTGGTAGAGTGCTTGCCTTGAGCTGAAGAGCTGAGGGACAGCGCCCAGGCCCAGAGTTCAGGCCCATGACCGGACCCCCCCCAAAAAAAGAACTATCAAGATTGGGGCATAGATGAACTATGATGGAGTCACCATGATGGAACATATGTGCAGCATGTAGCTTCTCACCTGTAGCCCAGCAGGGCCTGGACATGCTCAGCAGGCTTGTTGATATGCAGTCGCTGTACTAACTTCTTCAGGGTGAACTTTGGCTGGCTGTTTTTCTTTGGTACTGGATTGTAGGCTGCCTCAAACTGTACAAACAGTCCAAGTCCCAAAGGGGGTCATTTCAACCATTTCATAGATTTTCTTCAGAAAGCAGAGCCCGTGAACATGCTCTACCTATCAGATAATTTCTTTCCGTAAAACAGATTTGGACGGCCAGGTACCAGTAGCTCACACCTATAATCCTAGCTACTCAGGAAGCTGAGATCTGAAGATCTCAATTCAAACCCAGGCAGGAAAGTCCTTGAGACTCTTATCTCCAATTAATCACCAAAAAGCTGGAAGGGCCTCAAGCAGTAGAGCTCAGCCTTGAGCAAAACTGGTAAGGGACAGTTCCCAGGCTCTAAGTCAAGCCCTAGTAGCACAGAAAAAAAAATGGATTTGGAGAAAGAACAGAATGTAAAATATGCAGCAACAAATATAAGAAATATAAGACATCATGTTATGTTGAAAAATGAACCTTACAACTTGGGGGGGGGGAGTTTACAGGGAGGATTGGGTGGGGGGGCAGGGGGAGGATGGGAAGGGATGTGTAGGGGAAACAAAGGAGGAGGCCACAATGCTTGATAAGAAATGTACTCATTATCTTGCCCATGTAATTGTAACCCCTCCGTACAGTATTTTCACAATAAAAAAATATAAAAAAACAAAAAAACAAATATAAGACATCAGCTCATGTACTATATTCCTAAAATGAGATGTTGAATTTAAACCTCTTTGTCGTACAATTTATTTTTTTATTTTTTTGCCAGTCCTAGGGCTTGAACTCGGGGCCTAGGCACTGTGGCTATGCTTTTTTTTTTTTTTTCTTAAGGGTAACACTCTAACACTTGGGCCGCATCTCCACTTTTGGGTTTTTGGTGGTTAATTGAAAGTAAGAGTCTCACAAACTTGCCTGCCTGGGCTGGCTTCAAACCATGATCCTTAGATCTCAACCTCCTCAGTAGCTAGGATTACAGGCAATGAGCATTTGATCCTGGGTTTAAAAAAAAAGACAAGCCTGGGAGGGAAGGGTTGGTAGGGGAAAAACAAAAGGGGAGGCAACAATGCTTGCTAAGAAATGTACTCATTACCTTGCTCATGTAACTGTAACCCCTCTGTACAGTATCTTCACAATAAAAAACATATTTTTAAAAAAAGACAAACATAAAAAGAGTGCAGTTGCATGTCTACCGGCAAAGCTAATTGGGAGGCTGAGACAAGATGATCACTAAAACCCCGTACTATGAAACCAACCTGGGCAACAATAAGACTTCATTTCAAAACAAAAACAAAAGACCCAGACATATTTGTGTATATCTATAATCCCAGCACTCAGGAGGCAGAGACCTGAGGATTGAGAATTAGAGGCCAGATTGGACTACAAGGGAAGACAATCTCAAAAAAAGAAAAGCAAAACTTCCTCTGAAAAATAGATATTCCAAGCCAGGCACAGGGGCTCATGCTTATAATCCTAGCTAGTAAGGAGGCTGAGATCTAAGGATCGCGGTTAAAAGCCAGCCTGGCAGGAAAGTCAGTGAGACTCTTTTTTTTTTTTGGGTCCGGTCGTGGGGCCTAAACTCTGGGCCTAGGCACTGTCCCTCAGCTCTTCAGCTCAAGGCTAGCACGTCAGTTCAAGGCTAGACGTTACCACTTGAACCATAGCACCACTTCCAACTTTTTTTTTTCTGTTTACGTGGTGCTGAGGAATCGAACCCAGGGCTTCATGCATGCAAGGCAAGTGCTCTACCACTGAGTCACCTTCTCAGCCCTCAGTGAGACTCTTATCTCTAATAAACCACCAGAAAAATCAGAAGTGGCGCTGTGGCTCAAGTGGTAGAGCACTAGCCTTGAGCTGAAGAGCTGAGGGACAGCACCCAGGCCCAGAGTTTAAGCCCCACAAACTACTGAGCATGTAACCTAAGAGTAAACATGATATTAAGGATAATAAAATAGAAAAAAATTTAAACCTCATATTTGAATCCCACAGTAAATCTGGCTGAGAATCTTGAGGCAAGAAATTGGCATGTACCTACCACTATTCATTTTTTGTTCTATTTTGTTTTGGTTTTGCATTGTGGAGGATCAAATCCAGGGCCTTGTATATACTAGACAAATATTCCCCTACTTAATATACCCCAACCCTATTAGGGTTTTTTTTCCCCCAGTGTGAGGCTTGAAAACAGGGCCTGAAGTCTTTTGCTTAAGGATAGTAATCTATCACTTGAGCCACAGCTCCAGTTCTGGTCTTTGAGTAGTTTATTGGAAATAAGAGTCTCATAGGGACTTTCCTCCCTGCAGCCCTCAGATCTCAGTTTCCTGAGTAGCTAGGCCACCGGCACCTAGCCCTATTAGTTTTTGTTTTTTTTGGGGGGGGGGGTGGCGGGTCCAGTCATGGGGCCTAAACTCTGGGCCTGGGCGCTGTCCCTCAGCTGTTCAACTCAAGGCTAGGGCTCTACCACTTGAGCCACAACGCCACTTCCGGCTTTTTTCTTTTTGCTTATGTGGTGCTGAGGAATCGAACCCAGGGCCTCATGCATGCAAGGCAAGCGCTCTACCACTGAGCCACTTTCCCAGCCCTCTTATTAGTATTTTTAAACCTAATAGAATTCTGTTTCTAAGAAGTGACTCAAAGTGGTAGAGCACTAGTCTTGAGCAAAAGAGCTCAGGGACAAAGCTGGGTGCCAGTGGCTCACGTCTGTAATCCTAGCTACTCAGGAGGCTCAAATCTGAGGATCATGGTTCAAAGCCAGCCCGGGCAGAAAAGTCCATGAGACTCTGATCTCCAATAAACCACCAGAAAACCAAAAGTGGCGCTGTGGCTCAAGCGGTAGAGTGCTCACCTTGAGCTGAAGAGCTCAGGGATAGCGCTCAGACCCAGAGTTCAAGCCCCACAACTGACAAAAAAAAAAAAAAAGAAAAGAAAAGAAAAGAAAAAGAAAGAAAAAAGAAAAAAGAGCTCAGGGACAATGTCCAAGCCTGAGTTCAAACCCCACTGCCAACAAAAAAGGGAGGGGGGAAGAATTCTATTTGTAAATATCAGCTCAGAAAAGACTACATGCACATATACAACTCCAGAACAAAGGACTCACCTTAATCTGTTCATTTTTAAGTGGCCAAAGGCTCTTTGGAAAACGCCTCTCAGAAAACTGACACTCCATTTTCTACAGGGACAAGAGAAGCTATTTCAAGAAGGGAAACTTTGAGGCTCTCCTTGGAGAAACCATTTCAATAGCCCTGAATGTTCATTTCTATCAAAAAGGAAGCCAGCTGAGGAAGAGCCCCACTTTGCCCTTTCTGCTACTGAGCTCTCCCAGTGCCTCTGGTTATCTCTGACATTTTTGGTTGCTGCCCAGGACATGTCAAATGCTTACTTTAGGATCCCACCCTCACCCCCAGCTCATTTAACCATCCCTTCCCAGAGAAAAGAGGCCTGAGTTGTCAATGACAAGGGCTGAGGCAGGGACTGACTGGAGGGCGGGCCAGGCAGGGGGGTCTTTTCTTGGCACGGTGCTTCCGTGGGTTGTACTTAGCTAGTTGGTACTCATCAAACTGGGCAAATTTGTCAGTCATTGCAGCACGGAGGCAGGCAGGCAGGGGCACCAGCTTGTTCTCATCTTCTTCAACCAGGCCCTGTCACAGAAAGAGGAAACCATGAGAGACTAAGTTCTCCAAACAAAACAAGAAAAAGCAGTATGAGACTCAGAAGAGGGAGCAAGGTCCTAGCCCACCTCAAAAATTTTAGTTCCTGTGGCTCTGAGCAAGTCACCACTATTCTCTGATCTTATTTTCATCATTATAAATATCCATAATAAAATAAGATAAACTTCTCAAACTTTGGTTCAACCTTTCCCCCCGTATTTCCTCTGTTGGGCAACCCAACATTATACAGGAAAGTGGCTGCCCTGAAAATTTTCAGAATTATCCAAAAAAATGTTCTCCACAGATACCAACAGCAAAAAAATGGGAACTGAGTGCCATACCTGGTAGAACTCTGCTACCTGGATCCAATCAGAAGGCAGGTACACAATGGCACAGAAATATCGTCGCAAGTGGGGGCGGCAGGCTGGCAAGAAGGCAGCAATGGCCAAGACTTTATTGGCCACAGTCCGTATGTTCAGCTGTTGCCTAGTGTACAAAGCTGCCTAGAGCACAGGGTGGAGAGGGTTAGCATCTTGGACTCTGTAGCTCTATACCCTAAACTAACTTGTCTGCCTGCCAAAATCTTTCCTGAATACTCTATAATGTCTATAACACATAAAGTCCAAGCCCTTTAGCTTGGGAAACCCTTCATATATTTGTGTGTGTGTGTGTGTGTGTGTGCGCGCGCGCGCGCGCGCACACACGTGCGCACGCCCCCATACTAGGGCTTGAACTCAAGCCCCACTTACCTTTTTTGCTCAAAGCTAGTGTTCAACCACTTGAGTCACAGCTTCAATTCTGGCTTCTGGTGATTATTTTGAGAATAGTCTCACAGACTTTCCTTCCCAGGCTATACTCAAATCATGATCCTTAGATCTCAGTCTCCTGAGTAGCTAGGATTACAGGCATAGGCCACTGGTACCCAGCCTCTTTTATTACTTTTTTTTTTTTTTTTTTTGTCAGTCGTGGGGCTTGAACTCTGGGCCTGGGCGCTGTCCCTCAGTTCAAGGCTAGCGCTCTACCACTTGAGCCACAGCACCACTTCTGGTTTTCTGGTAGTTTATTAGAGATAAGAGTCTCACGGAGATTTCTGCCCAGACTGGCTTTGAACCTTGATCCTCAGATCTCAGCCTCCTGAGTAGCTAGGATTACAGGTGGGAGCCACAGGTGCCTGGCTTCTTTTATTACTCTTTACAGCTGCAGGGACTCGATTCATATTCACCTAAAAATCCTATTCTCTTACTAAGTTTCTTCTACCTCTCACACACAGTAATCACATTTTCCACCTCCTAGTTTCCTGCTTTCTATCCCTCCTTTACTGCACAATACCTTGAGGATGAACTCAGGCTCCAAAATAGCCAGTTCTCTGCAGACTTCAAGGATCAGAGCTTGGGTGGAGTCATTTGCATCTTTCATGTTTACATTTGAGGCCAGAGTAGAACATAGTAAGCCCAGTAGAACCATCTAGACATTGGGAGAAGAAAGGAGAAAAGATAAAAGACTTAGTATATGTCTAGGATAATCTTATCAGATGAGCAGAAAAGCTCAAAAGCTTGTACATATGACCATATAAGATGATGCTAAGTGAAATGAACCTCAATATATGTATACAAGAGGTCTTTCTTTGTTGTTGTTTTTTAATGTACTATGTGATTTTTTTGTTTCTTTTGTATGTTCTTCCCCTTATGGTATATTCCCTGTTGTCACTGCATTTGATTTTGGTACCTTGCATCTTGTATATACATTTATCTAATTTGGGGAGGGGAAGGGGAATAACAAAATGCTGAAACAAGAACACAGGATGACCCATTACAACAATGATACTCACAAGACACTATGTTGGAAATGAACTTTACAACTTCAGGGGAAGTGGAGGAGTGGAGGAGGTAGGGGAGGGAAGGGACAGTAGGTGAAAAATAAAACAATCCTTAACAACTACTTTGGAAAACAGTAAGGCGGTTTCTCAAAAGACTCCACATAGAGCTCCCCTATGATCCAGCAATCCCACTTTTGGGCATTTACCCAAATGATCACAAACAAGACCATACTAAAACTACCAACATAACTATTTACCATAGCATTATTTACCATAGCTAAGATATAGAACCAACCCAGATGCCCCTCAGTAGATGAATGAATCAAGAAAATATGGTATATATATATATATATATATATATATATATATATATATATATATATATAATGGAATTCTATGCCTCCATCAGAAAGAATGATATTGCCCCATTTGTTAGGAAATGGAAAGACTTGGAAAAATTCTATTAAGTGAAGTAAACCAGGCCCAAAGAAACATAGGTCCCATGGTTTCCCTTATTTGAAATAACTAGTATATGTCTAGGACAAGCAGAAAAAGTCAAAAGCTATGTACATATGACCATATAAGATTATGCTAAGCTGGGCTGGGAAGGTGGCTCAGTGGTAGAGCGCTTGCCTTGCATGCTCGAGGCCCTGGGTTCGATTCCTCAGCACCACATAAGCAAACAGAAAAAAGCCGGAAGTGGCGCTGTGGCTCATAGTGGTAGAGCGCTAGCCTTGAGCTGAAGAGCTGAGGGACAGCGCCCAGGCCCAGAGTTCAGGCCCCACGACCGGACCCAAAAAAAAAAAAAAAAAAGATTATGCTAAGCAAAATGAACCCCAAGATAGGGACACAATTGGTTTTTTCTTTCTTGCTATTGTTTTTAACGTATAGTATGTGATTTTTTTGTTTCTTTGATATGTTCCTCCCCCACGGTATAACCCCTGTTTTCACTGTATTTGATTCCAGTGCCCTGCATCTTGTATATACATTTTCTAATTTGGGGAGGGGAAGGAAAAAAACAAAATGCTTAAATAGGGATACAAGCTGACCCATTGTAACAATAAGATGTACAAGACACTATATTGAAAACGAACTTTACAACTTCGAGGGTGGGAGGAAGGAGCAGGGAGGAGGGAGGAGTTTGGGAAGTGAGGAGGGAAGGGATGGATGGTAGGGGAAAAACAGAGGAAGTGATAACAATGCTGCATAGGAAATGTAATCATTACCTTACTCATATAACTGTAATGCCTCTGTACAGTATCTTCTTTTTTTTGGGGGGGGGGTCTGGTCATGGGGCCTGAACTCTAGGCCTGGGCGCTGTCCCTCAGCTCTTTAGCTCAAGCGCCACTTCCAGCTTTTTTTCTTTTTGCTTATGTGGTACTGAGGAATCAAACCCAGGGCCTCAGGCATGCAAGGCAAGCACTCTACCACTGAGCCACCTGTACAGTATCTTTACAATAAAAAAAATATTTAAAAAAAGATAAAAAAGAAATGTACTCATTACCTTACTCATGTAACTGTAACTCCTCTGTACAGCATCTTTACAATAAAATTAAATTTTAAAAAGAAATTAAAGAAAAAAAAAGAATCCAGCTTAAGAAATAAAGGGAAAGCCAGGTGCTGGTGGCTTACATCTAAATCCTAGCTACTCAGGAAGCTGAGATATGGGGAGCAAGGTTCAAAGCCAACCTAGACAGGTGACTCTTATCTCCAAATGATCGCCAAAAAGGCAGAGGTAAAGCTGTGGCTCAAGTGGTAGAATGCTAGCCTGAGCAAGCTAAGGGACAGTGTCCAGGCTCTGAGTTCAAACCCCAGTAACAGCACTAAAGAAAGAAAAAGGATAGAGATAATAGACCCCACATTCAGAAAAGATGATTGTCTAATCAACTTAGGGGTCAGAAAAAGAATCAGGAAGAACAGAAATTAGGTCATGTCTCCTTCTTTCCCTTACATTTAGAGAGGAGCTGCTTCTGGTCTCTGTCCTTTCTATACCTCTACCACCATCAACTTCTCCCAACTCTCAAAGTTTTACCTTCTTTTCCTGAAGGAGTTGATCAGTGGGCTCAGGATGAGATTCAGAATTCCCAGATGTGAGCTTTAGGCCCAGGGGCTCCATGTCTTCTTCCTCTCCCAAACTTAGACTATAAAAAGGCATTTGGGCCTCTGCTTCTTCTTTTTCTTTTGGCTTTTCCTTTTCTTCTGAATAGCACCAAAGCCCCTAAAAGAATAGGAATTACAGCATGCACTCAAACACATGGATGAAGGTGACTTCTAGATATAGGAAAGACCTACATCTCTGTGTAGCAATGGTAAACCCCTCTTCTTCCCACCCTAACACTGATCAGTGTTAGTCTGTCCTATATGCCTCAGTGCTCTCATGGTCATACAACATTTCCCTATACAACCTGCAAACAACTCCTCCTCCTCCTCCTCCTCCTCCTCCTCCTCCTCCTCCCCCTCCTCCTCCTCCTCCCCCTCCCCCTCCCCCTCCCCCTCCCCCTCCTCCTCCTCCTCCTCCTTTTTCTTCTACCCTATACAACCTTCTACTGGGCCTTTAACTAGATGCTTCATGATCTTCCTTCCTCTTCCATTTCCTTACTGCTCTCACAGCCTGAGATCCCTCATGCTCCTCCTTAATGATTTAAAGATATTTTTAGAGCCAAGCACTGATGGTTCATGCCTGCAATCCTAGCTACTCAAAAGGCTAAGATCTGAGGATTACAGTTTAAAGCCAGCCTGGTCAGGAAACTCTGTGATATTCTTATCTCCAATTAACCAACAAAAAAAGACAGAAATGGATCTGTGGCTCAAGTGGTAAAGCTAGAATTACAGGTGTGAGCCACCAGTGCCCAGCTTGGTCCAGAATCTTTGAAACAGGGATGCTAATGAAATCAGCAATGGGGGATAGGGAAAGCACCTCAGAAAAAACTGAGGAGAAACAGTACCAAATACAGAATATTACAGAGAGAAGTAGAGGCATTCAGCTAGTGACAAGAGTATATAACAGACAAGGCTGGAGTCCAGATGAGTGTATGGAACCATTACCAAAGTTGTTTCCTGAAATCTTTTTGTAGTAGAGATGGATTTCAGAGTCTTGGGACAAGTAGGAAGGTCTAGTCCCTCGGAGAGATACTGAACTGTCCTGCTTGGTGGCTCAGAGAACAGGTAGTTGTGGGTATTCAAACTGTATAAATTAGCTTGCAACATTTGAGATGTCTGAAGGCACTGGAGCAAGGGGCTGGCAGACAAGATGCTCTTTACAGTGGGGAGGGTAACCAGGCACTGATTCTCCAAGGAGAGGATATCTGAGTGAACAGACAAATGCCTGTTAGATTGTTTCATGGTCTTCAGGTCAGGAATTTGAACCATGCACCGGTTCTCCAAGGAGAGGATGTCTGAGCGGGCAGACATCTGTGGTTCCTCCAGGGACTGTAAATCAGGAAGCATGGCCAGGCAACGGTTCTCCAAGGAGAGGATATGTGAGCGGGCAGACGTATGCCCATAGAATTTCTCCATGGCTGGAGCCCAACTAGTATACACCTAGAAAGAAAGAGAAATAGATGAGAACTTGCCATCTACAGAAGTTCATTTATTTAAGCTGGGAGCCCATGGCTCATACCTATAATCCTAGCAACTCAGGTGACTGAGATCTGAGGATGGTACTTCAATGCCAGCCTGGGCAAGAAAGAACATGAAACTCTATCTCCAATTAAACACCAAAAGCCAGAAGTGGACCTTCAGATTCAGTGGTACAGTACTAGTCTAGGGATAGTACTCAGACCCTGAGTTCAAGTCCTATTACTGGCACTAAAACAAAGCAAAGTAAAACAAATGTAAAAACAGACTATGACAAACTTGACTTTGAATTCTGGTTTCTCTACCATGAGACCTCGGACAGCCTATTTTAACTCTGTGGCTCTGCTTTCTTATCTACCAACCTTACAAAAAGACCTATAGGAATTAGGGGGAAAATATGTACACTTGGAACCAGTGCCTGACACTTAAATATAATAAGGGGTCCAGAATGGGAAGGCATTCTGTTATTATCCAGTAAACTACCAAATCTTTTTGTTTTGTTTGGGCAACAAGATGCCCTCTAGAGCCCAGGACTTCATGATTCATCTGCCTGCATACCCAGAGATGGGGTTAGAAGTGTACACACCTTACATGGCTACTACTCCCTCCCTGCCTCTCAGATCTACTGCCATTCCTCCTGCCACTTTTGTTGAAACCTTATAATCTACTTGTGACTATTGACACTGTATTCAGATCTGACTAAGGAGCTCCCCTGATATCTACCCCAGCCACCTTTCAGATCACTATGTTTATCAAAATAAAAAATAAGTTTGTAGCTGGGCACCGTGGCTCATGCCTGTAATCCTAGTTACTCAGGAGGCTGAGATCTGAGGATCGTGGTTCAAAGCCAGCCTGGGCAGGAAAGTCTGTGAGACTCTTCTCTCCAATAAAACACTAGAAAACTGGAAGTGGTGCTGTGGCTCAAGTGGTAGAGCACTCGCCTTGGGCTGAAGAGCGCAGGGACAGTGCCCAAGCCCAGAGTTCAAGCCCCATGACCGACCAAAATAATAATAATAATAATGTTTGCTAGCCAGGCTCCAGTAATCCTAGCTACTCAGGAGGCTGAGATCTGAGGATTCCAGTTCAAAGCTAGCCTGGATAAGAAAATCTATGCAACTCTTATCTCCAACTAGCAGAATGCTGGAACAAGAAATGTGTCGCAAATGGTACAGTGCCAATCTGTGGAGAAAAAGCTACAAGAAGCAAGAGCTGGGCGCCAGTGGCTCACAACTATAATCCTAGCTACTCAGAATACTTAGATCTGAGGATTGAAGTTTGAAGCCAGTGGTAAAGGAAAGTACATGAGATTCTTATCTCTAATTAACTATTAAAATAAAAAAGACCAGGTGCCAGTGGCTCATGCCTGTAATCTTAGCTACTCAGAAGGCTGAGATCTGAGGATGACAGTTCAAATCAGCCTGGGCATGAACATTCATGAAACTCTTATCTCCAATAAACCACCAGAAATCTGGAAGTAGTGCTGTGGCTCAGGTGGTAGAGTGCTAGCCTTGAGCTGAAGAGCTGAGAGACAGCACCCAGGCCCAGAGTTCAAGCCCCATGACGGACCAAAAAAAAAAAAAAAAAAAGGCCAGAAGTAGAGCTGTGTCTGAAGTAGTAGAGTGCTAACCTTAACCTTGAGAAAAGTTCAGGGACAGTGATCAGGCCCTGAATTCAAGCTCCAGGGCCAGAAACCACCCCCCTATTACCCCCACCCCCCACCCACTCCCACCAAAAAAGGAGTATCAATTTTTTTTCCCTAAAGAAAGAGAAGGTGCCAGAGGCTTGTAGCTCACATAATCCTAGCTACTCAGAAGGTTAAACTTGAAGATCTCATTTGAAGATAGCCAGGACAGATTCTAGTGACTATTTCCAATTAACCAGCAAAAAGCACAATATGAACTGTGGCTCAAGTGGTAGAATGTCAGCCTTGATCAAAAAGGCCAAGTGTGTGAGGATGGGGAGTGACATTATACTTAAAGCATATCACATGAAATTAGGAAAATTGAGGAGATAGGTTCATTTGGGAGGGATGGGAAAAAATGACTAAGGAGTGATATTGATCAATAGTATTGTACTCATAAACAGACATGTTGAATAGTGACCCCTTATATAACTACTTAAAAATAATAAAACTTAATTTTTAAAATTAACTTTTTGCCAGGCACTAGTGGCTCATGCCTGTAATCCTATTCAGGAGGCTGAGATCTGAGGATTACAGGTTTGAAGCAGGCTGAGACAGGAAAGTCTGCACCATTCTTATCTCCAATTCACCAGCAAAAAGCTGGAGGTGTGGTTCAACTGGTAGATCAGTACATAGCCTTGAGCAAAAACTTCAGCAACAGTGTCCAGTACCTGAGTTCAAGCCCTAGGAACACTTTATACAATGGCACTAAGAAAACAAAAACAAAAAACTGTTTAATTAGGTCACAGAAACAAAACTTTCATAATTCACAAGAAAAAGATTCACACAACTTATCTTCATTAACTAGAAAGTGATAAAACTTAAAAGAAAAAAAAAAAAGCCAAATGAAGGCTGGGAATGTGGCTTAGTGGTAGAGCGCTTGCCTGGCATGCATGAAGCCCTGGATTCAATTCCTCAGTACCATATAAGCTGAAAAAGCCGGAAGTGAGGCTGTGGCTCAAGTGGTAGAGTATTATCCTTAAACAAAAGAAGCTCAAGAACAGTGCTCCAGGCCCTGAGTTCAAGGCCCGTCTGGCAAAAACAAACAAAAAAGCCAAATGAGTGTGAAGCCTGACTTCAAGCCCTATACAAGCAGAGAGGGAAGAGAAAAGACCGAAGAGGGGAGAAGACAGAGGGGTTTCAAATCAAAGAGTAATAGAAAAATAAGGTCATGTAAACTTTTTCCGCCCTGGAGTTTATGTAAAGAGATTCAGCTCTCTTGGAACTGAAAGGTGAAAGCCCTCCCTCGTGTTCGGGGCCTTTCCCCGCGGATTAGTGTCACACACTTCCCCGGGAGTGTATGTAAATACTCTGCTCCCAACCCTCTTTTTCTTCTGACCACCCTCAGGCAGTATTCTGGACCTGGGGTATCTTAGGCACCTTGTCTCCTACCTAAGAGCCTGCAGGCCAGTTAAACACCCTGAGTCTCCGCGTAGGAAGGCCCACACAGCAGCTGTCTGCGACAACTCCTCTCCTCCCCAGGAGGCTCCAGTCAGGGAAGTAACTGGACTTCCTTTCTCTTTCCCATTCACACACCACCGGCCCTGAGTGACCAGAGCAGCGGGAGAAATCCGCGGATGCGCCCCACCCCGCGCCAGCCCGCGGGCCCCGGATCCCCTAGTCAATCGCTGGCTGCTCCTAGTCCTCCCCACCAGTTCACAGCTCCCGAGGGCAGCGCCCAGACCTGCCGGCTCACTCGTTTCACCTGCTCCGACCTCCCGCAGCGCCTGGGGCCCGCGGAAAATCAGCCGCAGGTACAGGGCGAGTCACCAAATGGAAACCCTACTCCCGCACCCGACTTCCCCAGCACCGAAGGGCCGGGGCGGAGCCGGGCCGGGGCGAGGCGGGGCGGAGCCGGGCCTGGGCGAGGCGGGGCGGAGCCGGGCCGGGTCGGGGCCTCGAAGGAGCGCCTAGAGGACGTTCGCAGCTCTGTTTAGGCCCTAGTTATTGGGTTCGGTTAGTTTTTCTACACGTATCCTTTTCCTTCCCTGCTCGTCTTTTTCTCCTGTCCCTCAAGGTTTTCATTCCACCCAACTCCCCTCCTCAGCTAGTTTTCACTCATCCTCCTTTAAAAAAAACTTTTTGATTTTTATTGTGATTTTAGAGGTGACGTATCCAGGGGTTATAGTTACATATATCAGGAAAAGACTACGTTTCTCCTTTTATATCTCCGAATTCAATTTCTTGAAAAAAGTCATGTTTGCTAATTCTTTCTTTCTTTTATGTCGGTCATGGGGCTTGAACTCGGCCTGGGCGCTGTCCCTGCGCTCTTCAGCTCAAGGCAAGCTCTCTACCACTTGAACCACAGTGTCACTTCCAGTTTTGTGGTGGAACCTGAGATAAGAGTCTCACGGACTTTCCTGCCCAGGCTGGCTTTGAGCCATGATCCTCAGATCTCACCCTCCTAAGTAGCTAGGATGATTACAGGCATGAGCCACTGGCGCCTGTCATTTTTATTGAACAAGTTTAGGAAGAAATGCACCTGCTACCCTTGAAATAGATATATATTAAATTTGACCCAATGTCTAGATTCTGACTCACACAGTCGCAGAATGAACTCTACAAAATATCTAAGCTGGATTTTGAAGGATCCAGATTAACTATTTTTCTTAGAATAGCTGGTAAGAAGGTAAATTAAATAAGTAGGTTTAATTAGGTAGCCAATGAAGAGAACACCACGCAGTATTCAGGCAGGAAGGGAAGTTTTATTACAAAACTGCTTTCCTACCATGCATGGTAGAGGTGTACAGGCTGAAAGGGCCAGAGGGCTGTTTTGCTGGGCCTTCACTAGGGAAAAGATGGGGGGAGAAGATGTGGACAGTACAGTGTGGCACCATTGGATGTGGATGTGACCTCAGGGGCCTGGGACCCTGGAGGTAACCCGGGGTCAGCCAGGATGTGATCTCTGAGGAGGGGAAGGTGACTGCCTCCAGGTGTGCCAGTTACCTAGGTGACACAGGTACTGGGTGGAGACTAATGAAAGAGGTGGGAAGGTCAGGGCTTGAACAACCCTGGGCAAATCTTACAGAGGTCACAAATGAGCCAAATCAGCTTTAACCCTCTTTGGGCAGAGCTAAATGCATATTGCCAACATTGCCAGTCCCTATAGTTGAAGTAACCTTTCTTCAGATTATAATTGTTAATTCAATCGGGACTTTTCCCAAACAAGTAACTATTCCAGCAGTCATTTCTGACTGTGCTAAATTCACTGAATTCTCATAGCATATCTTGTTTTCCTTATTTACAAGTTCTCAGAGGACTACTCACTTTTCTTCATATATAGCCTGCACCCCTGATTATTGGGAGCCACAATACACATTGAGTACTCATTAAATAGTATCTAAGCTGACCTAGGTCTGAGACCAAGAAGTGGCATCTCCTCAATCATTTGAAGTCCTTTTGGGAAAAGCCATATTAAAATTGCTCACTTTAGCTGGTCCTGGTGATTCATGCCTGTAATCCTAGCTACTCAGGACTCTCAAATCTGAGGATCAGAGTTTGAAGCCAGGCTGGGCAAGAAAGTCCATTAGATTCTTACTGGTTTTTGTTGTTGTTGTTGTTGTTTTTGTAGGTTGTGGGGCCTGAACTCTGGGCCTGATTGCTGTCCCTCAGCTCTTCAGCTCAAGGCTAGCACTCTACTACTTGAGCCATAGCACCACTTCTGGCTTTTTCTGCTTATGTGGTGCTGAGGAATCAAACCCAGGGCCTCATGCATGCAAGGCAAGCACTCTACCACTGAGCCACCTTCCAGCCCGTTTTTTTGTGTGTTTTTTTTAAATTTTATTATGTGGTACTGGGGACTCGAACTCAGTGCCTCCTGCATGCTAAGAAAGCACTGTATCACTAAGCCACATTCCTGGCTTCCCATTAGATTTTTATCTGCCATTAACCACCAAAAATCTGGATGTGGAGGTGTGGCTCAAGTGGTAGAGAGCCAGCCTTGAGAGAAAAAAACTAAGATGAGCATGAGACTCTAAATTCAAGTCCCAACACTGACATACACACTAAATAAATAAGTAAATAGCTAAATATAAATAAGATGGCTCACTTCTGGCCTGTTTTCTTATAGACTCATTGTCTTTTACTTTGATTCAACAAGCATATGCTAATGAACTATCAAATGCAAAAGATGAATATTTGTGTAAAATGAATAAAACATACTATAAGAACCCAGTTTTAGATTTAGCTTAAAGGAAAGCCATTCTGGCCCAGCAACCTCCATCCTAGGCCCTCAGCCCTGTCCCTCAAATCAAGTGATCAGACTAGTTCTAACCACCCACCCAAAACTTCACATATCTGTAGCCTCCAGTTGAATCAGCAGAACGCTGTCCCCAGAGTCCCGATCACAACTGTTGACTCTCCAGTGACAGCTTCAGAAATGCCCTCCCAACAAATGGCTCCAGGATGTGACCTCATGAAATTATTTACAAAAATTGCTTAAGCAAATTTAGCTTCTGTGAATCAGCTTGCTTGGTTGTGAAACTGCCTCACCACCTGTATGTGGCTTTTGCCTTTATAAACCCTGCCCTACTAGGGTTAGGGCTGCTTTTGTTTTGAGACCCTGAAGTCCTGAATAGGACAGTTCCTGACCAGCCAACAAATTCCTTTGTCATCTTTAACCATGCCTCCATGGACTTCTCAACTCTGAGGTTATTTCAATGCCTCCTTCTCAAGTATTTACAGTATCACAGAGGACACAAGAAGTCACAAAATTACAAGGCAGATAAGAAATGCTCTATTAAACTAAGTAACAAAGTATAAACTATGTGAAGTGAGGGAGGGATCCCCAGCAATTCTCAGGAACAAATAGACTTTGCACTGGGAAGGACAAACCTTTGATAAGAAGCTAAGGAAGTGAGATTTTGGGGGACAGAAAAGCCTTCTTGATTTTACCTGTTTTGTTTTTTTTTTAATTTAATGTAGTTACCTGAATAACTACTTTTAGATTTACAGTGAATGTTTCTGTATAAGTATGGCCAACATCATTTAAAATTTTTTGTTAACACATTAAGAAACATTCATGGGGCTGGGAAGGTGGCTCAGTGGCAGAGTGCTTGCCTTGTATGCATGAGGCCCTGGCTTCAATTCCTCAGGACCACATAAGCAGAAAAAGCTGGAAGTTGCACTGTGCCTCAAGTGGTAGAGTGCTAGCCTTGAGCTGAAGAACTGAGGAACAGCACCCAAGCCTAGAGTTCAGGTCCCATGACTGACAGAAAGAAAGAAAGAAAGAAAGAGAGAGAAAGAGAGAGAGAGAGAGACAGAGAGAGAGACAGAGAGAGAGAGAGGAAGGAAGGAAGGAAGGAAGGAAGGAAGGAAGGAAGGAAGGAAGGAAGGAAGGAAGGAAGGAAGGAAATAAAAAAAGAAACATTCACTTTTATTTACTGTAAAATTAAGTTCACATATAATCTCAATAAAGTCTTCAAGTCCACTTTATGGTCTCTGGGGGAAAAGAGAGCAGTAATTATAAGTCTCAGGAAGCAGTCTTTTTTATCAGATATTATCATCTTACCTGAGAATGGTTTGTCTAGTCTTAAGAATGAAGCATGGAGGGCTGGGAAGATGGCTCAGTGGTAGAGTGCTTGCCTTGCATGCCTGAGGCCCTGGGTTCAATTCCTCAGTACCACATAAGCAAAAAAGAAAAAAGCTGGAGGTGGTGCTGTGGCTCAAGTGGTAGAGCATTAGCCTTGAGCTGAAGAGCTGAGGGACAGCGCCCATGCCCAGAGTTCAGGCCCCACTACCGGACCCCCCCCAAAAAAAAAAAAAAAAAGAATGAAGCATGGAGCCAGGCACCAGTGGCTCATGCCTGTAATCCTAGCTACTCAGGAGGCAGAGATCTGAGTATTGCAGTTTAAAGTCAGCCTGGGCAGGAAAGTCTGTGACACTCTTATCTCCAATTAACCACCAGAAAATTAGAAGTGGTGCTGTGACTCAAGTGGTAAAGCATTAACCTTGAGCTGAGGAGCTCACAGATAGCACCCAGGTCCAGAGTTCAAGCCCCATGACCAATTTGTAAAAAAAAGAATAAAGCATGGAGGGCTGGGAATGTGGCTTTGTGGTAGAGTGCTTGCCTGGCATGCATGAAGTCCTAAGTTGATTCATCGCTGCCACGTAAACAGAAAAAGCCAGAAGTGGTGCTGTGGCTCAAGTGGTAGAATGCTAGCCTTGAGGAAAAGCAGCTCAGGGACAGCAACCAGGCCTTGAATTTAAGCCCCACCTAAGCCGGGGCACCATGGCTCACACCTGTAATCCTAGCTACTCAGGAGACTGAGATCTGAGGATTGAGGTTCAAAGCCAGCCCGGGCAGGAAAGTCTGTGAGACTCTTATCTCCAATAAACCACTAGAAAACTGCTCAAACGGTAGAGCACTAGCCTTGATTGGAAGAGCATAGGGATAGCACCCAAGCCCAGAGTTCAAGCCCTACAACCGATCAAAAAAAAAAAGAGAGAAAGACATCACCTGCCTGAAACCAATAATCACCTGACTCTTGAGTCATCCCAGACTCAGATCTTAGCTAGTACTCTACCACTTGAGCCACAGCGCCACTTCTGGCTTTTTCTGCTTATGTGGTGCTGAGGAATCCAACCCAGGGCTAAGGCATGTAAGGCAAGCACTATACCACTGAGCAACCTTCCCAGCCCACTGAGGTCACTTTCTGAACCACACCATCACATCTCCTTCAGATAGTGAGAGGTTCCCCAGGCTCTGGGGCTCTGAGATCATTTCCGCATCTCCTGTGATCAACCTCTTCCTCACCTTTCCCTATATAATCCCTCTCAACCACAAATTCTCTCTCTTCCTCTTTTTCCCTCCTTTTACTGATAAAAGTAAAAAGAGAGATAAATCTCTCCTCTATCTAGTGTGGGCCAGCAGGTTGCGCTCCCCCACCAATAAACTTTTCTGCCTGAACCACATGGCAGTCTTGGCAAACCTTACACAGAAAAGGCCCACTTTGAGGAAGGTGCCGCCTCTAGAGCCAGGGGACATCTTTAGTGTAAGAGCTGGTTCTTAAGCTATTTGTTCAAGATAAGAGAGGAAAATGAGGATTTCCATATATGGTTATAGTTCATGAGAAGCAGGTCATAGCAACAATGGAGGGAAGATGGCTTTAGTAATAATAGAGGAGACTGAAGCCAAATTACAGGGTGTTTAATTTGTTTGCTCATTTTTGTGCTGGTACTGCAGTTTGAACTCAGAGCCTGGGTTCTGTCCCTTAGCATTTTCTGCTCTAATCTGGCACTCTACTATATTTGAACCACACTTCCAATCCTGGCTTTTTGCTGGCTAATTAGAGATAAGAGTCTCAGGGATTTACTTGGGCTAGCTTTGAACCACATTCTTCAGACCTCAGCCTTCTAGGCAGCTAGGATTATAGGTGTGAACCACAGCCAGCATTTTATTTTAAAAGATTCTTATAGTAGAGAAACTAGGACACAGAATTTATTAATTGATACATTTATATAACTCAATCTATAGATACAACTCACAAAGCAAAGACAGAAAATGTTCAACTCTTCCAATTTTCCTCTTACCTCTCTTATACAAATTTTTTCTTTTATACATCCTACTTATCCTTACTCATTTTCAACTATATTCTTTGACTATAATAAACAGAGATATATGAAAAACCTTAACAAAGTAATGATATTTTAAAAATAAATTAACAAATACTTGTTAAGTATTTCTTTTTTCTTTCTTTCTTTTTTTCTTTTTTCTTTTTTTGGCATTACAGGGGTTTGAGATCACTTAGAAATCTAGTACCCACCAATGAATCATAACTCTTGCCCTTGTCTTCTACTGGTAATTTTGAGATGGTATCTATTGATCTTTTCTTCCTGGAGTTAGCTTCAAGCCAGTCCTTCAGATCTTAGTTACTAAGTAGCTAGGCTTACAAGTGTAAGTCAGCCAGTCTTGGCAAGTACTTCTGAGGTCAGAATAAAGAAAGGTGCAAGAAAGACTCTGTAACTACCCCTAGGAGCAGGAAAGCTTTAACAAATAATGGTAATAATAATCAACACTCTTATATCCCAACAACTTCCTAGGGGGCAGAAATGGAAAGACAGAGGGGAAAGATGTAAGGGAGCTGTCTTTTGAAGGGATAAGGCTGGCAACAGAATTGTCTTTAGAATCTCTGAAATACCTACTTTGCTGTGGAGAAACAAGGCAAAGCATAGCCTTTTTTTCTGTCTAGAATGTACTTTTCCTTCTCTAACTGGTGTGTGTGTGTGTGTGTGTGTGTGTGTGTGTGTGTGTGTGTGTGTGTGTGTGTGTGTGTTCCTCTACCAATACAGAGCTTGACCTTGGAGCCTTCTTCTTGCTAGATAAGCACAGATGGGTTTCTAGGCATCCTTTCAAACTCTACCCACTTGATGGTGCTTTTCCTAACAGAAGCTTCTCTGGACAGAGATCATTCATCCATCCTCTTGGCTCTCATAGGACTTCATCCATGCTTGTAAGTCCACCATTATTACACTTTTATGAGCTCACAAGTCTGTCCTCTGATCAGAGATTCTCTGGCCTTCTTATCCTGATGCTTTTTTTTTTTATAGTGCCAGGCATATGTTAGGTAATTAGTAACTGTGTGAAAAAATAAGGAGCCCTGGGCATTGGTGGATCCTAGCTACTCAGGAGGCTGAGATCTGAGGATCATGGTTCAAAGCCAGCCAGGGCAAGAACATCCATGAGACTCTTATCTCCAATAAACCACCAGAAAACCAGAAATGGTGCTGTGGCTCAAGTGGTAGAGCTCTAGCCTTGATCTGAAGAGCTGAGAGACAGTGCCCAGGTCCAGAGTTCAAGCCCCATGACAGACCAAAAAAAAAAAAAAAAAAAAAGGAGAAAAGAGTCAAGAAATAAAAACCAAACAAAAAACTCAGAAAGAGACAGACATAGGGGCTGGGAAGATGGCTCAGTGGTAGAGTGCTTGCCTTGCATGCATGAAGCCCTGGGTTCGACTCCTCAGCACCACATAAGTAGAAAAAGCTGGAAGTGGGGCTATGGCTCAAGTGGTAGAGTGCTAGCCTTGAGCTGAAGAGCTGAGGGACAGGGCCTAGGCCCAGAGTCAGTCCCCACAACCAACCAAAAAAAAATAAAAAGAAAGAGACAGACATAGTGTTACACACCTGTAATCTCAGCACTTAGGGGGTTCAAAAGTTGAAAGCTAGCCTAGGTAGTATAGTGAGACATTGTCTAAAAAACACTGAAATATAATAAATGTTAGGCAAATTAAATAGGTTGCCAATGAATGAGAACACCACACGGTATTTAGGCAAGGAGAAAGGTTTCCAAACTGCTGTAGTGCAAGTAGCTGGATAAAGGGGTGAGCCACCCCTAGGCCAGGACCTCAGAGAAGGGGGAGGTGACTGTCTCCAGGTGTGTCAGTTAACTAGGTGACACAGCTATTGGGCCAAGACTTAGCCAAGAGGAGGGAGGAATCTTCCCTGCCTTCCCAGGGCAGACCTTACAATAAGAAAATGGGAACTGAGGGCTGGAAAGGTGGCTCAGTGGTAGAGTGCTTGCCTTGCATGCATGAGGCCCTGGGTTCGATTCCTCAGCACCACATAAGCAAAAAGAAAAAAGCCGGAAGTGGCGCTGTGGCTCAAGTGGTAGAGTGCTAGCCTGGATACCGCCCAGGCCCAGAGTTCAGGCCCCATGACCAGACCCACCCCCCCCCCAAAAAAAAAGAAAGTGGAAACTGATTTAAAATAACCCTAGAGGAAAGGGACTGACACAAGGAAAGGGTTTTTCTGAATTTTCTCTATATTTAGTTCTTTCGGGCACTTCCTCTTACACCTTAGGACCTCCCACCATAACGGTCTTATTTCTACTCCTGATATCCTCAGGAACCTATAGGGAAGGAAAGAAGCCAGGCATAATGCTATACACCTGTAATACCAGCACTCAAGAGACTGAAGCAGGAGGATTTTTGCTGGTTAATTGGAGATAAGAGTCTCATAAACTTTCCTGCCCAGGCTTAGAACCGTGATTCTCAGATCTCAGCCTCCTGATTAGTTACAATTACAGTCATGAGTCACCAGCACCCAGCTCCTCTCTTGATACTTTTTATCCCTTCCTCCCCAAATCCTGCTGTTTACCCGGCAGGTTTGGTGTGGTGCCCAGTAGGAATCAATGACATGTGCTGCACCGTAGGCAGGGTCAGGATGCAGGCTGGCATCTCGGCCCGAGGTCTTGGCAGAGTCCCCAGGCAGAGCCATCGGCCTAGACCAGGGCAGTAGGCATGGATAAGGTGGGAGAGGGCATAAGTACGGTGGCTGTAACCCCCCAGCACCAGCAGCTCCCCCTGCAGTACAGCACTTGCAGCCCCCACATGGGGGGAGGGCAGAGGAGCCAGGTGAGTCCAGCTACCAGTCTTCAGTTCATAGGCTTCAAAGCTCAGCAGGTCCCCAGTCTCCCCTAGCCCACCTGCCACATACAACCGCCCGCCCACAGCAGCCATAACATGGCCAGCCCGAGGTACCCCCATAGGACTCAAAAGTGTCTCTGGCTTCTCAAGTGTGGGATCATAGTGCAACAGTGTGGCCAGGTATTGTCCAGTGCCACTACAACCACCGCTCACATATATTTGGCCTTCTAAGACAGCAGCTGCATGGGCAAAACATGGTGATGGCAGTGAAGGTGCTGGCCTAGGAGAGGACAAGATACAATATCAGTAAGTAGCAGCTTCTTCTGATCTCCCTTAGTTGCCCAGACTGGCCTCAATGTGTGTGTGTGTGTGTGTGTGTGTGTGTGTGTGTGTGTGTGTGTGTGTGTGTGTGTGTGTGTGTGTGTGTGTGTGTGTGTGTGTGTGTGTGTGTGTGTGTGTGTGTGTGTGTGTGTGTGTGTGTGTGTCTATTGGGTCTTTGAACTCAGGGAACGGGTGCTCTCCCTGAGCTTTTCATTCAAGACTGGCACTCTACCAGTTGAGTCACCCTTCCATTTCTGGCTTTTTGTAGATTGAGTCTTTTTTTTTTTTTGCCTGTTGTGGGGCCTGAACTCTGGGCCTGAGCGCTGTCCCTCAGCTCTTCAGCTCAAGGCTAGTACTCTACCATTTGAGCCACAGCACTACCGGCTTTTTCTGCTTATGTGATGCTGAGGAATCGAAGCCAGGGCCTCTTGCATGCAAGGCAAGTACCCTACACTGAGCCACCTTCCCAGCCCTAGATTAAGAGTCTTATAGGCTTTCTTGCCTGGGCTGGTTTTGAGCCTAGATTAGCATATTTTAGCCTTTCTGAGTAATCAAGATTAGACATGAGCCACCCACCAGTGCCCAGACTTGGCCTCAATCTTGAGATCCTGCCTCAGTCTCCTGAGTGCTAGGATTACATACAGCTTCAACCCTCTTTTTTTTCCGAAGTCTAGTTTCTCCCCACTTGTCCTTTGCCTGCTTACCTCCAGACATTGAGCTCAGGGTTATAGGTCTCCACAGAGCTAAGGGCAATACCATTGTCTCGTCCACCCAGGGCATAAAGTTGTCCATCCAATGCCACCAGAGGAAAAAAGCTCCTTGCCTGACAAAGAGGTTCCATTTCTTCCCAGCCCTCTTGACTGGGGTCCCACCTGGACACAGTGGGAGAGAGAGATGGGAAGAATGAGTCTGGGAGCCTGTGGTTGGCTGCATGAACAATTTGTCTCACTTGCCCTGCCCTGCCCTGCCCTCTGTTAGGCAATCTTACCTGAGAGTAGAAGCCAGAGTGTTAGAGTGGCTGTAGAAATCCTGACCTCCACACACATAGAGCTCACATCCTGCTAGGCTGGCAGCGCCATGCCGGAAGCGCCCCGGGGCAGGCAGAGGAGGCAGCCACCCCCACTCCACAGTGCGGACCAGTCCCATACCACAGCGGAAGGCCCTGGCCCACCACACTTTACGAGATGGCTGTCTTTGAGCCATGTCGGGAGTGAGCCCATCCCCACCAATCACCACCAGTGCTCGGTCTGGCTCCCTTCTCCGCTCTTGACCTGGAATTTCAGCCTCAACCATCAGCTGATGGAGCAGATCTGCGGGCAGAGGTGAGGGTAGCCCAGCTGCTCGCACTTTCCGAAGCTCCCTGGTAGACATGCGGCCAAAACGGACACATCGTAGCAGGGCCTTCGCGTCTGACTCCTGGGTCTCAGGGTTGGCAGCTAGCCAACGTCGTGCTGCCACAAAGGCCTCAAATTCCTCTTGCACATGTAGCTCATCGCTGTCCAGAAGGTCAGCCAGGCAGACAGCTGGCAAAGAAGGAAAAGTGGGGCACAAAGCCACGGCAGGCAGGTGGGTTAGAAGGTAGTGGCGAGCTTTGCCCCGGAGCCTTTCCAACCCAGGGGCTTCGGCCGTGGGAAGCAGGGCCAGGCAACGGGCAGGGCTGAGGCTTCGCGCCAAGGCTTTCTGACACAGATCCAGGCAAGAAGAGCTTTGATACTGCAAGGCAGCTTGGGCAGCTCTTAACAGTCCTGGCCATCGTGCCCGTACAATCCCAGAGTAGGCAAAAGAGACGAGCAGGCGCAGGTCCTGGATAGAGATGGTACGCAGAGACACCTCTGTGCCCTGGGATTCCCTCATCCCACTAAGGAGCATGGCCCTAAAGAACTCACTACCACAGGCCAGCGCTGCTCGGTGAACTGCAAGAAGAGGAGAAAGCAGAGGACTCTGTAACACTGCTAGACATAGTACTGATGTGACAGTCCCAACTTTGACCCAGCCACCCAAGACCACAGGCCAAAACTATGGCATGCACTGTAATATCACAGGATACTTGGATTTTGTTTGAGAGAGAAAGAGAGAGAGAGAGAGAGAGAGAGAGAAAGAGAGAGAGAGAGAGAGAGAGAGAGAGAGAGAGAGAGAGAGAGAGAGAGAGTACTCATGTGCATGCACGAGCTTATATTGGTACTGCAGCTTGAACTCAAGGATTGGGAGCTGTGCTTGAGCTTTTTCACTCAAGGCTGATGCTCTGCTACTGGAGCCGCAACTCGACCTTGGTGGTGGATTGAAGAGAAGAGTCTTACAGTTTCCTTCCTGGGCTGACTTCAAACCTCAATCCTCAGATCTCAGCCTCCTGAGTAAGTAGGATTACAGGTGTGAGTCACTGGTGCCCAACTTGTTAAAATGCAGGGGGGGGGGTTGTTTTTGTGGGGTTTTTTTATTTTTGTCAGTCATGGGGCTTGAATTTTGGGCCTGGGTGCTGTCCCTGAGCTCTTTAGCTCAAGGCTAGGGCTCTACCACTTGAGCCACAGTACCACTTCTGGTTTTCTGGTGGTTTATTGGAGATAAAGAGTTTCACTGCTTTTCCTGCCCAGGCTGGCTTTGAACATCAATCCTCAGCTCTCAGCCTCCTGAGTAGCTAGGATTACAGGCATGAGCCACTGGTGCCCAGCATAAACTGCTCAAGACTTTTTTTTTTTTTTTTTGCCAGTCCTGGGGCTTGAACTCAGGGCCTGGGCACTGTCCTTAAGCCTCTTTTGGTCAAGGCTAGCACTCTACCAATTGAGCCACAGTGCCACTTCTGGCTTTTTCTGTATATGTGGTACTGAGGGCTTCATGCATGCTAGGCAAGCACTCTACCACTAAGCCATATTCCTATACCAAAATGCAGTTTTGAGGACTGAGAAGGTAGCTTTGTGGTAGAGTGTCTGGGTAGAATGTGCAAGTCCTTTAAGGCCCATCTCCAGCACACAATAGATATACATAAATTCATACCTACATTTATACAGCTTTCATGGACCCACCAGAGGGTTTTTGATTCAGTAAGTATGTATGAATGGAGGCCCTAGGAATTTGTGTTTTAAGTCTGGCATTGGTAGCTCATGCTTGTAATCCGGTTACTCAGGAGGGTGAGATCTCAGGATCTTAGTTCAAACCCAGTATGGACAGACAAGTCCAAGTCTTCTATACCCAATTAACCAGCGAAAAGCCAAAAGTGGAGGTGTGTGGCTCAAGTAGTATAGTGCCATCCTTGAGCGAAAATGCTAAGGGAGAGCAACCTGGCCCTGAATTCAAGTCTTAGTATCAGAACACACAACAACAAAAATAAATTTAAAAGAATTTTTTTTTGAAGTGTGCTATGGCTCAAGTGGTAGAGCTCTCGCCTTGAGCTGAAGAATGCAGGGACAGCACTCAAGCCCAGAGTTCAAGCCCCACCACCAACAAAAAAATATAATAAAAATAAATAAATAAAAGAATTTTTTTCTTGTCTGTTATGGGGCTTGAACTCAAGGCCTGGGTGCTGTCCTTGAGCTATTTTGCTCAGGACTAGTGCTCTACTACTTTGAGCCACAGCGCCACTTCCAGTTGTTGTTGTATTTTTTTTGTTTGTTTCCTTGTTTTTTTTGCTGGTTGTGGGGCCTGAACTCTGGGCCTGAATGCTGTCCCTCAGTTCTTCAGCTCAAGACTAGTGCCCTATCTCTTGAGCCAAAGCACTACTTCTGGCTTTTTCTGGTTATGTGGTGCTGAGGAATCCAACCCAGGGCCTCAAGCATACAAGGCAAGCACTGTACCACTGAGCCACCTTCCTAGGCCCACTTCCAGTGTTTGAGTGGTTAATTGGAGATGAGTCTCACAGGGACTTTTCTGCCCAGGCTGGCTTTGAACTGTAATTCTTAGGTCTCAGCCTGCTGAAAAGCTAGGATTATAGGCATGAGCCACCAGCGCCTGACAGAGTTGTTAATTTTGCTGGTTATAATAAAGATATTTTGGATATATGAAAAATATTCCTGTTTTTTTTTGTTGTTGTTGTTGTTGGTCATGGGGCTTGAACTCTGGGCCTGAGCGCTGCCCCTCAGCATTCCAGCTCAAGGCTAGGGCTCTTCCACTTGAGCTATAGCGCCACTTCTGGTTTCTGGTGCTTTATTGGAGATAAGAGTCTCATGGAGGGCTGGGAAGGTGGCTCAGTGGTAGAGCATTTGTCTTGCATGCCTGAGGCCCTGGGTTCAATTCCCCAGCACCACATAAGCAAAAACAAAAAAGCCGGAAGTGGCGCTGTGGCTCAAGTGGTAGAGCGCTAGCCTTGAGCTGAAGAGCTGAGGGACAGTGCCCAAGCCCAGAGTTCAGGCCCCACGACCAGACCCCCCCAAAAAAATAAATAAATAAAAAATAAAAATAAAAAAATAAAAAAGTCTCATGGACTCTGGGATGGCTTTGAACCGTGATCCTCATATCTCAGCCTTCTGAGTAGTTAGGATTATAGGTATGAGCCACCAGCACCTGGCTGTTTCTATTTTTATTTGTTGGCTTGGGACTGAACATGGTCTAGCACATGCTAGGTACACAATCTACCACTGAGTCACATCCCCAGCCCAAACTTTTTAAGGCACCAAATGAGAGAAATGTCATTAATTTACATTAAACTTCAGCCCAAAATAACAAGATGAAATAAATATAATGGGATACTACTACGTATATGTGACAAGTGTTTGAGTCTTTACATTTATTTATTTATTTATTTATTTGCCTGCCCTGGGGATTGAACTCTGGGAGCTGTCCCTGAGCTCCTTTTGCTCAAGGCTAGTATACTCCACCACTTGAGCCACAGTGCCAGGTATGGCTTTTTCTATGATTATTTAGAGATTAAGAGTCCTGTCCAGGCCGCTTCGAACCACGATCCTCAGATCTTAACCTCCTGAGTATCTAGAATTATAGGTCTCAGGAATCAGTGCCCAGCTCTTTACTTAATTATATGTTTGAAACACTTCATTAAAAAAAAAATGAAGGAAGGACTGGGAAGGTGGCTCAGTGGTACAGTGCCTGCCTTGCATGCATGAGGCCCTGGGTTGGATTCCTCAGCACCACATAAGCAGAAAAAGCTGGAAATAGTACTGTGACTCAAGTGGTAGAGCACTAGCCCTGACCTGAAGAGCTGAGGGACAGCGCCCAGGCCCTGAGTTCAGGGCCCACGACCGACCAAAAAAAAAAAAAAAAGAAAAAAAGAAAATACTGCTAGGAGCCCTCAGGCAGGTCACAGGGACCAAGCTGCCAGTGAGACTGGTCAGTTGTGACACATATGGCTCTTGTTCAAAGGGTAATTCATGTTGATATAAATTTTCATGTGCCTCCCCCAAAGTAAACATCAGTGATAGTTTCTCATTATATATTGTCTGAGAAAATCTACATTCCTGAAAACAAGCTCTATATACTCTGTTCCTAAGAGTTTCAGTAATGGGTTCCAAGATACTGATGTGAATGTTTAAATCTCAAATTCTAGGAGAAATTTATAATTATGAAATTTTAGTGAGAAAGGACCATTTCTCCATCTGGTTCAATAGGAAATGATAATGAAAACCTTTGGGATTTTATTTTTTCTGGGAATCCCAGAAATTCTTTGGTTTCCAGTCATTACTCTAATGAATAGTAACAGTAACATTTTGGCTTTGAGTATGTTTGTTTTTGTTTTGTTTTGCTTTTTCATTTGTTTTGTTTTGTTTTGGTGTTCCTGGGGCTTGAATCCAGTATGCTTGAAACCAGTATACTGAGCTTTTGCTTAGCTTTTTCACTCAAAGCTGGTATTGAACAACTTAAATCATACCTCCACTTCTCATTTTTTGTTAGTTAATTGGAGATGAGTCTCTTGGATATGTCTACCAGGGTTGGCCTGGAACCGAGATCCTCAAATCTCAGCTTCCTGAACAAGTCAGATTATACTGGTGCCCAACTTGGACATGCCTTAGAGTCTGATTTGTTCATTGGTAAAACGTAAGTCCTAAACTAGATAACTTTTAAAGTAATGCTTATGACTTTAAATTTGTATGTGTCACAAGTTGTATGTCTTGGTGTAATTTCAGGAGGCAATGTATGGCTTAGTGCAAGCAGACTAGACTAATGCATGTAGGCTGTATCTGGTTCCCATCATTAAATCATCTTTGAGTTTGATTAATGTTCCTCATTTGCTCCTAAGGACAATGGTATCCACCTCATTGCTTCTAGTGAGAATTAAGAGATGTCATCTGTAAAAATTCCTGATACTTGTTACTTCACTAAATGTTAGATTTTCTTGGGACAGTGATGAGCAGAATTAAACTAAAGTGCCTGGACTAATAGTTGTAATTTTTTTTTTTTTTTTGCAGTATGGGGACTGAATCTCAAGCCTATCATTTGCCTCTATACTATTTGAACTGCATCCAGACCTGGTGACACCAGACTTTGTCATGAACTGCAGAACCACAGTGTGGAAGGTATTTTGGTAAAAGGACACACTAGGAGTTTTCCAAGTCATTTCTCTGCCTTTTGCTGTGTACTGAATAGAAGATTCTAAGAGGAGCCTTGGATCAATTTGCTTGAGTCCATCACTTTCTGCTTGTTCTATTGCCATGGATTGTACCCTTAACTCAGCCAGCTGGCTGGAAATTCCAGTTACTGAGCAGGAAAATGCTCAGGGCCTGAAGGGTCAATTTAAATCTGTCAGTGAGCCTAGGAAAACAACTCAACTGCGCATGTGCTGGTGAGGCACTAACCTTCACCTCAGGGAATTCTTACTGCCACAAGAATCCAAACCAGGGGGCTGGGAAGTTGGTTCAGTGGTAGAGCGCTTGCCTTGCATGCCTGAGGCCCTGGGTTCAATTCCTCAGCACCACATAAGCAAAAACAAAAAAGCCGGAAGTGGCGCTGTGGCTCAAGTGGTAGAGCGCTAGCCTTGAGCTGAAGAGCTGAGGGACAGTGCCCAGGCCCAGAGTTCAGGCCCCACGACCGGACCCAAAAAAAAAAAAAAAGAATCCAAACCAGTATGGGTGGGCTGGGATGTAGCTCAGTGATATTGCCTAGTGTGCACAAGTCCTTGGACTCTATCCTCAGCACCACAACAAAACAAGCAAGCAGGTAGGAGTATATGGCATGCAATTTGAAGCCAGTCCTGGCCGGAAAGTCCATGAGACTTTTATCTCCAATTAACCACTAAAACACCAGAAGTGAAGCTATGACTCAAGTGGTAGAGTGCTAGTCTTGAGCAAAAAAAAGCTCTGAAACAGTGCCCAGGCCCTAAGTGCAAGCCCCAGAACTAGAAACAAAACACTCCACAAGCAACAGACAAACAAAAACAAACCCTGCTATGGCAGAGATCAAGCCACCTACAACTTGCACACAACATCCCAGTGGTATGTACATCTGCAGAAATGTAACAAACACCCCATAGGCTCACCCCATAGCCGGTAGCCTTCGGCCTCCAGCTCCAGGTCACACCCAATACCATCCTGGTATAGGAGTTCAATGCTGTGCAGATTCTCCCTCAGCTCCTCTGCCTGGCTGAGCTTCTTCACCTTTCCAGGCTGGGCTGCAGCCTTCACTCGGGGTGCTCCCAGTGCTTCAGCAGCAGCCAGCACTTCATTCTGTGAGGCAGGGCCTAGGACTCCTTCATAGGCAAAGCTCAGCAAGGCCTCCCAACCCCCTGGGGTCACATTGAGGCTGAAGCAAGGCTGTGGACCTTTGGCATGCTTCAGCCTGCCTTGAAAGAGGCTGCTGACTGCAGCCAAGATCACTTGATGTACCCCATATACTTTTCCCCCAACTGACACCTCTTGATCCAGCAACAGCCTCTGCTCCCGCAGCCGCAGGGCTTCTGCAAAGAACTGGCTGGCATGCTTCTCACTGCGCAGCTCCTCAGGCTGGGCTGCATCTTCATCATCCTCATCCTGCTCCTCTTCCTCAAGGGACAGAGCTGGAAAGGCAAGGGTACCTGGGACCAGGGGTCTGGGGCCAGGCTCTTCCAAAGGAAAGGGAAGTAACCCAGGGTCCTCACCAGGGGAAGGCGGCCAGGAAGGGACTCTTCTTGTAGGCAAAGGGAGTCCAAGGCAATCCTTCTGCACTGGAAGGGAGGTGCACTCCAAGTCAGACTGATGATGTGTTGCCTGGGGAATGCTCATGGCCAACATTTGCTGGTTTACTGCAAGTGAGTAGGCAAGAAAGAAAGGTATCTTACTACACCCAGAAAGGCCAGAAGAACACTGTCTTCAACTCTCTGAAGTCAGTTCCTCCTTCCTCTGCCACCTTCCTACCTCCACCCAAGACTGGAGTAGTGGGCACTATTCAATTCCAACCATTAGGTCTTACAGGTACAGCAAAGCATCTAAGAAATATGTGTACTGCAGATCCAGTACTCAGAGTTGAATCCCTCCCATCTCTCTCCCTCCTTTTAGTCCCTCTCACAAGACACCAGCCTTCTGCTTGCTCTCTCCCTTGAGTGCCTGCTCTTGTTTGGGACTGCAGTGTACAAAGGGAACACATGGTATCCCATCAGTGCTCCCTCCCCCCCCCCCCCCGGCTAATTATAGCTGGCTTGGAGGCCTAAACAGTAGGCTCCCAGTGTAGGACTGTGACACCCAATCTCCTGGGCCCCGTCCTGGGATGACCCCCTTTTCTATCTGTAGGTTACAAGGGGGTTCTGAGTGAGGGGAATTTGGAAGCCAAGGAGAATCTGGGCATTGGGTAGAGTGAGCCAGGCCAAAGGGCTGGCTGGTAGTGGTGTTGAAAGGTAGCAGTGGTGGTGGTGAGATCTGCAAAGTTTAGACTATGCTGAGCTAGACAAAAAGAGGAAAATGTGTTTTGAATCAGCCCTGGGCTTGGACTGTTGACTGTTCTGTGCACAATAAAGCCGGGACCTTGAAGAAGCAAATAATACTGAAGTGAATGAAATACAAACAGCCCAGCCCAGTTCACAGAGGGCAGAAGAGAGGTGCTTAGTGAAGGGGTGGGGTTCAGGTTACAGACATAGGTGATCACCTGGCAGGGCTTCCTGCCTGTCATTAAGTGAAAACCCAAACCCTACTCTGTGTCTTCAGAAGTCTAAACTTGGGCCTCTGGGTTGAAGATCAAACAGTCTGTGTGGTTGATGTCCCTGAAGTGGGATCCAGAGTTCTGGACTAGTTGGGTTGGGGGCACACAGGTATTCTTGCTTTAGGTAGAATATTAACAGCCACTCCTCTGCTGGCAATCATATCTCCTTTCTTTTCCTGAGACTTATACCTGGATAAAACCCATGGGATAGTGACATGGTATTGCAGGGAACTTCCAGGTGTCATCCTTAGAAAAGGATATAAGGGAGAAAGGCAGCAATGGTCCTCCTCTCTCCTCTCCTGAAAGCCACACACAAGCCAAAGGCTGCCAAGGACAGACTTCCAGGCCTATAAAAAAAGGCCAGTCCAGGCTGGATAGATTGACACAGAGGCTGTCCCTTAGGACTAGGTGAGTGGGCTGCCATGGAATAGGGGAAGAAAATAACAGCATCCCCTCCACTTGCTATTTTCCTACTTGCAGCTTGGGTATCCTATTCCAACCCAGGCAGTGTTCCCTGGGTGAATCTAGCCCACAGGCCACACTCCTCCAAATGGGTAGTTTTGTTTTGTTTGAGACAGGGTCTTACTATGTAAGAGCCTAGGCTGGCTTAAAATTTGAGATCCTCTTGCCTCACTCTCCTGACTGCAGGGATTATAGTCAGGTACCACCATGCATACCTCAAAGTGGTTTGATTGAGAGAGATATGCCATGGTGTCCTAGCTAATGAAAGGCAAGAAATGATTGGCTTCTGCACTTTCTTTCTCAGCTCAAGCATTTCAGACTTCCTTTTCTTTTCTTTCTTTCTTTCTTTCTTTTTTTTTTGGTCACGGGTCTTCAACTCTGGGCCTGGGCTCTGTCCCTGAGCTCTTCAGCTCAAGGTAAGCACGCTACTACTTGAACCACAGTGCTATTTTTTGGTTTTCTGGTGGTTTTTATTGGAGATAAGAGTCACAGCCTTTCCTGCCCAGGCTGCCTTTTAAACTGATCCTCAGACCTCAGCCTCCTGAGTAGCTAGGATTACAAGCATGAGCCACCAGCACCCAGCTCAGACTACTCTTGTGTCCTCCCTATAGCAAGACAGCATCTTTAATTTCCATCATGAAGTAGAAGAACTACAATTCAAAGACATACTCATAGCCAACTTCTGCCTGCCACCTCCCTACAAGGATAAAAATATTGGATCCTACTATGAGTTTCTTTTTTTTTTTATTGTGAAAATACTGTACAGAGGGGTTACAATTACATGGGCAAGATAGCAAGTACATTTCTTATCAAGCATTGTAGCCTCCTCCTTTGTTTACCTTCCCATCCCTTCCCAGCCTCCCTCCGCCCCCCTACCTAATCCTTCCCCACACACACACACCAAAGTTGTAAAGTTCGATTTCGACATGACAACTTGTACTTCTCATTGTTGCAACGTGGACCCTACTATGAGTTTCTATGACAACCCTATGACTGCTCTTATCATTGGGAGAATAAACTCTTCTCCCTCCTTTTCCTCCTTTTTCTGTCAGTTCTGGGTCTTGAATTCAGGGCCTGGGCACTGTCCCTGAGCCTCCTTGTGCTCAAGGCTAGTTATCCACCACTTGAGCCACAGCACCACTTCCATTTTGAATTGGACTTTTCTGCTTGTGCTGACTTTGAACTGTGATCTTCAGATCTCAGCCTCCTGAGTAGCTAGGATTACAGGTGTGAGCCACCGGTGCCCAGCTAGACTAGTCTTCTATCTGGACCACCACCTACTTTCCATTAAAGTCCTGAGATTGCCCTCCTCCTTCAAGGTCAAATAGCCCACTTCTAAGTTTTGGACACACTGGCTTGGGACACCTCCTGTCATTTCAGTCATATCTGTTGTCTTGGCCAGAGGATAGTGAGACTGCCACTTCTGCAGAGGAGACACACATCAAGACACACTCCTAAGAGGCTGATCCAGAAAATTTCTGGGTCAGGACCAGAATGACCAAGTGTGCTTTGGCTGGGTCATAAGAATCATGGTAACAGACTGAAACTCAGGGTTTTCAACATTTGGGGATGTAGGTAGATGAGAGAGAATTTTGTTCCAGAAACCTTGGAGGGCACCTCCGAGAAAGGGAGAAGGGGACCTGGAGGAGAATTACCTCCTATTCCCCTCTGTTCCACAGATCTGCTAGATATTCATCTGGGGAATTATTCACTACCTTAGGGTGCCTTGGATTGCTGCTCAGGCTGGCACAGGTATAAGCAAGTCAGAGTTCTCTTGTATAGTAGAAAAGGATTTAGGGGACACGGTTGAATGAATGCATTCCCATCCCTCCCCAGGGCTCACATGTTCATTATCCTGCTCTCAACCTCTGTCTTAGTAGTATGTATTGTCTCTCTTTGCCATTTCCAAAATGGCAAATTCAACACTAAAAGTCTGTTTTGTCTCTGTTATCTCTCCTAGTCCCCAGTCCTGTCAGGAATTGCGGAGATCACAAAACAGCTCCTCTTGTGTGTATGCTCATGTGTGTGTGTCGGGAGCTTGAACTCAAGGCCTGGACTGTCCCTTAGTGTTTTTGCTTAAGGCTGGTTCTTTACCAATTAAGCCACAGCTCACTTCTAGTTTTTTGGTAGTTTATTGGAGATATAAGTCTCATGGACTTTTCAGCTTAGCCCGAGTTGGCTTTAAACTTTGATCCTCAGATCTAAGCCTCCTTAGTAGCTGGGATTACAGCCATCAGTGCCTGGCCAGTACTCCTTTTTAAAAACTTTTTAAATTATTATAAAGGCACTATACAGTGATTAGTTACATAAGTCAGGTAAAGAGTACATTTCTTTTGGACAATGTCACTCCTTCCAATTTTTCCTTCTCATCCCCACCTACAAGTTGTATAGTTCATTTTCAACATGGTATCTAGTGAGTTCCACTGCTGTATTTGTTTACCCTTTGTCCCTCCATTTCTGTGTTAGCACTCCTTTTATGGGAAGAGGTTGAGGAGAGGGAGCTAGAAGGTTGAGAGGGGCAGATCATAGGACAGAAGAGCTGGAGCAGTCACCTCTTTCCCACTCACATTTCTTTGGCCTTTCCTTTATTATCCATGGTATTTCATGTTCAAATCATCTTGTTCTTGACCCTCCTATCAACTACCTGCTGAGGACTCTGCTCACATACCCTAGTCAACAGCTACTGGCTTCTTTGGGTACCAAAGTGAGATAGGGGAAGCTAACTGAGAAATATATTAAAGGTAATGAATGCTTGGAGAAAGGGACCTCCTTAATGTAGAGAAGTCTCAAAACAGAGCTTTTGACTTCCAACCCTGTACGTTGTTTACAAATTGACAGACTAGTCAGGCACCCTCTAAGTCCCTGTGTTGGCTAGTTTATACAACCCTTATTCTTTCTGGTTTAACCTAAGTCATTGACTCTAACCTGGGTGAAGGAATAAGGATCTTGGCTGAGTGATGCAAAGCTAAGAAAAGCTCTTCCAAACCCCATTTCCTCTGTTCTTTCATACAGAAAACATTTTCTTGGCAAATATGGTCCCACAGTGGTATGATTGAGAGGGCAGTTTCTTTGGTATGTTTTCTACATTCTTCCTGAGCCAGCCACTGGGGTCCTGGCTGGGGCCAGTATCTCTGAGGACCTCAACATGAGAAGCCTGTCTGGGCATGGAGCACACTCACTACACCAATTTGATCCTTACATTTGTTCCCAGGATCCTGCCACAGCTATCCCTAAAGAGACCCTCCTTGACGCCCTATAGACTATTCCATCTTACTTGGGTATCTCTGCCACCATTAGTCAGGCCTTGCCTCCCGTCTCTATTCATAATGAACAGGAGCCCTGGTTTATGTTTCCCCAAGAGACTGGGGTATAAGTGGTGAAACAAGCAAGAGTAATGTACAAGCACAGCTAGCTCCCCACCTCCATCTCCCTACAACTCATCTCTCTTCATGAATTGTAATGATCTTTATCAAAGTTGGTCCTACCTGCCTTGCACCATACACTTCTGTTCCCACCCTTGGACACTGGTGGTACTTAAACAGCACCTGCTGGGGGGGGGGGTGCCGTTCTTCCCTAAAGGAACATGGATCCTCTATCTTATTTCTAGGCTCCCATATGGTTAGATGCTTCAGGAAGCAGTACTGACATGTGACTGGGCCTGGGTGCTGTTTCCTAAGCTCTTCAGCTCAAGGCTAGCATCTACCACTCAAGCCACAGCACCACTTCTGGTTTTCTGGTGGTTAATTAGAGGTAAGAATCTCATGGATTTTCCTGCTCAGGCTGAGTAGCTAGAATTATAGGCATGAGCCACTGGCATCTGACTGGCTTATTCTTCTATCCTTTTCTTCCTATAGCTTCTTCAACTCTTCCCTTTGTGCTTTCTACTCTCCTGCCTCTCAAGAGGAACTGCAGATTCCCATTTTCTTTTTCCCTCTCTCTAGGACCCTGTTGTTGACCACATGCTTTTTTTTTTTTTTTTTTGGGTCTGGTCATGGGTCCTGAACTCTGGGCCTGGGCGCTGTCCCTCAGCTCTTCAGCTCAAGGCTAGCACTCTACCACTTGAGCCACAGCGCCACTTCTGGCTTTTTTCTTATGTGGTGCTGAGGAATCAAACCCAGGGCCTTGAGCATGCAAGGCAAGTGCTCTACCACTGAGCCACCTTCCCAGCCCCGACCACATGCTTTCTTATAGGATAAATGATACCCTATCATTGGCTTTTTTGGGAATGACCAAGGGCTTCTACAGTTATCTGTTCACCTTCCTCATTGCTGTAGACTTCATGATGATTGGTGAGTACTGCCCACCCTGCCCTCTGCATTGGACACTTACTTTTTTTCTTATGCCCTCACAGTCCTATCTGTGGTTTTCAAGGCATGATCCTAAAGCCTCCTTTCCCTCTCCCCAATCGTTAGACAAAACTGTCTCCTAACTTGGTGGTGGATTGTGTGTGAGGTGGAGTAGAGAGTAGGGAGTATGGAATGGAGCAGATAGTGGAAGCTAGGATATATCCTTGACCTTCCAGAGCTGGATGCCATCACACTAGTCTCCAAGGACCCCCTAAAATCATCTAGTCCCTCCCAAAGCTGAGCTGAACACCACTGTCCCTATGCCATCATCAACCTCAGCTATTTCCATGCCTCCTTTACCCAGGTTGGTCTGTATGGGGTTGGGTCCAAGGCTGAGTCCAGTAGGGCAATTGGGCGTAATCACTGGAGTACAAAAGTGCAAGAGTATCACAGCTGAACAAGGTATGGGCTGTATTTGCTTTCCTCTGCAGACTGGCACCCTTCTTTCTGCTGGTACAGTCCCAGGCTCTCCCTGACTCTCTGCTCTGCCTGCTCATCATGTTCCTCCTCACATGGTGGGCAGCACTTCATCACTGTGTTGCTCACCCTTCTGCTGGTTGTCTATACAATCTACAAGAAACCTGATGAGAAACGAGGCAGGTAATAAGGGAGTAAGGAAGTGAGATTCAGAAGGAGGCTGATTCCTGTAAGACTGACACCCCGGCCCCACCCCTAAACCCCCATTTCCTAGCCAGCAGTCACAATCAAGCCCCCTTGAGTCATCCTATACCACTCTTTCCTGAACTATGGCTCTTCTGTCTGGGAGGGCACCTGCCACATGGCACTGTCCCACTTACTGAGCCTCCAAGGTTGAAACTAGTGGCCTGTAGGCTGGAGCTTGCCAGCAAATATGTTTTGTTCAGATTAAACAAAATTTTAAAAATAAAATTCCAACATTAAAATTCCAAACAGTTGGCTGGGAAGGTGACTCAGTGGTTAGAGTGCTTGCCTTGCATGAATGAGGCCTTGGGTTCGATTCCTCAGCATCACATAAACAAGAAAAGCTGGAAGTGGACTCTGTGACTCATATGGTAGGGTGCTAGCCTTGAGCTGAAGAGCTGAGGGACAGTGCCCAGGCCTAGAGTTCAAGCTCCTTGACCGATAAAAAATAATTTTTTTTTTTTTTGAAATCACTTTCATTTTTAAAATACTTCAAGTGTTCGGGTCAATAGCAATTATTTTTTATAAATTATCTTTGTCAACTTTATAATGAATTTTCAAATGCTCAAGAAAAATTTTTGAAGTTTTGTGAGTATGCAATCATCAGTTCAATCTTTTTTTTTTTTTTAATTGTATTTTATTTTATTTGAGAACATACTGTACAGAGGGGCTACAATTACATGGGCAGGATAATGCATACATTTCTTACCAAGCATTGCAGCCTCCTCCTTTGTTTACCCTTCACTTCCCTTCCCCGCCTCCCCCCTCCCCCCACCCAATTTTACCCCCCTCCCCCCACCCAATTATACCCCCCTCCCCCCCACACACCGACATTGTAAAGCTGGTAAAAAATAAAATTTAAAAAAAAAAATCCAAATAACTGGGGCTGGGAAGGTGGCTCAGTGGTAGAGCGCTTGCCTTGCATGCCTGAGGCCCTGGGTTCGATTCCCCAGCACCACATAAGCAAAAAGAAAAAAAGCTGGAAGTGGTGCTATGGTTCAAGTAGTAGAGTGCTAGCTTTGAGCTAGCTGAGGGACAGCGCCCAGGCCCAGAGTTCAGGCCCCAGGACCGGACCCCCCAAAAAAATAATATTCAAAAAAAATCCAAACAATTATGTAGTAATTCTAGGACTCTACTCTACATGACACACTTAGCTGGAACGGATTAACTGCCATCTCATTAGATGAGGTTGATGCTTTCTGGTTTGCCATAGTTGATCTTCTTTATTCTTTGCTACTGCATGACTGCTTCTTACAGACTATTTATGTATTTGGTGCTGGTACTGGGGTTTGAACTCAGGGGCTGAGCACTGCCCCTTATCTTTTTTGTTCAAGGCTGGTGTTATACCACTTGGTTGACAGATCCACTTTGGCTTTTTTTGCTGGTTAACTGGAGATGAGTCTCATAGACTTTTCTGCCCAAGCTGTCTTTGAGTCATGATCCTTAGATCTCATCTTTCTGAGTAGCTAGGATTACAGTATGAGTCCTGCAGACTTTTGAGTTCTCAAGACATATTCATAGAAGGAAATCAGGAAAGGGCAGTAGAAAAGGCAAGGGGATAGAAGAGACAAGCAGAGAGAACAAGAGGACAGTGTGTAAACTCAGTAAGCCTGAAGAACAGTGAGAAATCAGGATGCTTTAAAGGAGTCAGTCCCTACCCTATATATGTTAAAACTGAAATGCCTATTAAGAAGCTGGGTACTGGTGGCTCTTGCCTATAATCCTAGCTACTCAGGAGTCTGTGATCTGATGATCATGGCTTGAAGTCAGCACTAGCTGGAAAGTCTATGGAACACTTAACTGATTAACCATTAAAGCGAGACGCAGAGGCCAGTTATTGGTGCATACACATATAAGCATCCAAGTGGTGCCAATTTGCATCTTAATATTCAGAAATTCAGGTTGGAGTCATTCACATCAAAGTGGTATCTGTACAAGACTTGATGAAATCCCCATAGACACATATGATAACAGCATCTGACACTATGCTCTGGGGAATTCAGACTAGACATGAGAAACCAGCAAAGCAAAGTATAGTCAGTAAGGAAGCAGAGCAGAAAAATATATTGTAAAGCCAGTATTTAAAAGATGGAGTGTCAAATGCAACTGCTAGTTTGCACTTTGAAGCATATTTGCCATCAGATTTAGCTAAGACCAAGTAAGCAGTGGTTCTGATGGAGATTTAACAAAAAATTGGAAAAGAAGAACTGGAAACAATTAAGTTTTGCTATAAAGTAGAGCAGGAAGAAAAAGGAAGGAGAGCTGGGTATCAGTGGCTCATGCCTGTAATCCTAGCTACTAAGGATGCTGAGATCTGAGGATCAAGGTTCAAAGCCAGCCTGGGTAGGAAAGTCCATAAGATTCTTATCTCCAATAACCCACCAGAAAACCAGAAGTGGCTCTGTGACTCAAATGGTAAGAGCGCTAGCCTTGAGCTGAAGAGCTGAGAGACAGCACCCAGGCCCAGAGTTCAAGCCCCATGATGACAAAAAAAAAAAAAGGAATGAGAAATGGATCAATAGGGCATTACTTGTAATATTGTAAAAATATGCTGATGACAAGAAAAACACTAGAGAAGAGGGGTCAGGCGTTAGGGTACATGCCTATAATCCCAGCTACCTGGAAGCAGAGATAGGAAGATTATTGTTTGAGGCCAGCCTGGGCAAAAGAAGTTATCAAACCTATCTCAAAAAAAAAAAAATGTGGTAGAGCATATCTGTCTGTGCTCCCAGCTACACAGAAGGCATCAGTAGATTTAGTCTGAGGTTGGCCCTAGGAAAAAGTGCAAGACTTCATCTGAAAAATAACTTTTAAAAAACCAAAAGGATGGGGGCTGGGAAGGTGGCTCAGTGGTAAAGTGCTTGCCTTGCATGCCTGAGGCATGCCTGAGGCATGCCGCGATCCCCAGATCTTAGACTCCTGAGTAGCTAGGATTACAGGCGTGAGCCACTGGAGCCCGGCAAGGATCACGGTTCAAAGCCAGCCCGTGTAGGAAAGTCCGTGAGCCTCTTATCTCCAATAAACCACTAGAAAACCGTAAGTGGCGCTGTGGCTCAAGCGGTACAGCGCTCGCCTTGAGCTGAAGAGTGCAGGGACGGCGCCCAAGCCCAGAGTTCAAGCCCCACGACCGACCAAAACAAAAACAAAAACAAAAACAAAAGGACTGGGTTGCAGCTCAAGCAGTTGAGTCTGCTTAACAAATGTGAGGCTCTAAGCTCAATTGCTAGTACTGCCAAAAAAACTGGGGAAAAAAAACAAAAACGATGGAGAACTTTGACCCATACCTTTACAAGATAGAGGCTAAGATCTACACAAGCCTGTGGGCAGGTGCATGGCATATGGGTATTATTTCTCACTCGGGACACCAGTAACATTTTAGCAGTCTCTTGAATGCTTTCCTATGCATTTTAGGATATTTTACAGCATCCTGGGCTTCTTATCAGCAGAATTCCCTCCTAGTTTTCATAACCAAATACCTTCTGAGAGCAAAGCTAGCCCCAGCTGAGATCTTGTGGGATTTAGTGGCAGAATGGACAGCAAAGCACACACAGATGATGGAAAGTGGTCAGATTAGCAGTAGGAGCTTGCAAATATGTTCTCATTGTTTCCATTTCTCACTGAAAAATGATCCAACGTTAAGGGCAAGAACATGGAGGGAGATATTGAACATATGAGGGTCAGAAGGTAGGAGACAGTTATCAAAAAAGAGGGCAAGTGAAAGGATTGAGATGGAATGTTGCTGGGTGGCAAAAAGGACCCACTGTGGTGACAGGGTGATGAATTTCAGGTAAGATCAGTCAGCATGACTATGCTTTGCTCACCCTTTCAGCCACATGGATCTGGGTAGGAAGTAGGTGATTAAGATTACTAGAAGGGCTGGGAAGGTGGCTCAGTGGTAGAGTGCTTGCCTTGCAGAACCACATAAGCAGAAAAAGCTGGAAGTGGCGCTGTGGTTCAAGTGGTAGAGTACTAACCCCTTGAGCTGAAGAGCTGGGGATGGCACCCAGGCCCACAGTTCAGGCCCCACGACCAGGGGGGGAAAAAAAAAAGACTACTAGAAGTGAAGCAGGGAGACGGAAGTAAATGTATGCAGTAAAATGAAGGTCCTGGAGAAGAGAATGCTGGATTTAGCATACAGGATGGAATAATCTGGAAAGGGGGAGGGGGAGCAAATGGCAGGAGAGCAGAATGTTTGATATAGGGGGGAGAGGAATTATCTGTCTAGAATATGACTGAAGGAATAAATGACTAAGGTGGATATCAAGGGGATAACTTACATGGACACTGAACTCAAGACTTACTACAAGAGTGTTGTAATTGTGGCAGTCCAATGCTGCAGGGGTATTAGGGATGAGGAGGAAAGGCCAGCAAATAGTATAAGAAAATAAGGACAGCCGGGTGCTGGTGGCTCACGCCTGTAATCCTAGCTACTCAGGAGGCTGACATCTGAGGATTGCAGTTCAAAGCCAGCCCGGGCAGGAAAGACCGTGAGACTCCTATCTCCAATAAACCACTAGAAAACTGGAAGTGGCGCTGTGGTTCAAGCGGTAGAGCGCTCGCCTTGAGCTGAAGAGCTGAGGGACAGCGCCCAAGCCCAGAGTTCAAGCCCCACAACTGACCACTGCCCCCCCCCCCCAAAAAAAAGAAAAGAAGGACATCTGTACCACCTACAGGCCTAGTGTACAAAGGGTATAGACATCACTACTACCATCACAGTAGTGACAAGAAAAGCTCAGTTTTCATAAAAATCAGGTTTTCTTTGAAAGAATGTGAAGGGAATATTAAAAGGATTTATGGAATTTTGCAAACAAATGGCTATTAGCTCCAGTAAGCACCGAAGTTTCAGAAGTTTCCATTTTAGAAGACAGGTAGATGGGAATAAAAAAAAAAGTAGTTGGAGAGAACATGGTTACCATAGTGTAAAAGATAACTTGTAGCTCATCCTTCTTGTGGTGATACAGGCAAGATACAGAGCATGTTGTGATTGGTTAGGGTGCTGCTGGAAGAAGGGAGAGTACAACTTGTATACAAGTATGCCGGAGGAAGTGTATGAAGGAGGGGTAGTCTTTCCCTTGTTAATATTTGACCTATCTCCAGGCTATTCTGAGCAAAGTCCTATCTATTTCAAAGAATTTAAATGAGACAAACAGGGGCTGACCCTAACATACTATTAGTTATAATACAATTACTGTTAATGGTGTGTTAAAATCTTTCCCATCATGCTTTGCTGCTGAACAGTAACCTCCAAGACTTACCTGTAATGTTAGCCATAGCTCTGACTCTTTATCCACTGATCCCATCAGTAAGAACTTATCCAGTTTGGATTCCATATTGGTCCTCAACAACACTATCCAATTACCAATGTACAAAACCAAAAAATATTTTATTGCCAAGTCATCTGGAGATTCTCCAGGGAACTTTAAGTCTTGTGAGTCCATATCTTGACCACTGGAGAGAGAAGTCCACCGTACTACCAATATTCCCAGGGCAGAGATTAAAGCCCCAGGATCCTCTGAGCTCCACTAGGGAACTATCTGTTCTGATCTTGTTACTCTTGTTAGTCCCTCCATGTCACTTCTACTTCATCTGTCCGATACCTGTAGAAAAATAGGAACTATCCCTTAGCATTTTCTATCTTCATGGTCCTAGACTGTCTTACCTAATGATTTTCTGCTCACCTTCTCACTCTAATCCTATCTACCCCATCCAAAGAATGAATCATTCACCTCTGTGTTACCCCAGAATCATTGAGAGGTGTCCTGATTCCAGCCTGAAACATCTCCCAGCCAGCCTGAGCTATCATGGCTCCATTGTCAATGCAGAATCTAGGAAGGAAGAGACAATGAAACTTGTGATGTAAGTCAGAAAAACATACATGAGAAGAAACCAGGAAAGGGAAGGGGCCTTTACCTCTCATCTGTGGCAAAAAGCTTGGCTTCACGTTCCTGACACATTGTCTCCATCATCTCCTGTAATCTCATATTACCTATGAACAGATAGGGAATAAGGTTAGTTTGTCATTTCAGCCATCTCTCCATAGTCTGGCTTTACAAGCACCCTTAGGAGTTGGAGAGGACGAACAAGGACTGAGAGAGACAGGATGAGAAGTGAAGCATGTGATTTCCTTAAACTTAGAATAGTAGAATATATGCAATGCCAAGATGAGGAAATAGTAACATTGTTCAATTGTACATACATCCTACTCCTCCCACAATGAGGGCTTCCTGGGAGCCACAATGTGCCATGGCTCGCTCTGTAATCTCTACCAGCATGGCAAACACAGTTTCCTGTGGAGACAAGCGAAACAGTGCATCACAGCTTTTTTTCTGTTCTAACTATAGGAAAGATCTTCCAACCCCAACTTTCCACCCCATCTTTTCACTCCATTACCTGCAGGGAGAAACACAGATCCTCAGGAGTACACTCGCCTGTGGCCAACATCCGCTGGGCTACATCCTACATTCAAACATTCAAAGGGAAAATAAACAAAAGAACAAAGATTTCATGGAAATCCTAAAAAAGGACTACTGTATTTTATCATAAATCAAGTTATCAGCCACTTCCCATCCCACACTACCCTTCACTGCACACTCAGCCTTAAGAACAGCAGCATTCATTTAAGATTACAGGCACAAACATAGACACAGATATAGACACACACACACACACACACACACACACACACACACACACACACACACACACACACACACACACACACACACACACACACACACACACACACACACCCATTGGGGTTTAAATATAGGGCCTCAAGCTTGTTATAGGGAAGTACTCTACTGCTTTAGCCACATCTCCATCCTTTGCTTTTTGTTCACTTCTCAGGTAGGGTCTCATACATTCTATATAGGGTCATTAAGGTTGAAAAGTCCACAAGAGACTACATCTTCAAAAATAACCAGAAAAGGCCAGTATGGAGAGGTGGCTCAAATAGTAAAGCACCAGCCAACCATGTCAAACAGGTGGGAGGCCCTGAGTTTAGATCCAGTATAAGATTCAATAATTAAGCCATGGGCTGGGAAGGTGGCTCAGTGGTAGAGTGCTTGCCTAGCATGCATGAGGCCCTCAGTTCAATTCTCAGCACCACATAAGCAGAAAAAGCCGGAAGTGGCACTGTGGCTCAAGTGGTAGAACACTAGCCTTGAGCTAAAGAGCTGAGGGACAGTGCCTGGCTCAGAGTTCAGGCCCCATAACCAACAAAAACAAAGAAACAAACAAACAAAAAATCAATAATTAAGCCAGGCGCTGGTGATTCATGCCTGTAATCCTAGCTACTCAGGAGGCTAATATCTAAGGATTGTGGTTCAATGTCAGCAAGAGCAGGGAAATCCATGAGACTCTTACTGCAAATAACCACCAGAAAACCGGAAGTGGAACTGTGGCTCCAAGTAGAGTGCTATCCTTGAGCAGAAAAGCTCAGGGATAGAGCCCAGGCCCTGAGTCAAACCTTACAACCAACAGACAGACAGAGACAGACAAACAGACAGACAGACACACACACACACAGACACACACACAGACACACACAGACACAGACACACACACAGACACACACACACACACACACACACACACACACACACACACACACACACACACACACACACACACACACACACACACACACACACACACACACGATTCAATAATTATTTCCCAAATGTTTGTTCTAACATTCCCACCCATAACTTAATTACCTTAATTTTTTCCATAGTACTTATTCCTACCTGACAAATTTTATTTTCTCATTTTTCCCCCCTGTTTTCCTCTTCTAGAACCTTAAGTTCCATGTAGACAGTTTCTTGTTTTGTTCAGGCTTTGTACCTATTAACTAAAATAGTACTTGACACACAGAACATATCTAAGAGTCCAGCACTATGTGCAGGAAACACAATGATAACAAAACAGATACGTATTATTAGGAAAAAAAAAAAAAAAAAAGCAAGACAGGCTTCCGTTTCCTTTCCTTTCTCACTCACCTCAATGAAAGACAGAATCCCTGAAAATGAAACATCCATCCCCTTTACAGTGTATGGCAGCTCGACTAGCTTCTTGCCTCTATGTAGGAATGAATACAGGCACTGAGCCTAGAGTCAGTTGGTTGCTCACCCTCCACAGCCCCTCCAGCCAGCACTGTTCCACCTCCTATCCTCTTACCGCTTTGCCATCTGTTCAATGTTGTAGCCTGGACTTGGGTCATTGGAAATCTGACAGATAGAAAAATAAGAAGTAGATAAGCATGCAAAAATGCATAACACAAACTACAGAAATATATTCTTTTATTATTTATTATTTGTTTCTTTTTTGTGCTAGTCTTGGGGCTTGAACTCAGGGTCTGAGCTTTTGTTCAAGCTAGTGCTCTAACACTTGAGCCACAGCTCTACTTCTGGCTTTTTTGGTAGTTTAGTGGAGATTTTAGTCTCACAGTCTTTCCTGATCAGGCTGATCTTCACATGAAGATCCTCAGATACAAGCCTCCTGAGTACCTAGGATTATAGGTGTGTGCCACTGGTGCTTGGCTCTGAAATACATTCTTTTTTTTTTTTTTTGGTCGTGAGGCTTGAACTCTGGGCCTTGGCACTGTCCCTGAGCTCTACCCTTGAGCCACAGTACCACTTCCAGTGGTTAATTGGAGATAAGTCTCATGGCTTTTCCTGCCCCGGGTGGCTTTGAACCACAATCCTCAGAGCTCAGCCTCCCAAGTAGCTAGGATTGCAGGCATAAGCCACTGATGTCCAACTAGAAACACGTTCTTATACATATGTGGACGTACCTATCATTCTGGGGTACCTTACCCTACCTACTGAGCTGAAGAATCATCAATATCCTTTTTTTTTTTTTTCAGTTGTGGGCTTGAACTCTAGGCCTGGGCGCTGTCCCTCAGCTCTTCAGCTCAAGGTAAGCAAGCACTTTACCACTTGAGCCACCACATTTCCAATTTTCTGGTGGTTTATTAGAGATTACTCTCTTGGAGTTTCCTGCCCTGGCTGGTTCTGAACCACAATCTTCAGATCTCAGCCTCCTGAGTAGCTAGGATTACAGGTGCTTTTTTGGAATTTTTAAACTTTATTTTATTTTTATTTCTAGCCTGCCTGGGGCTCAAACTCAGGGCCTGGGCTGCCCCTGAGTTTTGGTGCTCAAGGCTAGCACTATACCACTTAAGCGTAGCTCCATTTCCAGCTTTTTGGTGGTTAAGTGGAAATAAGAATCTCATGGATTTTCCTGCCCCAGTGGGCTTTGAACTACAATCCTCAGATCTCAGCTTCTTGAGCAACTAGGATAATAGGTGTTAGCTATCAGTGCCTGGCTAGAGAAATGATTATTAAAGTACATTATATACATATTAGAAAATATCTAAATGAAGACCCGTTACTTTTGGTTTTCATTTTGATAAAATAAAAATATATGCTAATAAAAATTTTAAAACCTATACTAATATTTTTGTATGGGTGTGTGTCTAACCTGGGGCTCAAACCCAGGGCCTGGGTTGCTGTCCCTGTGCTTTTTCACTCAAGGATAGTGCTCTACCACTTGAACTACAGCTCTACTTCTGGCTTTTTGGTGTTTAATTGGAGATAAGAGTCACATGGACTTTCCTGCCCAGGCTGACTTTGAATTGTGACCCTCCTGGATAGCTAAGATTACAGGTGTGAGCCACCAGTGCCCATCTCTAATTACTATTTTTATGAAATTATACACATAAATAGGTATAAGTTAATATAGCTTATGGACACTAGGGATGTAAATTGGTGGTAGAGTACTTGCCTAGAATGTTCAGCATCCTGAGTTGGATCCCTAGCACTACAAAAAACAAGAATATTGGGCTGGGGAGGTGGCTCAGTGGTAGAGCGCTTGCCTTGCATGCATGAGGCCCTGGGTTTGATTCCTCAGTACCACATAAGCAAAAAGCAAAAAGCCGGAAGTGGCGCTGTGGCTCAAGTGGTAGAGTGCTAGCCTTGAGCTGAAGAGCTGAGGGATAGCACCCAGGCCCAGAGTTCAGGCCCCATGACCAGATCCCACCCCCCCCAAAAAAAAAGAAAAAGAAAAAAATATATAAAGCTGGGCATCAGTGGCTCACACCTGTAATCCTAGCTACTCTGGAGTCTGAGATCTGAGGATCCTGGTTTAAAGCCAGTCTGGGCACAAAGTCTGTGAAAGTCTTATCTCCACTTAACTACCAAAAAGCTTCAAGTGGAGCTGTGGCTCAAGTGACAATGCCCAGGCCTTGAGTTCAAGCCCCAGGACCAGCAAAAAAAAAAAAAAAGGAATGTATATGTATGTATATATGTGGGTATGTAACAAGAAAATTACACATATAAATATGTAAATGACTATCCACCCACATTATTTTTTAAAGGCTAGGCAGGATGGTATACTCCTGTAGGTCCAATACTCAGGAAGTAGAGGCAGGAGGATTCCAAGGATCCCAAGTTCAAAGTTAGCTTATGCTACACAGTATGTTCAAGAAAGTCTCAACACCAATAACCACCACTTAAAGTAACTGGAGGAGGATAGGATATATGTAAGAAGCATATGACACTATTAACTACTTCCTGTCTCCATTTCCATTGTTTTCTAGAAAACATCTTAAGTTTTCAGCAATCTCAATGGCCCACCTTCAGCACTCGAGCAAAACGATCCAAACAATTGCCCACAGCAATATCAATGGTTTCCCCGAAGATTCGGTAACGACGCTCTGAGTAGGCAATCACCTAAGGATGATAATGTCTGTGAAGCCTGAAGTCTGCAAAGAGGAGCATTAAGCAATAGAGAAAAGAGTAGTATTGTCAAAAACTTCCACTAAACAATTCTACAATTGTCTGCAAAGAGGAGTATTAAGCAATGGATAAAAGAGTAGTATTGTCAAAATGTCCACTAAACTATTCTACATCCCAGTAAGAAATGGAAAAATGTGCCAGGCAGGCTTGATAGTGCAAACTCTCAATTCCAGTTTCTCAAGAGGATCTCCGATTTGATGCCATTCTGGGATATATAGCTTGATCAGCTTTGGCTAAATAGCCATACCCTGGCTTTACAAAAAGAATTCTGCAGGTGAAATCTGTTGTTTCACATTTTCTAGTTTTTAGTTTCCTAATATATACATATATCACCCAGAAGCAGTGTGAACTAGGGAACAGGGTTTCTTGCTTAGAGGCAAGGAGTCCTTCTAGATTAATGAACCAGTACAATTAGTCAAAACCAAAGAGGAGGCAAAGTAGAAGAACTCAAAAATCAACTTATAAGGTTAGACTAGTTGGGTGCTGGTGGCTCACGCCTATAACCCTGAGGTTTGAGGCCCATCTTGGGAGGGCTGTGAAACTCTTACAAACAATAAACTACCAAAAAGTCAGAAGTGGAGGTGTGGCTGAAGTGATAAGAATGCCAGTCTAGTTTGAAAAAACTAAACCTGAAAGTGAGGCCCTGAGTTTAAGCTCCAATACTGGCACACACACACAAAATCATACAAAATATCCCTAATATTTCTCCCGTAAGTTTAAAAAACCTTCTACCATTAGCTGTATTTCTTATTTGTATGTTTACATTCTTAGAATTAACAAAAGTCTAAATATTTACTAAAAATCTATGTATTTATCCATAGTAACATAAAACAACACATGTAGTTACCATAAAGAAATTATAGAGGGATTAGGAAGGTGGCTCAGTGGTACAGTGCTTGTCTTGCATGAATGAGGCCCTGGGTTCGATTCCTCAGCACCACATAAGCAGAAAAAATTGGAAGTGGTACTGTGGCTTAAGTGATAGTGTGCTGAGGAATAGTACCCAGGCCCAGAGTTCAGCACCACGACTGACAAACACACACAAAAAAGCTTCAAAACTGAAGGTTTTAATTCTTACTCATTCTTTCCTTTTTAGAATTAGAAATTCCTAATTATAATCCATATATAAAAATTGTCTAATGCTCTCAGGTGGCTGTTACAGGAGAGTCCTGAGCTTACAATTAGCTTGGGCTACACAGTGAGACCCTGTCTCATTTCCTGGAAATCTATCACATGCAGCACTAATGTCCTGTCTCAAAAAGCAACAACAACAAAAATAAAACAAAACCCACTCTCATCTAATATTCTAATTGTCTTGCCCAACTCTGCAAAATTACAAACTACACTGTATATTTCCTACAGTATCTTAGGTCTAGACAAGCTCAGGTTTGTTTTGCAGTTCCTATAACTCAGGGAGTAGGGAATTACTGGTTAAATGCCTTAGAGACGAAGATGGAATGGGTAGAATAAGCAAGTACCTGAGTATTTCCTCCGCTGACATACAGCACAGTTGGGTTAGTGGCTCCAGTGATGAGGCGGCCCATTTCAATGTGACCTATACAATGGTTCACTCCCAGCAAGGGTTTGTTCCACAGCTGGGCTATAGTACGGGCAACAACAGCTACAGAAACCAATGGAGCACCCATGCCAGGACCTAGGAGTTTATAATTGGCAAGTTAGAATCATAGAAATTAAAAGCAAATAAACAAACAACAACAAAAAAAAACAGGTAAGGGAAGTTAAAGATATAGGAGTGTGAAAGGCAGCTGGGCCCTGGTGGCTCATGCCTGTAATCCTAGCTATTCAGGAGGCTGAGATCTGAAAATCAAACTTCAAAGCCAGTTCAGGCAGCAAAGTCCTGAAACGCTTATGTCCAATTAGCCACTAAAAACTGGAAATGGAGCTGTGGCTCAAAGTGGTTGAGCACTAGCCTTGAGTAAAGAGCGCAGGGACATGTGGCTGGGAAGGTAGCTCAGCGGTAGAGTGCATGCCTTGCAAGCATGAGGCCCTGGGTTCGATTCCTCAGTACCACATAAACAGAAAAAAAAAAAAAGAGAGCGCAGGGACAGTGGCTCAGCCCCCAGTTCAAGCCCCATGACAGACCAAAAAAAAAAGTGAAAGTGTAGGGTTGGTTGTAGGGGCAGAGGCAAGGTGAAGATTAACTTAGGCTCGGGTAAACTCTGCCACACTTTATCCCTCTCCCTGCCATACCTTTGGTAAAAGCAATACAATCAATGTCCTGGGAGGTTAGTCCAGCTTCTGCCAGTGCCTCCTGCAGCAGATCTAGGATAACAGTTCGGTGGTGCCTGGCAGTATCACCTGGAAGGAAACCTAGGAAATAGACATATACCAAAGATTCTATGGTTTTTCTGTAACAAAAGCAGGAAGAAGTAAAAAAATCAAAACATTTAGTAACATAGAATTCTTTCACTCTCCCAAGCTTTCTGAAATGCCTCTCTTTCTACTCAAGTACTATTCTATCTTCAGGACTCAATACAAGTGATAACTTCCTCATATTCTTTGGGAACTTGTCCTGTGGTCTTACAGAATCTTACAAGATCACACTGTTGCATTTAACATATAACAATTATAGCAACTGACATGTTGAATGGTAACACCTTTGTATAACAAAAGATAATTTAAAAGAAACAAATTACAGCATAACAATTATCTTTAGTCTCCTCACTTTAACCACAAGTATTTTACAACACTGGCTATTTTATTTCTATATTCCCAGTTCCCAAGTGCCCAGAACAAATAATAAACGTAAGTATAGGCAGATATTGGTAGCTCATGCCTATAATCCTAGTTAATCCGGAGGCTGAGATCTGAGGATCAAAATTTGAAGCCAGCCAATACCAGAAAGCCTACAAGGCTCTTTATCTCCAGTTAACCAGCAAAAAAGCACAAGTAGAGCTGTGACTCAAGTGCTGGAGTGCCAGCATTGAGTGCAAAAACCAAGCCAGAGTGCAAGACCCTGAGTTCAAACCTCTGCATAAAATAAACAGAAATAAATAAGAGGGGCTGGGAAGGTGGCTCAGTGGTAAAGTGCTTGCCTTGCATGCATGAGGCCCTGGGTTCATTTCTTCAGTACCACATCAGCAAAAAGAAAAAAAGCCAGAAGTGGCGCTGTGGCTCAAGTGGTAGAGTGCTAGCCTTGAGCTGAAGAGCTTAGGGACAGCGCCCAGGCCCAGAGTTCAGGCCCCACGACCGGACCAAAAAAAAAAAAAAAAAGAAAGAAAGAAATAAGAAACAAACAAATATATATATACTCCTAGAACGTAATCTGTCATATCAATACCTGACTTCATTGGGTTGTCCTCCCCTGTGTGTGGGTTGTTTGGGGGCATGATGGGCAAGCTATACTAGCTTGCAAATAATATTAAAAGTTATCTTACATCTATAATCCTATCTATTCAGGAGAGCCAGCCTTGCGAAGACAAATCCTTCTGACTCTCATCTCCAATTAACTAGCATTAAGCTGGAAGTGGAGACACTGCTCAAGTGATATGGCAATAGTTTAATTCTTTGTACCTGTGTGCGTGCTGGTACACGTACACACGTATACACACACAGAATTATACAGTGTTTACTATTTTCACTTAGTACCAAGACCCAGTAAAACTAGTAATAGTTTTCTCAATTTGAGAACAGTGCCCAAAACATTACTGAACACAAACACTGCAATCATCCAGTTCTCATGTTCTCTTCTTCCCTCTCTTAAGTATTTATGTTTGTCTGTCTAGGGCTTGAATTCTGGGCCTGGGCACTGTCCCTGAGCAATTCTGCTCAAGGCTAGCACTCTACTTTTGAGTCACAGAACCACTTCCTCTTTTCTAATGGTTAATTGGAGCTAAGAGTCTCATGGACTTCCCTGCCCAGGCCAGCTTGAACCTCGATCCTCAGATCATAGCCTTCTAAATAGGATCACAGTCATGAACCCCCAGTGCTCGGCTGTATTTTTATTCTATTTCAGTACACTATTTATCATGCTGTAGCGTTTTAAAAATCCGTTATGGCCAAGCGTCGGTGGCTCACGCCTGTAATCCTAGCTACTCAGGAGGCTGAGATCTGAGGATAGCGGTTCAAAGGCAGCCCGGGCAGGAAAGTCTGAGACTCATCTCCAATAAACCACTCAGAAAGCCGAAAGTGATGCATGGCTCAAGTGGTAGAGCGCTAGCCTTGAGCTGAAGAGCTGAGGGACAGCGCCCAGGTGCAGAGTTCAAGCCTCATGACCGACTCCCCCCCCCCAAAAAAAAATCCGTTATGCTCAACGGCACAGCAGAGTCACACATTTATTTTCCAATGCTCAGCAAACACAGTCATACACGCACGCACTCAAAGACGCTCAATAAAAACTTAATAAACTCTAGTTCAATGACGTATAGCGTTGATTGCAACAATACTGAGAATCAAAAACTGTAACGGGGGCAAGTTTTGTGGTTCCGCCGTGACCGCAGCATCGGCGATGGCGAGGCCAACCAGAGCAACAAAACGAGATGCTCACAAAAAATACCACAAAACAGTTGTAAAAGGAGACGGTGCGTCCCCGAGCCCAGTTCGTCAGCATTTAGGGAGATGGAGAGCGGAGCTGTGCAGGAAGCCTGCGGAGGCGCCCGGCCCCGCGCACTCACCGGTGCCCGGAGGCGTGACGTATGTCCGCCGCGGATTGGCCAGCACCCGGCCATCTCGCACCACTCCCACGCCAATCTTGTTGGCACTACCTTCGAATCCCAGCACTGCTGGCATTGGCGCAGCTTCAGTGGAGCGCCGTCCAGGCCCTCCCTACAGATTGCTTGGCCAAAGGCCAGGCCTCGGCGGAAGACGACGAGCCTGCTGAGTACCGCACAGCAAGCGCACACCAACCGCCCAGAAATCCTGCGGGTGCAACGCCGGCGCCACCGGAAACGCGGCCTCAAGGCCCCAAGGAGCTGTCTTCGTAAATGCCAGGGACACCGACTAGGCTCCTTTTAAGGTCAGTCCTATTCTCTTCTCTGTTTTCATCTGGCCTAGCCAAGCCACGTCCTCCGCGTTCTTTCCCCTGGCACCTCGTACGGGTCTTGAGTGAGGTTGACAAAATGAGTTGTGAATCAGGCTCAAAGACAAACACCCGGGAGCGACGCATTGGGGCCTTCCGCGGCCTGCAAGCTTGGGAGGGAGGGCTTTATCCGTCACGTGGTTCCGGACAAGCCAATCATCACATCCCTCGACCTCGTGACCCTGCCAGTCACCCACGTGGATGCGCGGTGTGTTCCATTCTTTGTGCTCGCGGTAAGAGGCAACCTGGCGGCGGAGTAGGTCAGGTTTCGCCTTGCTATTCTGTAACAGCGCCTAATTGGGGGTTGTGACCTGCAAGCTTGAGGCGGTACTGTAATCAAGGACCTGGCAGGAAAGAAATATTACCAGGAGGGTGCAAGCACTCCGAAATAATCTAAAATGGGTGAGGGGCTGGAGGGTTTCAGATACCGAGGATGTAGAATTGCAGATAGCGTTGGAAAGGGGGACGCTGGTTCGGGGACACCCGGCTGAGGAGCCTTCACGCCACCATTATTTGATATCACGATTTCTTTGCGTCTGTAGGCAACACCGTAAAAATATTCCTTAGGTGGACGACGAGGTACTGTTGCCGAAGGACATTCGTTACAGCGATGCCAAAACGTGGGAAAAAGGGAGCGGTAGTAGAAGACGGGGAAGAGCCCAAGACAGGTAGGAGAAAGGAATGAGCCTGTCCCTGTAAGCTGCCTTGTGTTTTTTTCTTGTGTGTTGGTCCTGGGGCTTGAACTCAGCCAGGGCGCTGTCCCTCAGCTCTTCAGCTCAAGGCTAGCGCTCTACCACTTGAGCCACAGCGCCACTTACGGCCTTTTCTGTTTATGTGGTGCTGAGGAATCGAACCCAGGGCCTCATGCATGCAAGGCAAGCACTCTACCACTGAGCTGAGCCACCTTCCCAGGCCCATGCATTGTGTTTCTTAACAAGCCCAGCATGATGGCAAATTGGGACCGACAAAAGAGTTTGACAGATTTTTGTTGTTGTTGGTCATGGGGCTTGAACTCTGGGCCTGAGCACTGTTCCTCAGGTCTTCAGCTCAAGGCTAGCGTTCTACCACTTGAACCACAATGCCACTTCCGGCTTTTTCTGCTTATGTGGTGTTGAGGAATCGAACCCAGGGCCTCGTGCTTGAGGCCCTTGCAAGGCAAGTACTCTACCACTGAACCACCTTCCCAGCTAAGTTTGACAGATTTTTCGTGTGGGTGTGGGTGGGTGGGTCTACACTGTACACAGATGTTGAAAATCTCCAGCTCTTATTATTATGTCATTTTTTTTTTTTTTTTTTTTTGCCGGTCATGGGGCCTGATTGTTCCTCAGCTCTTCAGCTCAAGGCTAGTGCTCTACCACTGGAGCCACAGCACCACTTCCGGCTTTTTCTGTTTATGTGGTGCTGAGGAATCGAACCCAGGGCCTCATGCTTACAGGGCATGCACCCTACCCCTGAGCTACCTTCCCAGCCCCTGTCTTATTTTATAGAGCCAGAGGCTAAGAAGATTAAAGTGGGAACAAAGAAAAATGAAAAAGAAGCAGCAGGTGAAGGTCCAGTCCTATATGAGGACCCTCCAGATCAGAAAACTTCACCCAGTGGCAAGGCTGCCACACTCAAGATCTGCTCCTGGAATGTGGATGGGCTTCGCGCCTGGATTAAGAAGAAAGGTTTAGATGTGAGTGAAGTAAAAGGAGGGGAAAACAGTGCTTAATAGAAGGATTTGGAAGATTAATCCATCTGTAGTTTTCTTGTGCAAGATGTATAAGGGAGACTTCAGCTCTTCCCTAAGTGGCCATTCCTGCATTTTCACCACTGTTTTTGTTTCCTGTTCTTTCCTCCTCTCCAGAATGTATCAAAACTTCACTGTACTTCCATTTTATCTCCACAATGTCCTCTGTCAATTACTTTAAAATCTTAGCTCACTGCCCACTGCTTCTAACTACTTAGAACTGCATGTTAAACTTTGTTTTTACAGTTTTGGAGTTGAATACTTAACCAAGTGCCCTATTACTTGAGCTACATCCCCAAGTTGCCCTGTTTAAGCTGGCCTCCCTAAGTAACTGGCATGCACCAGTTTGTGTGGTCTTAATTTATAATTCTTTAAGTGCTTTATTGTGACTGTTTAATTCCTTATGCACAGAGACTGAATTATTTGCATGTAGCTTCTATCTAACATCAATTGGTCCATATATACTAGTTTTTCCACTTTTCTTTTTACTCAGTGGGTGAAGGAAGAAGCTCCAGATATCCTGTGCCTCCAAGAGACTAAATGTTCAGAGAACAAACTACCAGGTGAACTTCAAGAACTGTCTGGACTCTCGCATCAGTACTGGTCAGCTCCCTCAGACAAGGAAGGATACAGTGGTGTGGGTCTGCTTTCCCGCCAGTGCCCACTCAAAGTCTCTTATGGCATTGGTAAGGTCCTATTGATTGCTAATTGCTAGCTCTTCTCAAGTGATTAGTATCCAAGCTTTGCCTGCTTTATTCTTTTGTTCTCTTTCCTTATGCTTGTTTTGTGTGTGCGCATGCACATGCATGTGTGTACATGTGTACATGTGTACTGTAGCTTGAACTCAGGACCTGGGCACTGTCTCTTTAGCTTTTTCACTCAAGGTTGGTGGTCTTCTACCACTTCAGCCACACCTCCACTTTTTGCTGGTTAATTGGAGATAAGAATCTCATAGATGTTCCATTTTAAACTGGCCTCAAACCTCAATCCTCAGATATCAGGCTCTTGAGTAGCTTGGCTTCCAGTCATGAGCTGCTGGTGCCCAGATCCTTTGCTTGTTTTAATGCTGGCTCTTGTTTTGATCATTTCTGTAGGTGAGGAGGAACACGATCAAGAAGGCCGAGTGATTGTGGCTGAATTTGACACATTTGTACTTGTGACAGCCTATGTACCTAATGCAGGTCGGGGTCTAGTAAGACTGGAATACCGGCAGCGTTGGGATGAAGCCTTTCGCAAGTTTCTCAAGGGCTTGGCTTCTCACAAACCCCTTGTGCTATGTGGAGACCTCAATGTGGCTCATGAAGAAATAGACCTTCGTAACCCCAAGGGAAACAAAAAGAATGCTGGTTTTACTCCACAAGAGCGCCAAGGCTTTGGGGAGTTGTTGCAGGCGGTGCCCCTGGCTGATAGCTTTCGGCACCTCTATCCCAACACAGCCTACGCTTACACTTTTTGGACTTACATGATGAATGCTCGCTCCAAGAACGTTGGTTGGCGCCTTGATTACTTTTTGTTGTCCCACTCTCTTTTACCTGCATTGTGCGACAGCAAGATCCGTTCCAAGGCCCTTGGCAGTGACCACTGTCCCATTACCCTGTACCTAGCCCTGTGACACCATCCCAGAACCATTGAGCTGGGGAAACAGCCTTCCCTTACCCACAAATATTTCTTAACAGTTCTCTAGAGAAATTATACTGAGTTTTTTTTTTTTTCCTGTAAGAATGTCCCAAGCTTCTTGTTTTGTGGGTGCCCTCCCATATTTTTTTAAACACTGAGAAAAGCCACTAAGTTTGAGTAATCCATGTAAAAAATAAAAGGCCATAGTTTGAGCTTTGCTGTCTTTGTGTTTTATCCCTTTGTGGTTTACAGTATTCTTCCTTACACACACAAGTTAAGACTATGAAAGGTTACAGTCACAATCTTATTTATTTACAAGCACAGGATAAGTCCCTAACCTCCCCCCAAGATATAGCAACCCTACCCAGCCCAGTTAAATACTGCAACCGGGGATGGGATAAGGAAGGTTGGAAGGAGGAAATAAGGGAAATAGAGGATTAGGGGAGTGTACCCCCACATTAAATAGTTATATACATATCAGTTCCTGTGGTTCTGTACAGAGCAGCGGCTGACCCCACCCCTACAAGACGTGGAATGTGGGGAGAGAAAACGGGGTACTGAGGCCAGAGCCAGCCCCTGGTGAAGTGCAATAGCAGCAGCAAGGTCCTAATGGTGCACAAGAGGGAGGGGATCCCCCAGGGCTGCCCACCCTACCCTGCCCTGGAATGTGTAAGGGAGAGGAATGGCTCTCAGGAAGCACACAGGAAGAACTGTCTTTAGGACCCAAGTTCCAGGGCAATGTTCCGTTTACTTCACCCTAAACACACCAACCCTGGGAGGAAAACAGCCAGCAGCCATCTGATCTACCCCTCCAAACCTAAGCAGAGGCTTGGTTCATTCCTACCTCTCCCCAGAAAAAAGGAAGGCAACTGCTTGGCTTCCTTACAGAAGCCTTGGAAGCCTTTCACCCCAGCTCCCTTTGTAGTGTCACTGTCCCCACTAGGGAGGGGCCAGGCACAGTCTATGAATCACTGAGGGCTCAGAAGTTCTGGACAGGGTGGCTGACCTTCATACAGGCCCAATAGAGAGCCCGGCCCAAACATAAAACAGCCAACAGGATGACAAATGCCCAGGCTGCATAGATACCTCCATATTGCCGTGCATGCTCCCATGTTCCAAACTGATAGATAAGAAAGGAGAAAAAGAAATGTTAATTTTGATTTTGATGTTTCACTACTTCCTAGGAATCCTAGAAGTAGTAACTCAAATTTTCAGTCTGCTCCTCATCAGCCTTAAGGAACCTTTCAAAATGTCAGGATGTTCAGCTAGTTCCCTTCCCCCAGGCAGAAAAATACTCATAACCATTCCAGACTACCAGAATTTCATTCCTTCCCACTGAACCAGACTTCCTTGAAGAAACTCAAGCCACTTTCCTCTGACCTAATGTCTTCAAAATATGACTTTATTTTTAAATAAAAACTATCATTTTGATTTTTGTATGTGTGCTGGTACCAGGTCTTGAACTCAGGGCCTCATGCTCTTGCTTAGCTTTTTAACTTAAGGCTGGGGCTCAACCACTAATATTTTCAGATTTTTAAATGGAGTAAGAGTGTCATGGATTTGTCTGTCCTGACTCAGATCTTAGTCTCCTGATTAGCTAAGAGTTCAGATGGAACCAGCAGTATCCAGTATCATTTCAGTTTTTGACAATCTCATTAAGAACACCCTCCCAGTTTTTCGACCTTTTGGAAGGGAAAGTAGGGTTGAGACAGCATCTTTATATGTTCCCATGTTGGCCTCCAACTGGTGATTCTCACCTCAGCCTTTCAAGTGCTGGGACTGAAGGTGTGTGTCACCAGGCCTGGTTCTCTCACCATTTTTCAGGATACCAATTTCTCAAATTTTAGTTTATGATGAGGCTGATAAATGAAAAGGTTACTCACAGCAAGGCCAGTGGCAGTGACTGCCAAGAGTAAGCCAAGCAAAAAACAGCAGATACATCTCTTCCTCGGGTACCTTCGCCCAATAGATGACCTGTGGAGAGGCAAATTGACACTTGGAGCAGATTTTTCACTCCATGTATCATTCGATCATCAGTACACTCCTTGGTAACTTACACTTTCCTGCAGTGTGGGCATCGTGCTAAGGTTCGGTCAGTGAACTCTGTCCACTATAAAAAAAGAAAAAGAACCTCATTGTAGGAAGATAATCTTCAGTGAGAAACTTGGAATAGTGGACAGATGGGAAAGGTGTCCTTCCAGGACAGGGTTCAAGATGTCCCATTATCAGTATTCCTAGTTTACCACCCAGGGTAAATTCCAATTCCTCCTCACCAGAAAAGTGTTCTTGCAATGCCCACAGATGACCCTGACACCCATTGGCTGAGGTTCTGGACTGAGAGGTCCTGGATGCACAGGTCCCAAGTTGATGATTCTTTTGCTATATAGGAGAAAAATGCTATCTTTAAAAGGCTTTTTATTCTAAAAATATCTCCACACTGTCTTTCAAATCCTCCACTACCTACCTTCTATCCAATTCTTGGCTTTTCTGCTCATGGGAGACAATATGTACTTCTGTATATCTGTCCCCGTACCCCTCTTCCCCCTCTCCCTCCTACCATAGTGAATCTCTGAGAAAGAACACTACTGAAAGTCTCTAACTCACACTAAACCTCATGATAAATCTCATAGCCAGAGGCTCTAATCTAAAGAATACCATTTTATAGTAATGTTTCTATCAGCAATCAAGGAAGATAGTTGTAAGATACTATGCTACATAGTCCCCCCAGCCCCACCCCAACCCCATATCCTTTTTTGGGTGTGTGTCAGTACTAGGATGTAAACTCAGGGCCTAGGCATTATCCCTCAAAGAAAAGCTCTTCCTCAAAGAAAAGGTTTTCCTTCATTGAGCCATACCTCCACTTCTGGCTTTTTGCTGATTAACTGAAGATAAATGTCTCCCTGGCTTTTCTGGTTAGGTTAGTTTCAAACCTTGTTTCTCAGAACTCAGCTTCCTGAGTAGCCCAAACCACTGGCATCTAGCTGCCTTTTTTTCTTCTTGATAAATATCAAGCTCTCTCTTCTTTACATTCTCTATAAATCCTTTTTTCCCCCCCTTTCCAATTTTCACTACCTACTGTCTTCCCCACCTATGCCTCTTACCAGTAGGGACGTGGACAAGCAATCCGCTGGGAGGTCACTTTGCAGATAAGGAGACAGTTACAAGGACATCGGACATATTTTTTTCCTGGGGGTGCATTCTTGATTGGCTAGAAAATAATGAACACATCAGTAAACCAATCTCCAATCCTAATCCCTTCCATATCCCTCCAAAATAGACTTCCTTAAAAGAGATCATAGATATAAGGGGGGGGGGGAGAAAGGAGAGAGAAGGGAGGGAAAGGAGGGAAGGGAGGGAGAGGAGGAAGAGGGAGGGAGAGAGAGAGAGAGAGGGAGAGGGAGAGAATCATCTGAGATTTGAGGATTAGAAGTATACTTCAGTATTCAGAAGTGTGGAAGTGAGGGCCGATGACACTAGCACTGGCGAGTAGCTGGAGAGGAAATGGCTGGTTAAGACTCCTGGAACTGAAACTGGGTTTCAAGAAAAGCTCTTGGTCCAGGTCCAGAATTAAAAAGGATCAAAAAGAGGATCCAGGACACAGGGCTCATTTTGTAGTATATATAACTCACAGTGGCTTCGTTGCAGACACCACATTTGACTACATGCTGATGCATCTTGCCTTCCACGTTGATGAGAGACTGGCAGACACGGCAGGTGATCATGGGGGCATTCCCACTGTCCGGGCTGGTCAGGGGTGAATAGGGGGGTGGGTCCTCCCCAGGCAACACGGCTGGATGCCCCTCAGGGAACGGGGGAAATGCTGAAAGAAGAAGCAAATAAAAAGAAGGGCTAGATCACTTACAGACACTCCCTACAAATGCTTCCCGGGAGTACGAAATTCTAGGGTCTTCAGCCTTTCTGATCAAACTCGGTGAGCTCATCCTAATTGGTGTTTCCATTGGATTCCTCGCAACTCCCTTCCTTTCCGGCTCTGCTTGCGACTGTACACGGAAGGCAGGCTCAGGCGTGACAGGTGCAACAGTCTCTCACCTGGCTCTGGGCCCCGCCTCCGCCCTCGGCCCCGCCCCCTCCTCGCCTCTCCTAGTACTCCCGGGAGCACCTCAGACCCGCCCCGGCTTACCCTGGGGTGAGGCATGTTTACCGGCTCCGTACGGTGGTGCGGAGGGGGTCAGGCCTCCCCCAGGCCCAGCCCCACTCCCGCCGGGCCCTACTAAACCGTTGCCTCCGGCGCCACCATCGATGGGCTCGGACAGCAGCGGGGAACGCTCTCCATCTGCCGCCATGGCCGCCACCGCCGCCTCCAACGCGGGCCAGCGATCCGGCTCCTTTCGCCGCCGCCGCCGCCACCACCACCGCCGCCGCAGCCTCCGCCGCCTCTACCGGGTCCCCAGGGCGCTTGCGCGCCGCGCGCCGGGCGCTCACCCCGAGCCAGCGGCTTCCCCGCCCCGTTCTGTCCCGCGCACGTGATAGGCAGTCCTGCCCCCTCCCTGCTGTCATTTGTGGAGATAAACTAGTTCCCGGTTTGTAAAGGTAGCTCTCGTTTTCCATAGGGTCCCGTCGCGCTGACGTCACTCACACGTGACGTGCGCGGAGCGGCTGAGCTTGCAAAAACTGCACGTGACGGGAAGGTCTGTGAGCTATTGGAAGCGTGGTCCATCGCGCTACCTCCAGACCAGGAGGTGGGGCCGGCTGCCTCTGCTCACCAGTCACGTGCCTCCGGCAGTGCCCCGCATCCTCTGCGGCTCCGCGGCCCCGCGGCGCAGAGGCACCACTAACGGGCGGTTCTCTACATTAGAGCTGGCTCCCCATTGGATGATGGCCTCTTTCCCTGGGCCCGCGATCCTTGCGGTGCGGCTTTATTGGCCCATATTTAGCGCCAGAGGATACGAGGTGTGGCTTAAACCTTTTCGGATGGGAGGTGGTGAAGGACCTGGCGGAAGCTTAGGGTGCTGTCAGCCGCGGGCTGACTACCGCCTGTCTGAGCAACTGTGGACAATGTCAGTGACTGTCAACTGGAAGAAATAAGATTAAGAATCCAAATTGTGCGGGCGCCGGTGCTCACACCTGTCATCCTAGCTACACAGGAGGCTGAGATCTGAGGACCGGGGTTCAAAGCCAGCCCGGGCAGGAAAGTCTGTGAGACTTTTATCTCCAATTAATCACCAGAAAACTGGAAGTGGCGCTGTGGCTCAAGTGGTAGAGCGCTAGACTTAGCTGAAGAGCTGAGGGACAGCGCACAGGCCCAGAGTTCAAACCCCATGACCGACCAGAAAAAAACAATCTGAAGTGAATTTGTCAAGTGTGGTGGTGCAAAGAAAAAGCACGCCTGGCAGCTGGTAGCTAATGCCTGTGATCCTAGCTATCCAAGAGGCTGTGAACTGCAGTTGAAAGCCAGCCCCAGCTGACAAATTCTTGCGAACCTCTTACAATTAACAGGCAAAAAGATGGAAGTAGAGTCAAATGGTAGAGCATTAGTCCTGAGCAGAAGAGCCCAAGGAGAGGGTGAGGCTTTGAGTTCAAGCCCAGTACCAACACAAAGAACAGAAGGAAAGGAGGGAGTGCAAACTTAACAAAGTGTAGCAAGAAGAAAATTAGCACATGGCTTAGTGGTAGAGTGCTTGCCTAGCATGCATAAAACTCTGGGTTCAATTCCTCAATACCACATAAACAGAAAAAGCCAGAAGTGGCACTGTGGCTCAAAGTGGTAGAGTACTAGCCTTGAGCAAAAGAAGCTCAGGGACATTACCCAGACCCTGAGTTCATGCCCCAGGACTAGCAAAAATAAATAAATAAATAAATAATAATAATAATAATAATAATAATGTCACCAGTCTTACAGTTCATGAGACTAGTCCTCCAAAAACTGTTCCTACAAACTCTCCCCTCTTCCCTAATCAAATGGTGAACTGGTTCTGTGGGAGGGAGAGTTGGGCAAGCAGTCAGTGAGAGAGTAGCTGTCTAACTTGTCATTTGTGAGACCCTAGGTTCCATCCCCAGAACTGTTAAAAAAAAAATTCAGTTTGTGTCTCCAATCTTTCAAAGGAGAGCTCATTGTTTTTACTTTTAACCACCAAACTGTAACAAATATGCCTGTGTAATTGAATAAATTGACCATATCCAAAGACATTTTAGTCACTTTTGGTAGGACACAATCTAGTCTTACTTTGCCCTCAGCCATGAACTGTAACTAGAGGTCATTCTAATGACCTATAATCCTATAATAGGCTATAATCCTAGCTACTTAGCAAGCTGAGATCTGAGGGTCCTGGTTTGAAACCAGGCAGGGAACATTGTTTTGCTGGCATTAAATAATTTCTCTTAGTTAAACAAATACAGGGTAGGTAGGGCCTTCAAGTAATAGGAAGAGTATGAGAGGTCAAGAGGAGATATTTCTGAGTTCATGCTCTTGGATAAATAGCCAATTGTTGTTTTTTTGTTTGTTTTTTTGTCCGTTGTGGGGCTTGAACTCTGGGCCTGGGCCCTGTCCCTCAGCTCTTCAGCTCAAGGCAAGCGCTCTACCACTTGAGCTACAGGGCCACTTCTGGTTTTCTGGTGGTTTATTGGAGATAGGAGTCTCACGGTCTCTCCTGCCGGGGCTGGCTTTGAACCGCGATCCTCAGATCTCAGCCTCCTGAGTAGCTAGGATTACAGGCGTGAGACTTTCTTTTCCTGAAGAACTAAGATTATTAACTATTGGCAAGGTAATCATAGATAGATGAGAAGCTCTCTTAGTGCTGGTTGTCCCAGTCGGTAAGCGTTTAAGGCCTATGGGCTTCAGGGGCAGACCAGAAGCATCTTCCAGCCCTGAGATGCAGGGATCTATGGCTCCTGGCTTTAGAAGCCAGGAAAAAATTATTGCTTTAAGCATTTGTGTTGGAATCTTATTGCTTTGGGCTTTAACTGCCAGCAGCCCAAGTATTTATATGCTATTATAACGCTCAGCTTCTAGCAGCAGTTAAGTGGCATCTAATATTACAGTTCTTCAATAAGCCTTAGGTGCTGAGACATAGTCCTGCTACAACTAGTGTTACAGGCCGACAAAGTTGTAGATATCCTCAGTCCTTGACAGTGGCTCCTGTTACAGGTATCAGGCCTAGGACCTCAAGGCTTGGGTGCTTCTTTTTTTCTGATCCTTTAAGGCTTTTTTTTTTCTTTACTCTTTACTTCTTGTCATCTCCTGCCCCTTCCTCTTTTCTTTCCTCTTCCCCTTTCTGCTTGTTACTAGTTCAGCCATGCTACTACTGATGGAGATCACACGTAGATAAGACTATGGAAGAAAATTTTGTTTTTTGTTTTGTGCTGGGACTAGGGCTTGAACTCAGGCCCAAGAAAGTACACTAGAATCTTATCTCCAATTAACCACCAAAAAGCTGGAAGTGGGGCTGTGGCTCAAATAGTAGAGTGCTAGCCTTGAGCTCAGGGACATATATATTGAGGGGAGAGCAAACTGCTGGCCACAGGAGATGGAAGCATGAGGAGAGAGGAAGGAAGGGAAGGAAAGAAGAGGTAACTTTGGCGGGATTGAGTTTAATGTCGGGAGAGGGTGGGGAGGAAGAGTGGTTGCTGAGACATCACCTCACACAGTCTGAAGGTCATGATGGAGCCATCCAGGATGTGACCTAAGATAAAGGGAGGTAACTCCTCCTCCCCCTCACCCCCTGCCCCCGTGTGCCAATCATCTGGGTAATGGCAGGTGCTGTGGTGGGAGGCTTCTAGGGAAGACACCTGCTGTCCTGTATGGAAAACAAAGGGGAAGGGAGGAGTCTATGTACAGACTGGCAAGGAGAAATTGGCCATTTTCCCAGGCAGACCTAACAGAAAAATGGTGGTAGCTGGGTGCTGATGGCTCACTCCTGTTATCCTAGCTACTCAGGAGGCTGAGATATGAGGATCGCAGTTCAAAGCGAGCTCTGGCAAGAAAGTCCATATGACTTATCTTCAATTAAGTTCCAGAAAAACAGAACTGATGCTGTGGCTAGAAGTTGTAGTATGCTAACCTTGAGCATAAGAGCTGAGGGACAGCACCCTGGCCCAGAGTTCAAGCCCCAAAAGTGACAACAACAAAAAAAAAATGAGGTAAATAGTTTGGAAATACATTGCACCTGTATTGAAGTGGTCCCTGAGATAGGGCCCAAGCTGGTAGGATTCCATTTTGAGCTTTGCCTTTGTTTTTGGGATTTTTAGACTTGATGAGCCTAGTTCTCAGAATGAACAACCTAACCCACCCTTAATTGTTGAGTTAGAGACTGACCCATAAAACAGGTTGTAACCTGGCTACCACTGGTGACACCACTTGCTTACGGTAAACCCTACCTTTTGCACATGTTTACGGTAAACTCCACATTTTGCCCACCAAAAGGCAGACCTCGCCTTATCCACTAAATTTGCTCACCATTTTATTTTATTTTATTATTTATTTATTTATTTATTTATTTATTTTATTTTTTGGGGGTCCGGTTGTGAGGCCTTGACTCTGGGCCTGGGTGCTGTCCCTCAGCTCTTCAGCTCAAGGCTAGCGCTCTACCACTTGAGCCACAGCGCCACCTCCGGCTTTTTTCTTTTTGCTTATGTGGTGCTGAGGAATCGAACCCAGGGCCTCAGGCATGCAAGGCAAGCGCTCTACTGCTGAGCCACCTTCCCAGCCCCTTATTTATTTTTTTGGGGGGATCCAGTCGAGGGGCCTGAACTCTGGGCCTGGGTGCTGTCCCTCAGCTCTTCAGCTCAAGGCTAGCGCTCTACCACTTGAGCCACAGCGCCACTTCCGGCTTTTTTCTTTTTGCTTATGTGGTGCTGAGGTATAGAACCCAGGGCCTCAGGCATGCAAGGCAAGCGCTCTACCACTGAGCCACCTTCCCAGCAATTAATATATGCTGTTATTTCTTAGCATATTATTACTTACAATTAGCTATTATTACTAATTATTAGTTTTATTATTAGACAATATGTGCTAATAAAACATTAAAAGGCAAGTTTTAAGAAAGGCTTAATATTAATGGTTATTTAATACTATTTTAACAGTGATTCACAATGTTTAGCTGCTGTTCCAGTGCCTCCGTGGGAGTAAGTCCCCTTAACCTGTCTCTAGGCAAAGGTCTTGTCAGGCGCTGGAGGGCAGAGGCAGCCTAGAAAAGCCACTTCCTTATACACCACCAGTTCCAATCGTTCTTGCGGGTACTAGCCAGAAACTGTTCAAACTCGCAAAACAAGTTGCCTGCTGACCCTGGACATATAAACCCTGCCACAACCAGACTCTGTGGGACCTCTCTGATCCTGACCAGGGAGTTCGCGCAGGAAGGTACCCCAATAAACTTTTCTTCTTCAACTTTACTTCCTCCTGCGTGTTCTTTCCTTGCCTAAAACCTTACAGTTCTGTCTTTATTCTTCACAGCTACCAAGCATAACCCTGAGGGGCCAGCAGTAAGCAAAATAACAGTGCCTTACCAAGCTCTCCTTCCCTGCTTTGGGGAGCTTGAACCACACCTAGGTTTTCACAAGTGATAGATCAAATTGTAGCTGCTACAGGAAACTGGAAACAAAAATAACAGCAACAAAGAAAACAGATGCTGGTGGCCAACATGTGAAACCCTAGTTACTTGAGAGACTGAGATCTGAGGATCTTCGTTCCAAGGACAGGAAAGTTTGTGAGACACTTCTCTCCAACTAACCAGAGAAAAGCCAGAAGTAGAACTGTGGATCAGGTGGATCAGAGTACCAGCTTTGAGTGAAAAAAAGCTCAAGAACAGCACTCAGGCCCTGAGTTCAAGTCCCACGACCAGCACAAGAAAAAAAAGAACAACTCTGACAACTATAACTAGCTTGTCTATTTTCCTCACATTGAGGAAAATATAGCCAGTCACAAATATTTAATAATAAAAGATTACTGCCCTAGCTTATGTGTCTAGTTCAGAGACCAGATACTTTATCTCTCTTCTGGTATTTATTTATTTATATTTCTACATACTACATATTTATTTATTTATTTATTTATTTTTTGTCCAGTTGTGGGGCCTGAACTCTGGGCCTGAGCACTGTCCCTCAGCTCTTTAGCTCAAGGCTAGTGCCCTACCACTTGAGCCACAGCGCCACTTCTGGCTTTTTTCTTTTTGCTTATGTGGTGCTGAGGAATCGAACCCAGGGCCTCAGGCATGCAAGGCAAATGCACTACCACTGAGCCAACTTCCCAGCCCACTACATATTTATTTAGACAAGTTCTTACTGTAAGGTATATTAAATAGGTAGGTTTCATTAGGTAGCCGATGAAGAGAACACCACGCGATATTCAGACAGAAGAGGTTTATTTACCCAACTGCTGCCCCCGCCATGCATGGCAGAGTGAGAAGCATGGCTGAAAAAGGAAGGGGACAACCCACCCCTGGGCCACAACTTATCTAGTACAGGAACAGGAAGAGGTGTGGCCAGGTGGGGGAAAGATGTGGCCACACTGGATCCTATGTGACCTGAGGTCTGGGAGCCTCCTAAGGTCAGATGGGAGGCATGTGACCAGAGGTGGCCCAGGCTGTGATCTAGCTGGAGGGGAAAGTGACAACTTCCAGGTCTGGCAGTTACCTAGGTAACAGATACTGAGCAAAAACTTAGCCAAGAGGGAGGGAGGTGTCCCTGTTCAGAACTTACACTTAAGATGTAACTCAAGCCAGCCCCAAATTCTTGATCCTCCTGCCTCAGCCTCTTAAGTGCTGGGCTACCACAGCCAGCTGTAGGCTTTGATTTTGAGATACAGTTTTGCTGGCCCAGTTCATCTGGCTAGATACCCAGAAAAGAGTCTATATGCCCCCCAAAATTTACATAAAGAAATAAGGAACTCTGCCTGTAAAATAAGGAATGGGGATGGGCCAGTCTACAAGGAGATGAATCTGTCTGGTGTTCTTTTTCCTGGAACTTGCCTGAACTCAGGGCCCTGGGCCCGTTTCGGGCTTTTGTGCTCAAGGCTAATGCTCTGCCACTTGACCCACAGCTCTGCTTCTGGCTTTTTGGTGATTAATTGGAGATAAGAATCTCAGAAAAGTTCTGAGTTCTGGTGGCTCACCAGAATCCTAGCTACTTACCGGCTGAGATCTGTGGTTTAAAGCCAGCCCACACACACACACACACACACACACACACACACACACACACACACACACACACACACACACACACACACACACACACACACACACACACACACACACACACACACACACACACACACACACACACACACACACACACACACACACACAGTCTCAAAGACTTTCCTCCCCCAGCTGGCTTTGAACCTCAGCCTTCAGGTCTCAGCCTCCTGAATAGCTAGGATTACAAGAATGATCCACTGGCACCCAGCTGTTTATTATGTGCCAGTGGTGGGTGGAGCTTGAACTCAAGGCCTCGGTGCTTGTCCTTTATTTTTATTGTTCAAGGTTGAGACTCTCTACCTGGTGAGCCACATCTATATTTCTAACTTTTTACTGGTTAATTGAAAATTCAAGTCTTATGGATTTGCCTGCCTAGGCTGTCTTTGAACCATGATCCTCAGATCTCAGCTTCCTGAGTAGTTAGGATTAGAGGCATGAGCCACTGGCACCTGGTATCTTTGTGCCAGTTTGGCACACAGATGCTCAAGCACTTACTCTAAGAGTAGATTTTGTTCCTTTCACTCTCTTTATACATAAAATCTGAGATCTGCCCTTTTGTGATTCTCCCCATCTTTACCTATATCATATTTGATGTTTATTCACTCTGCTTCTAGCCAGGAATGGTGGTATATATCTGGTATCCCAGTGAGAGACAGAGGCACAAAAATCATTTATTTGAACCAGCCTGGGCTACGTAGTGTGTTCTACTACATAATAACCAGCAAAACAGAGACATGGTTAAAGAAAGAGAGTTCCAGCCAAGCAAGCATTAGCCCCTGAGTTAAAACTCCACTACCATCAAAAGAAAAAAATCATAGCTGGGTGCTAGTGGCTTATGCCTGTAATCCTAACTACTCAAGAGGCTGAGATCTGAGAATCACAGTTCAAAGCCAGCCCAGGCAGGGAAGTCCATGAGACTCTTATCTCCAATTAACCACTGGTGCTGTGGGTCAAGTGGTAGAACACTAGCCTTGAGATGAAGAGTGCAGGGACAGAGAGCGCCCAAGCCCAGACAGAGTCAAAGCCACACAACACACACACACACACACACACACACACACACACACACACACACACACACACACACATAATAATAATAATAATTAAAACTTTCAAATCTGCATTCATTTGATTTTAGAACCCCCTGTGACATGAATATTTTACAGATATGGAAACTGTAAAAAAGTAGAGGCCAGGCACACTGATACATACCAGTACTTACAGGTACGTGGGAGACAGGCAGGAGAACTGCTTGAGTGTAAGAATTTGAATCTAGCATGGACAATACAATGAGATTCTATCTAGAGACAGAGGGAAAAGAAGAGAAAGGAGTGAGAAAGATGAAAGGAGGAAAGGAAGGAATATAAAGGGTAGGGGAAGAGAGGGAAGGAAAAGGAAGGGAAGAAAAAAGAGAAGAGAGAAGAGGAGAGATAAGGAAAAATATAAAATGGAAGTGTTATTAGTTTCCTAGGATTGTCTTAACAAAGTAACACAGACCTGATGGTTATAACAGACATGGGTTTTCTTTCCTATAGTTTTGGATGTTGAAAAACACAATGTCAAGTGTTTAGTAGGGTTTCTTTCTTTCTTTCTTTTTCTCTCCCTTCTTTCCTTCCTTCCTTCCTTCCTTCCTTCCTTCCTTCCTTCCTTCCTTCCTTCCTTCCTTCCTTCCTTCCTCCCTTTCTGTGTGTCTTTCTTCTTTTTTTTTTTTTTTTTTTTTTTAGGTCCGGTCATGGGGCCTAAACTCTGGGCCTGAGCACTGTCCCTCAGCTCTTCAGCTAAAGGCTAGTGCTCTACCACTTGAGCCACAGCGCCACTTCCGGCTTTTTTCTTTTTGCTTATGTGGTGCTGAGGAATCGAACCCAGGGCCTTGAGCATGCAAGGCATGAGGTCTACCACTGAGCCACCTTCCCAGCCCTCTTTCTTCTTTTTTAATTTATTTAATTTTTTGTGCCAGTACTAGGATTTGAACTCAGGGCATGGGCACTGTCCGTTAGCTTTTTCATTCAAGGCTAGTACTCTATCATCTGACTCACAGTTCCTCTTCTCCCTTTTTTGCTGGTTAATTAAGATAAGAGTCTCATGGATTTTCCTGTCTGGGTTGGCCTCAAACCTCTATCCTCAGATCTCATCCTCCTGAATAGCTAGGAATATAGGCATAAGCCACTGGCACATGGAAGTTTCTCTCTCTCTCTCTCTCTCTCTCTCTCTCTCTCTCTCTCTCTCTCTCTCTCTCTCTCTCTCTCTCTCTCTCTCTCCCCTCCTTTCCTTCTTCCATTTGTCCTTTCTTTCATGCCTATATTGGGGTTTAAACTCAGGGTCTAAGAGTTTTCCCTGAGCTTTCTGCTTAAGGCTGGCTTCTGTACCAACTGAACCACATCTCCACTTCTGGCTTTTTGGTTTGTTAGTTGGAGATAAGTCTCCTGGACTTTCCTGCCTGGGCTGGCTTCAAACTGCAACTCTCAAACCTGAGTCTCCTGAGTCGCTAGGATTACAAGTGTGAGCTATCACCATCTGTCCTGGTTTTCTTTCTTTTAAGACTTCTCCACTTGTCTTTCAGAGGTCATTTTCCTATGATTATGAAGCATTTTCTCTGTGCGAACTTCATGAGTTTTCTTGTCTTCTAACAGCACTGCTCCTCTTAGCTAATCACCACACCCTTGTGGGCTTATTTAACCTTTATTACTTCCTTAAAGACTGTATCTAAACATACAGTCATATTGGGGGTTGGTTTCAGTATATAATATTTGAGGGGACAATTCAGTCCATAAGGAAAACTGTAATAATTTCCTTTATTTCTTCAGGCTTCCAAGAATGTAGTAACTAGTACACAGCCTGCCTGGGTTAGTGGAATGAAGAACACATGTCTGAATTCTATGGCCCAAGTGTCCCAATTTCATTTACTCCATGTTCTCCATTTTCTCTCCTTTTCCCACTCCTTCTCTCTTTCATCCTGTGCTAGGTTTTAAAACCCTGAGCTCTTGCTTGGCTTTTTTTTTTCACCCCTCAAAGTTGGCACTCTATCTCTTTACACCTCTTCTTCCAGATTTTTGCTGGTAAATTGAAGAGTCTCATGGACTTTCCTGCTAAGGCTGGCTTTGAACCACAATCATCAGATCTCAGCCTCCTGAGGAGCTAGGATTGTAGATTATTACCAGTCCAAAAACAAGACAGTTATTCTTCACTCCATTTCCAGAGAAAAGACTGTTTCTAGTAACATTCAGGATGAGCTAGTCACAACAGGGTATGGTGTGATTAATTTATGTTAATTGTGCTGAGGTTTTATATTTTCCTGGGTTCTTTTTTTTTTTTTTTTTGGTCAGTCATGGGGCTTGAAGTCTGAGCTTGGGCGCTGTCCCTGGGCTGTTCAGCTCAAGGCAAGCGCTCTACCGCTTGAGCCACAGCGCCACTTCCATTTTTCTAGTGGTTTATTGGAGATAAAGAGTCTCACAGACTTTCCTGCCCATGTTGGCTTTGAACCTCGATCCTCAGATCTCAGCCTCCATAGAAGGATTGCAGGCGTGAGCCACCGGCGCACGGCTTCTTTCCTGGGTTATTAAGATCACCTTTGCAGAATAGTCAGCCTTTGTCTCCAAGAGCAAAGTCTGAAATGGGAGATCTTAGGTCAATTCTTCCTGGAACTGTAGTGTTCTTGTTTCAGACACTGAGTGAGTCACAGATAAGAGACATGAAAGTGAAGCAAAAGGGAAAGTGACCCCTTAACAGATAAAGTTTACACTAAAGCAGTGTGTGTGTGTGTACGCGCGTGCGCGAGAGAGAGAGACAGAGAGAGAGAGAGAGAGAGAGAGAGAGAGAGAGAGAGAGAGAGAGAGAGAGAGAGAGAGAGAGAGAGAGAAGAGAGCGCTGAGGCTTGAACTTAGGGCCAGGAAGTCGTTTCTTAGCTTTTTCAGTTAAGGCTGGCACTCTACACTTGAGCTGCTGGATTTCTTGTGGTTAATTGGAGATCATTCCACAACCTTTTCTGCCTAGGTTGGCTTTGAACTGAGATCTCAGATCTCCACCTCCTGAATAACTAGGAGTGCTAAAACAATATTTTTAATTGAATAATTGGAGAGAATAGATGAAAGATTAGTGATGAGTGTAGGATTACCTACTTACACAAGGGGAAAACCTATCTTGTGGTCCAGAGAAAATAAGATATTAGCTTAGAGTGCAGGAATTAAACAGCTTCCTCACTAAGATTCTTCTAGGATAATTCTTAGAGAATTACAGAAGCTAAACCTACTTTTGTAATTGCTGACATGAGTCACTATCTTTAAGACAGTATCCATTTTTAGAAACTGCCCCTGCCACTTTCATTTTTCAGTTTCTTTGATCTTGAGAGCAGAGATAGTTGTGTTATTAAGTATATGTTGGACACAGCAGTCTCTTTGAAGCTAGAAAAAGTGATAAGAAAACAGAAAGAAGAGTAATAAGCAATGGCAAAGTATTTGCCTGGAGGGTCATGATGGTTTTGTTCTTGATTGTAGGAACCCTAACAATACTTTTACTCTATAATTAATGTTTTTTTTAAATTTTTTTTGGGGGGGTCTGGTCGTGGGGCCTGAACTCTGGGCCTGGGCGCTATCCCTCAGCTCTTCAGCTCAAGGTTAGTGCTCTACCACTTGAGACACAGCACCACTTCTGGCTTTTTTCTTTTTGCTTATGTGGTGCTGAGGAATCGAACCCAGGGCCTTAGGCATGCGAGACAAGCACTCTACCAGTGAGCCACCTTCCCAGCCCACTATAATTAATGTTAAAACATAGTTGCAGTTTCTTTTATGTGGTTATATTGACTAGAAATATTAGTAAGTGCAATAGAATTTAATTATCTATCTATCCATCTATCTATCTATCTATCTATCTATCTAGTAGGAGAGTTTAAACCCAGGGCATATTGTTAGCTAAGCAAGCACTCTGTAACTAAATCACTCTGCCAGACTCTTTTTTTTTTGGGGGGGGGGTGTTCGGTCATGGGGCCTGAACTCTGGGTCTGGGCGTTATCCCTCAGCTCTTCAGCTCAAGGCTAGCGCTCTACCACTTGAGCCACAGCGCCACTTCTGGCTTTTTTCTTTTTGCTTATGTGGTGCTGAGGAATGGAACCCAGGGCCTTGAGCATGCAAGGCAAGCACTCTACCACTGAGCCACCTTCCCAGCCCAAGACTCTTTCAAGTGTTGTTTTCAAGATAGAATCTGGCTTTATGCCCAAGCCAGCCTGGACTGCAATTTTAATTTGTGCTCCTCTTCCTCTTATTTTTTTTTTTTTCTTCTTCTTGATGGTACTGAGGATTGAACTCTGAACCTTAGGCATACTATCACTTTAGCGACAGCTTCAGCTCCCTTTGGGGGTTACTTCTTTTCGAGGTAAGGTCTTGCTTTGTGACAAGGCTGGCCTGAACCATGATCCTCCTACTAGGCTTCCTTGTGTCATTGAGGATGAAAGGCTTGTACCACCATGCCAAGATATGGATTGGGATGGGAGTTTCACAGACTTTTGTGCCCAGGATGGCCTTTACTAACTACCCCCCATTTCTACCTCCCATAGCAAGGATTATGGGTTTAAGCTATGCATGATAGAATTTTCTATGATAACAGAAATGTTTGTATGGTATGCAATGTGATAGCACAGCTGGATGTGGTTACGGAGCAACTGAAATATAGTTAGCATAACTTAGAACTACAGAGTACTGGTGGTTTACTTCTGTAATTCTAGCTACTTGGGAGACTGAAATATGAGGACTTGGGTTCAAAGCCAGCCCAGGCAAAAAATGGTCCGTGAAACTTTTATCTTCAATTAATCAGAAAAAGTTGGAAGTGGAAGTGTAGCTCAAGTGGTTAAGCACCAACCTTAAATGTTCAAAGCCAGTCCAGGCAAAAAAAAAAAAATGGTCTGTGCAACTTTTATCTCCAATTAAGCAGAAAAAGTTGGAAGTGGAAGTGTAGCTCAAGTGGTTAAGTACCTACTTTAAACGTAGTCAAGCTGCATGGGACCTTGAATTTAAGCTCTTGTACTAGCACAAAGCTAATCAAGTAAACAACAAAAGAAACAAAACAAAAACAAAAACAAAAAACAACTAAAGATAGTCTGATAGTCAGACATTGGTGGCTCAAACTTGGAATCCTAGTGATTCAGAAGGCTGAGATCTGAAAGAAGGAATTCAAAGTCAGCAGGGGAAGTTGTCTGTGAGATGCTCATCTTCAATTAACCAGCAAAAAGACAGAAGTAGAAGAGTAGATAAAGTGATAGAGCACCAGCTTTGAATGAAAAAGCTAAGGTATCATGCCCCAAACCTGAGTGAGTTCAAACCCTAGTTCTCTCTTTTTCTCTTTCCCTTCCCCCCTCCTCACATACACACACACACACACACACACACACACACACACACACACACACACACACACACACACACACACACACACACACACACACACACACACACCCTAAAAAATAACTAGTAACTAGTTTTCATTTTTGTTGTTGTTGGTGGTGGTCATGATGCTTGAACTCTGAGTCTGGGAAGTCCCTCAGTTCTTCAGCTCAAGGCTAGTGCTCTACCACTTGAGCCACAGCACCACTTCCAGTTTTCTGGTAGTTAATTGGATATAAGAGTCTCACAGACTTTCCTACCTGGGCTGGCTTTGAACTGCAATCCTCAGATCTCAGCCTCTTGAGTAGCTAGGATTACAGAGGTGTGAGCCAGTGGCGCCTGATTAGTTTTCATTCTTATATCTTATTAATTTTATTAATTTAAATAGCTGTATATGACTAGAGATGTACATTTTGAATAGTGAAGATGTCAGTAGGCTAAATGTATCTATTCTTAATTTTTCGTTTGAGTCAATTTCTGGTTAGGTGGGTCTCAAAAGATCAAAAAGAAAAAAGAGACAATGGATGATAATGAGTCAACCTTCACTGTGTTCATTATAATTATAATGCTGAACACTTACCTGAAAATTCAACAGATATTTTCTGTGGACCATGCTTCTGAGTAAGTACTATTTAAGTTGAGAAAACTGAGGCATAATAAGATTTAATTGTAAAGCAGAGGGTAGACATGTCTTCACACATGGGTTAGAATCATATGCTAATTTACATGATAGAAAGTCAGGAATGAGGTGACAATGGAGTCCAAACACAGAAACAGCATGGGATATTTTCATTTTTCATTTATTATTTTGTTTTATGTATTTTATGATTTATTTTTATAGATGTATTTTCATTATGTATTTTTATTTTATGTATGTATATGTGTTGGTACTAGGACTTGAACTCAAGGCCTGGGCTTTGTCCAGCTTTTTTGCTTGAGGCTAGAGCTCTACCACTTCAGCTACAGCTCCACTTCTGGCTTTTTTTTTTGCTGGTTAATTGGAGATAAGAGCTTCAAGGACCTACTTGCTCCAAATGGCTTTGAACCATGATCTTCAGACCTCAGCCTCCTCAGTAGCTAAAATTACAGGCATGAGCCACAGGCACCTGGCTATTTTTTTTCCATTTTAAAAATTGTTATTATAAAAGTGATGTATAGAGGGGATACAGTTACATAAATCAGGCAAAAAACAGTACATTTCTTTTTGAACAATATTACCCCTTCCCTTGTTCTTTTTCCCCCTCTTATCCACACCCCCCCTTTTTAAAAAATCATTTCTATGTGTTTATTTTATTGCTATAGTCTCTCACTGTGTTGCCAGGCTGGTCTCAAATTTCTAAGTGAAAGTGCTCCTCCCAGTTCCACCCACCATTACCTGAGACTACACAGGCCAATGCCACCAAATTGATACTTTTCTTTTTCCTTTTTTTTTTTAATTGTGAAAAAACTGTACAGAGGGGTTACAATTACATGGGCAAGATAATGAGTACATTTCTTATCAAGCATTGTAGCCTCCTCCTTTGTTTCCCCTTCCCATCCCTTCCAAGCCTTCCCCCCCCATCCCCCCCGCCCAATACTTTTCTATTTCAAGGGAAATATCACAATATTTGGTTGTTCAATACACTGTGTAAACTATTAGCTTCAGATAATTCATAGTTTAAATAATAGATTGTATTGTATTCCTTTTGATGACAATTTATCTTTGCAAAGCTGTTTTTAGGAGATCCTTTAGATAAGAACTAAGTATTGTGTAAAACTCAGCACAGAACATGCTGTTAAGTGACTGTATCCACTCTGTACATCAGAAACCATTTGGGAGGGGGCTGGGAAGGTGGCTCAGTGGTAGAGTGCTTGCCTTGCATGCATGAGGCCCTGGGTTTGATTCCCCAGCACCACATAAGCAAAAAGACAGCCGGAGGTGGTGCTGTGGCTCAAGTGGTAGAGCGCTAGCCTTGAGCTGAAGAGCTGGGGGACAGCGCCCAGGCCCAGAGTTCAGGCCCCACAACCAGGACCCCACCCAAAAAAAAGAAAAAAGAAAAAAGAAACCATTTGGGAGGGGGGAAGGCTGTGTGGTGATTCATACCTATAGTGCTAGCTGTTTGGAGGTAGAGATTGGGAGGACTGCAGTCCAAGGCCAGCCCAGGAAAAACTTCATGAATCTATCCCTCAAATAAGTAAAATGAATAAGGATTGGAGACAGGACTCAAGTGGTAAGAGTTTATCTATAGTACAAGGCCTTGAGTTCAAACTCTAGTTCCAGAAAGAAAGAAAACAAATAAACTATTTTAAATTTTATTCCTTTTTTTGGGGGGTGGTTTCCAGTCGTGGGGCCTGAACTCTGGGCCTGGGCGCTGTCTCTCAGCTCTTCAGCTCAAGGCTAGAACTCTACCACTTGAGCCACAACGCCACTTCCGGCTTTTTTGTTTTTGCTTATGTAGTGCTGAGGAGTCGAACCCAGGGCCTCAGGCATGCAAGGCAAGTGCTCTACCACTGAGCCACCTTCCCAGCCCTTTTTTTTTTTTTTTTTTGCCAGTCCTGGGGCCTGAGCATTGTCCCTGAGTCTTTCTGTGCTGAAGGCTAGCAGTCTAGCACTTGACCACTTCCAGCTTTTTCTGTTTATGTGGTACTAAGGAATTGAACCCAAGGCATCATGCATGCTTGGCAAGCACTCTATCACTAAGCCACCTTCCCAGCCCTTAAGTTTTTATTATTATTACTTTTGAACTCTGGGCCTGGGTACTGTCCCTCAGCTCTACAGCTCAAGGTGAGCGCTCTACTACTTGAGCCATGGAGCCACTTCTGGTTTTCTGGTGGTTTTTTGTCTCATGGACTTTCCTTCCCTGGGCTGGCTTTGAACCATGATCCTCAGATCTCAGTCTCCTGAGTAGCTTGAACCACCAGTACCTGAAATTATTTTATTTTATTTTATTTTTGCTGGTCATGGGGCTTGAACTCTGAGCCTGGGCACTGTCCCTCCAGTCATCAGCTCAAGGCTAGTGCTCTACCACTTGAGCCACAATGTCACTTCCCATTTTCTGAGTGGTTTATTGGATATTAGAGTCTCCTGGACTTGCCTGCCCCGGATGGCTTTGAACTTTGATCCTCAGGAGTAGCTAGGATTACAGGCATGAGCCACCAGCACCCAACCCAAATTTTATTCTTAAATAACCGCAATAATTACTAATATGATATATGCACTTGTGGGGCACCACACAACTTCTCAAATATTAGAATGGAGCATTGCTACAGCCTTCCCCCCTCCCAAGTGGTTACTGAGTTGTTGGGAACCAGCAACTGGAAAAGCAAAGCTAGACATTAAAAAATAAATAAATAAACAAAACAGCAAAAAAAAAAGCAGTTAGGTATTTCTGTTGATCTAGAGGAAGTATGAAGAATTGTTGAGATAATATGTACACTGTGAACTGAGAAACTGGGAACTCTGAACTCTGATGTTGAAAACAGATCAAAGTCATCATTATTTTTGGCTTGCATACATTTATGTTAGGCAGAGTCCATTAAAATGAACTGATTAGATTTGAATGTCCTTAGACAAAGTAATGTTGTAATCTTGTCTTGTGTAAACTGGATTATATTTTTTTAACTCTTTAAATATTTTATTTTTTATGTTTTTTATTGTAAAAATAGTGTACAGAAGAGTTACAGTTACATGAGTAAGATAATGAGTACATTTCCTATCGAGCATTGTTACCTCCTTCTTTGATTTTCCTACCATTCCTTCCCTCCCCATCTCCTCCCCTACCCGTTCCCCCCCTCCCCCCAAGTTGTAAAGTTTGTTTTCCACATAGTGTCTTGTACATCTCATTGTTACAATGGGTCATCCTGTATCCTTGTTTCAGCATTTTGTTATTTTCCTTCCCCTCCCCAAATTAGAAAACTGTATATACAAGATGCAGGACATGGACATAAAATATAGTGGGGGGAGAACATACAAGAGAAACAAAAAAAATCAGGTAGTACATTTTAGATACATTAAAAACAATAGCAAGAAAGAAAAAACAAATTTCTGAACTAGGTTTTAATTTCTGGGCCTTCTTGTTCTACCATTTGAGCCATGCCCCAGACTTTTTTTCAGATAATTTTTTTTTCAGATAATTTTTTTTTCTGAGCATCTTTACACCTACAACCTCCTGAGTAACTTGAACTACACATCTGTGAGCCAACATATCCAGCTTGTTTGTTTACTTTTTATTTATTTATTTCTATATTATTTGTAATGGTCCTGGGGCTTGAACTCAGGATCTGGCTGCTCTCTTTTTTTTTTTGGGGGGGGGTCCGGTTGTGGGGCCTGAACTCTGGGCCTGGGTGCTGTCCCTCAGCTCTTCAGCTCAAGGCTAGCACTCTACCACTTGAGCCACAGAACCACTTCCGGCTTTTTTTTCATTTTGCTTATGTGGTGCTGAGGAATCGAACCTAGGGCCTTTGGCATGCAAGGCAAGCACTCTACCACTGAGCCACACCTTCCCAGCCCATGGTCTCTGCTCAAGGTTAGTACCATGGTTTCATTTTCGTGTGTGTGTGTGTGTGTGTGTGTGTGTGTGTGTCTTTAATTGGAGATAAGAGTCTCCTGGACTTTACTGCTTGGGCTGGCTTTAAACCACAATCGTCAAACCTCAGTCTCCTGAGTAGCTAGAATTATAGGTGTCCACTGGCACCTGGCTTGGGCCTAATTCTTTATATGATAATTTTTTGCTCTACAGCTATTATTTCACTCTTATCTCCACAGTATAACAGTTCTGTCCTGTAATTGATGTTCATTAAACTTTTGTTAAATGAATTCAAGCAAGAGGGCTGGAAAACTGGTTCTACTCAGGGTGGTGAGTAAAGTACCAGGCAGTGCTGAATTTAATAGAGGGAACAGGCAGAAGATTGCAATAGCTAAGCAAGGACCCTTGAGATAGGGTTAGGTTTGTAAGTGTTGGAGTAGGAAGAACTGAATTTCTGCAAACATGTTATATTGTGTAATTCTAGAAGAAAATGTGTAATTTTATTTCAGCAACTTTTTTCTTGGCAGGGGTCTTTTTCCAGTTTTCAGAATTCCTTGAATCCAGTACTGTGCACCTACTCAACCTGTCACTATCCTGTCTGTGTCTAAGTCCCTAAGAATTCTTTTGCTAGAACTTTTATCTCCACATCTGGATCTGATGAGTTTCCCCAAATCCTGCGATCTCCAAACCATCACTCTTGTCAGTGCAACCCTGTTTCCTTTGTATAGAGCTAGCAACACAGACACTGGCTCAATTCATTTTTAAAAAAATAGCTATATTAATTGTTTCAAGGGTTTTCACCGAGGTATTTCCATACTCATATTTATTGTACTTTGATTAGGCCAACTCCCTCTATTGTGACTCATTTCATTTTATTCTAGAGTTGCATGATCTAAAGTTTGAACATTTCTCTTTTCAAATTTTTTAGAGTTGGCGGTAGACACCGCCCTGAATTGGCGTTGCAGATTAGACAGTTCGTAGGTTTGGCACCTTTCTGGCCCTGTTTCTCATGGGCCACCAAGGATGGAAAGCCCAGCCCTGAGAACCGGAACTCGTGCAGAATGAAATGCTGGACACGCCTGGATGCGGAGGTGGAGGGGGGGGGTTGGAGGGGTCATGCTGGTAGAAGAACTCTGGTTGGGTTTACGGCTGGGCCCTGAGGACGCTGAATCAGGGTGTGTCTCCATGGAGACAGGGCCGGCCCGCGAGCTCTTCTGCCATTGGCTGACAGCTCCCGGACTAGGACTATAAAGCAGCGCCTAGAGATCCGCACACTGTGTGGAGCAGATCCAGTGCCGAGTCGCGCAGCTCAGCTCAGCACAGCGGAGCGGAACGGCACAGAGCCGAAGGGAGCAGCATCTGCCTGGTCATGGAGGACCGGTAGGGCGGGCACCGGGCCAGGGTATCTCCAAGGACCCTGGGGAGGGGAAATGGCTGTTGCTGAGACCTGGGAACTTGGCTTTCTGGGCCCCTATAGTCCCGGGAGGAAGCGTTAGCCTTAGAGATACCGGGAGGCCTGGCACGGAGCCTGGTGTCAGGGTCAGGGCGACAGGATGGCAGGGCGGCCAGCGCGGGCAGGAGCATGGCAGGGCTGCCAGCGCGGGCGGGAGCACGCGGGAAGGGAGTCGCGCTGGCGGCGCCAGAGCAGGAAGGAAGGGGACCGGTTGCGCGGCGTGAGCCACTCCTAAAAGCAACTTGTGTCCATGTGTGCAGTGTCTTAAGGGTGCCAGAGGACGACAGCCTGGCTGACCACCTACTCCGCTCCGGGGGAGACTCCTCTGCCTACGTGAACCCCCAGCCTATGGGTCTAGGGAAAGGCAGGAGGTTCTTTGGGGCCCAAATTCCAAATTCCTCCTTTATTCGAAAGTACTCGCTTCTTTTGGCAGCTCCTTCCTTCCCTCCAGATTGAGTGCGATTAACCAGTTGCGAATGGAGAAAAGTATTCTTTGGGCAGGTATTCGTGAAGCCAGTGAAAAGGTGGCTAGACATCCACTTCATTTTATTTACCTGCTCCTCTTGGTGATGTTATCTTCAGTCCCTCCCTTACTCCGTCCTTCTCTCCTCTCCTCTCTCCCCCCACCCCCCGGCCCCCCGCTCCCCCCGCCCCCCCCCATCTTTCCTTGGCTTGAACTCAGGGCCTGGGTGTCCAATTAGCTTTTTTCGATCAAGGTTGACACTCTAGCACAGCACTTTAGTGTTAATTGGAGATAAGAGCTCCACAGACATGGCTTTGAACCACCATCTTCAGATCTCAGCTTCCTGAGTGGCTAGAATTACGGGTCCCTGTCTTCATTTATTTCTGCTTTTTTTTTTTTTTTTTTTTTTTTGGCCAGTCCTAGGGCTTGAACTCAGGGCCTAGGCACTGTTGCTGAGCCTCTTTGTTCTCAAGGCTAGCATTCTACCACTTGAGCCACAGCACCCCTTCCAACTTTTTCTGTTTATATGGTACTGAGCATGCTAGGCAAGCACTCTACCACTGAGCCACATTCCCAGCCCCTGTCTTCATTTCTTTCTTTACCGGTTTATTACCATAGGTGGGGAACCACCTATGGCTGTATTGCCCCCCCACCCCACCCCCTCCCATCACCTAGCTCCTTTGCTGAGGGTGGCCTGGTGTATTATGCAGTTTTGTCTGTTTTCCTCCACGTGCCCTCAAGACTATCTAATGAGTGGCTGGGACTATAGGTGTGCCCCAACCCAAGCTTCTGCTTGAATTAAATGTGCTCTGGAAGCCTCCTTAGTTCAGTTTTGTTACATCTCAATTTCATCATGGAGATAGCAATCTTAATCTTTTCAGAAAGGTGTGATGGAATTTACCTGGAACTGTGAAGAAAGTTTCTGGGTATTACTATGAATGTTGTAGAGTTTCTGGGTAAGTGTATGGTACTGTTAGCTCCCAAAAGGGCAAAGGGAGAAAGAAAGAAGTAGGCAGAGAAGGAAAGCAGAAGCAGGTGGGGGAAGCAGGAGAAAAAGGTCAAGGTCCACACATGTAACCGAGCCATAGGTCTTTGGAGCCCCTTCAAAAGTATTTTAAACTTGCTTTTTCATTTGTTTGTTTTGCTATGATGCAAATTCCTAGTACTTGCTAAGTGCTAGGCCAGGTGTTACATTGAGTTATACTTCTAGCAGTAATTTTTTTTTTTTTTGATTGGTTGTGGGGCTTGAACTCTGGGTCTGGGCGTTGTCCCTCAGTTCTTCAGCTCAAGGTGAGCACTCCACCATTTGAGCCACAGGGCCACTTCCAGTTTTCTGGTGGTTAGTTGGAGAGAAGAGTCTCACATGCTTTCCTGCCCGGGCTGGCTTTGAACCGCGATCCTCAGATCTCAGACTCCTGAGTAGCTAGGATTACAGGCGTGAGCCATCAGCACCCAGCAAACAGTATTTTTTTTTTATCTGTAGGAGTAAGTCTAGAATTTTGTTTTTAATTTTCTGGTACAGCTAGCTGGCACACTGCCATTTGGGCTATATCTCCAGTCTTGCTGTTTTGCTGGATAGTTGGAGATGAACTCTTCTGTCTGGGCTGTTTTTTTTTTTTTTTTTTGGGTCCGGTCGTGGGGCCTGAACTCTGGGCCTGGGCGCTGTCTCTCAGCTCTTCAGCTCAAGGCTAGCACTCTACCACTTGAGCCACAGCGCCACTTCCGGCTTTTTTCTTTTTGCTTATGTGGTGCTGGGAATCGAACCCAGGGCCTCAGGCATGCAAGGCAAGTGCTCTTATCACTAAGCCACCTTCCCAGCCATGTCTGGGCTGTTTTTAACTTTTGATCCTTCAAGCTTCAGCATCCAGAGTAGCAAGGAGTATATATTACAGGCCACCACACTTGTAATACAACAACAAAAACAACAACAACAAATATATGTACTTATATATAATATAATATTATAATTATTATTGTTTTGGTGCCAGGGCTTGGGTACTGTTCCTAAGCTTCTGTTCCTAAGCTTCTTGTGCTCAAGGCTAGTGCTCTACCACTCGAGGCACAGCTCCATCTGGCTGCTTGCCCAAGCTGGCTTCAAACCTTGATCCTTAGATCTCAGTCTCCTGAGTAGGTAGGATTATAAGTGTAAGCCACCTGTGCCAGCTTAATTTGTACTTTAAGCAAGTCTGATTATAATTTATACAATCAGTCCTAATTTAACCTTTGATAACAAATGCAGATTTAGTCAGCTTTTCCTGCAATAGTAGTCTCTGGTCTTGAGTATCTCTGTAATACTATATGATAAGGGTCTGTATGAGCCTGAGAATCCCAGAAGTAGGGATCTAGGAGAGTTCACATTGCCTTTCCTTTCCTTTTTAAAATTTTCCTTCTTTCTTCTCTCCCTCCCTCCTGATTCCCCCATCCCCCTGCCCTTTTGTGCCAGTACTGTTGAACTTAGGACCTTGCTTGGCTTGGTTTCTGTGCTCAAGGCTGGTATGCTACTACTTGCCAAACCTCCACTCCTAGCTTTTTGCTGGTTAATTAGAGTTGAGTCTCATGGACTTTTATCCAGGTCTGAAATTAAACCTCTATTCTCAGACCTCAGCCTCCTGAGTAATAAGAATTATAGGCCTGAGCAACTAACACTTGGCTCGTTCTAACTTTTTCTTTTTTTTTCTCCCTCCCTCCCCTCTCTCCCTCCCTCCCTCCCTTCCTTCCTTCCTTCCTTCCTTCCTTCCTTCCTTCCTTCCTTCCTTCCTTCCTTCCTTCCTTCTTTCCTTCCTCCCTCCCATTTCCCCCCCTCCTATTTTTTTGAAACAGTAACGTGCCCAGGCTGAGCTGGAACTACATATGCAGCCCAAGCTGACTTCAAACTTGTGATTCTCAGGCTGTAGTCTCCTATTACTTTTCTTGCTAACTAAAAAATCTAGCACTAAGAGCTTCCTAAAGTCCCAGCTAGGTGGGAGAAGTCAAGAAATTCAAGATTAGTATGGAGAGCATAGAGAAATTCTGCTTGAATAAAAACAGTATACAAGTAAAGAAAAGCTAGGGCTGGGGTTGTGGTGAATGTGTTTACCTTGTCTGGGAGGTCCTGCATTTGATCTCTAGCACTAACTAACACTTTAGCTCTCTTAATATTTAGTTGAGGAAGGAGCTATTGGATGAGGACCCAAAAGAGGATTGGGTTTATTCCTGCCTTCAGGAATAATAGCTATATTTTTGAATGTCCTTAGGGAATTGGTAGCTAAGGAAGATTGTATCTTTGCTCTCAATAAAGTTTTCATTCCATTCTCCTTAGATTAAATCTCATTGACTTGATTATTTCGTTGTAGTCCTCTGGAATATCTTTAAATCTTTTACATAAGGAATATTAACCTAGCTGGGTACTGGTGGCTCACACCTGCAATCCTAGCTGCTCAGGAGGCTGAGATCTGAGGATCATAGTTTGAAGCCAGCCCAGACAGGAAAGTCCATGAGATGATCTCCAGTTAACCACCAGAAAACCAGAAGTGGTGCTGTGGCTCAAGTGGTAGAATGCTCTCTTTGAGCAAAAAAACTGGAACAGTGCCTAAGCTCAGAGTTCAAGCCCCTGGACTGACCAAAAAAAAAAAAAAAAAAAAAAGAATATTAACCTTCCAGTGCTGTGGGTGTATTACAGTGGTAGAACAGTTGCCCATAGCATTTGGGAGCCTCTGAGTTCCATCCTTAATGCCACAAAAATAAAAACAAAATATGCTAGTGTTAACTGTATGCATTTTGAGGTTGTTAGTGGAAACGTTTCATTCGCTTTTGCCAGGCTTTAGAATGGAGGGAGCTTCATGTCAGACTTACAGTGAGCCTTACTGAAATGAAAGGGGATGGGTTGGTTAACAGACTGTCCCTGCTCCTTCTTAAAGCACCATGATGAACCATGATGCTTCAGCCTTTCTGCACTGAAGGTCTTCTGTGTTGCCCTTGGAATAACAGCAAAATTTATTTTGCTTTTCGTTTTATCCCCTAGCTTCACATATGAAGATTATCAGAAGACTGCAGAATGGCTTCGCTCTCAAACCAAGCACCGACCTCAAGTGGCAGTGATCTGTGGCTCTGGGTTAGGAGGTCTGACTGATAAATTAACTGAGGCCCAGACCTTTGAGTACACTGAGATACCCAATTTTCCCCAAAGCACAGGTACTTGCAAAAGGGTACAGGGGATGGAATTGAGGGACATTGGTGGAATTCTGTGAAATCCAACTAAGGAAGACAAAAGGCTGAGAGCCAGTGTCTCACACCTTTATTCTTAGCTGGTCAAGAGGCTGAGATCTGAGGATCACAGTTCAAAGCCATCTTGAGTGGGAAAAGTCCATGAGACTCTTATCTTCAATTAACCAGCAAAAAAACTAGAAGGTATGGGTCTAGCACCAGCCTTGAGTGAAGAAGTTCAGGGATAATGTCCAGGCTCTAAGTTCAAACACCAGGAGTGAAAGAGAGAGAGGGAGTGAAGGAGAGAGGGGAGAGGGAAAGTGGGGGAGAGGGGAGAGAGAGGGGGGGAGAGAGAGAGAATGAATCACAATGACTTCAGAAAGAATATCCCCTGAAATCCCATAATAACCTGGGCACATGTGTCAGACTATGAAGACTCCTTTCGTGTGCTTACTGATTTAGAGGTTTTTGAAGCTGTATAATAGCTTTCCTTACATGGTGTCTCTTCCCATCTACCAGCACCATCTACACACCCCTCATTTCCTCTAGCCTGTAGCTTAAATGAAAAAAGCAGTGCCTATAGTATCAAGCTCCAGGACTAACAAAAAGGAAAAAGAAAGAAAGAAAAAAGAATATTATCCTCCCAGTGCTAAGGGTATATTACAATGGTAGAGCACTTGCCCATAGCATTTGGGAGGCTCTGAGTTCCATCCCACAAAAATAAAACAAAGTCAGGCTTCTTTCCAATCAATGTCTTTCTGCCACTTTCCATGTAACTCTAGCCCCAGGTCTAGGCACATGCAGGTGCACAGCAACAACACACAGACCAACATTTTGTGTGTGTGTGTGTGTGGATGCATGCATGCATGCATGCATGCATGCATACCAGCACTAAGGTACTAAGACTTGAACTCAGGGCCTTGCACTCTTGCTTAGCTTTTTTCACTTAAGGTTGCCACTCAAGTACTTGAATCACAGCTGGTTAGTTAAGAGATTGGAGTCAGGGATTTTTTTTCTGCCCAGGCTGGCCTAAAGCCTTGATCCTCAGATCTTAGTCTTGAGTAGCTAGGATTACAGGTGAGAGCTACCATTGAGCACTTGGCTAGATCATGCATTAATATAAAATCTGAGTCATAGCCTCTGGAAAGAGAAAAGGGTAGATTCACTCCTGGTACAGTTGTTTTCAGCAGGTTCTGAAGATAGCCTGTCTAGAATTTAACAGCAGCCAGAAAGCTCCTATGCTAAAATTTAGAAAGGGGCCAGGAGAAACAGGGTCAAGTAAGTACAGGAAAGGTAGTTTATTTGTTTGGCTTTTTCTCAAATAGCTTTTTCCTTGGTTTATTTATTAATTTTTAGATTCCTTTCTTTTTTCCTGGAGAGTTAATACTTTTATTTATTTATTTTTTTGGTTGGTCCTGTGGGGCTTGGGCACTATCCCTCAGCTCTTCAGCTCATGGCGAGCACTCTACCACTTGAGCCACAGTGCCACTTCTGATTTTCTAGTGGTTTATTGGAGATGGGTCTCACAGACTTTCCTGCTCGGGCTGGCTTTGAACCTTGGTCCTCAGATCTCAGTCTCCTGAGTAGCTAGGATTACAGGTGTGAGCCACCAGCTGGAATTAATACTTGTAATGAAATAATAAAATCCCTTTGGAGCAATTCTAGGAGATTAGAGAAGGGAGAGGCGTGGGAACAGGAGTTAGAGGAAAAAAATGAAAAGAAAGGGGGGGAAGGCAAGGGAAGGCAAGGGAAGGCGTAGTTCTCTAAGGGAGATAGTAGTGACATTGGCTTCAATGCCACTGCCTCCAGTGAGAGGGCACTGTACTAAGTGATAAGCAAGTTAGTTTTATACTTATCAACTTATTTACTTTTATATTCCACTTAGGTGTTTCTAACTGTGTCATCTTTGCTCTATTGCTAGTATTTTATTTATTTGAACTTATTTATTTTAGAGGCTCCTCTATTTCTGAATGTCCATCAACATTTTCTCTTGGTTCTTGTCCCTCTCCTAGGCCAGGCATTCTCTAAGGGGATAGGTTTTCTATCTATTAGAGGAGATGAGGGACAGATGTAAAAATTCCTGTTCCCCTCATATCCCTCATGTGCCTATGTGAGCATGCATTCCCTCCTGGCTGTTGAGGAGTCATAAGGAAGGGACTTACATGATTCTTTTCTTGTTTAGTTAGCCTAATCTTTGGGAAACAGAGTTCACTTACTGGGGTGAGGAGGCACACAGTTAGCTAGGGTAGTATAGAACACATTTTAAGAATTTTGAAAATTTTGTACATTAAAAATACATATAAATAAAGTGAACTGTGAAAAATAATTGACAAATTTTGGAAGATACCTTTAATTATCGAATTCATTATTGCCAACTTTGTTTTTGTGCCAGTACTGTGGTTTGAAGTTGGGGCCTTGGACTTTCATATGGCCTTTTTACTCAAAGATGGCTCTCTATCACTTGAACCACAGCTTCACTTTTGGCTTCTTGGATGGTAAATTGGAGATAAGAGTCTTGGGGATGGTCTGCCCAGACTGGCTTTGAATGGCGAGCTTCAGATCTCAGGCTCAGGAGTAGCTAGGACTGCAGGTGTGAGAAACCAGCACCTAGCTTATTTATTTTATTTATGTATTTTTTGGTATTGACTGGGCTTAAACTTAAGGCCTCTTGCTCTGATTTAGCTTTTTCCATCAGGGCTGGTACTCTACCAGTTGAGCCATGCCTCTAGTTTGGTACTGGTTAATTGGAGATAAGATTTGGTCTGGTTCTGAACCAAGAACCCCAGATCTCAGCTTCTGGAAGCTAAGATTATAGGTGTGAGCCACCTGCACCCCAGTCCAACTTTAACAAATTTATACTTTCTTGCACTATGGTTTTCTCAATTTTTTGGAATTTTCTGCTAAAGGACTTTCTCCCCAGAGTTTTAACCTCAAGTTGGACTGTATGATTGTGGTTGTTGGCTCTCCACTAACTTGGTATTTATTTATCAATAGTACTGGGGTTTGAACTGAAGACCTCCAGTTTGCTAGGCAGGTGCTCTACTGCTGAACCATGCCTTCAATCCTCCTCAAGTTTTTTTTAACATATTTTGTTTAATGATGTCATTACATGTTAAGCACATGTTAGTACCTCTTAGCAAACACTTAATGGATGTGTTTTATGCAAAAGCATAATTGCAGCTGGGTGCCAGTGGCTCACACCTGTAGTAATCCTAGCTACTCAGGAGGCTGAGATCTGAAGATCAGGATTCAAAGCCAGCCCAGGCAGGAAAGTCCATGAAAATCTTACCTTCAATTAAACAGCCAAAGGTTGGGAATGGATCTGTGGCTCTCTGTGGTAGAGGGAGAGGGCCTTGAGTTTAAGTCCAGTCTCAGTGGGGGGAAAAGCCTAATCCTTTCATTTTTCTTTGCATGTAGTTCCAGGTCATGCTGGCCGACTGGTGTTTGGGATCCTGAATGGCAGAACTTGCGTGATGATGAAGGGCAGGTTTCACATGTATGAAGGCTACCCTCTCTGGAAGGTAAATCAGGGCCATAGGACTGGTTTAATCTGAAAGAAGGGGGAAAACTTATTTGGGCTAGGTAGTTTTTTGGCCCCCTTTTTCCTTTTTTAGGATATATAATCTTCATATTTTTAGGTAAATTGGTGAAATTTTTATAATACTAGGATATGAGCTCTGGGTTGGCTCTCAACCTTGACCAAACTCTAATCTTTTTCCTTTTAAGGTGACATTCCCAATAAGGGTTTTCTGCCTCCTGGGTGTGGATACCTTGGTGGTCACAAATGCAGCTGGAGGGCTGAACCCCAAGTTTGAGGTTGGAGATATCATGCTGATCCGTGATCACATCAACTTGCCTGGTTTCTGTGGTCAGAACCCTCTCCAAGGGCCTAATGATGAACGGTATGAACCTTTGTTTTTTTGTTTTTAGATGTGTGGGGTTTAAGGGCTTATCTAGCAGATGGGGGAGAGCTCATCTAAATCCAAGTTGTGCCCTAGGTTTGGAGTTCGTTTCCCTGCCATGTCTGATGCTTATGACCGCAGTATGAGGCAGAAGGCTCTGAGCGCCTGGAAACAAATGGGGGAGCAGCGGGAGCTTCAGGAAGGGACCTATGTGATGTTGGCGGGCCCCAGCTTTGAGACTGTTGCGGAGTGTCGCCTGCTGCAGAGCCTAGGAGCAGATGCTGTTGGTGAGAAAAGGAATTTGGCTGGTGGTTTGGGTGAGGGATCTGGTAAAGTAGCTTTGATGGGAGTAGATAACAAAGTTGGACTACAAGAGGATCTGAGCCAGGCACTGGAGGCTCATTCTTTTTTGGGTCTGGTCGTGGGGCCTGAACCCTGGGCCTGAGCGCTGTCCCTCAGCTCTTCAGCTCAAGGCTAGCACTCTATCACTTGAGCCACAGCACCACTTCCGGCTTTTAAAAAATGTTTTCGGCTTATGTGGTGCTGAGGAATCGAACCCAGGGCCTCATGCATGCAAGGCAAGCGCTCTACCATTGAGCCACCTTCCCAGCCCCTGGAGGCTCATTCTTAAAATCCTAGCCACTCTCAGAAGGCTAAGATCTGGAGAATCAGTGTGAATCCAGCTGAGGCCTGATTCATGGAAAATTATGGTTCTAAGCCAGTCCATGAGATTCCATCTTTAAGTGAAGCCGGAGGTATGGATCAGGTGGTGAAGTTCCAGGCATGAGTGAGCAAGACAAATGAGACTCTAAGTTCAAGCCCCGGTACTCTACCAACATACACACACACACACACACAGAATTAGGGGAAAAAATAATTTGAGGTTTCTAACAGCGGCTTTCTCTTTTTCCCTGTTAGGAATGAGCACAGTGCCAGAAGTGATAGTTGCTCGACACTGTGGACTTCGAGTCTTTGGCTTCTCACTCATCACTAATAAGGTCATCATGGATTATGAAAATTTGGAGAAGGCCAATCATGAGGAAGTACTAGAGGCTGGAAAACAAGCTGCAAAGAAATTGGAACAATTTGTCTTCTTCCTTATGGACAGCATTCCTCTCCCTAGCAATACCAGCTGACCAGCTCTGGAGAGGTTTGGTGCTTTACTGACTGGATCCAAATAGCTACCACCTATTCTGGCCCCTTGCTGGAGTTGTGTGCCTCTTCCTTTAGGTAGTAGCTGGAAGGAAAGATGAGGACCATAGCCTTGACCTTCCCTTCCCCACTTGTCATCCCTAGACCATTCCAGAACACATCCTCTTGCAGAGTTGCCTTCTCAGCAGTTTGTTTGAACCTCTGCCCTGCCCTGTAAGAGCTGAGCCCATGCCCTACCACACCTAGGATCTCCCCATGATTGGGTGTTCACCTTTGAACTTCTAACTTTGTGCCCTCTGATCCTGAGCAGCTCAATTCTACTTCTCTGGACCAAAGATCAGCCTAATGCCTCTTGGACTTTTATTTAGCACTGTCATGTTTTGAATAAAGAGATGAAATGTCTTCATTTTTGTGCAATTTGGGTGAAGCTAAGGCATAAACCAAGCTTGGCATGAAAGGCTATGAGACTACATGTTGGTTGGTTTGTTTTGAACTCTGAGTCTGGATACTGTCCTTTAGCTTTTTTGCTCAAAGCTGGAACTCTGTCACTTGATCTATCCTTCACTTTCATCTGGAACTCTATCACTTGATCTATCCTTCACTTTCATCTTTTTGCTAGGACTTTCTTATCTAGGCTGGCTTCGAACTGCAGCCCTCAGATCTCAGCACACTGACTGGTTATATGTTTACTTCTCAGACTAGAAGATTAAAACTGGGATAAGGAGGCCAAAAGCAGTGGAAGACAGAGGAAAGTCATTGCACAACAAGGAAAGCCTGACTTCTGGCATCCAACCACTTTTGAAGACCAGTCTTGTTTATATCCCTTGGCTTCTATTTGTCTCACTTCTTCATGAATATCTGAACTTCATGGAGATCAGCAGCTACTCTATTGCCATTTCTTTACTAAGGCTCTAAATTTCTTTTCTTTTGACTACTCTTTTTCTCCCATTAGCTCATTATGCAGTCCTCCATCACTCCCTCCTGAGGGAGCAGTGAACAAGTACCGCTTTGTCTGCCGCCAGGCACTCCACTGCTGATTAGATCCCTCCTACCAGCCTCAGTCAAACCTGTGAAGTATGAAGCAATTGTTTCCATTTGAGCAACTCTTATTCTGCCAATTTCTGGGCTCTAGTCCTTTCACATTGGCTTGGCCAAAAGCTGCCTGTGATGCAACATTCAGGCATTGCTTTGTTGTTTTACTGTGCTTTCTGCTTGCATTCAGCTGGCTGGCATGTTTGCAAATGACACCTCCTCCCTCCTAGGCTGTGTATCTTTTAAGAAAAGACAGAGTGGAGTGAGTCTCCAATAGTGATGCCATCTTCTTTGTTAGTAGTATAATATGGAAGAGACATTTTAGACAGGAAGCTTCCCCTCCTCCCCCTTGTATTAGTACTAGGGCCGCCTGTGTTGGCCTGGTGCTGCCCCTTAGCTTTTTCACTCAAGGCACTCCTACTTGAGCTGTACCCACACTTCTGTCATTTTAGTGCTTAATTAGTGACAAAAGCCTCATGGAGTTTCCTGCCTGGAATAGCCTTGAACCATGATCTCCAGATCTCAGTCTTTGGAGCAGCTAGGATTACAGATATGAGTCTCTGGTGCCCAGTTTGGAAAGGAAGCTTTTGAGAACTCTTTTGTTGAGTAATTGACCTACTTAGCTGAGCCCAGCCCAAAGAAAAACCATCCTGCATCCTGTAATTGCCCAGATACTATTCTTCCTCTCATCAGTTTCTTCTGCCTCCACCTCCACTAAAACTCTCCTCTGCCCTTTTGGTAATCTTTTAGCACCCGTTATCACTGAGAGCTCATTAAGAGATGAATGTGTACATCATTCAGATAACTATGTGGCTATAACTTGTTCATCTGATGAGATGGCTTACAGAGATTTCTGTCCCATTGTCATAGAATGTCTAGAGCATTTAGCAATGCTAAGTTGAGAATATGAAAAATGGTCCTCAAGTACCCTATGTTCTTCAGATACACTTAAAAAGAAAGCTGGCACTCTTATCACTTGAGCCACACCTCTAATTTTTTGCCTTAAAAATTGCTAGTTAGTTGGAGATAAGAATCTCATGGATTTGTTTGCCTGGGCTGGCTTTGAACCATAATCTTCAAATATCAGTCCTCAAATATTAGCCTCCTGAGTAGCTAGGATTACAAGCATGAGCCACTGGTGCCCAGTCTTAGAAATCATTTGTAAAGCTTGTATGATATAAGTACATGTAGGAGGCTGGGAAGGTGGTACAGTGGTAAAGTGCTTGCCTTGCATGCATGAGGCTCTGGGTTTGATTCCTCAGTACCACATAAGCAGTAAAAGCCAGAAGTGCTGCTGTGGCTCAAGTAGTAGAGTGCTAGCCTTGAGCTCAAGAGCTGAGGGGCAGTGCTCAGGCCCAAGAGTTCAGGCCCCACAACCAACACAAACAACAAAAAAGTACATGTAAACCAAGCTGAGATCTGAGGATCAAGGTTCAAAGCCTGCCCAGGGAGGAAAGTTTGAGAATTTGTGTGTGTGTGTGTGTGTGTGTGTGTGTGTGTGTGTGTGTGTGTGTGTGTGTGTGTGTGCACGTGTGAGCACATGCATGCATGTGTGTGCATGCACACACATGTCCTGAGGCTTGAACTCAGGCCAGGGCACTGTCCCCAAGCTTTTGTTGCTGAAGGCTAGCACTACCACTTGGGTCACAGCTCAATTTTCAGCCTTTTTGGTAGTTAATTGTAGATAATCTTACAGACTTCCTGACTGGGGTGGCTTTGAACTGTGATTCCCAGATCTCAGCTTCCTGAATAGCTAGGAATATAGTAGTGAGCCACCAAAATGCTGAAAGTGGGGTTCTGGCTCAGGTTGTAGAGAGCCAACCTTGAGTGCATAAAGCTAAGAGACAGAATTCAGATCTTGAGCATGGACACCAAAAAAAAAAAAAAGCTTCCTGTCTCCCATATTATACAAGCCATCTTCACTATCAGAGGCTCCCCGGACCCCCACCCCCACTTTATTATTAAAAGATGATTAGGCTGTGGGACATTATTGGCTCATATCTGTAATCCTAGTTTCTCAAGAGGCTGAGATCTAGGATTATGGTTCAAAGGTATCTCAGGCAGGAAAGTCCATGAACCTTATCTCCAATTAATTACCAAAAAGCTGGAAGTGGAGCTGTGGCTGAAGTTGCAGCATGCTAGCTTTGAGCACAAAAGTTCAGGTACAATGCCAGGATCTGAGTTTAAGTCCCAGGACTGGAACACACATACATATACAGATGCATAGCCAAGGAGGTTAGTGTAGTTCAAGCCCCATTAGTACCAGAGAGACAGACAGATAGAGACAGAGACAGAGAGGAGAAATAGGTAAAAATCATTGGACTCCAAAAGAGATTAATTTACATATAATATATCATATTGGCTAGAAAAAGTTCCATAGAAAACTCATATGTAGTGATGTTGTGGCTCAAGTGGTAGAACACTTGCCTGGAACTGAAGAGCTCAGGGACAGCACCCAGGCCCAGAATTCAAACCCATGACTGACAAAAAAAAAAAAAAAAAAGAAAAAAGAAAAAGAAGAAAACACGTGTGTGTGTGTGTGTGTGTGTGTGTGTGTGTGTGTGTGTGTGTGTCTGTCTGTCTGTCTGTCTGTGTGTCTGTGTGTTGCATTGCCAGAGACTGAACCAGCTATACCCCCCAGCTCCTAAATTTAGTCTTGAGGGATTTCAGGAAGCGGATTTCACAAGATAATCCAAGACAGACGTGTGAGTAGCACAGGCATGCTTGTGGGTAATTGTCATAAGTGGGGTGAGTAAAATGGGCATGAGATATGGGCAGAAAGCTAATGGGAGGTGAGAGGTGGGCTGCATTTGGTGCTTATCTTTCCTACCTATCAGAAACCCTGAATGGTGCCACTTGGAAAATACATGCCAGAAATCCTTAGGTGGAATATTTAGAAGCATTTTTTTAACTTCAGAATCAGCAGGGTTTTTTTTTTAATTTTATAAGTACTTAGATAAATTATCTTCAATTCTTTTTCTAATAAAGGTTGTATTAAAGCCGGGAGCCTAGCTATTTAGAAAGCTGAGATTTAGAGGATTACATTTTGAGGCCAGCAGAAGCACAAAAACCAGAGACTCCATCTCCAAAATAACCAGTAAAAAGTGAAGTGGCAGCCGGGTGCTGGTGGCTCACGCCTGTAATCCTAGCTACTCAGGAGGCTGAGATCTGAGGATCGAGGTTCAAAGCCAGCCTGGGCAGGAAAGTTCTAGAGACTCTTATCTCCAATAAGCCACTAGAAAACTGGAAGTGGTGCTGTGGCTCAAGTGGTAGAGCACTCGCCTTGAGCTGAAAAGCGCAGAGACAGCACCCAAGGCCAGAGTTCAAGTCTCACGACCGAAAAAAATAATGAAGTGTCAGTAGAGCAAGCATTAGGCAAGTATTAAACCTTGGTATTAAATAAATAAAACCAGAGCAAACTGAAAGCATAAATTGATTACAACAGCATGCTTGGGCCAGGTGCCAGTGGCTCATGCCTATAATTCTAGTTCCTGGAGAGGCTAAGATCTGAGGATTGTGGTTCAAAGCTAGTCTGGAGGGGCTGGGAAGGTGGCTCAGTGGTAGAATGCTTGCCTTCATGCATGAGGCCCTGGTTTGATTCCTTAGCACCACATAAGCAAAAAAGCCGGAAGTGGCACTGTGGCTCAAGTGGCAGGATGCTAGCCTTGAGCTGAAGAGCTGAGGGACAGTACCCAGGCCGAGAGTTCAAGCCTCACGACTGACAAAAAAAAAAAAAGAAAGAAAGAAAGAAAAAGCAACAAACAAGTTAGTCTGGAGCTGTGGAGCTCTGTCTCCAAAGCTCAGGGAGAGTACTCAGACCCCGAATTCAAGCCCCAGGACACACCCTTCTCCCACTATATATATGCAATAAAGCTGTTAGTTCTACCTTCCACAGCTCCTAATTACTACTAGTCTTTCTAGTACACTCTGTGTGTGTGTGGGGTGTGGGTGGGTATGTGTATAGGGGGCTCGAACTCATTGGCTTTTCTGCTTTAGGTTGCCACACAGCTCCACTTCCAGCTTCTTGTTGGTTAATTGGAGATTAGAGTCTCATGGTCTTTCTTATCTGGAGCTGGCTTCAAACTGCTATCCTAAGATATCAGCCTCTTGTGCAGCTAGGTTTACAGGCATGAGCTCTCAGCTTCTATATATTTTATTGTCATTGGTTAGATCTGTCCTTTTCTACATGAATGGAGAGGAAGTAAGCCTTAAGTTGAAAAGAATACAAAGTGTGAAAAGTAGCATATGATAAGTATTAATGATCTATGCTGCAGGAATTCAAAAGAGAACAATTGAGGGAGTGGGAGATGTGAACAGATTAGTGAGACTTGAATCAGGAATGATATGTGAAAGGGTCATGACAGAAACGTCACAGGCAAACTCAGGAATTCTAATGACTTAGCATATCAAAATGATTAACCAGCTTAACAAAAATAAGTGTTAAGAATGTGAAACAAGTCCTGTCTGGGGTGTGGCTAATACTTCAAGGTGGGAAGGGGAATGGAAAAGGTGAATATGATCAAAATAAGTTATGTAAATATGTAAAAATGGGGAAATGAAGCTTCTTGATATTGGTTTGGGAAGGGGAGGGTATGAGGGAGAGTGACTGAAGGAGGTGAGTCTGCTCAAGATACAATGTATGCATACATAGATGTCAAAATGAAGCCTTCTTGTACAACTAATTGATGATAATAAAATATAATAAGCTGGGGTTGGTTGCCCACACCGGTAATACTAGCTACCCAAGAGGCTGAGATCTAAGGATTGTGGTTCAATGCCAGCTTGGGTAGGAAAGTCTCTGAAATTCTTGTGGGTTTTTCTGTTTTGTTTTTAAATACAATTTTATTGTTATTCTTGTTTTTGTTTTTTTTTGGCACGGGGGTCTGGTCGTGGGGCCTGAACTCTGGGCCTGGGTGCTGTCCCTCAGCTTTTCAGCTCAAGGCGAGCGCTCTACCACTTGAGCCACAGCACCACTTCTGGCTTTTTTTTTTTTTTTGCTTATGTGGTGCTGAGGAGTCGAACTCAGGGCCTCATGCATGTAAGGCAAGCACTCTACCACTGAGCCACCATCCCAGCCCCTTTATTGTTATTCTTAAAGTGATGTAAAGAGGGGCTACCTTTTCATAAGTCAGGTAATGAGTAAAATTATTATTATTTGTCAGTTGTGGAGCTTGAACTCTGGGCGTGGGCACTGTCCCTCAACCCTTCAGCTCAAGGCTAGTGCTTAATACTTGAGCCACAGCGCCACTTCCAGTTTTCTGGTGGTTTATTGGAAATAAGAGTCTCACAGTCTTTCTTGCCAGGACTGGCTTTGAACGGAGATCCTCAGATCTCAGCCTCTTGACTAGCTAGGATTACAGGCATGAGCCACCAGCACCCACCTATGAGTACAATTCTTTTTGGACAGTGTTGCCCCTTCCTTCACAAGTCTCTGGCATTATAATCAATGAACCTCTAAAAAGCCAGAGGTGGGGGGGTGGGCAGCTGGGAAGATAGTTCGGTGGTAGAGTGCTTGCCTTGCATGCATGAGGCCCTGGGTTCGATTCCTCAGCACCACATAAGCAGAAAAACTGGAAGCAACACTGTGGCTCAAGTGGTAGAGCACAAGCTTTGAATGGGAAAAGCTGTAAGGGACATTGAAAGGATCTATCACATCCATGCCAGGGGACCATGCAGAGGCAGGCAGGCACAGGAGAAAGATTATTACAAGGTTTATTAGAGGAGCCATATTTCCCGCAGAGAGAGAGAGTGCCCATGGTATAGGTAGCAGCAGGATCTGGGGATTAGGAAGTGAGGTAGTTGGAAGTTCAGGTGGGTCTGGGCAGAGAGAGGGAGGGGCCAGATGTATGGCAGGAACTCCAGGGCAGGGAGGAACTCAGGTCTGGGTGGAGCTGAGGGCCAAACGGGCATAATGCTTACAGACATGGCCTAGGCCCTGAGTTCCAGCCCCAAGGACAAAAAAAAAAAAAAAAAAAAAAAAAGCAAAACTTTGCCAAGATCCTCTTACCTGTGATCTTCCTGTCGTTGGGAGGAAAAAAAGAGTTCCTTCTTTTCCAACCAATATTTCTTGTATCAATAACTTTACAACGCCCAGCTTTGCCCTATTCTCTGTCTCTTTCTGTGTGGGGTGGGCGAGGGATACTGGGCTGGCTTTAAACTGCTATTCTCAGATCTCAGACTACTAAGTGTAAGTTTTAGCAGAAAGGAAACCACCACGTGGTTCAGGCAGAAAAGAGTATATTGAGGGGGAGAGCATACTGCATAATGCCACACAAGATGGAGGCATGAGGAGAGAGGAAGGAAAGAGAAGGGAAGAAGAAGGTGCGACTTCTGGCAGGATTGGGGTTAATGTAGGGAGAGGTTGAGGAGGAGGAGTAGCCACACATGTGGGGACCTCCCAAGGTACAAAGGAGGCTGGGTGGTCTAGGATGTTACCTCAGAGAAAGGGAAGGTAACTGCCCCGAGGTGTGCCAGTTATTTGGTTTAGGAATGCTGGGTAGGGGCTTCTAGAGAAGGGGCCGCCTGGGCACCCAGGAAAAGAATGGAGAAGGGGCCATTTTTCCTGAGCACACCTAGCACTAAGTAGCTAGGATTTCAGTCATGAGCCACCAATTTCTTGCTCCCTAATTCTTTTTTAAACCCAGACTTAGAATATTGATCTAATTTTTCAGTATTTAAAATATAATATCTAAGGAAGTCAGAGGAAGATGGATACCAGTGGATTACACCTGTAATCCTTGCTACTCAAGCTGGTCCAGCTCTAGCAGAAAAGTTTATGAGATTCTTATCTCCAATTAACTAACAAAACTAATCAGAAGTGGATCTGTGGCTTAAGTTGTAGAGCTCTATCCTTTTTTTTTTTTTTGGGTCCGGTCGTGGGGCCTGAACTCTGGGCTTGGGCACTGTCCCTTAGCTCTTCAGCTCAAGGCTAGGGCTCTACCACTTGAGCCACAGTGCCACTTCCAGCTTTTTTCTTATGTGGTGCTGAGGAATCGAACCCAGGGCCTCAGGCATGCAAGGCAAGCACTCTACCACTGAGCCAACTTCCCAGCCCTAGAGCTCTATCCTTGAATGGGGAAAACCAAGAGAGAGCTCAAGGCCCTGTGTTCAAGCCTCTGTACCAGTACAAAAACATACACACAAAAAAATAAAATATGGCGGGGCGCTGGTGGCTCATGCCTGTAATCCTAGCTACTCAGGAGGCTGAGATCTGAGGATCATGGTTCAAAGCCAGCCTGGGCAGGAAAGTCTGTGAGACTCTTATCTCCAATAAACCACTAGAAAACCAGAAGTGGCGTTGTGGGTCAAGTGGTAGAGTGTTCGCCTTGAGCTAAAGAGCACAGGGACAGCACCCAAGCCCATTCAAGCCCCAGGACTGACAATAAATAAATAAATAAATAAATAAATAAATAATAAAATATGTCTAGGGGCTAAGAGCAGTGGTATAGAGCTTGCCTAGTATGCAAAAAACCATACTGTAGTTTTCGTTCCCAGCACCGAACAACAAACAAAATACAATGTCTATTTTTAATTAAACAAACCACAATTAAATTAATAGCTCCATTTTCTTTTTAGTTTAAAATGGGTTTTAGTTTGAATGGGTGATACATAGTTTTAAAAAACAACAAGTAATATAGAATCTATGGAGTGAAAAGCCCTGTTCCTCATTGGTGTGTATGTGTGTATGGAGGAGGGGGAGGCGTGTTGAACTCAGGGCCTAGGCACAGTCCTTGAGCTTTTACACTACTCAAGGCTACTGCTCTACCACTTGAACCATTTTCATTTCCAGTTAGTTTTGCTGGTTAGTTTGAGATAAGAATCTCATGGATTTTTTTGGCTTTGCAATCCTCAGAGCTCAGTCTCCTGAGTAATTAGGATTACAGGTGTGAGCCACTGGCACCTGGCCCTTCATTGGTTTTTACTTCCCCCATCCCTTAGAGCCACTTCTAATGCTTTCTGCCTGTATTTTTGAAAATATAAACAAATACAAAATTTTGAGTTTTTTCTTCTCTTATCATATGCACTGTTCTGCATCTTGCTCTTTTTTTGGTGGTACTGGGGCTTGCTAGGCTTTGCCTAGCAAATGTGAAGACTTTATTTTAATCTGAGAGCCTTCAATATTTTTCAGCTTTCTTGCTCACAGTTGGGTGATCTACCATGCCTCCTGTTTGGTCTTGCTGGTTGACTGGAGATGAACTTTTCTTCCTGTGTTGGTTTCCAATTGAAACTCTTCAGATCTCAACCTCCTAAATAGCTGGATTACAGGAATGAGCTGCTAGAACTCAGCTATAATTATTATTTTTTGAGATAAGTCTTCACTTTTTGCCCTGGCTTGCCTGGATGTCTGTCCTCATATTTATACTTCCAACAGAAGTTAGGATGGCATGTGAGAACCACCATACTCAGATTTTTCTGTTGAGATGTTTTCTTAAATTCTTACAATCACTGTCTCTAGACTAGTTAGAATTATAGGAATGAGCCACTGGCTTTTCTTTTCTTTTCTTTCTTCTTTTTCTTTAGGCCAGTCCCGAGGCATGAACTCAGGGTCTAGGCTTCTTTTGCTCAAGGCTAGCACTCTACCACTTGAGCCACAGTGCCACTCCCAGGCCCAGAGTTCAGGCCCCATGACCGACAAAAAAAAAAAAAAATTAGGCCAATTACATGCTTTTCTAATTAAAACAAGCAAAAGAACCCCCCCCCCCACTACAATGAGATACCACTTCACATTCACTACAATAACTATAATAAATAAGATCAGCATTATTAAATGCTGGCAAGGATGTCAAGAAATAAACATATGCTGGGTTCTGGTGGCTCATTCCTGTAATCCTAGCTACTCAAGAGGCTGAGATATAAGGATCATGGTTCAAAGCTAGCCTCGACAGAAAAACTCCACACTCCAATTAACCACCAAAAAAAAAAGCCAGAAGTGGAACTGTTGTTCGAGTGGTATAGCACTCAGGGATAGCCCCTAGGCTTCAGGATCACCACAAAAATTTTGTTTCTAGGTATCTACTCAAGAGAAATAAAAACATCTATTTAAACACACAGAACTATTCACAACATTATCCATAAATGATAAAGCCCAGAAGTAACCTGAATGTTCACCAACTGATGAATGGATAGATGCAATGCACAGCTATACAATGGAATAATACTCAGCAATAAAAAGGAACAATTGATACATGTTGCATAATGAATCAACTCAACACACTAAGAAAAAGAATACAGATAAAGTGCATGGGCTACATGATTCTATTTATATATCAAATACTCAGAAAAGACCGGTGTATAGAGCTAGAAAAGCAGGTCAGTAGTTTCCTGATGGAGTAGAAATGGTAATTAATGTAAATGAACATAGTGATTTTATTCCAGTTGTCAAAATATTACAAAGGTGATAAATTGTACACTTGAATTAGGTGAATTTTATTTTATGTGAAATAACCTCACCTCAATAAAGTTGATTTAAATAAAGAAAAGGTAACACAGGGTCAGGTGATTTCAAATAATTTAGTTCAGGGAAATTCTCTCCCTGTAGAATAGAGGCCTGAATCGAAAGAATGAATAGTGTAATGATTGGGGTAGATTGCTCAAGCAGAAGTTACAGCTAACAAGAGTTCTGAAGGAATGTAACATATAAAGGCCAGGGTATATTGTAGTAGGGTTGGAAAGGGAGGCTAGCCATTCAGGTCATGGTAAGATGTCTGGGTTTTATTTTAAGTATGAAGTAATTTTAAACATGTTAGCCTTAACAAAAAGAATCTTACTGAGAAGCCAAGAGCTGGTGTCTCATGCCTGTAATCCTAACAAGTCAGAGAAAAAGCAAAGTTGAGAGCATAAGACCTCAAATTCAAGGAGTTCAAGACCCAGTACCAGTAAAATTAGAGAGGGGGGGTTAGAAAAAAAATCTCACTGGATGCAATATAGTGACCAAATTTAACCAAAAGAGCCAAGTAGACAAAGTCCTAATTTTATGATAGAAAATAGGACACTGAGATTGTGTCCCTGTTGTGAATAGCCATATAGTAGGACTATATAAGAAGTGCTTTACAGTTTACAGGAGTTCATATTTTTGTCCTTTTTAGTTTGTATAATTATGGAGACCCTTGAGTATGTACAACTGATATTCTCATTTTTTATTTTTTAGATTAATAAAGAGAGGCTTAGGGAAAAGTTTCTGACTTTCCCAATATCATACAACAATGGAAGAGCTAATTAAAACTTTCTATCTTCATATAGTTAGGAGTCACAGCAATGTATGGGATTATCTCATGTGTTTACATATTTAGGCTGAATGTAAAAGGTTGGAGGAGAGTAGAGCTTACGGCAAAATCCTTCTCTCCCTCCCTCCCTCCTTCCCTACCTCCTTTCTTTCCTTCTTCCCTTCCTTCCTTGAATCTTTCCTTCCTCCTCCTTTTTTTTTTTATTGTGAAAATACTATACAGAGGGGTTACAATTACATGGGCAAGATAATGAGTATATTTCTTATCAAGCATTATAGCCTCCTCCTTTGTTTCCCCTTCCCATCCCTTCCCATCCTCCCCCCCATCCTCCTCCCCCCCTACCAAAGTTGTAAAGTTCGTTTTTCCATATAACGACTTGTACATCTCATTGTTGCAATGGATCCACCTGTACCTTCCTCCTCCTTTTCTCTTTCCCTTATTCTCTTCCTTCTTTCTTTCTAGTATTGAGAGGGCAAACCCAGGGGCCTTCTGTGTGCTACAGAAGTACTCTACCATTGAACTACATCTCAGCCCTGTTTTCTATTAGTTTAAAACATTTGTACAATAGAAAAAGAAAAGAAGAATAAATATATGTTATGCAACTTTGGAGAGGAAGGATTTAGAAAAGAGAAAGCCTGGCATGGTGGCTGAAGCCTATAATCTTTTTTTTTTTTTTTTTTTGCCAGTCATGGGGCTTGAACTCTGGGCCTGGGCGCTGTCCCTCAGCTTTTCAGCTCAAGGCTATCGCTCTACCACTTGAGCCACAGCACCACTTCCAGCTTTTTCCTGCTTATATGGTGCTGAGGAATTGAACCCAGGGCCTCATGCATGCGAGGCGAGCACTCTACCACCGAGCCACCTTCCCAGCCCTGAAGCCTATAATCTTAACTACTAGGGAGACAGAGATTAGGGAATCAAATGTGAGGCTGGTCCAGATATAAGTTTGCAAGACTCCATCTCAATCAATAGCTGGGCTGGCTGGTGTATACTTGTCATCACAGCACAAATAGGAGGATTACAATCCAGGCCATGAAGCAGAACCCTCTCTCTAAAAAAAGGAGAGGGGGTTGGCTCTCGTAGTAGACCACCTGCTTAGCAACAGCAAGGCACTGAGTTCAAACCTCAGATCACACACAACACACACACACACACACACATACACACACACACACACACACACACACACACACACACACACACACACACACACACACTGATTGTGTAGCTGGGTGTAGTGCCTCATGTTTATAATCCTAGCTACTCAGGAGGCTAAGATGTGAGGATCATGATTCAAAGCCAGACCAGGCAGAAAGTCCACCAGAAAATTGGAAATGGAGCTGTGGCTGTTCTTGAACAAAAGAGCTCAGGAACAACACCCAGGCCCTGAGTTCAAACCCATGACCAGCAAAAAAATCTGTCTGTCTGTCTGTCTAAACAAAGATATTGTTGGGCAATATTCCTACAGTATTGAAGAAGAGGTAAGAGCAATAATTGGCAAGGCCATAGAACAATTTATATGATTCTTTTCAAATCATAATATCTAAACATTAGGTATTATTAATAAGAGCTTGAATAACAGGAATGCAGTGTCATAGCACTCTAGTTGGACAGAAAAGATGGGCTGTCATGCTATACTTTCAAGTTACAATAATCCAGTGTTCATGCACCTCTATTTCTGCTGGCTTCTGGGTGGGATCTAAGGACTTGCGATTCTAATGCAGAAAGATAAGGACTAGGTGCAGGTGGTTCACACCATAATCCTAGCTACTCAGGAGGCTGACATCTGAGCATAATGGTTCAAAGCCATCAGGACAGAAAAGTCTATGAGACTATTATATCTAATTAACCACCAGAAAGCCAGAAGTGGAGCTATTGCTCAAGTAGTAGAGTACCAGCCTTGAGCTAAGGAACAGTGCCCAGGCCCTGAGTTCAAGCACTAATACTTTCACAAATAAAGAAGGAAGGAAGGAAGGAAGGAAGGAAGGAAGGAAGGAAGGAAGGAAGGAGGGAGGGAGGGAGGGAGGGAGGGAGGGAGGGAGGGAGGGAGGGAGGGAGGGAAGGAAGGAAGGAGGAAGGAGGGAGGAAAGAAGGAAGGAAAAGAAAGGATGGTGCTGATGAATTCCAGACAACTGTACAAGTGTTTTACCGTTTGATCAATCAGGAACTAACATTTTAGCTTAACAATTGAGAAAGTTTGAACCTCAAACTAGGAGGAATTTAATTTGCGGGCAGGTGAACCTCAGGACGGAAGCAGTTACTCAGAGGGTAGGTGTGAGTATGTTAAGGGGAGCTTTGGTTTGTGGATAGAAAGCCGTGTATGTAAGGGCACTCAAAGCTAAAGGAAGCCATTTGTTCCAGGAGAGCAGTTTAAAGGGGGTGTGCTTTGTGTGGGCAATAATTTATGAGGAAAAGTGTGGGGCGGGAGGGGAGTTACGGAGCTAGCTATGCATGGGTACACCGGAGAAATGGGGTTTGTAGGAGGCTGAAGCAAGAAGTAGAGGTTCAGTGAGAGATGCTAGAGCATAACCAGTGGATGAATACAGGTCAGGAAAAGATGTACTTAGTCCCTAACTTCCTTACCAACATACCAAGTATGCTACAAGCAAATTTAGGGCAACTGAACAATCCCAGCCCTTGTGTCTGGCAGGAGAAAATTCAGGCCAAGACACAGACATAGTAAAAGAAAGCTTATTATAAGGGAAATATGGCAGAGAGCACCTGGCATAGACATGCTATGGGGAAGATGTCAGTTTAGACCATGTCAATTATATTGTACTAGATAGAGACTGAAAGAGAGGAGCCAAGAACCTGGCAGCAGGACATCTTTCAGAGGAGTTGAGTTTTCCCTCTCCCTGAGCTCATTTTTAACTGTTCGTCTTCAGGCATTGCTCTAAGTTCCTCATGTCTTCTTTGTGTTTCCTTCCTTCCTTCCCTTCTCCATTTCTTTACCAAATTTTATCAGGTATCTCTGCTGTGCCAGTGTCTGGCAACCAAATAAAGTCTCTGATCTAAAAAGAAAAGAAAAAGACACAGAAAAAGCAATCTTGCATCCTTCCCTTCCCTTCCCTTTCCTTTCCTTTCCTTTCCTTCCTCTCTCTGTCTTTCTCTCTGTGTCTCTCTCTCTCATGCTGGTGCTGAAAATTGAATTCAGGCCCTTAGTTTTTTTCTGGTCAAGGCTGGAGCTTTATCATTTGAGCCACACTTTCATTTCTGGCTTTTGGGTAGTTAATCATAGATAAGAGTTTCACAGAGTTTTCTGTCTGGACTGATTTTGAACTGTGATTTTCAGATCTCAGGATCCTAAGAAGCTAAGATTACAAGTGTGAGCCACTGGTTCCTCCTTAAATTTCTTTCCTAGTACTGGCCTTTCTGGTGCATCTTGCTAGTAGGAGTGGCTTTTTTTCTTCTTCTTTTCCTTTTTGAGATACTGAGGATTGAACCCAGGGCCTCATACATGATAGACAAGCTCTTTACCACTTGAGCCATTCCCCACTGGGTCCAGGAGAAGGGGCTTGTTGACCTTGTCCCCTTACCAGGGCATTATGGGCTTCATAAGGAAAAAGCCTATTTCTTAGAGCACTATCCTCTTGACTATCCTCTTTACCTGAGCACATCCTCAGACACAGGCCATGAAAAGAAAGAAAGTCTCCTCTTCTGAAACTCTGGCCTTAATGGTTCCTCCCACAGGACAAATCTGTGTTAGGAAACTATCTGATTCACAAAGCTCTGTACCTGCCTTCTTGATCCAGGTGGGTTTTTGTTTCTGTTTTTTGTATATGTGGCTGGCAGTCCTTTAAAGAATGTTTTTAGGTGTCAAAATGGAGAACTGTGAACTAATTTTAACACTTCAGAGATTTACACATATTTATTCTGAATGTTCCCATGTGCTAACTAAAACTAAGCATATTTGAGTTATTCAGCCCACTGTGACGTGTGTGTGTGTGTGTGTGTGTGTGTGTGTGTGTGTGTGTGTGTGTGTGTGTGTGCGCCTGTACTGCATTTTTTTGCTGGTGCCCTTACCACTTAAGATCTATTTTCATTTTTTGCTAATTAAGTGGTTATAAGAGTCTCTCAGACCTTCCTGCCCAAGCTAGCTTTGAACCTTGATACTTGGATCTCAGCTTCCTGAGTAGCTAAGATTACAGGCATGAAACATCAGCACCTGATGTCTAGCTCCTCCTTATCCAACACTTCTTTTTTTTAAATTAATAATGGGAAATTAAGTAGTTGTTCATTAATATAACCTCAAAATTTCTTGAAAGTTTGACATTGGTACTGTCAGAATTAAATCAAGTGAAATCAGCCATGGATAAATGATCATCTACCATTCATAATATTAAACCATCTAGCCGGGCGCTGGTGGCTCACGCCTGTAATCCTAGCTACTCAGGAGGCTGAGATCTGAGGATCGCGGTTCAAAGCCAGCCCGGGCAGGAGAGACCGTGAAACTCCTATCTCCAATAAACCACCAGAAAACCGGAAGTGGCGCTGTAGCTCAAGTGGTAGAGCGCTCGCCTTGAGCTGAAGAGCTGAGGGACAGCGCCCAGGCCCAGAGTTCAAGCCCCACGGCCGACAAAAAAAAAAAAAAAAAAAAAAATATTAAACCATCTAAAGTTTGAATTTATCAATAAGTGGCTAAGAATCCAAAATGCAGGCTTTGGGAAACATAATAATTTTAGCTTCTATAAACTAAAACATAATCAATTGCAATCTGCCTTTTTTTCTTATTTAAGTTTGTTATTTATTGTAAAAGATTATGTAAGTTGATTTGTGTGTGTGCTAGTACTGTGACGTGAACTTAGAGCCTTGAGCACTTGTTTGGCTTTTTCTCTCAAGACTACCACATAGGCTACAACTCTATTTCTGGCCTTTTGATTGTTAATTGGGGTTAAAAAGCTCACAGACTTTTCTGTGTGAGCTGGCTTTGAACCATTATCCTCTGATCTCACCTTGCTGAGTAGCTAGGGCTACAAATATGACACACTGGCACAAGGTTAATGGCTTGGCCCTTAATTTCAAATCAGAAATGTTTTCAAGAGTCTCATTTGGCTTGAAGGAGCCTGTCAGTACTCACCATACCTGCTCACTTAGGCAAGTCTCTGTAGTTGGTCTCTACCTTAAGTCAGGACAGGAATGTCTGAAGTAAGCTCCTTTTACACTGTGTATCTTTGATCAAGTTTAGACTTGGATGTTGAAGACAGGAGCCAATGAGGCCTGATAACCACCCTGCTTTCACTTCTTAGAAGCCAGTCTGGGTGGATCCTTGGCCTTGCTGAACAGGTTTGTTATCTCATCCCAATGCAAGTAGGAGAGATCACTGAAATCCCTAAAATGTACCCTGTGGGGAGGTGGCTAGGGAAAATTAGAAAGAATCCTAATGGCTAAAAGGATTAGAAGCTACCAGTTGACTTTTGAAGCTTTTTGCCAATTGGATTACTTTTCCACCAAAACATGTTTGGCTACCATGTCAAGTTGAAATGTCACATAGTGACCGTTGTTTGAAACATTTTTCTCTGTGAAGTTAAGTTACTGCTTTAGTATTTTGTGTCCATTTTTTTAAGAAATAAAAATTTTAAAAAAGAGATCTCATTTCCATACCTTGGAGTTATGTTATATACACGTATGTTATATATATAAAAATATATAAATATGTTCTATATATAAATATATGTAAATATATAAAACATATATGTGTGTATACATATATGTACATATATACAAATACATATACAAATACATATGCATACATATATTAGAGAGGGGAGGCATGTAGGGATTGCATCTTTGTGTTTTTCTCCTAAGAATATCTTTTTGTTTTGTGGCTATTTAAACTTTGTGTTATCTTTTCTTTTTTTTTTTTTTTTTTTGCTGCAAAAAGTTTTATTTTCATTTGGTCCAAGGCTTGGGAAGGGCTCCAGGATGGTTAGTTAGGAAGTTTCCCAATGGCTAGAGGCAGAAGCTCGGGCGGAAACCCTGGTATCTGGCAAGGCAGAGATGGCCCCTCAAAGGCTGCTGGACTCTGGAGTTTTCTAGTCGTGTTTGAGTGTGAGGCGTTCGAAAAGATACTCGCCCAGCTGGGCCTGAGGGGCGGCCCCCAGCCTGCGAAGGTTGGTTAAGTGGTCTCCCATCTTCTTGATGAGCTTCACCTCTTCATCCAGGAAGTGGTTCTCTAGGAAGTCACAGAGATGGGGGTCTGTGCACAGAACCCAAGGCATGAAGATCCACAAGGGCTTGGTTCAGGCTCTTCTCCAGGACCAGGGCGGCTTCCATGGCTTCCACCGTTTTACCCCACTCATCCTGAGAAGGCTTCTGCACATCCTGGAACAGCACGTGGCTGCCCGCTGTTTCTGCATCTTCAGGATGCTCTGGACACCCTCAGCGTCTCCTCTGCCAACTCGCGGAAGAAATGGTCCACGCCCTCCAGAGCCACGTCGTCCCGATCAAAATAGTATCCCAGAGAGAGGTAGGTGTAGGAGGCTCGCAGATGCAAGTTGATCAGGCCCTTGACAGCAGCCTCCTCGGTGGAATAATTCTGACCAATCTGGGAGGTCATGGCTGGTTGTCAATACAGAACTAACCACAGAAAAAAATAAACAAACACAAAAACAAAAAAAACAACAAAAAAACACCTGCGTTGGTTGGTCCTGGAAGCAGGCAATGGGCGAGAAGATCAGGGTCAGAGGTCGTGAGTGGAGAGGCAGTTGGTGGTGGAAAGGAGGAGTCCCAGGTCTGTTCCGTCCAAACACTGTTTAAGCAAGACACAGATCCGCGGGACTGGCTGGCGCTTCTTGTGTCTTCTTGTGTCTTCTTGTGTCTTCTTGTGTCTTCTTGTGTCTTCTTGTGTCTTCTTGTGTCTTCTTGTGTCTTCTTCTTCTTCTTCTTCTTCTTCTTCTTCTTCTTCTTCTTCTTCTTCTTCTTCTTCTTCTTCTTCTTCTTCTTCTTCTTCTTCTTCTTCTTCTTCTTCTTTCTTCTTCTTCTTTTCTTCTTCCTCTTCCTCTTCTCCTTCTCCTCCTCCTCCTCCTCCTCCTCCTCCTCCTCCTCCTTCTTCCTCCTCCTCCTTCTTCCTCGTCCTCCTCCTCCTCCTTCCTCGTCCTCCTCCTCCTCCTTCCTCCTTCTTCCTCCTCCTCCTTCTTCTTCCTCGTCCTGCTCCTCCTCCTCCTTCTCCTCCTCCTCCTCCTCCTCCTCCTCCTCCTCCTCCTCCTCCTCCTCCTCCTCCTCCTCCTCCTCCTCCTCCTCCTCCTCCTCCTCCTCCTCCTCCTCCTCCTCCTCCTCCTCCTCCTCCTCCTCCTCCTCCTCCTTGTTGGTCATAGTCCTGAACTCGGCCTAGGCACTGTCCCTGAGCTCTTCAGCTCAAATCTAGTGCTCTACCACTTGAGCCACAGCACCACTTCTAGCTTTTTCTGCTTATATGGTGCTGAGGAATTGAACCCAGGCCTCATGTATGAAAGGCAAGTACTCTATCACTGAGCCATCTTCCCAGCCCTCTTTTTTTCTTTTTTCTTTTTCTTTTTTTAGTTGGTTCTGGGGCTTGAACTCTGGACCTGGGTGCTGAACCTCAGCTCTTCAGCTCAAGGCTAGCACTCTATCACTTGAGCCACAGCACCACTTCTGGTTTTCTGGTGGTTTATTGGAGATAAGAGTCTCATGGATTTTCCTGCCTGGGCTGGCTTTGAACTGAGATCCTCAGAGCTCAGCCTCCTGAGTAGATAGGATTATAGGCATGAGCCACCAATTTTCTTTGTTTTCTTTTTCCTTTTCTCCTCCCTTCCCTTCTACTTCCTCCTCTCTTTTGAGAGAAATTTTGACTGTGTTTCAGATGGATTGGAAACTATAAATCCTCCTGCCTCAACTTTCTAGGAGTGCAGAGCTTACAGCCTTGTATTACCATGCCCAATAAAGCACTATGTGTGTGTTTTTCTCTGTATGTGTATGTTGTATGCAAGTACTGGGACTTGAACTCAAGGTCTTGAGCTGTCTTAGCTTTTTGCTCAAGACTGGCACTCAATCACTTGAGCCACACTTCATTTCCAACTTTTTCCTGGTTAATTGGATATAAAATATTCATGGAATTTCCTTCCCTGGGCTAGCTTTGAACTGTGATCCTCCAATCTCAGTTTCTTGAGTAGCTAAGATTATAGGCAGGAGCCATTACTAACTGGCATAGCACTGTGTTTCTCCTACCTATCAACCATTTGGTTCAGTTTTACAGACAGACACACAACACACATAATACACATATAACACACTTCCTTTTTTTTCTCCCCCCAAGATTTCTTTATTAAGATTAAGTAACTACATAAATTTCACAGTACTGTGGTTTAGTTATATTTAGCTAAAGTCAGACACATATTTTAATCTTCACAATAATAATCATCATCATTCTAATCTACAAAGTTTATGAAGTCTATGAACATTAACAATAAAACTATTTCTTCCAGATCAGGTGATATGTACATTTCTTTCCTTTTGCTTAGTATCAGCTGTTCCCTCTTTCTCTCTCTCATTCCCTCCTTTCCATCACTGCCCTTGAGTTGCTTAGTTCACTTTCATCAACGTCCAGTATAGCTGATGGGCCCCTCTGCTATATTTTTTCACCCACTTTTCATTGATTCTGTGCCCTCTTCCCAGCTTCCCTCAGATGTGTACATGTATACACCATATATAAGGTAAGGTATAAAGAGTCATCTAAAAATGATAAGACAAATTAAGAAGAGGTCATTTGTTTATTTGTCTTTGGGGTTCTTTACAATGTGTATATTATTTTATGTACATATGAAGCGGTGCTTGGGGGGGAGGCTGGGAAGGTGGCTCAGTGGTAGAGTGCGTGCTTTGCATGCATGAGGCCCTGGGTTCAATTCCTCAGCACCACATAAGCAGAAAAATCCAGAAATGATGCTGTGGCTCAAGTGGTAGAGCGCTAGCCTGAGTTGAAGAGCTGAGGGACATTGCCCAGGCTGAGTTCAGGCCTCACAACCGATAAAAAAAAAAAAAAAAAAAAAGAGGTGCTTGGGTATTACAACTTGGACACACATACTTTTTTTTGTCCATCATGGGGCTTGAACTCTGGGCCTGGGTGCTGTCTCTGAGCTCTTCAGCTCAAGGTGAGCACTTTATCTCTTGAGCCACAGTGCCACTTCCAGTTTTCTAGTGGTTTTTGTTTTTGTTTTTTGTCGGTAGTGGGGCTTGAACTGTGGGCTTGGGTACAGTCCCTCAGCTTTTCAGCTGAAGGTGAGCACTCTACCACTTGAGCCACAGTGCCACTTCAAGTTTTCTAGTGTTTTATTGGGGATAAGAGTCTCACAGGATTTCCTGCCTGGGCTGGCTTTGAACTTTGATCCTCAGATCTCAGCCTCCTGAGTAGCTAAGATTACTGGCATGCCACTGGTGCCCAGCTTACATATACTTTTTTTTGAATCAGCTTTCTTTCCTTAACTCTCAGGCCATGCACTATCATGTGCCGCAGGACAGTTACCAGATACCTTAGTCCTAACTCTAAATATCAATGGACTTAACTCTCCAATTAGAAGATATAGAGTGACTAGTGCAAGACCCATCCATCTGTTGTTTACAAGAGACATATCTTGCCAACAAAGGCAGACACATTCTCAAAATGAAGGGCTGGAATTATAATCTTTGAAGCAAACCTAATATAGATAAAATAGACTTCAAATTAAAATCAGTAAGAAGAGACAAAGGTCATTACATACTAACAAAGGGAACTCTCCTACAGGAGGATATGACTTCTAAATATCTATGCACCAAATGCTGGAGGACTCAACATCATCAAACACTTACTCTTTAATCTAAAAACACATATAGATCCAAACACATTGATTTTGGGCAACCTCAACATATCATTGTCACCTCTGGATAAGATCATCCAGGCAAAAACTCAGCAAATAAACTTCAGATCTAAGTAATTGCATTGATCAACTAGTCTTAACAGACATCTACAAATATTTCACTGACCAGCATGAAAATATACATTCTTCACAGCAACCCATGGAACACTTTCCAAAATAGGCTATATTTTAGGTTGCAAAGCAAATCTGTGCAAATTCAAACAAAATTGAAATTATTCCTTGCATTCTGTTAAACCACGGCAGAAAAAATTAGAGCTAAATGCCAAAAGCTGTCACAGAAAACTCTAACTCATGGAGACTGAACAACACATTGCTGAATGATCATTAGGTCATTGAGGAGATTAGAAGAGAAATTCAAATGTTTATGGAATTTAATATAAATGAGCACACAAAATACCAGCTCCTCTGTAACACAGCAAAGGCATTACTCAGAGGAAAATTTATAGCTCTGATTGCCTACAACAACAAATTGGAGAAATCTCAAATGAACACTGTAATGATTCACCTGAAGCTCTTTGAAAAACAGGAACAAGTCAAACCCCAGATCAGTAGATGGAAACAATAAAAATTAAATTGGAAATAAATAAAATAGAGACTTAAGAAAAGGTAGAATGAATTAACAAAACAAAGAGTTGGTTCTTTGAAAAACTAAACAAAACTGACAAACCTTTAGCAAATCTGACTAAAGAAGAGAAACACATAAATTAGTAAAATTAGAGATGGAAATATGAACATCACAAGAAATATGCAAGATTCAGAATATTATTAGGGAATACTTCGCAAACTTTTATGACAATAAATTGGAGAATCTGGGAGAAATGGAAACATTTCTAGAGAGCATAGATATACCCAAATCAAACCAAGAAGCTTTAAACCAACTAAATAAACCATTAGGAGTTATGAAATAGGAATGACAATAAAAGACCATCCATCCAAGCAGTATGGAGGTTCCTCAAAAGACTCCACATAGAGCTCCCCTATGACCCAGCAATCCCACTTTTGGGCATTTACCCAAATGATTACAAACAAGACCATACTAAAGCTACCAGAACAACTATGTTTATTGCAGCATTATTTACCATTGCTAAGATATGGAACCAACCCAGATGCCCCTCAGTAAATGAATGGATCAGGAAAATGTGATATATATATTGGAATTCTATGCCTCCATCAGAAAGAATGATATTGCCCCATTTGTTAGGAAATGGAAAGACTCGGAAAAATTATATTAAGTGAAGTAAGCCAGGCCCAAAGAAACATAGGTCCCATGATTTCCCTTATTTGAAATAACTAGTATATGTCTAGGACAAGCAGAAAAGGTCAAAAGCTATGTATATATTACCATATAAGATGATATTAAGCGAAATGAACCCCATGTTAGGGACACAATGGATTTTTCTTTCTTGCTATTGTTTTTAACATATTTATAATGTACTATGTGATTTTTTTTTTTGTTTCTTTGGTATGTCCCTTCCCCATGGTATAACCCCTGTTTTCATTGTATTTGATTCTGGTGCCCTGAATCTTGTATACACATTTTTCTAATTTGGAGAAGGGAAGGGAAAAAAACAAAATGCTTAAATAGGGATACAGGTTGACCCATTGTAACAATGATATGTACAAGACACTATGTTGAAAAAGAACTTTACATCTTTGAGTGTTGTGGGGAGGGAGTGAGGGAGGAGTTGGGAAAATGGGGAGGGAAGGGATTGTAGGGAAAATCAAAAGAGAGGGTAACAATGTTCAGTAGGAAATGTAGTCATTACCTTACTCATGTAACTGTAACCCTTCTGTAAGTACCTTTACAATTAAAAAAATATATTAAAAAAGACCTCCTATCCAAGAAAAGCCCAGGATCTGATGGACTTACAGGCAAATTCTATAAAGCTTTCAAAGGAGAACTCATTCTATACTCCTCAAACTGTTCAATGAAATAGAAAGAGAAAGATCATTACCAAACTCATTCTTCAAAGCCAGCAAAACACTCCTCCCCAAACCAGATAAAAACTCATCAACGAAAGAGAACTATAGATAGACCCATCTCTTGGATGAACATTGATGCAAAACTTCACAATAAAATTCTGCCAACCGAATTCAACAACCTACCAAAAAAAATCATACATTATGATCAAATGGAATTCATTCCAGGGATGTAAAGCTGGTTCAATATACATGTCAATTAATGTAATTCAGCAAATCAACAGAAGCAAGGACAAAAGCCACATGGTGATCTTAACAGATGCAGGAAATGCATTTGGCAAAACTTCACATTCCTTTATGATGAAAGCTCCAAAGAAGCTAGGAATCCATGGAACAATACTTAGTATAATGAGGGCTATATATGACAAACCTACAGCAGTATTTTACTTAATGGTGAAAAGTTAAAACCATTCCCTCAAAAATCAGGAACTAGACAAGGAGGTCCACTCTCTCCATTCCCCTTCAACATGGTACTGGAATTCCTAGCAAGAGCAATAAGGCAAGAGAAAAACAAAGAGGATCCAAATTAGGAAAGAAGAAATAAAGCTATCCCTCTTTGCGAATGACATGATCCTGTACATATGTATATATGTATTTTATTTATTTATTTATTTTTATTTTTATTTGCCAGTCTTGGGGCTTGAACTCAGGGCCTGGGCTCTGTCCCTGAGCTCCTCTGTGTTCAAGGCTAGTGCTCTACCACTTGAGCCACAGTGTTGCTTCTGGCTTTGCTGTTTATGTGGTACTGAGGAATTGAACCCAGGGCTTCATGCACTCTAGACAACTCTACCACTAAGCCACACTACCAGCTCAATGATCCTGTATTTAAAGAATCCTATAGATTCCTCATCCAAGTTACTTGAGTTGATATGAAACTTTGCCAAAGTAGCAAGGTATAACAATAACCCACAAAAATCACTAGCTTTCCTGTATGCCAACAATGGGAAGAATGAGACTGAAATCAGGAATGCAGCTCCTATTGTATTAGGTACAAGGACCTCTATTGTGATAAAAATCTGAAAAAAGAAATTGAAGCATATTTAGGAAATGGAAAAACCTTCTCCATGCTCCTGGATGGGAAGAATTAACTTTGTAAAAATGGCAATGCTGCCCAGAGCAATTTACAAATTCAATGCAATACCCATCAAAATCCCAACAAGTTTCTTCAAAGAAATAGAGAAAGCAATCTGAAACTTCACAATTAATAATAAAAGACCCAATATGCCAGGCATCAGTGGCTCATGCCTGTAATCCCAGCTATTCAGGAGTCTGAGACCTGAGTATCATGGTTCAAAGTCAGTCCTGGCAGGAAAGACCATGAGACCCTTATCTCAAATAAACCACCAGAAAACTGGAAGTGGTGTTGTAGCTCAAGTGGTAGAGCGCTCTCCTTGAGCTGAAGAGCTGAGGGACAATGCCCAGGCCCAGAGTTCAAGCCCCACGACCTACAAAAAAAAAAAAAAATAGAAAAGACCCCATACCAAAAACAATCCTAAGCAGGAAGAATTCAAATTCTATGAGAAAGCTAAGGCAATAAAAACAGCTTGGTACTGTCATAAGAATAAGCCTGATGACCAATGGAACAGAAGACCCAGAAATAAATCCATAGATATATAGCCACATAATATTTGATAAGGGAGCCAAAACCACAATAAGTCATGCTGGAAAAATTGACTACTAACCCTGCACCAGAATTATTTTAAATGGATCAAAGGTACCATGAAAATACTACAGTAAGTGCCGCCGACCGGGTTCTGTCGGGACAACGGAGGATACCTAGGGGAGGAACCTGGAATAGGATGGGGAGATGGCAAACAGACAACTCACACACAAGAGGAGTGGATGCTGCTGAGTGCTGAGTGCGATTTAATGCAGAGGATAACAAACTTTTATAGCAAAAAGTCTCCACAAGAAAGGGCAAAAGGTTACACAATCTTGTTACAGGGCTTCATTCTTGGATGGTCACCAGCTGGTCGCCTGAAAGGGCAAAAGTTTACACAATCTTGCTGCAGGGCTTCCTTCTTGAGTGGTCACCAGCTGGTCACCTGAAAGGCACTTGTTTCCGGCTTATCTCTAAGAAATATAATGGGTTTCGACGTTTGTCACCATCTAACCATTACCTTATTTCTATAGAGGCCTTAATTGTCCCACAAGATTTTTCCTGTTCCTTCTTTAATAGTAAGGTCATGGAGGCCTAGATCTAGCAAGTCTCTTAGTAAATGAAAGAGAGTAACAGGAAGTTCTTTCTCCTAAGTAGTTATCTCAGCAATTGCCATACATTCTTTCTGTTCTAGCCGCGCCTACAGCTTCTTGTAAATCTCTTACAGACAATTCCTTCTGCTGAAGTGACTTCATGGAACCCCCAATACTTTATATTTACTTATGACTTACTTGTCTACTAGCCTCCATAAGAGGGGTTTCAGGGTAGCACTTAACTCTGGTGAGTTAGCCATATTTTTAAGACACTCATCAGATATTGGAGTCGTCAACACTCTTAAGAAAGAGCTTTTAATAAGGGAACATTAACAATGAGTAAGTACAATGAACAGCAGAAACAGTAAAAGATTAATAGGCACTCTTATACAGTGAGGAAAAGAAAGTCAGAAACACATCTTTCCCAGGGTTTGCCAGCCTTTTTCCAGGAGTAGGCCTCTTAGAAGCCCTATTCTCCAAGGTAGACTTCGGTGAAGTCCCAAAACTTGGAGATAGGTTTCTGTAAAGCCCCATTCTCTGAGGTAGACTTTGGTAAAGTCCCCAAACTCAGAGATAGGTCTCTGAAGCCCCTATCTTGGTCTGATAGATGGTTTCCCATGCTAAGCAGACTCCACTGGAGTAGGCGTGGCAAGTAAGGGGTAGGGGAAACACTAGGTCTTCAAGGCAAGAGTTGAAAAAACCTAAGTAAAGATCCAGAATCATAAATCAAAGGAAGATTGGATATATGACACTGCAGCAAACTGAAGAGTTTCTACAGCACAAAGGATATAGCTAACAAGATAAATAGAAGATGGGAGAAGATTTTTACCAGCCATACATCAGATAAGGGCCTCACATCTAAAATAGGCTTACAGCTCAAAATATTAAGCCTCCTAAAAATAAACTCTCAAAAAAAAATTAACACTGGCATGTCCCAGGCCGGGGACTGGTAGCCATGACCAGGCCTGGGGATCCAGTGCCTAAGCAACACAACAAACTCCTCCTGATTGAAATCAGAAGCTGAGCATATGCCTCAGCAGAGGGGAGGAAACAGGGAACTGCACCCCCTGGGAATTACACCTGTGACAGCAGAAAACTTGGGGCTCCAGGGCAAGAGAACCAGAAGCCCAAACCCCACCAGAACCCGACCCATATATCCCAGGCCAGGAATTGGACAACTCAGCCTGCCAGCACCTGATAATAGTCAGGAGCTAAGGCTGGTAAGGTGGCTCAGTAGTAGAGTCCTTGCTTTGTGTGCATGAGGCCTTGGATCTGATTCCTCAGCACCACATAAGCAGAAAGGGCCAGAAGTGGCACTGTGGCTAAAATGGTAGGGCGCCAGCTTTGAGCTGAAGAGCTGAAGGACAGCACCAGGCCCAGAATTCAGGCCCAGAACCAGGCAAAAGAAAGAAAGAAAGAAAGAAAGAAAGAAAGAAAGAAAGAAAGAAAGAAAGAAAGAAAGAAAGAAAGAAAGAAAGAAAGAAAGAAAGAAAGAAAGAGACAAACAAACAAACAAACACACATCAGGAGCCCATAGCAGACTCCAGCAACTGGAAGAGTACATCCAGCACACTCGATCTCGCCAAGAGCACCTGGAGGAGTAAACAGGAGCAGTCTAGGCAGTGATCTACAGCAGAGAGACAAGAGCCCTACATGGGTCAGACCAGTAGCAAGAGGTCGGCCCCCAACAGAACTGAAACCAGGTACAGACTCTCTGCCAGCCCAGAAACAACAACCAAGCAAAGACAGACACCTATTGACCAAATAAAATTTCAGATTAGTCTCCAATAATCCCTAAATCCTCATTTGAAAATCACAGAGAAAAATTACAAGGTTTATCAACACCCCCCAAGCAAGCTACCCCCCAAATCCAGCAACCACCCAAGGGAGAGCCCCAGTGGGAACAAAGCAGGAATGGAAGACAAAAGCTACATCCAAGAGATGCTGGAGGCAATGACTCAACAATTAAAACAATAAATAGACCAGAAATTTAAAGAACACAGGGATGAACTATCAAAAGAGATTCAAGGTCTCAAACAAGAGGTGCACACAAAAATAGAGGCAGTACACACCTCACTAAGAGGTGAGATCAGTACTTTGAGAACATTGAATCCATAAATGAGTCTATTTCCCCCAGGCAAACCACAATGGAAGCTGTAGTTTACAGACTGAATGAAATGGAATTTAGAGTGTCAGATACAAAAGACAAAATATACCAACTGGACCAAAAAGTTACAGAGATGGGAAAATCACTTAAATTATGCCAAAGGGAAATCCAAGAGCAAGTGGATAGTGCCAAGAAATTTAACCTTCGTATAATTAGAGTGGACGAAGGTGAGGAATATCAAAGCAAGCTAATGCAACACTTATTCAACAAAATTATCAGTGAAAAATTCCCCCATCCTAAAAAAGATCATCTTACCTACATAACAGAAGCATATATAACACCTAACAAGCAGGATCCCAGGAGAAACACTTCTAGACACATTATAGTAAAAATGATAGATCTGAATAATAAGGAAACAATCTTGCATGCAGCAAAAATGAAGAAGGAGCTATACTACAATAGGAAAAAAAATAGAATCACTGAACATTATAATCTTCCTGGTTTTACTCATGTAGAATATGAGAACTGATGATGACTGTGCTTCTTTGGAGAATCTCTAATATAGGACCAATATAGGACTAAATAACCAGATTTATAAAATCTAGCTGTTCTTATTGGCAGGTGATAATGATGATGGTGATTTTGTGACAGTAGTGGGGGCCTGAAGTCACAGCCTAGATGCTGGCCCTTAGGATTTTTTTGCTGAAGGCTAGCACTTGACCCCTTGAGCCACAGCTCCACAGACTTTCCTGTCCCAGCTGGCTTTAACCCTCCATTCTCAGATCCTAGCCTACCAAGTAGTTAGGGTCACAGGCATGAGCTTCCTGCACCTTGTGGCATGTGATTTATTGGTTTTAAGATGGGTAAAAGGAGTGGAGAATAGAGGGCTAGGTAAAGGTAATAAATGCAAGTGACAGTTTATGATTAACTTAAATATTCTAAATCATTCAGTAAAGTCATGATACAGTTGAAAAAAGTGAAAAGCAAAACAATTATGTTGGAAGGATGTAAATAAAAGGAAACAATCTTAACATTGCAGAATGACAAAGAATAGTAGAAGGAGGAACATGTGGGAAATGTAAGAAGACACGACTGGAAACTTATGCACAAGTTCAGACTTCTGTAAACCACAGGCTGGTTGGTGGGTGTAATGCATGATCGGAATGATTTATTGATGAAATAAAACTGTCTGCTGTTCTCCAGGATTGAGACATTTCCTGTTTTGGATGTCTGGTTCTGTTTCATTGCCTCAAATAGCCTTACTTCAAAAGTTTTGGTTTGTGGGAGCAGGAAGGCAAATTGATTCATGGATGGGTGGGAAAGAGAGAAGAGTGGGCTAAGGAAGTCTGTCTGTGTTTAAGAGGCATGGACACAGGAGATCACCATGTCTTTGGACACTGGTGGCTGGGGTACTGCTCACAGGTGAGAAAGCCTGAGAGGGAAGAACTTAGAGAACAGGAAGACTCAAGAACTTCTGAAGTTCCTTAGTGTGTAGGTAAGGTACAGTTATGTTGGGTGCCCTGGGGAAAAATATGGGCAATTCTCAGTTGTCCTTATAATTTTTTTATATTTTCAGTTTTATAGAAAACTTACAGTAAGAGAAGCTAGAAAGGAAGGAAGCTCAATGCTATTTATCCAGATACATAATTTAAAGTTATTTTTCTCAACTTTATTTTCTTCACATTCCCTGTATGCATGTACTTGCACACACGTATACATCTATCTATCTATCTATCTATCTATCTATCTATCTATCTATCTATCTATCTATCTATCTATCTATCTTTCGGGACCAGTCCTAGAGATTAAATTCAGGGCCTGAATGCTGTCCATGAGTTTTTTGCTTCAGACTAGTTAGTGCTCTACCACTTGAGCCACAGTTCCATTTAGGGCTTTTTTTTGGTCATTAATTTTATTTTGGTCATTAATTGGAGATAAGAGTCTCCTGAACTTCCCTGCCTGGACTGGCTTCAAACCATGACCTTCAGATTTCAGCCTCCTGAGTAGATAAGATTACAGGCATGAGCCACTGAGTGTAGTTGCATATGTAGGGTTCCTTTAAATTTCAATATGCTTTTTTTGTGTGCAAGTATTGTACTTGAACTCAGAGTGTTGTATCTCACTTGGCCTTTTCTGTTCAAAGCTGGTGTTCTACCACTTGAGCCATGCTTCCACTTCTGTTTTTTGCTGGTTAATTGGACATATAGTCTCTTTGATTTGTCTGCTTGGGCTGGTTCTAAACTTCTTCAATCCTCAGATTTCAGTTTTTTGAGTGGTTTAGAATTATCAGCATAAGCCATCCAGCACCTAGCTTCAATGTGTATTTTTAAAAAGCAAGGATATTCTTAAATTTTATTGCTTTTTTTTTTTTTTTTTTGTCGGTCGTGGGGCTTGAACTCTGGGCCTGGGCGCTGTCCCTCAGCTTTTCAGCTCAAGGTGAGCGCTCTACCACTTGAGCTACAGCACCACTTCGGGTTTTCTGGTGGTTTATTGGAGATAGGAGTCTCACGGTCTCTCCTGCCCGGGCTGGCTTTGAACTGGGATCCTCAGATCTCAGCCTCCTGAGTAGCTAGGATTACAGGCGTGAGCCACCAGCGCCCGGCCAAGGATATTCTTTTAATCAGAGTACACTGTTAAAATTTAGTATTGCAGACACAGATATAATAGTCTCCGACTCTCTACAGAACTGTTCTTTGATTTTACTACATATTTAAATAATATTCTTTTTTGTTTTATTCTTTTGGTTCATAGGTCTCTGATATGGGTGTGAGGTACCTCTCACCAGGATATGTGTGTGTGTGTGTGTGTGTGTGTATTTGGGGAAAAATCCCACAGTGCACTGCATGCAGAGCAAGCTCTCTACCAGAGCTTTAGCCCAGCCCTCACATTTGGATTAGAATCTTTATTTTTCTAAGAACTGTAACTTTTTTTTGCCTCTTTTCAAATCTTATTTTTATATGTATGTACTTTTTTTTTTTTTTTTTTTTGCCAATTCTGGGGCTTGAAGTCAGGGCCTGGGTACTGTCCCTGAGCTTCTTTTGCTCAAGGCTAGCACTCTACCACTTGAGCTACAGCACCACTTCTGACCTTTTCTTTTTATGTGGTATTGAGAAATTGAACCCATGGGTTCATGTATGCTAGACAAGCAATCTACCACTAAGCCACATTCCCAGCCCTGGAATCTTTATTTATTTTTTAATTTTATTTCATTTTAAATTTTGGTGTCAATCCTAGGGCTTGAACTCATGGTCTTGGAGCTGTCTCTGAGCTTTTCTACTCAAGACTAATACTCTACCACTTGAGCTACAGTTCCACTCTGGCTTTTTTGGCAGTTAATTGGAGATAAGAGGGTCACTGGTTTTCCTGCTAAAGCTGGCTTCGAACCTCGATCCTCAAATCTCAGCCTCCAGTTACAAGTGTGAGCCACCAATACCCAGTAAGAATCTTTAATAAGGGAATCACAAAAGGTTAGTTGTTTAGCTCTCTTTGGTTTTATTTATACCGTGTTTCTTCCCTGGGGGTACGAAAGTAACGGACATGAATACTAAGAGGTCCTTTTTTTTTTTTTTTTTTTGTCGGTTGTGGGGCTTGAACTCTGGGCCTGGGCACTGTCCCTGCACTCTTCAGCTCAAGGCTAGCGCTCTACCGCTTGAGCCACAGCACCACTTCTGGTTTTCTAGTGGTTAATTGGAGATAAGAGTCTCACAGACTTTCCCAATCAGGCTGGTTTTGAACCACGATCCTCAGATCTCAGCCTCCTGAGTAGCTAGGATTACAGGTGTGAGCCACTGGCCCCCTGCTAGAGGTCTTTTGTGGGAAAAGGAATATGGTAACTTGAGATTAAATTAGGCATAAAGCTTCAGCTTAGAAATGAGAATAAATGATGGTACTTTTTCTATAAATTTTTCTTTTCCTGAGGCGACTATTTGGATGAATTTGGATAAAAATAGATACATGCACTCCTGTGATAATTCTAGTCCTTTATCAAGAATAAGGCTTCCTATAAAAGTTTCTCGGTATTCACTTGCCTTTGTAACTGTTCTCTTGATGATTTAGAAATAATTTAAGAATTAATTGGTATAGTCAAGCACTGGTGGTTCGTGCCTATAAATATGAATACTCAGGAGGCTGGGTGCCTATAAATATGAATACTCAGGAGGCTGGGTGCCTATAAATATGACTACTCAGGAGGCTGGGATCTAAAGGCTGTGGTTCAAAGCCATCCCAGGCAGAAAAGTCTGTGAGACTGTTACCTCCAATTAGCCAGGAATGTGGGAGTGGAGTTGTGACCAAAGTGGTAGAATTCCAGCTTTGAGCAGAAAAATCAAGAGAGAATGTGAGGTCTTGAGTTCAAGCTCCAGGACACACACACACCACAGAGTTATCATTGATGTCGACTTTTCTCATTAATTCCTCATATGTGAACCAAATGCAGAATTACTTTCTAGCCAAACACTACTGGATTATACCTGTAATCCTAGCCACTCAACAAGCTGAGACATGAGGATCAAGTTTCAAATCCAGCAGGTCAAGAAAGTCTAGGGGACTCATCTCCAATTAACTACCACAAAGCTAGATGTGATGTTATGGCTCCCATGATAGACCAGCCTTGAGCTAAAAACTAAGGGACAGGGCCTATGCCTGAGTTCTCAAGTCTCAGAACCAGCACAATAAACAGACAAACAAAATAAAAAATTCCCCTGGTCACTTTCCAATCTTGAGAATCCACTGCTTAGGCAGTAATGGGAAGTGCTGAGAAGCATGGGACAAATGAGAAAAGACTGCTAGGGGAGAGTGAGACAGAGAGGAGACCCAAAGCACATGTGGAAAGTTTTAGTACTGTTGTCTCTCTCTTGCACCACCCTTAGAGTCAGCTTGCATTTCACAACATGTCCTTCCATTTCCCTCCTCCCCTCTAGGCAACATGAAGATGACTCTGGTACAGACCTCTTTCATGCTGCTTTTGCTGCTGTTGGGTCTGGGCCTGGGCCTGGGGTTGGGGCTCCACATGGCTGCAGCAGTCCTGGAAGATAGTGATCAACCACTGAATGAGTTTTGGTCCAGTGACTCACAGGACAAAACTAGGGCCACTGAAGAGGGAGAAGGCACCAGAACCCCAGAAACCCTGGTGCTTAGCATTAAAGAAATGATGCAGCCTGGTGGTCCAGAAGAGCCCATCCTTGGTGAAGATGAAGTGGGAGGAAGCAAGATGATGAAGGCAGAGGCTCTTTTTCAGAGCAATGAAGACTATCTTAGGTTTGACTTGAGTGACAGGGAGTGTAATGCCATGATGGCATCCAAGAACCAGGGGCACAATCATAGCTGTGTGGCCCAATACACATTCATCCATGAAGACCCAAGTGTAGTCACAGCTGTCTGTAAGAGTCCTGTCGTTGCCTGTGCTATCAAGGGGGCCAAATGTCACAGAAGTCCCCGTCCCTTTGACTTGACAATATGCAAACTGTCCAAACCAGGACTAGTTACACCTAACTGCAATTACCTGACATTCATTATGGAAAAGGTCATTTATATAGCCTGTGATAACATAAGGAATACATTGTCATTAGAGCAATGAAGTAGCTCATTCTTATTTCTCTCACCTGGTTCTCTTCTTTTTCATCTTGCTCTTCTCCTCTTCAAAATATTGCTGAGAAAGTTCTGGAAAAGAGGGTGAATTTTTTTGGTTGTTTAACCTTAACCTACATTAATCCTACAAGGAGGTTCACTGTGACATTTCTACAGCTGTATACAATCTCAATCGACCTTACCCCCAGCCCCATCACTGCCATCCTTCCCATTCGCCCTTCTCAAAAACAATTTTGATACGTTTCTTTGCTCTATGTTCATCCCTGCAAATAAAGAATGGGCTATTCTTTATCATTGATTCTGAAAACATGTCTCTTCTTTGCTTCAGGTTCATTCAACTTGTATTTGGTTTCTGAGCTCAGAGGTGACAGAATAATAACTAGTTTCTCAGGGTATTCTGTCTCTCCTCTCCAACTCCTGCCCTTGAAAGAGATAAGCAAAGAGCTGCTCTAGTGATGAACATGACCCTGCTTCAAGTCAGTTTCCTGGTCTCATTTGGCATTGGGAGTAAACTGGAAGAGTTTAATGCATCCTTTATCATCTCCTTCCCTCCAATCTACCTTGAGTTACAATAGAAATCACACAGAGTCTTTGGAAATAATTCTTAGGCTTTGCACAATGTTACTGTCCCCTGTGAATGCAATTAAACAATTCTATCTATGCTTACATCTGGGAAAATCATGTGGATTGGATTCTTTCCCTTAGCCTAGGAAAACACTGGCTTGGAGATCTGTTGATAAAGCAGAGTGGGGTGCTGACATAATCATGCATGTGCAACTCAAGGACAACACTCTCCCTTCTCTATGCTTCTGTCATTCCTGTCATCTTCATTCCCTGACTACTTTGTTCCTTTCTACGTCTTCTTCCTTTGCTTCTTTCCCCTGTCCCCTTTCTTTCCTCTGTTCTCCTTTGCCTTTTCTTCTTCTCCTCAGACCTTTCCTTTCTCTTTCCTCTGGATGTTTTTGGGAGAGATTCAGCCAGTAATAATCACTTTTGCTGTGCTTGGTGAGCATAATCCCATAATCAGAGTCTGGCCTGGGGAGGGGGGGGTTGGAGGAAAAAGTGGGTCTGAAGAGTAAGAAAGGCAGAGATGTTCCCCAGATTAGCACTTGGGCCAGGCACTGGTGGCTCATGACTATAATCCTAGCTACTCAGGAGGCTGAGATCTCAGGATTGTGGTTTAAAGCCAGTGTAGGCAGGAAAATCAATTAACCAGCAAAAACTAGAAGTAGAGCTGGGGCACAAATAGTAGAAAATCAGCCTTGAGAACAAAAGAAAGCTAAGGGACCAGGCCCAAGCCCTGAGTTCAAGCCTGTTGTGCCCAGATAGGGACCCTCAAAGACCACCAAGTAGCTGATTCTGATGCAAGCACATGAGCAAGCTCGAGCCTGGACTCCCAACCGTCACCGACACCGAGGATCAGAGTTGAGAGCCCTGTCTTATGGGGTGGCAGGGTTTACCAATTTTAGCAGACATTTAGTCAGCCATTAACAATTTCATTTGATAGGGCAGCAAGCTAAACCACAAAAAAATATGCTGGCAATGCAACACTTGGGGTCTCAGGGCTCTGGGGACTTTCCACCTTCTTGCTAATTGGCTGTTGCTAGGGGAACTTATCAGGTAGGGTGCAAGTGGGACATCTCTGGCCATTTCAGGGACCTAAGCTCATATGCTAGAAATAGGCCTTGTCTCAAATTAGAGTTTTTATGCACAAAATGGTGATTGTCTTGCTAAGGCTCTACAAGCCCTAATACTGGCACTTTTTTTTTAAAGTTAGAGAGTTGGGGGAGTGGCTCAGATGATAAAGTACCAGCCAGAGAAAAGTTTCAGATACCAAGTTCCAGTGCTTGCCTTGCATGCATGAGGCCTTGGGTTCAATTCTTCAGCACCACACAAACAGAAAAGACTGGAATGGTGCTGTGGATCAAGTGGTAGAACACTAGCTTTGAGCTAAAGAGCTGAGGGACAGCGTCCAGGCCCAGAGTTCAGGTCCTTCCACTGGCCAAAAAAAGACTAGAAGGTACAAGATATATCATATAGCTCTTCTACAGCTGTAGAATGAATGACTTGGGAGGGAGTCTTATTCTCTTCCTCTTAATCACCTTTGCCCTTTGTTGTTCTGAAGAACAAGGAAATTGGCAAAAGAATCATTTCAACAAAGAACTATTAGATCTTCTTAAGGAGGGGTAAAGCTGTGTTGCTGTATAGAGAATGCAAGTGGCTGCTTCAGCCTACTTCTTAATTAAATGTCATTAACTGCTGTTGGACATTCATGAGCCAAGGGAAATCTGAGAAAATGGTTTTGAGATTTCCTTCTTTCCTTAGGGCATTTTTTCAGCTGCATTTTCCTAGATTATAACAGTCTTGAGAGTCAGGAACATACATGAGAGACTGCATTTTGCTTAATGTGATGTAAATTTTTCTTTTCTCTCCTTTTCTTTCACTCCCCCCCAAGTTTACTCTCATTTCCTTTATCCTTCCTGTTTCTGGAAGCAAAGTTTGAATGTTGTTATGTCTGGTATCCTCCCAGTCTCTCTGACTAAACATTTCCTTTTACATCTCTGACTCACCTCTGCTAGTGATGACCTCTTAGAATAGTGCTGTTGGGTGGGAAGTCTATCTCTGTTCTGTGCTGACATTTTGAAAGTAGACAGAGGAGTGAGAGTGATGTTGACCCACTCAAGACAGGCTTCTTTTCTTTTCTTTTTGTGCCAGTCCTGGGGCTTGAATTCAGGCCCTAGGCACTGTCCCTGGACTTCTTCTGCTCAAGACTACTTTACACTCTACTACTTGAGCCAGAGCACTTCTGGCTTTTTCTATGTAGTTTATTAGAGATAGGAGTCTTAAAGACTTTTCTGCCTGGGCTGGCTTCAAGTTACAATCCTCACATCTCAGCCTCCTGAGTAGCTAGAATTACAGGAATGAACCAGCATCTTCCTGCTTCTTTTTATTTTATTTTATTTTTATGCTGGCACAGGGCTTGAACTCAGGGTGCATACTCTCACTTAGCTTTTTCTCTCACGGCTGTCACTCTGCCACTTGAGACACAACTCCACTTCCAGCTTCTTGCCGGTTAATTGGAGACAAGCCTTACATGGATTTGTCTGTCTAGGTTAGCTTTAAATTACAACGCTCAGGGGCTGGGAAGGTGGTTCAGTGGCAGAGTGCTTGCTTTGCATGCCTGAGGCCATGAGTTTGATTCCTCAGCACCACATAAGCAGAAAAAGCCAAAAGTGGCGCTGAGGCTCAAGTGATAGAGTGCTAGCCTTGAGCTAAAGAGGTGAGTGACAGCATCCAGGCCCAGAGTTCAGGCGCCATGACAGAAAGAAAAAAATACAGTCTTCAGCTATCAGCCTCCTGAGTAGCTAAAATTATAAGTGTGAGCTCCTAGCTCCTGGCCAGACTTCTTTTCTAACTCTTAGAGACAAATGATTATTTATGACAAGGGAGAAAATGAGAAATGGGATGAGAAGAAGTGGAAGATGAGTATCAAATGAAAGTAATTTGACTGGTAGATCCCAGGGCATTAAGATTGAGATTGGAAAAAAAAGAGCTAGAATGAACATGAAAGGGGTCCAAGCCTGACTTCACCTTAATCAAAAGGCAATGGATGGAGGGACTGAATGGAAGCAACAGGAATCCTAGGAACTGAAAGGTACATTCTACATTCTCTCACATGCAGACATGACTAACCTCTCACAGTTTTCTTCAGCTCCTCTTCTCAGGGTTCCCATAATGTTCAATAAAAAGTTACCCATTTCCCACTCTGATCTCTACTCTGTACAAATTTCAGTAGTCAGTTTTTAACCTGATAGTGGAGCTCAGCTCAGGAAAGCAATTTACTCCATAGGTGACTCCAGTGTCATGTTAAGACAAGACTTTGTGGATGTCTCACCTTCTCAAGGCAGAAAATTAACTCATCATAGCTTATCATCTTTGCAGTCCAGTGTAAATGCTCAGCCCACATCCAGGTTCCTGGTTTCTTAGCTACAATTCCTAAGTCCTCTGAACTCTAGAAACCAAGTGGCTTTGAAAATTACAAGCATGAAAAACTGGTGTCTGGATCTTTTTTCTTTTTATTAGCATACATTAGTTGTACAAGAGGGAGTTCATTGTACCATGTGCACAGTATATTCTTATCAGCTTCACTCCTTCCCAGTTCTACATTAATATGTGACATGACTAAATTGATGGCATGAAGCTATCTTTCTTTCTTCATGATATGTGACCATTAGACATTTCATTATGGTAATATAATTGTGGTAGATTGTGTGTGTGTGTGTGTGTGTGTGAGTGATTGTGCCTGTAGTAGGGATTGAACTCAGGACCTTCTACTCTCAAGCCTGGTGCTTTACTACATAACCCACATCTCCAGCATTTTACTAGTTAAGTAGAAATGAAGGTCTCTCAGATCTGTCTGCTCCAGTTTCTTTGAACCACAATCCTCAGATCACAGCCTCCTGAGTGACCAGGATTACAGGCATGAGCCACGGGTGCTTGCTTAGCATGCTCATTTGTATAAGGGGAAGTTTCACTATGACATGTATACAGTGTAACCTGATCAACTTCACCTCTATCACTCTCCCTTCCTCCTCCTCTTCCTCCTCCTTCTTCTTCAATATATACTTATTTATTTTTGCTGTACTAGGATTTGAACTCAGTACCTTGTGCTTTTTAGGTAAATGCTCTACTGCTTGAGCCATAACTCTAACCCTTCCTCCTCCTTCACCTACTCTTCCTCCATCATTTTTTCTCTTCTTTGCTGGTACAGGAGCTTTCACTGTTGCTTGGCTTTTTTTTTGCCCAAGGTAGACACTCTACCACTTGAACCACACCTCTACAGTCAGATTTTTGCTACCTCAGTTGTGAAGTTGTGTTTGGGCTAGCTTTTTTTGTCAGTTGTGGGGCTAGTGGGCCTGGATGCTGTCCCTCAGCAATTCAGCTCAAGGCTGGCACTCTACCACTTAAGCCACAGCACCACTTCTGGTTTTGTGGTTTATTGTAGATAAGAATCTCACAGACTTTCCTGCCTGGGCTGGCTTTGAACCACAATTCTCAGAATTCAAGCTCCTGAGTAGCTAGGATTACAGGTGTGAGCCCTTTGAACCTCAAGTTTCAATTCTCAGACTCCTGAGTAGTCCATTCCCCTTTCTTATAACAATTCAACAGGTTTCACTGTTTTATTTTCTTTTTTCTTTTTGTCTTTTTTTTTTTTTTGGTCCGGTCATGGGGCCTGAACTCTGGGCCTGGATGCTGTCCCTCAGTTCTTCAGCTCAAGGGTAGCACTTGAGCCACAGCGCCACTTCCGGCTTTTTTCTTATGTGGTGCTGAGGAATCGAACCCAGGGCCTCAGGCATGCAAGGCAAGTGCTCTACCACTGAGCCACCTTCCCAGCCCAACTGTTTTATTTTCATACATGCAAATTAACCATATGGACTGGTCCTCAGGTTCCTTACACTTTCGTGTGCCTGACACAGGAAGATCATTGGGTCCCATTTCTACTTAGAGCACTGCCTCTCCACCACCCCATGTATGGGTCAATTAGATGCCTTGAAACAGTTCTTTCATTTCTTGTTTCTTTTTTGCTGTTTCTGGGGCTTGAACTCAGAGTCTAAGGTACCATTCCTGACATAACTTTGCTCAAGGTTAGCATTCTACCACCTGAGCCACACTACACTGCCACTTCTGGCTTTTTCTGAGTACATTTTTTTCTTTTTTCTTTTTAAATTGTGATTAAGTGATTACATAATTTCCCAAATTGTGGGATAGTGAAGCTTAGTTAAAGTCACAAACACATTCTAACTTTCATAGGACAAATTGTCTATCATGGTCTATAACATTTATGAGTTCTATGAGCTTTGCAAAACAGTTATTTCTTCCACATTGGGTGATATGTACATTTCTTTTGTTTTGCATAGCATCAGCTGTTCCCTCTATCCCATTTGTTCCTTCCCTCCCATTGCTGTCATTGAGTTGCTTAGTTCATTTTGGTCAATATCCACTGCAGTTGATGGGTCCCACTGTTGCATGTTTTCCCCTAATTCCCTCTAGTTCTGTGTTGTCCTCTGCTTTCCCTCTGGTGCTCACACATATGCCATCTATGTAATCAGCAGCATGAGTTATTTAGTAGTGATTTGACCAGATGAGTGGAAGTCCTTTGTTTCTTAAGTCCTGTTAATTTTGTTTTATCACCTAACATTTTGGATTTAACATCCACTTATCAGGGAGACCATGTACCATTTGTCTCTTTGCTCTTGGCTTACCTCGTTCAACATGATTTCTTCTATCTCCATCCATTTCCCTGCAAATGCCATTATTTTGTCGTTTCTAATGGCTGCATAATATATTCCATTGTGTCTAGATACCACAATTTTTGGATCCATTCATCTGTGGTGGGACATCTGGGTTGTTTTCATATCCTGGCTATTGTGAACAGTGCTGCAATAAACATGGAAGTGCATGTGTCCTTGTATACTGGTTCCTGTTGTTCAGGATAGATGCATAGAAGTGGTATGACTGGGTCATAAGGGAGGTCAATATTTACCTTTCTGAGGAGCCTCCAGACTGCTTTCCAAAGTGGCTGTATAAGTGTACATTTGCACCAGCAGTGTTATAGGGTTCCTCTTTCTCTGCATCCCCTCCAGCATTTGTCGTTGACTCACTTGAGGATGTGGGCCATTCTGACTGGGGTAAGGTGGTATCTCAGGGTTGTCTTTATTTGCATTTCCTTCACAACCAGGGATGGTGAACATTTCCTCATGTGTTTCTTTGCCATTTTTATCTCTTTTTCTGAGAAGTCTCTCTTTAGTTCCCTTGCACATTTACTAATTGGTTTGTTAAGTTTGGGAGGAATTAGTTTCTCGAGTTCCCTGTATATACTGGATATTAACCCCTTGTCTGATATACTGATGGTAAATATTTTTCCCAATTAGTTGATTGTCTTTCTAGTTTGGTTGCTATAGCTTTAGCTGTGCAGAAACTTTTTATTTTAAGATAGTCCCATTTGTCAAGTCTCTCTCCAATTTGTTGTGACCCTGGGACTCTGTTGAGGAAGTTCCTGCCTGTACCTATAAGTTCAAGCGTCTCTCCTACTCTGTGCTGCAGTAGTTTCAGAGACTCAGGTTTGATGTTAAGGTCTTTAATCCATTTTGAGTTGATGTTGGTGCATGGTGATAGGCTGGGGTCCTCTTTTAGTTTTCTGCATGTGGCCGCCCAGTTTTCCCAGCACCAGTAGTTGAAGTGTTTCTTCCACTGTATGTGTTTGGCTCCTTTGTCAAATAGCAGCTGACTGTAGGCATGTGGTTTTATTCCTGGATCTTCTATTCTATTCCATTGGTCTTTGAGTCTTGTTTTTGTGTCAGTACCAAGCTGTCTTTGTTATTATGGCTCTATAGTAGAGTTTGAAGTTCTGCATAGATAGCCCTCCCATGTTGTCTTTTTCTTCTAGAATTGTTTTGGCTATTCTAGGTCTTTTGTTGTTCCATATGAATTTTTGGACTGTTTTCTGTCTTTCAGAAATGTACATCATTGGGATTTAAATAGGAATTGCATTGAATTTGTATATTAATGTTGGCAGTATTGCCATTTTCACTATATTAAGTCTGCCTTTCCAAGAGCATGGAAAGTCTTTCCATTTCCTAGTGTCTTCTGTAATTTCTTTCTTTAACTTTACATAGTTTTCATTAAATAGTTCTTTTACATGTTTTGTTAGGTTAATTCCTGAATATTTTATTTTTTGAGAGATTATTGTGAATGGGGTAGCTTCCTTTATTTCTCTCTCTGCTTGTACATTGTCAGTGTAGAGGAAGGCTACTGATTTTTGTGGATTGATTTTGTATCCTGCTACTTTGCTGAAGTGATTTATAATTTCTAAGAGTTTGGAGATGGAGTTTTGGGGATCATGAAGGTATAGTATCATGTCATCTGCAAAAAGGGATAGTATAACTTCTTCTTTCCCTATGTGGATCCCTTTAATGTATTTTTCTTGCCTTATTGCCCTGGCTAAGGATTCCAGGACTATATTGAAGAGGAGTGGAGACAGTGGGTATCCTTGCCTTGTTCCTGATTTTAGGAGAATTGGTTGTAGTTTTTCCCCATTAAGTATAAGATTGGCTATTAGCCTGTCATATATGGCTTTTATTGTTTTAAGGAATGTTCCTTCTATTCCTATTTTCTCTAGAGCTTTTAACATGAATGAATGTTGTATTTTATCAAAAGCCTTTTCTTCATCAATGGAGATAATCATGTGATTCTTGACCTTGGCTCTGTTGATGTGTTGGATTACATTTATTGATTTATGTATGTTAAACCATCCCTGGTTACAGGTAGGCCCATTGCAACAATGAGATGTACAAGTCGTTATGTCAAAAACGAACTTTATAACTTTGGTTGGGGAGGGAGGAGGATTGGGTGGGGGAAGGGAGGGAAGGGGAAACAAAGGAGGAGGCTACAATGCTTGATAAGAAATGCACTCATTATCTTGCCCCCTCATTATTTTGTATTTGCCCACTCATTGTAACCCTTCTGTACCTTATTTTCACAATTAAAAAAAAAATCCCTGCATCTCTGGGATGGAGCCTACCTAGTCATAGTGTGTGTGTGTGTGTGTGTGTGTGTGTGTGTTTTTTATGTGTTTCTGGATTCTGTTAGCTAGAATTTTGTAAAGGATCTTTGTATCTGTGTTTATCAAGGAAACTGGTCTGTAATTCTCTTTTTTGGTGGAGTCTTTGCCTGGTTTGGGGATGAGTGTGATATTGGAATTGTAGAATGAGTTTGGGATAGCTCCCTCCTCTGCTTCTCTGAAGAGCTTGAGGAGTATGAGTATTAGTTCTTCTTTAAAGGTCTTATAGAATTCTGTTGTGAATCCATCTGTCCTGGACTTTTCCTTGTTTGAAGACTGCTGATTGCTTCCTGTATCTTGTTGGAAGATATTGGCTTATTTAGTTCATTTACTTCTTCTTTGCTCAGTTTGGGCAACTTGTATTTCTCTAGAAATGCCTCACTTTCTGCAAGGTTTTTTTTGTTTAGAGAGTATAACTCTTGAAAATAGTCCTTTATAATTGTTTGGATATCTTGGATTCTTGGTATGATTTTTCCTGTGGCATCCCAGATATTAATTTGGGTATCCTCTCTTCTTTTTTAATTAATCTTGCCAATGGTCTGTCAATTTTATCTATTTTTTCAAAGAACCAGCTTTTTGTTTTATTAATTTTACCTATGATTTTCCTATTCTCTATTTCATTAATTTCTGCTCTTATTTTGATTTTCTGGCTTCATCTAGTAACTTTACGTTCCATTTTTTCATGTTCTTCTAGCTGTTTTAATTGCAACATAAGATTATTTGCTTGGTTTGTCTCTATTTTCTTGATGTGGGCACTGAGGGCAATAAATTTGCCCCTCAGGACTGATTTTGCTATGTCCCACAAGTTTCTTTGTGATGTGTTCTTCACATTGAATTGTAGGAACTTTTTAATTTCTTCTTGGATTTCTTCTCTTACCCAGGTGTTTTTTAGAAGTGTACTGTTCAATTTCCATGTATTTGAGTAATTTCTGCTGTATGCTTTGTTATTGAGAACTAGCTTGATTCCACTGTGGTCGGATAGGATACAGGGGATTATGTCAATCCCCTTGTATTTGCTTAAGTTCCTTGCATGAACTATGATATGGTCTATTTTGGAGAAAGTACCATGAGCTGCTGAGAAGAATGTGTACTGTGTTGATTTAGTGTGAAATAGTTTGTACATGTCAGTTAGTTCTGCTTGAAGTATGGCCTCATTTAATTTGGTAGCTTCTTTTCCTTTGGTTGGTAGACCTGTCCTTTGGTGAGAGTGGGGTGTTCAAATCTCCTAGTATTAACATATTGGAATCTATTTTATTCTGTAGGTTGAGAGTATTCGCTTAACATATTTGGGTGCTCCAATGTTTTGGGAATATAAGTTGATAATGGTAATATCCTCCTCTTGGATTGTTTCCTGTGTTAATATTTAGTGTCCTTCCTTGTCTTTTTATATTGATTTTAATGAAAAGTTTATTTTGTCAGATATAGGATTGCTACTCCTGCTTTCTTACTGGGGACATTTGATTGGTAGATCCTTTTCCAACCCTTTACTATGAGTTTGTTTGTATGTTTTGCTGAGAGGTGGGTCTCCTGAAGGCAACAGATGGATGGGTCATGTTTTCTGATCCAATCTGAAGTTCTTTTTCATTTGATTGGTGAATTAAGATAGTTAATATCAAGAGATAGTATAGAGAGATGCATTTTGGTCCCTGTCATTCCCTGTTTTCCCAAGCTTTTCTTCTTTCCTTTCCTTCTGTGCTTGCTAAGTTATACTTCTATTAATGCCTGTCTGGTGCAGGACCCTGTTCCTGGTTGCTTTCTTCAGGTTGTGTTCCCCCTCTTTGTATTCTTTGTAGTGCTGGCTTAATGTTTATGTATTCATTTAGTTTTTCTTCTTCTTTTTTTGGGGGGGGTCTGTTCATGGGGCCTGAACTCTGGGCCTGGGCACTGTCCCTCAGCTCTTCAGCTCAAGGCTAGTGCTCTACCACTTGAGCCACAGCGTCACTTCCAGCTTTTTTCTTTTTGCTTATGTGGTGCTGAGGAATTGAACCCAGGGCTTCATGCATGCAAGGCAAGCACTCTACCACTGAGCCACCTTCCCAGCCCATATTTTGTTTTTCTTTACTATTAAAAATTTTCAGTTCTCCATCAAATGTGAATGCTAGCTTTGCCAGGTATATCAGTCTCGGTTGGCAGTTATTGGTCCTCAGGGCTCGTATGGTACTTTCCCAGGCCTTTCTTGCATTCAGTGTCTGTGTGGAGAGATCTGCAGTGATTCTAATTTTTTCTCATTGTAGTATAGCTCCTTCTTCATTTTTGCTGCATGCAAGATTGTTTCCTTATTATTCAGATCTATCATTTTTACTATAATGTGTCTAGAAGTGTTTCTCCTGGGATCCTTCTTGTTAGGTGTTGCATATGCTTCTGTTATGTAGGTAGGATGATCTTTTTTAAGATGGGGGACATTTTCACTGATAATCTTGTTGAATAAGTGTTGCATTCCCTTGCTTTGATATTCCTCACCTTTGTCCACTCCAATTATACGAAGGTTAAATTTCTTGGCACTCTCCACTTGCTCTTGGATTTCCCTTTGGCATAATTTAAGTAATTTTTCCATATCTGTGACTTTTTGGTCCAGTTGGTGTATTCTGTCTTCTGTATCTGACACTCTACATTCCATTTTGTTCACTCTGTTAACTATGGTTTCCATTGTGGTTTGCATGGAGGAAATAGACTCATTTATGGATTCGATGTTGGTTCTCAAAGTACTAATCTCACCTCTTAGTGAGGTGTGTACTGCCTATATTTTTGGTCTCAAACATTCTTTTTTTTGGGGGGGAGCGGTCGTGAGGCCTGAACTCTGGGCCTGGGTGCTGTCCCTCAGCTCTTCAGCTCAAGGCTAGCGCTCTACCACTTGAGCCACAGCGCCACTTCCGGCTTTTTTCTTTTTGTTTAGGTGGTGCTGGGGAATCGAACCCAGGGCCTCATGCATGCAAGGCAAGCGCTCTACCACTGAGCCACCTTCCCAGGCTGCCTATATTTTTGTACTAATCTCAGCTCTTAGTGAGGTGTGTGCTGCCTTTATTTTTGCATGCACCTCCTGTTTGATACCCTGTGTCTCTTTCGATATTTTGTCCCTGTGTTCTATAAATTTCTGGTCTATTTCTCACTTTAATTCTTGAGTCATTGTCTCCAGCATCTCATCTTCCATTCCTGCTTTGTTCCGACTGGGGCTCTCCCAGTGGCTGGTGGATTTGGGGGGTAGCTTGCTTGAAGGGTGTTGATAAACCTTGTAATTTTTCTCTGTGATTTTCGCATGGGGATTTAGGGATTATTGGAAACTAATCTGAAATTTTATTTGGTCAATAGGTGTCTGTCTTTGCTTGGTTGTTGTTTCTGGGCTGGCAGAGAGTCTGTACCTGGTTTCAGTTCTGTTGGGGGCCGACCTCTTGCTGCTGGTCTGACCCATGTAGGCTCTTGTCTCTCTGCTGTAGATCACTGCCTAGACTGCTCCTGTTTACTCCTCCAGCTGCTCTTGGCGAGATCTAATGTGCTGGATGTACTCTTCCAGTTGCTGGAGTCTGCTACGGGCTCCTGATTTTTGTTGTTGTTGTTGTTGTTTTTGTTTTTACCAGTTGTGTGTGTGAACTCTGGGCTTGGGGGCTGTCCCTCAGCTCTTCTGCTCAAGGCTGCCACCCTACCTTTGAGCCACAGTACCACTTCTAGCCCTTTCTGCTTATGTGGTGCTGAGTAATCAGATCCCGGGCCTCATGCATACAAGACAAGCACTCTACCACTGAGCCACCTTACCAGCCTGAGCTTCTGCCTATTATCAAGTGCTGGTGGCCTGAGTTGTCCAATTCCTGGCCAGGGATATATGGGTCAGGTTCTGGTGGGGTTTGGGCTTCTGGTTCTCTTGCCCTGGACACCCAGGTCTTTTGCTGTCACAGGCGTGATTCCCAGGGGTGCAGTTCCCTGTTTCCCCGCCTCTACTGAGGCGTATGCTCAGCTTCTGACTTCAGTTGGGAGGAGTTGGCTGTGTTGCTCAGGTGCTGGGTCCCCAGGCCTGTTCCCTGCCCCCTGCCTGGGGCACACCAGTTGGACCTGTGCTGCTGTTTATCCAGCCTGGGTTAAGTAGCCTGGAGTACACAGTTCAAATTTCTTCCACTGTTGCCTGTTGTGACTCAGTGGTGCTGTTCCTGGCTTGGTTGTTTAAGCTCCCTTCCAGGGGTGTTCTTGCTCTTGCCTGGCCAGCTGGGTGTGCTCCATGGGCTGGTGGAGCTCTCGAATAGTTCCCAGTTTTCATGGGTCCTGTAATTCAGGTGTTGGGGTAGGGGTCTGGGTCAGGTTCTGGGGGTTCCCACCAGCTCTGGTCTCCCTTGAGGGATACATTGTCCCTTGCAGGGTACTCACCCTGGAGCTAGTTGTTTCTGTGTGATGTAGGTTGCCGGTTGCTACTGCAATCAGAGTTCAGTTGAGATGTTTGTGGGCTGGCTGGGCGGTGGTGGCTCTGTGTTTTTCTCCTCTGTCTCTGCTTTTGTTGATGCTGTTTGGGCCTGCACTGGGATGGGCCTCTGGGCTCCAGACGAGGGGTGGTGGAGGGGTCTCTGTGCAGGTTCTAAGCACTGGGGTTTGTCTCTGTTTGCACTCTCTGAATCAGCACCAGTACCTTGCAGGTCTTCTGCTCTGGCGTTCTGTGGGTGACCCGTGTAGTTCTGGGGTTCCCACTGAGTGACTTTGGCAGGATGGAGCTTTTCTGCTAGGAGAGTGTGGGGGTGGGAGTGGGATCTTTGTGCAGGCTCCTGGCTTGGAGGTTTCTCTGTTCATCGCAATCAGTGGGTCCGACACTGGTACCTCAGGTTTCTTCTGAGGGGGTGATCTGCAGGCAACCCCTGTGTCTCTGGGGACTCTGGCAGCCCCCACCGGGCCTGGCTGGCTGCGATGGTGCGTTGCCTGCAGCCAGTAAAGTTTAAGAGAGGGGTCTTCACGCTTCTCTGTTCTGAAATTCTTCCTTTTCTTCCTTTCTTTTTTGTTTTTTTCCCATCTCCTGTTTTTCTCTGGGTGTTCATCTTTTTGTTGTTGTTAGTCTCTTGGGGAAGTTAAGCGTTGGAACTCTAACTCTCTTTTTGGTTGGAGAGAGCTATGGCGTTTCCCTATTTTCCCGTCGCCATCTTGGTCCCCCCTCTTTTTCTGAGTAGTTTATTGGAGATGAGTCTCACAGACTTTTCTACCTGTGCTGGCTTTAAACTGCAATCCTCACATCTCAGCCTACCAAGTAGCTTGGGTGACAAGCGTGAACCACCAGCATCCAGCTTCTTTTGTTTCTTTGAGGCAGGATTATTTTGCAGCCTAGGCTAGTCTCAAACTTTCAGTCCTCCAGCCTCAGTCTCTTGATGACCCGTCCAGCAGGTTCAGTTATTCGTTAGGCTCGAGGAGGCACCTCCTAAAAACCAATGGGGGCGAGAGAGAAACGAGACCAAGCGCATAAAGAAAGACAAAGTCAGTCTGAGTCACGTCAAGGTCTGCTTTATTAAAGTGAGGCAGGGTTTATATACCCAAAAGGACAGGGGAAGGGAGAGAATGAAAAAACTTTGCAGAAGCAAGGGTGAGAAATCCCGGGGTCAGGGATGGGTTGTGCTTATCCTTTGGCCTTTGTGCTAATCTTAAAGGTACCTCCTGTAGTTTCTCTAGGAGACATTTATGGTTAGCCAGGCCGGTTGCTTAGGGCTGGAGATAAGAGAAATGTTTATGGTTAGTCAAATGTTGTCTGCTTAGGGCTGGAGGAATATTTATGGTTAGCCAAATATAGTTTGTTTAGGGCTGGAGGAATCTTATCTTTCCATACACTTTCTTGGCTCCCAACATCTTGAGTACTGGGAATGTACAGGTATACACTACCATGCTCAGTTTCTTGAAAGAGTTCTGAGATTGCACCTATCAGGTTATTTTAAGTCCCCAAGGCTAGTTCTGGTGCAAGGAGATTGGCCTGACAAGTGGATTGCTCTACCTGGCTGATGGGGATTTTGTGATCATATGGGATCCTATTAAATACTGTGAAACTGACCACCAGATTGGTGCTGATATACTGATTTGGGTGACAAATTTCATCCTAGACTCAGGAGAAAATTGGGGCTCTGGGATGTCAGTGTATGAGTCACATGTATGGAGACTTTCCTTGACTATTAAATTCCCACGGTAGGAATTCTGGCCTGCAGGCCATGAGGGTGGCAGAGGTAAGCAGCACTGGTTCCTTACCCTCCCTCTGGTGGCACTGAGGCATTTTTCCCTGCATGAGAGGGGTTTTGAGACTCAGCTATGCAGCACCAATGGGCCATTTCCATCAAAACACCCTCTTTTGTCTAATCCATAAGTGTTGATAATTAAGTTGGTCTTGAGCTGTTCAAGATAAAGGAGAAAGCAGTGTGCCAGAGGCTCATACTTCTCATCCTAGCTATTCAGGAGGCTGAGATCTGAGGATCACAATTCAAAACTACCCTGTGTAGGAAAGTCCATGAGACTCTTACCTCCAATTAACCAGCAAAAAAGCCAGAAGTGGAGATGTATTTCAAGTGGTAGAGCACTAGCCTTGAACAAAAAATCTAAGTGATAGCACCCAGGTCCTGAGTTCAAGCCCTAGTACCACATAGTCCAGATTGCCTCTCCCCCACTATTCTGCGGATAGCTTTTGCCTATCCTGCCTTCTGGATACGTAAAGGTAGGAGGGTTGTCAGTTGTGAAAGTTACATTGTAGGAATGTTGGGATTCCTGGAGAGTTCAATGGCAGAGATTGTGGGATATAATGTTGTACATTTATGCTATAAATTCACAAATGGAAAATTCCTCATGACTAGGAAATTAATTACCATAGTCATATTTCATGCATCCTCCATTAAGACTTGCTGTGGTCACCAACAGCTTTGTAAAATTACAAGGTAATTTTTTGAGTCACTGGAAGTGTCACAGGGCACAGTGAATCATTCCATCATAAGTAATGACCTAAATGATGTTAGGTAGCTGGCATTAGGAAACTGCTGAGCTTGTCTTAATTCAACCAGGTTCTAAAGAGTCATGGAACTCTGTTACATTTTTCTTTTGATAAGAGACAAGCAATCATCCAAGAATGGTACATTTGATGACAGAGGAGAAAATGGTTTTTAGATTTAACAGGAGGTGGGGGAAGTCTGGAGAATCCATATGTGCACTAATTGGACAAAAATGGATGCTGGTCACTGTTAGCTCATGCTTTTATTCTTAGGTACTCAGGAGACTGAGATCTAAGGATTGTGGTTAAAAGCCAGCTCAGGCAGGAAAGTCCAGAAGTGAAGTTGTAGATCAAGGCACTAGCCTTGAGCAAAAAAGCTCTGGGACAGTGCATAAGTCCTGAGCTCAAGTCTCAGGACTGGGACACACACACACACACACACAAACACACACACACACACAGATGATCTTTTCTCTACATATTATTTGAAATATTAATTGCTAAATTGCTTTACTTCAAATAGGTCTAAGAATTCTGCAATTAAAAAAAAAGTCCAACAGTTTATATAGGTGCTTTCCTAAAATATTTTATCTAGGGCTACACATACCTGGTAACTTCTGTTGTAGCTAAGTGCAGGGTAAAATTTAACATGTCAGGTCATCATCAGGCTCTTGACAACAACTCTCCTCCTATAGTCCCTCCAGTGTTCACTGTCTTGAGGAACAACCTCAGGCCCGTATAGTCCTTTTGCTGGCAATGCCTCAGAGGTCATGTTCTCCCAAGGGGCACCTACAGCCAATGACTGATTTATACGAACATTTGTAGTTAATTTGTGGCATTAGGTGTGTGTGTGTGTGTGTCTGTGTGTGTGTATGTCTGTGTGTGTGTGTGTGTGTGTGTGTGTGTGTGTGTGTGTGTGTGCTACTACTGAGGCTTAATCGGGGCCTCAGGTTCTTGCTTAGCATTTTTGCTCAAGGCTGGTGCTCTACTAGTTGAGGCACACCTCCATTTCCAGCTTTTTGCTGGCTATTTGGTGATAAAATTCTCTCAGGTATTGGCATTGAACCTCAACCTGTTAGAACCAAGAAAATTAAGAAAAGGGGGAAATTCAATGTAGCTAGCATAAATAAGGCAAGTATTAAAGGCAGGAGCTCTTTGTAGAAAGAAACTCCAGGTTAATTATTAAAGAAAATTCTCAGAGGTAGACACTTGAGTAAGTTAGGGAGCTGAACAAGTTAAGTGTGGTAAATGACAATGAAACTCCAAAAGAGCCAGAAAACCTGGAAGGTTGTTGACTTTGGAGTGTGATAAGTAAGAAATTTGGAATGTGATTTTTGCTTCAAGGACTTACTACTTTGCTTATAGAGACTGTAATTGCTATTTCACCAATTTGCTTCTTTGATGGGAAGATTTGGGATAAGGACTGCCTTGTGACTTTTGGCCTTTGTTATTGGAATGACTGGAATTATAATCGCCATTTTGTAATTACTAACTGCTAGCTCTGCTTCTGTAACTTGCTTCTTTGCCACTTGTGAAACTACCACTGACCTACGAGTGGTGCTCCCCCTCCCCCATGGACCTTGCCTTTAAATACTCTGAGCTATTTGACTTTATGGCTGGTCTTCACTGTCTTGGTATAATGGAGGTCAGTCGTCATGGCTAATAAAGGTTCCTAGCCCAATTGATTGAGTATTGGTGACTCCTTTTGATGATCCTAGGTTCAAGTCCCATCAGCCCCAGAAAGTTGGGATACTTCAAACCAACAAATCTCAGCCTCTTTAAATAGTTAGGAATATAGGCATGACCCACTGGTGCCCAGACAACCTGGCTTTTTTTGCTGGTTATTTTGGAGGTGGAACCTCAAGAGCTTTTCTGTCTGGGATGGCTTACAACTATGGTCCTTTAGATCTTAGCCTCCTGAGTAGCTAGGCTTACAGGCATGTGCCACTAGCACCTGGTTCCCTAGTCCTTTTATAGTCATACAGCTCAAGAGGAAGGTGAACAGATTACCTGACCTATTAATAGTCATCACTTGACAATCTGAGACTACTATAGCTTTCATGGTTTTGTGGTGCTTCTCATGAGTAAGGGCCTCTTTCCCTCATTTAAAGAAGAAAAATGACCTCAATTACAATCTCCTTGAGTTTGGCTGGCCTTAATATTTTACTTTACTTCTAAAAGAGAGTAGAGCATAGTGGGCTTCTGAACTTTCTGGGTTAGAAAGACGTGTGGTTTCCTGCTTGTGCTCTGGGGCAGGCAGTTGCCCCATCATGAGAACACTCAAGTGGCACCTTAGAGACTGCAAGGAAAGGAGCTGAGGTCCCCTGCCAACACTAGGAAGTAATGAAGGCCTCTCAAAGGTCATGAGATCCAGCCATCTGTGCAACAGGTCGAGCAGCCTGCAGATGACTGCAACCCTGCCTAACATCACGACTACAAAACTCACATGACACCTGACTCACAGCTACTCAACCTGATTCCCAACTCCTGTTTATTGTTTATTTGTCACTTTACTACAGTGTCTCCTTACATTGCTCAGGCTGGTCCTAGATTTCAAGATTCAAGTGGTTCTCCTTCCAGCCTCCAGACTGGCTGGCACTACAGATGATTACCACCACATCTGACTTCTTTTATTTATCTGGAAACTAAAGAATGATCTTATTCACCTCCTCCCCACATATAATAATTGAACATGCTTTCTTACTCTCTGACTCAGAAATTCTACTATTGACAAATGAATAAAGTTATCTGAACAAGGACATTTCCTGTAGCAATGTTCTTAATGTTAAGATGAATAAAAATCCTAAGGGGCTGGGAAGGTGGCTCAGTGGTAGAGTGCTTGCCTTGCATGCATGAGGTCCTGGGATTGATTCCCCAGCACCACATAAGCAAAAAGAAAAAAAAAGCCAGAAGTGGTGCTGTGGCTCAAGTGGTAGAGTGGTAGCCTTGAGCTGAAAAGTTGAGGGACAGTGCCCATGCCCAGAGTTCAGGCCCTACAACCGGACCCCCCCCCCCAAAAAAATCCTAAATGTCCAATAATAGGGATTATTTACATGAGCAATGGTAGTTTACTAGTGAAATATTCCTCAGTTTTTTCCTCAGTGATAATAAAGACTTACATTTATTAACATTGAGAGTATGGAATTCAATAAGAAAAATTTTTAGTGTTTATTATTATTCCAATTTATAGAATTTGTATTTGTAAAATAAAAACAAAACAAAAGAAATATACATGTAGCTGGGCACTGGTGGCTCAAGCCTGTAATCCTAGCTACTCAGGAGGCTGAGATCTGAAGATCCCAGTTCAAAGTCATCCCAGGGAGGAAAGCCAGTGAGACTCTTCAATTAACCACTAGAAAACCAAAAGTGGTACTGTGGCTCAAGTGATAGAGCTCTCGCCTTGAGCTGAAGAGCTGAGAGATAGTGCCCAGACCCAGAGTTCAAGACCCATGACTGGGGGGAAAGGGAAGAAATATATATGTATTTTACCATGTCAGTGTCCTGGGAGGAATGTTTAACTCTGAAAAGATTTAGGACAATTTTAATTAAGTTTTAAAAAATTATCTGTATTTTCTAGTTGACTATTTTTCTGAATGATTTAATAAATCAAGGAAAAATTAGGAAAATAAGCGGAAATATATTTATACTACTCTATTTAATATTATAGTGCATACGTTTATCTTTCATGTGCAAATATATGCAAATAAGTGTGTGTGTGTGTGTGTGTGTGAACTCAGAGCCTCACTCTCTTGCTTGGCAGTTACTGCTCAATGTTAGGCAAATAGAGGAGATTGGAAAAGGAATAGGCCAGACTCAACCATCAACAGGCTAGGACTGTTTATTTGCCAGCAAGGGCCATAGACCTTCTCTCAGGTTTGGAGGTTGTGTGAGGGACTGGATTTTGAGATGGGCTTATATAGGTCTTAACAAGGAAGCAGAAAATAAAAGAAATGGGTTATGGTTTCTTTGGAGCCAAGGTGGGTGTCTTGGCCAGGCCCAAAATGAAATGTTCCACCCGTGGTGAGGGGCTTTTGGCTGAGCCTGATGGCCTGCCTGCAGACAAGCACATGAGCGTGCACCTGGTGCCTTGCTTGACCTGGGGGAATAAGGTGAGAGTCAATCCTTCACTCAAGACTAGTGCTCTACTACTTGGACCACAGATCCACTTCTGGCAAATTTTCAGTTGTAAGTTATCAATAATTCTTTTTCCTGACCATTTTGGGACTAAGTTAACTGACTGCTCCTTAGCCCTAAATAGTTAGTGTGTTTCTCACAGTAAGGAGCTGTTTTCATGTGTAACAATAGTGCCACCATCAAAAGCACAAGGATGAAATTAACATTTTATGTCTACTCAAACTGCCTTACATAGGCAACTTTGTCCCAGTAATGTCCTTTGTAACAAAAAGATCCAATTCAGACTTGTGCTTTTATTATTATTATTAATAATAATAATATAATATTAATAATAATAATACTTAGCAGTTATACCTCTGTATTATCCTAGGGTCTGATTTAGCTCTTCAATCTTCCTTTGTTTGGTGACTTTGGCTCTTTTAAAGATTGCAGGCCAATTATTTTATAAAACGTCCTTCAGTGTGGTTTGCTATGATTCAATTCAAATTCTGTGTCTGCATCAGGGTGTCACCTGCCTGTTCTTCCCACTGCTCCCTTCAGTCCCAGGTCAGTTTCAGCCTGAGTCATGTTTAATTAGGTTTAAATTTTTTCACTTGGGGGGAATCTGCCCAGCTCTTTAGTAAAGAAGACTTCTTTATTTTTGTTTCTAACTAGTAAGATTGGTAGACATATTATGAAACCATGTTAAATGTGTAATCTTTAGCTCATTTAAATGCTTTCATTTAGTTATATTACCATATATTTATAAATTAGGCTATCCAAGTTAGCTAGTGAAAAGCTTTTCACTCTTTTTAAATATATTTCTTTTCTTTTCTTTTCTTTTCTTTTTGAGTCTGGTCGTGGGGCCTGAAATCTGGGCCTGGCCTCTGTCCCTCAGCTCTTCAGCTCAAGGCTAGCACTCTACCACTTGAGCCACAGCACTACTTCCAGTTTTTTTCCTCCTGCTTATGTGGTGCTGAGGAATCAAACCCAGGGCCTCATGCATGCAAGGCAAGTGCTCTACCACTGAGCCACCTTCCCAGCCCCTGATATATTTCTTTAAAAACAAACAACAACAAAACAAATAGGGCCCAAAATAGGGTGGCTGGGTCTGGCTGGTGGCATCTTGGCCACATGGTAGATGGTAGGGTCTGGCATCTTGTCTTCCCAATGGGGGAAGGTGAAGCATCCGCTTCCCAGGTGATGGGCATGCCTGAATCCCTGGAGGCAGGGGTTGGCACCTGTCAGCCAGTGTCTGGGACTGGTGGTTTCCTGTGACTCTGCATCCTGACCTGACTCTATTTAGGCCCAGACCAGCTCAGGTACCATGACTCCATGTCACCTGTCTCTGTGTTTGTGTCCTGTCTTCTGTCTCCTGTCTCTTCTCTGGTCACCATGGTGTCCCAATTCAGCTCTGCTTTGGAGCTGAATTGGTTTGTTGGTATTGTTTTTGTTTTCTCTGGCCTTCATGGCTCAGTCTCCTAACTGTTGTATATTTACGGCTGATGGTCTTTGAGACAAGAGTCCAAAATGCAGTTGCTGGTCTTTTAATAAAGACTCCAAGATTAGATGTCTCAAAATGTGGCTTCTCTGTTTTCTCTCCTTATAACAGTCCAGACTGGCCTTGAACTCATAGTCCTCTTGTCTCAGCTTCCCAAGTGCTGGGATTACCCACAAGAACCACTAACAGTTGGTTTCATCATTCTTTAGGTACTTTCTTTCCTTAAGGAATAACAAGGTGCTTCAAACTATTTTATATGGTCTTTGCCTTGGAACCAGACATTTCTCTAAGACTTGGTTGTTTTTAGTACAGAACAAGTACTTTTAACTTGAGTGACAAATTGACTATGGTACGTTCCTCACACGAACAACTAGCTTACAGTCTAACTGTTGGGGTCGTCCCCCAATATTGGAGTCCATGATCAAAAGAAGAAGACTGAAACAAAGTGAAAGTCAGACAAAGCTGTATTTCACACCAAGCATCTGGAAACAAACTGATCAGTCAGGGCTGCTTTGGCAGAGAGCAAACCCCGCCCAGCTGCATGGACTAACTTTTATAAGGAACAGGCCATGCAGTTTAGGCTGGCCACATACAGGTGACCAGTGAGGTTCCAACTTATCCCTAAGCAGTTGTTTAAAATAGCCTACCACTTTGATCAGTTTTGGTGGGTGGGCTTGGCAAGGGGGGTGTGCTGGGGGGGGAGGTGGGGTTTTCATTCCTTGGGGGGGGTTACATATGTGCTCATTACTGATGTGTCCACCTGGCCTCTAGGCTCTGGTATCAGAGACTTGCAATCCACATTTGTCCTTAACTTGTAAACAACAAGATGGATGTTTAACCAGGGTGGAGTCACTTAGGCTCACTGGGTCCTAACATTAAGATTGGGTCCCAACATCCCCACCTTGTCTTTGAAAATGAGTCAATTCTTTGACTCTTCTGCCAATTCTATAATCTCTTGTTGTAGGGGGCTATATTGAGTCCGCAGCCCCATAAGACATGCTCATACCATTTGATACATACTTAAACTTTCTGGGGTTTGTCTTCTTCCCTTTTTCATTCTGATACAAACATTTTAAGACAATCCTTATTTTCAAATCCTTTCTTATCCAGAGACCATTCCCCCCCCCCCCCCAGTTCCTTTCCCAAGGTTTTCTTTACTACCCTCTTCTTTCCCAGAGTTTCTTTGTGGCTTGAACTTAAAACTGTCCAATTTTTCCTTTGGCTTGTGGAACCAAGTTATCTCAGAGCAGCCTCAAGGCACTACTGGGGTGGAGAAGCTTGCTAGATTTTAAGGCTAAGAGCAGGGCTGGGTCTCATTCCTCTTACTTACCTCTGTTGATAAAAATCTAAGGAGATGTAAGGGGTATGGTATCCTATGCTCACACAGGGGCTAGTCTGGTGGGGTTACTGCTCTTTAACACATGCTCAGGAGGAAGCAGATTATTACCATACTATAGTCACTCTGTGACTATAGAATGGATTTCCAGTCTCTATGCCCTGAAGTGCCTAAGGCAAGCCAGTGATGTCCTTGCCCCCAATATCCACTGTGGGAGTAAAGAGGGTTACTGGATATCACCAAAAGAATGTCCCACAAGACCTTAGTTTTAGCAGATTCAAAGCAATTTTCCATCGGGAAGCAGTCTCAGTGATGGAATCAGGAGCTCAGTCTACTTTTGCCACGGTGGAGGTGGTCCGGGTGATGTTGATTTCTTCCAGGTGACTGTCAGGCTGTCATTGAATTTTACCCATTAAGGTGTACAGTAGCAGCAGCGGAGCTTCTCAATGGCTCCAAGGGACTTCATGCTGGGCTGCAAATTCTTACACAAACTGGTTAAGGATACATTACATAGGCTTGGCAGGCTGTGGCCCCATTGGTTTTTAGGACAATTTAGACAATAGCCCAGGACATTTTACCAAGATGGCAACTTTTTACTCACCAAATATTTTTTGTACACAGACACAGAAGGCTTGATCTTGTAACCATCTCTGACAGATGCAGTCTCCACATTTGCACACTTGTTAACACTATTCTTTATACCTTTAAAAATTATATTTTATCTATTTTACCTCATTTTTCCAAAACTGACTCTGGGCTCTTGATTTTAAAAGGGGGTTGATGGGTGAAGGTCTATCTTCTGTAACTTCTTCAAGCTGACTTCAGGGCATTGATCCTACCTAGCCAGAAACCTATAACCTTAGCCTACTTTACAAAGAGGTTACCAGGGTTAGATGTCATTAAGAACAATATTTTAACTTTTGACAACTGCACAGACCTTTTCTCCAGCTACAGCAGTGTAGCTTGTTTAGCACTCTGGTTTGCAAAGCATCTTTCTGGATGGCTTAGGAATGTGATCTCTAATAACCCTAACAATGCCTAAGTTACCTGTTCAGGCCTTCAGGCAGATATCAATAGGGACACATTCTGTTTTACAAACTTTTTTTTCCTGAACAGATGAATTTTACATAGCTGGTATCAGCTCAAAAGTTACTGCCAATTAGGGCTTTTGGCACATACAGGGCTTGGGATTTAAACTATCCCCCACATTTTACAACCGTAGCTTTGTACTACTATCACAGAGGACTGGCAAGTGTCTGTCCCTTTTAGGCATACTTACAAACTATCTTCCCATGACCTCCTGGCTCTGATCAAGGACCTGACAGTATTTCTGCTATCCAAGCAGTGGCTTACTGACTCTGGATGCTCCACCATTGCTTTTGTCCCAGGAGTGTCTTCTCCACACTGGGATAAATGCTTTATTGGCATTTCCCTTAGTTGATCAATGGACTTGAACTTGGGACCTGAGTGCTGTCCCTCAGCTCTCCAGCTCAAGGATAGCACTCTGCCATTTTGAGTCCCAACGCAACTCTGTTTGTTCTTTCAGCACTCTGTTGGCTGATTAGAGGTGACAGTCTCACAAGAACCTTTTTCTGCCCAGGCTGGCTTCAAACCAGTTTGCAGATCAATGAGTCTTATAAAAGGCCACTGTACTCCAACATAGAAGTAGCATTTAAGCATGCTCTTCCTGGAACTTATTAAGAGCCACATTTACATCTGACAAACTTGCAAGAATCATCACTCCTTTTTGTGGGCCTGCTGGGAACTGTTACAAAAAAACCTATAAGAGCAAAGTGAAATAGGGATTAAGCAATTATTTTGGTAATCCTAATTTTTTCTTTGTGCACTTTGAGGCAAATGTTAAGAATAATTTTACTTTTAGGGGCTGGGAAGGTGGCTCAGTGGTAGAGTGCTTGCCTTGCATGCCTGAGGCCCTGGGTTCGATTCCTCAGCACCACATAAGCAAAAAGAAAAAAGCTGGAAGTGGCGCTGTGGCTCAAGTGGTAGAGTGCTATCCTTGAGCTGAAGAGCTGAGGGACAGTGCCCAGGCCCAGAGTTCAGGCCCCATGACTGGACCCCCCCCCCAAAAAAAGAATAATTTTACTTTTAAACTTTAATCCAGAAATCCATTCCTAATTTTTAAGCCTCTTATTAATTTGTTTTAATATTTTATACTTTAGTTTTCAGTTGCATTTTGAAAAATCCCTTGAAATCTTGAGGCTAGGTGTCACTCATTGCCTCTTGGCTGCTTGTTTTAAAACAGATACACATTAAAAAACTTTTGAACTCAAATGACAATTTTTCCTTAATGCAAGAATTACAATCATCACCACTGTACCAAGAAACTAGACTTAACACCTTTATGCCTTAAAAAAAATCCAATTGAAGAATATTATTGAGAGCAAATCACCTTATACAGATAAACTTTTTAAATCCTCTTTTTAAGGCCTTTTTAATTTTAATACATTCAAGGGGTAGTTTTAGCAATACCAATCAGATCATCACAGCACTCATTTTTACCATCACATTTCCATTGTATATCTGCAAGGAAAAGGGACAGAACAAAGATGTGCCACTTGGCCCCTCCTATGGAGTGGGCACATACCCAATTCAACTCTTTAGGGTTATATGAACTGTCTCTGTGCCAGCTTGCCCTCTTCCACCATGCATGGACTCCCCCAGAGCCTCTCCACCATGCATGACCAGCTGAGCTGCACTTCTGCCTGTTCACCCCTCACTCCTAAAGATAGATCTTCTGTTGGCCTCTAAGTTTTTCCCTTTTCCATTCATTCTTGAATGAAATACATAGTTTTAGACAGACAAAACAGGTAAAGTTTTTGACAGTGTTAAACAAACCTTTACATTTAAATTTTTGATATTTATCCCCAAATTTTAGCAGAGAGAACCGAATCCCAAACAGCCAATGCCTTTTTGTTAAGCCAGATAACTAGATTACAGTGTAAACAGCATTATGCATTCTAAAATATCAGATTTTAAAATATCAGATTTTCTAATTTTTGAGTTAAAGAATCCTTAAAAAGCCTTTTAAAACAATGTGACAATTCTTTTAAAATTTTTGGTAATGTCCAAACCTCATAACCTTTTGAATTTTAAACTTAAACTTACCCAATTGTTACAACATGCTGACAATTTTTATCTTGAACATGTTCACACACATACAACACACACACACACAGATCTTAAAGCATGCAGAAATGAAAATCAGTTGTAGGTACATTTTCTAAAGTTTTTAGATAGCAAAGATTTAAGACAAGATTTTCTGTTTTAACAAAGTACCTTTGTTAAGCTTCATTTTCTCAAGGCTTGCTTGTTTAGCAAGGCATTTCACCAATTGGCCTTTTGAGTACCTTCAGTTGGAGGAAGGCTGGGGGGGAGAGGGGGTCACTGAAACTAAACTGGCCTGATTTTTACCTAATTTTAGACAAGAGCACTTTACAAAATGTTACATTGTCAGGACCAGCTGAAAAGTCCAAACCAGGCACACAGCCTTCTACACCCTCCCCTCTGGCAGCCTCCACAAGGAGAAAAATGCAGCCTGAGGCTTGAAGAGGACAAGCTAGTCCAGCAACCTTCCATGCCCCATAGGGAGGGGGACATAGCAGGTCTATAACTGGGCCCAGTCGGAGGCTGGAACTTTGATTCCCCCAGAGATGTTCAAATAAATAACAAAAACACAAATAAACACAAAAACCAAGGATCCACATTTAAGATTGACACCAATTCTAAAACAGAACATGACAAGACAACAACCAAAGGCCAGGTCATCCCTGCCAGAATTCTGTGCTGCTCTCATTCAGCAAGCTGAATAAAACTGCTCCAGATTCTGCTGAGTGAGCCTGCAACTCTCACCCAGAACTTCCCTACCTCAGAAAACAGAACAGAAAACACACCAAAGTAAACAAGACAGACAAGGGGCCACAAAGACAAATCAGGTCTCAGTGAATGGGGCGACATCTCATCATCATTTACAAGTGGGACTAAAATCCATTTTATCAGGGGACTCGAACCCTCTCTACTCACCTCAGAGGATTTTTCTTTCAGATTCCTGCAAATGTTGACACAAGGGCCTTCCAAGGCAGAGAATTTCCAGTCATCTTGGGACAAGGGAAATAAGTCCCTATTGGCCATCCCCTCAGATTGGCAGGTTCTCCCCCAAGCTCAGACCCCCTAGGCCAAGGCCTGAGGCTAAGATTTTGTTGGGGCCACTTGCAGGTGGTCAGTGGCAGTTTCATAATTGACAAAAAAGCAAGTTACAAAAGCAGAACTAGCAGTTTTTCTGGAAGTCTTTAAAATGAAGGACAAGGTCTAGGGGTGTCACAGATTCCTTTCTGCCCCATTTCCTCAAACACAACAAACAACACAACAGACACCACAAAGACAAGACAAAGATAGACCAAGAAGCTTCTTCTCCATGGCAGAAAATTAAGCCCAAGAACAACCAAGATGTAATCCCAACTCAGAAATGTAACCTGCCGCTGGTGGTGCCTTGGCGGTCCCCTGACTGCCTTAGGGGACTGGAACTCCTTCCTGGCAATCTACAGAAGGAGGGATGGATCTCTCCACATCCACTCTGGCCCTGGGGAGCAATACTGCATCCAATTTCTCCCCGGTGGGCCACCCTGGAGCTCCACAAGCCCAGAAACAGTACGGGGGACTTGAATCCTCTCTTGCCTCTGGAGTTTTTCTCAGAAATTCTGATGCTGGCTCAGTCCTCATCATTTGATCTCAGATGAGCCCCCAAGATATTGTGGTGGCCTCTCAATATTGGGGTCTGTAATCAAAGGATCGGGACTGGAACAAAGTGAAAGTAAGACAAAGCTATATTTCGCACCAAGCATCTACAGACTGATCAGTCAGAGCCACCTCGGCTAAATTTTATAGGGAACAGGCCATACAGTTTAGGCTGGCCACACGCAGGTGGCCAATAGCATTACGACACTTGCACAAAATTGCATAGTTATGTCGGGCCACATTTCCTAAGCAGTTGTTTAAAATAGCCTACCACTTTGATCAGTTTTGGTGCGTGTGTTTGTCAAGGAGGGGGTGTGCAGGGCGGGGAAGGTGGGGTTTTCATTCCTGGAGAGGGGGGGGGTTACATATGTGCTTGTTACTGATGTGTCCACCTGGCTTCTAGGCTCTGTTATCAGAGACTTGCAATCCACATTTTTCCTAAACTTGTAAACAACAAGATGGATGTTTAACCAGGGTGGGGACACTTAGGCTCACTGGGTCCTAACATTAAGACTGGGTCCCAACACTAACAAAGTAGGTACCAGGAAACTGAAATGTGTTTTCAGGAGCAGGGAGGTTGGAGAAGGAAGGGCACATGAATGGTAAGGGGAAAGGTGGGCAAATGCAGTCACAAGATTCAGTCTGAAAATGGAATCAGATAACTTGAGGGAATGGTGGGGTTGGGAGAGATGGGGAAGAATGATGATCAAGATGTGTTGTACTCATAACTTATGGATTTGAGCCGGGCGCCAGTGACTCACATCTGTAATCCTAGCTACTCAGGAGGCTGAGATCTGAGGATGGCCGTTCAAAGCCACCCCAGGCAGAAAAGTCCGTGAGACTCTTATCTCCAATAAACCACTAGAAAACTGGAAGTGGCACTGTGGCTCAAGCAGTAGAGCACTGGCCTTGAGCAGAAGAGTGCAGGGACAGTGCCCAAGCCCAGAGTTCAAGCCCCACAGCCAACCAAAACAAAAACTTATGGATTTGAAAATTCTTTGTACATCTACATAATAATAATAATAATGCATTGTACTCATAAGCTAACATGTTAAATGGAGAGACCTTTGTGTAAAAATAAATAATAAAGAAAGCAAATAGAGCTGGGTGCCAGTAGCTCACCCTATAATCCTAGCTCCTTAGGAGGCTGAGATCTGAGGATCATGGTTCAAAGCCAGCCTGGGGAGGAAAGTCCCCGAGACCCTTATATCCAATTAACCACAAGAAAACTGGAAGTGGTATGGTAGCTCAAGTGGTAGGGTGCTAGCCTTGAGCTGAAGAGCTGAGGGACAGCACCCAGGCCCAGAGTTTGTTCAGTTGAGAGGATACTAGTCTAGCATTACTACTTTCTGGTTCCTCCCTCACAAATCCCTTCTACCTGCTCTGATTCTCATTCTGAGCCAGGCTGCCCCTTACAGGATGCCCTTCATTTGGGTTTGATGCCTTCCACTCAGCCAGCCCTCACAGTACATGCTTCCTCACCTACCCAGGTCTGACTCACTATGCTGGACTGGCCTTTTTGCTACTTTTGGCCTTTGAATTTCCACTACTAAGTCACACTGCCTCTCCTCCTGTGTGTATGCCTTGTCTAGTGCCACCTCAAGTATTTACATGGGGAAGAGAAGGAAAGCAGTCTTCTATCTCTTGAAAATGAAATTATATGACATTATTTTTCACATCATTGAATAGTTGCTATGCCATCATATTTCCAAAATTTTTCACCACCCCAAACAGAAGTTATCCTGTAGGTCTCATTGTGTATTTCATTCTCTCTCTCACTCACTCTCTCTTTCTCTGTTCTGGACCTTGGGCTTGAACTAAGCACTGTTGCTGAGCTTCTTTGCTCAAGGTGAGCATTCTACCACTTGAACTATAGTTCTACTTCTAGCTTTTTGATGATTAATTGGAGATGAGAGTCTCTCTGCCCAGGTTGGCTTCAAACTTTGATCCTCAGGTCTCAGCCTACTGAATAGCCCCACCCAGTTTTTTACATCTTTTCTGATTGACACATTCACACATAGCTTTCCCCCATTGATGCTGGGGTTTGAATTCAGGGCTTCTCATATGCTAGGCTCTAGGCAAGTTTTCTACTGCCTGAGCCATACCCCTAGCCCTAAGAGTTTGTCTCTACTCACCAGCTCCTAACTAACAAGTTCTAAGTGGCACCACTCCTTGCTCTTAATTCATATCACTTTCTTCTCTACCTCTTAATACATTTCTGTTTGTTTCCTCATTTATTTCCTTCCCAACCTAATAACATACTATCCTGCTAGTGTCTGTTTCATATGCATCTCTATTATGTCCCCCACCCTACATGGCACATAGGGGAGAAAATATATATGATACTTATCTTGGTGGGACTGACTTATTTCACTTAACATAATAAACTCTAAAGCTTTACCCTCTAATCTCTGCAATATTTCTTTTACTTCAATTTTCAGCATTGGGTATCACATGGAGGGCTTCACACATACTAAACAAGTACATCCAATCCTTCATTTCATATTTTTGCTAGGGCAATCTTTAAAAAAAATATGAAACCTATAAATTTTTTAAAATGCAGGCAGTACAATAGGTGAAAGGGCCAGACCTTGCAAACATAGCTAATTCTACAGCCTTGGGCAAACAGATTTTTGTTTTAAGTAAATATAATTAAATGTTAAAATTACACATACATGCACACACACTACTAGCATGTTAGAAATTTATAGTAGCTCTACTTTTTTTTACCTATAGCAAACATAATATACACAAGATTTGTGCCACCAGATGGTGCTAGCACACTAGTCCCATGATGGAATTGTGGAACCACAAAAAAACAAAGCAAAACAAAACAAAACCCTGCAGCTTGACCTTCACAAGGAAGTGGGAGATTGGGTTTGGTGGGCGCCATCTTGGCTGCATGGGGGATGGTAGGGTCTGGCATCTTGTCTTCATGGTGGGGAAGGTGAAGACACCACCTCACAGGAAGGGGACCTGGCTGAATCCCTGGAGATAGAGGCAGTTTGGCAGGTTTTGTAACCTGTCAGTCCAGTGCCCTGGATTCAAATTTCCTGTGATCCCTACCCCCCTGCCTTGATCCTATTTAGGCCCAGACCAGCTCAGGCACCATGACACATGCCCCATGTCTCTGTATTTATGTCCTGTCTCCTGTCTTCTGTTTCTTCTCTGGTCACCATGACATCCCAATTCAGCTCTCCATTGGAGTTGAGTTGGTTTGTTGGTATTGTTTTCGTTCTTTCTTTCCTCTCTGACCTTCATGACTCAGTTTTCTAACTGTGTTAAGTGAGTTTGCTGGCTGCTGGTCTTTGAGACAGGAGTCCATCATGCAGTCGGCCAGCCTTTTAATCTCCAAGGTTAGACCTCTCAAAATGTGGCTTCTCTGTTTTCTTGCCATATAACAGCATGTCAAGCTTTCTAAAAAGCCAAAAGAATACGTACCAATAATTTAATTGCATATTTTCTCTGAATGATGGACTAAGGTTAAATTTTACATATCAATTTTTTTAAATTCTTTTAAAGTTAATATCATTGTTCAAGTAAAATAAATCAACTATATGATATACATCTGTAAAACCATTGGGTTTCAATATAAGATACTGTAGTACCCCAATTTCCCAACGAGACACACAGTCAATTATTGCCTTTATTGCCATCATGGCTGCCCCTCACTATACTACTATATTACCACCAACTATATTATATTTTATAACTATTAGCATTTGTGAAGGAAATAGATGACAGTGACAAACCAATGTCCTCTAGCACCTCTAGAGTTCTCACAAAGCCCCCATCTTCTATTAAGATGCCAAGATGGCATTGCTTAAGATCCAGTATCCTTATTTCAATACCAAGACTAATCTCATGATCATTACCAAGATTAATCTCATGATCATTACCATTCACAACACTATTACTCCTCTAGAAAATTGTTAGTTTATATTGAACTTATATAAATTTGCAAATATAGTTACAAAAACTAATAACCTCCACAAGTTGGGCACTGGCTGTAACTCTAGCTACTCAGGAGGCTAAAATCTGAGGACTATGGTTTGAAACCAATTCAGACTGTCTGGGGGATTCGTAAATTCCAATTAACCAGCAAGAACCTGAACGTGGAGCTGTAACTCAAGTGGTAGTGCACGGGTTTTTAGGAAAAAATCTGAGGGACAGTGTCCAGGCTGTGAGTTGAAGCTCCAGGACCAGTGCAGCTCCTCTCCCACCAATATACTACAAACAAACAGAAGCAAAACTAGATATATGGGATTACATCAAATTAAAAACCTTCTGCCTAGTGTAAGGTTTGTGGAAAGGAAACTGCCACATGGTTCAGGCAGAAAAGAGTTTATTGGGGGAGAGGGAGAGCAAACTGCTGGCCAGCCCCACAGTAGAAGGTCCACAAAAAAGGGTTGACCCTTGGCAGGGTTCAAGTTAAGAAGAGAGGGGTTGGGGAGGAGGTGTGGCCACGTCGGATGAGGATGTGGACACAGTGACATCGGATGAGAATGTGACCTCAGTATCTGGGAACCTTCCATGGTCTAAAGGAGGCATGACAGAGTGGTTCAGGATGTGACCTCAGGAAAAGGGGAAGTAGCTGGGAGCTGGTGGCTTATGCCTATAATCCTAGCTACTCAGGAGGCTGAGATCTGAGGATCGCGGTTCAAAGCCAGCCTGGGCAGGAAAGGCTGTGAGACTCTTATCTCCAGTTAACCACCAGAAAACCGGAAGTGGCGCTGTGGCTCTAATGGTAGAGTGCTAGCCTTGAGCTGAAGAGCTGAGGGACAGCGCCCAGGCCCAGAGTTCAAGCCCAATGACCAACAAAAAAAAGGGGGGGGCGCCTGTCCCCAGATGTGCCGGTTACCTATGTAATGCGGGTGCTGGAGGGAGACTTCCTACATGGAAAACGAAGGGGAGGGGAAAGCCTCCATGCAGAGTGGCACGGAAAGAAGTGGCCTTCCTAGGTGGACCTATTACCTAGTAAAGGAATAAACTAAGTGAAAAGACAATCCACAGAAACCCAATAATCTACACATGCACTGGAATAAGACAAGATGATTTGCTTGCCAAGTAACATTTTGATAAAATTGTAGTCATTGGTCCATGGTGAATTAAATAAGCCACAAAGTTGCTTAGTGTCCAGAAATAGACCCATGCAGCTTTCAATACATGATTGAAACAGTTTAGACTTTTCAATAAGTGACACAGAGGTAAGTGGGTATCTATATAAGGAGAAAGTATAAAATTGAGATCCTATTCTGTACCATACAAATTATCTCTTTTACTTCGATTCAAGTCCTCAGCACTTTTGCCAAAACTTGGCTGGTGCTCTACCAGTTGAGTCATACCTGAACTTCAGGCTTTTTGGTGGTTAATTGAAGATAAGAATCTCCTCAATTTTCCAGCCGGGCTGCCTTTGAATTGTGAACCTCCACTCCCAGCCTCTTCAGTAGCTAAGATTATAGACATGAGCAACAGGTGTCCAGGTAAGAAAAAGGTTTAAAATTAATATTTTCAATGTTTTAATATTTTTAGCAAGATTTCTTTTCTTTTTGTTTTTATTTTTATTATCTTTAGGGAGTTACCATTCAACGTGTCAACCTGTCAGTTTATGAGTATACTGACTCTTGATTACTATCACCTCTTTTATCTTCCTTTCCATCCTTCCTGGGAGGGTGGGTTTCTTCTTTTTCCGAGACTATTCACTGATAAAGTGTAGACACTTTTTTTTTTGTTTTTGGGTCCGGTCGTGGGGCCTGTACTCCCAGCCTGGGCGCTGTCCCTCAGCTCTTCAGCTCAGGCTAGCACTCTACCATTTGAGCCACAGCACCACTTCCAGCTTTTTTCTTTTTGCTTATGTGGTGCTGAGGAATTGAACCCAGGGCCTCAGGCATGCAAGGCAAGCGTTCTACCACTGAGCCACCTTCCCAGCCCTAGACACTTATTTTTCACATATCCTTTGTTTATTGAAAAAGTAATGCCTGATACAGGGGCCAATTATCCCTCAGATTCTGAGCCATCATCATATAGGCTAATCTGGAAGTAATAAAAAGTTTGTAAATTTCCTTGTCAGCTGAAACCACACAAAGCCAATCACAAAGATTTTTTTTTTTTTTTTTTGTCAGTTGTGGGGCCTGAACTCTGGGCCTGGGCACTGTCCCTCTACTCTTGACTCAAGGCTAACAACTACTTCCAGGTTTTTCTATTTATGTGGTAATGAGGAATTGAACCCAAGGCTTATGTATGCAAGGCAAGTACTCTACCACTGAGCCACCTTCCCAGCCCTCTTCTTCTTCAGGTTCTTGGTAAGGTGTTTCAAATACCTTTTAGGGAACTGTTTCTCTGAATAGCAGTGATTTTGTTTTTGAAGCTTTTTTTTTTTTTTTAAATTATGGAACGCTTCACGAATTTGCATGCCATCCTTGCGCGGGGGCCATGCTAATCTTCTCTGTATCGTTCCAATTTTAGTATATGTGCTGCCGAAGCGAGCACTTTTTGAAGCTTTTAATGTAATTAACATTCACAAGATTTCCAGTTTTCTCACTGGATTTATCTTCTGAAGACATTGTTCAAGATTTCCAAAGTCAAAAATTCCAAACCTAATGGATAGTAAAAGACAAATAATTACATTTGGACATGATTAATTAAATAACGTGAGCATTCACACAGTGAGAACAAAGGAGGATATTCTTAGGAGAGGATCACAGGGACTCAATAGCTATGTGCATATGATCATATAAAATGATGCTTATCAAATGAACTCCAAGAAATGGAAACAAGAGGTTTTTTATTGTACTGTTTGCAGGTTTGTTTTATTTCTCTTTGCTTTGTTCCCTTTTGTCGCTTTTTTTTTTTTTTTAGTTCTGTGCCCTTTGTCTTGTATGTGAGTTTGTCTGGTTTGGGGAGGGGAAAATGGAAGCACAGAAACAGTGGGACAAAGGACAAACCAATTCAGCAGTAATACTCACTAGACACAATGTTGAAAATGAACTATACAACTTGGAGAGGAGGGAAGTCGGGAGGGGAAAACTTGAGAGAGAATGAGGGGGGGGCAACTGTTCAAAAAGGAAATGTACTCATTACCTGACTTATTAACTGTAACCCCTCTGCACATCATTTTACAATAAAATTTAAAAATAAAAATTCCATTATTTCTTGGATGAGTAAGGTCCAAATTAAACCTGCAGTTTGGCCTCTTAGGCTTCTTGTCTTTTGGCAACATCTTCCTGCCAGCCATAGGTTTTGAGAGCAGGAGATTTCTTAACAAGATACAAAAGGTCTCAGCCATATAAAAATCTATTGCTACATGCTGTCATAAGAACATCAAGATTATCTTATTCACTATAGCCTTTGATCCAGTGTTCTGTTCTTTATTTAATGATCAGTCAGGTGAGTCCAGTCAGGTAGCACAGGAAGGGCTCTGAAAAACCAAAGTTGTTGTATTGACAGGCTGTGGGGTGTCACTCCATGCCACAGACAAGGGGTCATGTACAAGCAAGCATGTTTTGGTCAAGTGACAGAAGACCAATGTGGAGGGGGGTCTGATTCGGGACATAACCTTTATTGGGATGTCAGTGTAAAGGCAGGTGAGAGAAAAATAAAGTCCAAGATTGGTTCTTGTGAATAATGTTGGCAGGCTTTAAACTTTAGGGAATGTCCCTAGGAACTTAGCACTTGCCCCAGACACAAACAAGGCAGAGAAATTTGTCTTCTGTAGATATCAAAAACTATAAAGCCCTTTCACTGAATATGCCTGGGAGAGATTGTTTCTTCTCAGCTAGAGGGATGTTTTAAAGATGTTAAAACATCACAATATAGTCAGGTTCTCGTGGCTTTCTTGCCTGTTGTCTGAACTATTTGGGAGGATCCCATTCCAAGCCAGTCTGGACAGAAAAGCTTCAAGAGATTTGCTCAACTAATAGCTGGGCATGCTGTGTTATCTGCCTGTCATCCTAGCTACATGAGAAACTGAGATCAGGATTGTGGTTCCAGGCTAGCCTGGGCAGAAGCTGGCCTGTCATGGTAGGAAGCAAAAATAAAAGGAGGATTGCAATTCAATCCTGGACAGGATGTGAGACCCCATCTCAAAGATAACCAGCATATGGACAGGTGCTGGTGGCCCAAGCCTTGTCATCTTAGCTACTCAGCAGGTTAAGACCTGCTAGACCTGCCAGACCAACTAGAAAATACTGCTGGACTTCATCTAAAAAACAACTAAGTAAGCAGCAAAAAGTCAAAATGGAAGAGCACCAATGGTGAGCAAGAAAGCTGAGTGAATTCTTGAAGCCCTGAATTCAAACTCTAGTACTGGCAAAAAACAAACAAAAATACCCAGCACAAAAAAAAGTAGAGAGCATTGTTCAGAATAGTGATTGCAAGACTGGGGTTCAAAACTCAGTTATACCAAAAACAAAAATCATGTAATACACTAAAGTTTAAAAAAAAAAAAAAAAAAACAATGGCCAGGCACTGGTGGCTCATACCTGTAATCCTAGCTACTTAGGAGGCTGAGATCTGAGGATAGTAGTTCAAAGTCAGATGGGGTGGGGAAAGTCCATAAGACTCTTTTTATTTTTCAGTCGGTAATGGGGCTTGAACTCTGGGCTTGGGCGCTATCCCTCAGCTCTTCAGCTCAAGGCGAGCACTCTACCATTTGAGCCACAGCACCACTTTTGGTTTTCTAGTGCTTTATTGGAGATAAGAGTCTCATGGACTTTCCTTGCCCAGACTGGCTTTGAACCAAGATCCTCAGATCTCAGTTTTCTGAGTAGTTAGGATTATAGGCATGTACCACCAGAGCCCCGCTAATGGTATAATCGATGATAACTCTGAACTGCAAGCCATATTATTGTCCATCAACAATAAAATGGATAAGTAAATAGTATGCTTATACAAAGGACTATCATATAACAATGAAAAGGAACTATACCTGTAGGCTTCATACATATTGCACATGACAGATATATTTAAAACATATACAATTTTGATTTATCAATTAAAAAAAAGTACTGTGAGACATGTGTTCTAAGGGCAGCAATGGTGAACAAGGCAGACCCTCACACAACCACCAGACCAGCAACTCAGCTTCCAGTAGAGGTGTCTGTAAGGGGAGCCAGGGATTAGCATGAAAGTGAGTGAAACATTTGAAGATACACATAGACCCAGGAGATGAGTAGAGCTGGACTGCAAGGGATTCAGAATTCTGAGTTGTATGGTACAGTCTTCTATGGAGCTGAAACTTTACAGTGATTTAAAATATGGTGATCTTTTGATTATAATCTTTTTTTTGTGTGTGTCAGTCTTGAGGGTTGAACTCAGGGCCTAGGCTCTGCCCCTTAGCTTTTTTGCAGAAGGCTGGAGCTCCACCATTTGAGCCACAGCTCCAACTCCAACTTTTTGCTGGTTAATTGGAGATAAGAGTCTCGTGGACTTTTCCTGTGTAGGCTAGCTTTGAACTGCAATCCTTAGATCTCAGCCTCCTGATTAACCAGGATTACAGGTGCCCATAGGTGCTCAGGTGATTACATCTTAAAAGTTAAATAGCTGTCTTTTAGTCAGGGCTTTGGTCTCATGAATGGATTGTTGGGCAGGTTGCAGGGGTGCAGTGGCAGTGGGTGATGTAATAAAGGAGGGTGGGTGGATCAGGTGTTCAAGTGGTCACCTTTCAGACACATAAGGAGCTCGTAGAGCCTTTTTGTCTCTTGAAGTCAGGAACTGCATTTTCTACTTTCTTATTATTTTTTCCCTCAGCACCTAGCACAATGTTTGCCTATAAGAATTGCTCAATAAGATGGCACTGGGCTGGGAAGGTGGCTCAGTGGTAGAGTGCTTGCCTTGCATGCATAAGGCCCTGGGTTCAATTCCTCAGAACCACATAAGCAGAAAAAGCCAGAAGTGGTACTATGACTCAAGTGGTAGAGCATTAGCCTTGAGCTGAAGAGCTCAGGGACAGTGTCCAGGCCCAGAGTTCAGGCACCACCAACAAAAAAAGAATGGGGTATTTTTATAGAGTACTCGCCTTGAGCTAAAGAAATCAGGGATAGTGCTCAGGCCTAGAGTTCAAGCCCCATAACTGACAAAAAAAAAAAAAAAAAAAAAAAAAAAGGAAAATAAATAAGCTGGCACTGGTAGCTCACACCTGCAATCCTAGCCACTCAGGAGATTGAGATCTGAGAATCATAGTTCAAAGTCAGTTTGGGTAAGAAAGTCCATGGAACTTTTCTCTTGTTAACCACCAAAAAGCTGGAAGTGAAGATGTGGCTTAAGTGATAGGTTGCCAACCTTAGTATAAGAGCTAAGGTACAGCAGATAGGCCCTAAGTTCAAGTCCTAGTACTGGCACACACCAAAAAGGGGAGTTGCTTAGTAAATATTTATTAGATAGGGAATCAATTTTAATATCAGATTTTGATTTTGGGGATAATATGGCTGATTATAATGCTACAGTGATTAAGAAACTATAATTGCAGATACCTGATGTTACATCCCTGCAGGGCGATCTTCATGAATACAATATTGAGTACAAAATATTTCTCTAAAAACAAAAATAGGGCCAGGTGTTGGTGGCTCATGCCTGTAATCCTATCTATTCAGGAGGCTGAGATCTCATTCAAAGCCAGACCAGGCAGAAAGGCCCCGTGAGACTCTTCCCTCCAATTAACCACTCAAAAACCAGAAGTGGTGCTGTGGATCAGAGTGGTAGAGTATTAGGCTTGAGCAAAAGAGCTCAGGAGAGTACCCAGGGCCTGAGTTTAAGCCCTATAACCAACAAAAAATAAAAGTAAAAACAAAAATAAGCTTTGACTTCATTGCTAAGTTTCAAAACCAGGACAAACAGTTCCTTCTTTTATTTCTTTACTTATGCAGATTTGTGCATCAAGCTCAGTGCAAACATTGATCCCTATCATGTTGCCTTTTTTTCAGGAGAAGCACAACTTTCCCTGATATTAAAACTGAATGATCAGCCTAGTGTTGGTGGCTCATGTTTGTATTTTTAGTTACTCAGTAGGCTGAGATCTGAGGATCTCTGTTTAAAGCCAGCCTAGGCAGGAAAGTCTGAGACTCTTTTTTTTTTTTTTTTTGCCAGTCATGGTGCCTGAACTCTGGGCCTGGGCACTGTCCCTCAGCTCTTCAGCTCAAGGCTAGTGCTCTACCACTTGAGCCACAGCACCACTTCCAGCTTTTTCTGCTTATGTGGTGCTGAGGAATCGAACCCAGGGCCTCATGCGTGAAAGGCAAGCACTCTACCACTGAGCCACCTTCCCAGCCCCAAGTCTGAGACTCTTATCTCTAGTTAACTAACAAAAAACCTGATTAGGAATGAGGCTCAAATGGTAGAGCCCTAGCTAGCCTTGAGCAAAAATGTTTAGGGACAGTGTCTAAGCCCTGATGCTCTAGTACTGGTGAAAGATCCTAGTCCCCTAGGATACTTTCGTCAATGGGAGGGCTCCCCAGAAAACTCAGACTCTAAGCCGGGAGATGCAATAAGCAAGAGGAGTTTATTTAACGTTTGCGCAAACGGACTCTCTGTCCCGAGCAGACAGGGAGCCCCGAGCAGCAGTTACAAGCCTTTTTAAAGGCAAAAACCACAAGATTAACGCATAACACAAAGCATCCCATGATTGGTCCATTTAAAGGTCACCATATACACCAACAATCACTTTGCCACGCGGGAAATTTTGTAACACTCTTTGTAAAATGACTGGCCCATGGTTGGTTTAAGGGGGGTTTACATGGTTACAGGCCTATGATTGGTTGACATTTGGCTTAGCTTGTGGTCTTGCCAGGTGGTCATTATCTCAAGGTCCTGTCTGGGGAATTTCTAAATGGGAACTGAGGAACATGTACTGTCTGTTCTTTATCTACGACCACTGCCTTGTCCTGGGGCCAGCATCTGGTCTCTGAAACTTCTTAACTCATTTCTGGGAAGGGAAGGGTCAATGCTAGTGTAAGCAAGTTTACAGAAGCAGAATCAGCAGTTAGCAAGTTAGTAATGGTAATGGTCAATTTTTAATCTTTCACTGGCACAAAAACAAAACAAGCAAAGAACAACAACAAAAAACCAAAAACAAACAAACAAAACAATGATCTTTTCTTTCTTTGTAAAAAGTAAGATGATATGATATAAAATTTAAAATCTAGCATGTCAATTATTATGTAATGGTTTAAATTGTATGTGAGTAGTATAATCCCTAAGTATGATAAATATAACTGTATTAAATACCTACAAGCTGAATAACAATGTGGCTTAAGATGATACAAAGTATTTCCCAACAATACTGGAAGTCTGAAATCTGAAATCAGAGCTAGACCCTGGTGATTCACACCTGTAATTTTACCTACTCAGGAGGCTGAGATGTGAGGATTCGGTCTGAAGCCAGATCAAGCAGGCAAGTCCATGAGACTCTTCTCTCCAATTAACCACCAAGAAGCTGGAAGTGAAGGTATAGCTAAAGTGGTAGAGTGTCTGCTTTGTGTGAAAAGGGAACAATGTCCAGGCCTCAAGTTCAAGTCTCAAATTAGTGAGTGCACGTGTGCATGCATGTGCATGCACATATACATGCACATATGCATACACACATTTTCTTAGCTTAACTGGATCTGCAAGTGTCCTTTCCCAGGTGTGGCAATAGACTCACAAGTTCAGGCCACTAAAACAGGGATACTTTGGGGGCCATTGTCTGCCTACCACAGCTGCTTTATAATTTACACAATTGGTAGTTTTGCATAATTTAGTACACTAGTAAAAATATTGGGCACTAAAAAACAATGTTTGAAGCCATTGCCTTTGCAAACAGGCCCCAGAGACTACTATAGCAATACGGTTTGGGAGCAGATCCGCTTCCCTGCTCCAACAGGGCTTATGCTAGTCCTGCTATAGAATGGTGGTGATATTTTGTTGTTGTTGTTGCTGCTGCTGCTGCTGCTGCTGCTCACTTCTACCATTTACTTCAGAGCTAGAGATACCAAAATTGATGTTATCAGAGTATTGTTTAGACCCAATGATTAAATTGTAAATGGCATATACACAGAAACTGTACAGCAAGAACAGAGGGAATGATGGTAGAGAGAAGGAAAGCTAGAAAGGTAGGGAATTGTGTTTAGGAAGAAGAATGTACAGGAAAATAGTACCTCCCTCTGAGATAGGAGTTTTGTAATATTTGCATTTATTTATTTATTTATTTATTTACAAATAGAGTCTGACTCCAACTCATAATCCTCCTGTTGAACTCTAGGAATACACGTAGCTTATGTTGGCTTATTTTGCCCATTCTATCCAAGTTAGGTTTATCAAAGAAATTGGGCCACTATTTGTTTTTGTTTTTTGTTTTTTGAAAGTAATATACCCCTCCCCTCTTCCTTGTATGATTGTTGTTAATAACTTTTTCTCTTTGGTTTTCATTTTACTTTGAGGTAGTTAAGTGTGATTCATTCTTTCTGAGTTATTCTTACCATTTATTCAAACAATGTATTTCTATAATTTTAGAACTGTTTCCACCATTAACTTTGTGTGGGGGTGGGGGGAGAGTATTGGGGCTTGAATCAGGGTCTGGGTGCTATATTTCTACCATTTGAGCTATGCTCCACTTCCGGCTTTTTGGTAGTTAATTGGAGATGAGTGTACAGACTTTTCTGCCCAGGCTATCTTCAAACTGAAATCCTCAGATCTCAGCCTTCTTAGTAGCTAAGATTACAGGCATGAGCTCATCTGTGCCTTCCTAGTCAATCTCTTCTTTCCTTTGAGACTTCAACTCCACGTATATTATATATGTCCCATATATTTCTTATGGGATTTTTTGTCTGCATTTTTCATTCTTTCATATCTATGTAATTTGCCTTGCTATTTTATTTTATAATTTCCTGGATCCCTAATTCTTTTTTCAGTGTATTTTTAAGCTCACATATTGAGTTTTTAATTCCAGTGGTAGTTTTTATTGCTAGTTTTATTGGTATGCCTTATGCTTCTTTGGAATTAGTTCAAATTGCCTGCCAAAATTCTCAGTTCTGTCATATTAGTTATTTGATTGCTGCAAAACAATTTACCCTAATCAAAGTGGTTTAAAATATCACATATTTATTTCCCCATAATACCATATGTATGAATTTTGGGTGCCACTCATATTGATTCTATGCTTAGTAACATAACTCACATTCTGGTTTCAGCAGTTTCCTGTTTGTTTCTTGGTGCTGATCGCGGGGCTTGAACTCAGGGCTTGGCACTCTTGCTTAGTTTTTTCACTCTAGTGGTAGGCTAGTGCTCTACCATTTGAGCCACTCCTCTTCTGACTTTTTGCTGATTAATTGGAAATAAGAGTCTCATGGACTTTCCTGCCTGGACTGACTTTGAACAACTATGAGCCACAATCTTCAGATTTCAGACTCCTAAGTAGCTAGTATTATAGGTCTAAGCAGCAGGACACACTAGGAAAGCCCTGAAAATGCTCGAAGTCCAAACCCAGGAAATTGTGACCCAAGAACCTCAATGTTCAGTGTACCACTTTTGGGACAGGGGAATTCAAGTACTTTAAAACTTTGAGATAGGGTCTTCGTATGTAACTTAGGCTGACCTCCAACTCTCAATCCTGGTGTCTCTGCCTCCAAGTGCAATTATAGGCATTGCCGCCTCACCTTGCCAACATTTCTTTTCTTTTCTTTTCCTTCCTTCTTTCTTTTTTTTTAAATAGAAGTACACCTTTATTTTATACTTTAGGCTATTAAAGCCTGGACATGTTGTATTCATTATTTTTGCTTTTACTGGTTGAAATAAGGAAATAAGCAACTGTTCCATCTTTGATGGGGAACAAGGTCACTGTGTGCAGGAACTGTATAAAGCAGAATGTTCCACATCTCCTACTTTAAAAAAAGAAAATTCATCAAGGTGCCCTTTGATCATATCCAAGCTATGTCCTAAGGGTGTTCCTTGAACCTTCCAAAAAAGTTCAGGGCCATTAATTGATTCTTAGCCCTCAGCCAGAAACAGAAGGCCTAGGGCAGACTTTTAGGTCTAGCATCATCAATATTGTTCCATACACTGAGCAGAAATTGAGGACATGTTGGTGATACCAGGCTGCTGATGAGCAGAATGTGAAGAACAGAGGGTTCAAGTTTTTTCTGAGCATTCAAAAATAGGTTTTTCAAAAAGTCATTAAAAAATTCTGAGTTTGATTATCTGGAGGGTTGGTACTAGTTGCCTCCAGGGTCTTTTACTAGGAAAGGGCCCTACCACATGAGCCATATCTCCACCTCTATTTTGATTTTAGTGCTGAGGACTAAAGTTATTAAAGAAAAACATTTAAATCCAGAACTAGGGCATTATTCACTTGGTAGAGAGTTTGCTTAAGAAGAGTGTAGTTCCGAGTTTAATTCCCAGTATTGCCCAAAATAACTAAAACTAAAACTTAAAAGAATTGTGAACCTATTGTTCTTCCTGAAGCTTATAAGTGTAACTTGCAAATGTTATTAAGTTCACAAATCCAGTAGATATCTGACTGCATTTCAGTATCTCACAAAGCTGTTCTATGACATGTAGCTTTAGAACGTCTACAACATAACTTCCTGGAATTTTATTTGGAATGATATTGAAGCAATAAACTAAGCTGGAGGTGGGTGCTGGTGGCTCATGCCTGAATATCAGCTACTCGAGAAGCTGAGATCTGAGGATTACAGTTTGAAGCCAGCCCTGGCAGACAGATTTGAGACTGTTTTCTCTAATAAGCCAGCAAAAAGCTGGAACTGGAGGTGTGGCTCAAATGGTATCAGAACCATAAACAAACAAATGAACAAATAAATAAACCAAGTTAAGAAAATTTGGCATCTTTCTATCTATAACTATGGAACATCTATGCATTACTTTATTCTTCAGTATTTTTTTCTGTATGTTCTGATACTGGGCTTGAACTCAGGGTTTGGGCTATGTCCCTGAGTTTATTTGCATAAGGCTAATACTCTACCATATGAGCCACAGCTCCACTTTGGCTTTTTACTGGTTAATTGGAGATAAAAAGTCTCACAGACTTTTCTGACTGAGCAGGTTTCAACCTATAATCATCAGATATCAGCCTCCTGAGTAACTTATAGGTATGAACCATCAACATTCAGCTCATTATACCCATTTTGTTAGACTTTAAGTTAGTAAAATACTTCCAATGCAGTTTAATGATTATTTTGACAATAAAATAAAATTCATTCATCCATTCCAAGTATGAAAAGGTGATGTTTGTATATTTACATAAAGAGAAAGGATGGAATTTCTAAGTATTCAGTAGTTCAATATTCAATGTTCACTTCATGTCTTTGAATATTCCTCAAGCTAATCTATGCTTAGCCATTTTAGCCTGAACTCATTTATTTGAGCTTGTTTGTTTGTTTATTTACTTATTTATTGTCAATTGTGGGGCTTGAACTCTGGGCCTGGGTGCTGTCCCTCAGCTCTTCAGCTCAAGGCTAGCATTCTACCACTTCAGCCACAGTACCACTTCCGATTTTCTGGTGGTTTATTGGAGATAAGAATCTCACAGTTTTTTCTTTATCTTTATCTTTATAATTTCCCTTGTTTTGAAATACATTTTGCATAAGCCACTCTCACATTCTTTTATAATTAATTACTTTAACAAATAAAAATTGTCAGTATTTGTCCTGTGCAGCATATTTTAAAATATGTAGGTATTATGGAATGATTAACTGATCAAATTAACTTACAATTGTGTCATATTGTTATCATTTTATGGTGAACATATTAAGAATCTACTCTTTTGATGATCTTCAAAAATAGAATACAATGTCATCAACTATAATCATGTTGAACAGTAAATTTGTGTGTGTGTGTGTGTGTGTGTGTGTGTGTGTGTGTGTGTGTGTGTGTGTGTGTGTGTGTGTGTGTGTGTGTGTGTGCCAGTCATGGGGCCTGAACTCTAGGCCTAGGTGCTGTCCCTTTGCTCTTCAGCTCAAAACAAGCACTCTACCACTTGAGCCACAGCACCACTTCTAGTTTTCTAGTGGTTTATTGAAGATAAGAGTCTCACGGACTTTCCTGCCTGGGCTGGCTTTGAACCACGATCGTCAGATCTCAGCCTCCTTAGTAGCTATAGTTACAGGCGTGAGCCACCAGCACCCAGCTATATTCTTTATCCATTTATTTACTCAGTTTGTTCCCACAATGATAACACTTAGCAGAGCCACCTTCCCATCATAGACAAATGCCATAGATGGGAGAAAAAAAGCTTTTATCTGTAATATTTAGCCAGGCATGGTGGTGTACACTAATAATCCCCACAGTTGGGGAGGTATTTGGGGAAGTCATCATTGTTACATCATATTTGTCTTCACCTTAATTACTACAAACAGCTTCCAGACCAGTACTATCAGATCTTCACTTGTGGAATTTCTTTCATTTAACCTTCTTCAAAATTCTGGAGTCATAAGGACACAACCCTTCCTTTCAACAGATTCACACTCACCGTTTGGTATGTTTCTTCCTTCTGTTAACTTGTAATTCACTGCCTTTATTATTTGATTTTACCCACCTACATAATTTCATTGATTTAATAGTTGACTATTTAAGATTTCAGTAATTTGTTGAAGAAGTCAGAGCAATTTTTATGAAAAACAAGAATTAACCTATGATGGAATGAGACATAAGCGAAGAGTATAGATGCATCTTAAGCCAGGAGAAGGTACCTTGTTCTATTGGTGGTAGGCCACTTTCATCAAAAAGCCAATATAAGTGCTTGCTTTTGTTGTTTTTTGGTGGGGAGGGGGTCCGATCGTGGGGCCTGAACTCTGGGCCTGGGTGCTATCCCTCAGCTTTTCAGCTCAAGAATAGCACTCTACCACTTGAGCTACAGCACCACTTCCGGCTTTTTTCTTTTTGCTTATGTGGTGCTGAGGAATTGAATCCAGGCTGTCATGTATACAAGGCAAGCACTCTACCACTGAGCCACCTTCCCAGCCTCCAATCCCATTCTTATATGATACCAACAACTTGTTGCTACAGCTCTTCTGAAGTGCCTCATATGTTTTATTAATAAAATAATGGGCAGCACATAACAGAGTTTGTAGTGAACAATCTTATTCTTAATGCCATCAGTGCTGTATTTCCTTTTCTCTATTCTTCTAGCATTAGCAATGTCCTAGTCTGAATTTTTGTTTGGTAGGCAGCTTCCAAATAATCTAAAAAAAAAAAATCTTTGCTTCAGCTAGAAGCAAAGATTTGCTATATTTGTCTCTGTTTTCACTGGTGGTGGCAGCAGTGGAGGCAACATGTAGAGAGTCTTTATGCTTTTATGCAGGAGAAAAAAAAGTGATGAAGAGTGATATTTTACTGTGATGATGTGATTGTATTCCTATGCAGGAAGTACTTCCACTATCAATTCTGTTCTGTACAACAAGAATATAGACCGTTTGAAAATCATAGTTGACTGTTCAGAATTTATTTCAATACCTCTGAAATGTTGACTACAAAATAACAAAAACACACACAAAAATAACTTTACCAGGTCTTTGTTTGTGCTAAAGACAATGGATTGGGGAAAGAAGGATAAAATAAAGAGAGGGAAAGACCAAGAGGAGAGCAAGAAGAGCAAGGGGGTGGGAGGAAAGAAGAAAGGAGATCAAGACCATGGCACGAGAGAAGAGGTTCATGTGCCACCTCCATCTGAAACAAATTACTCCTGGTAGGTAATTTGCACAAGAAAGAGATAAAAAGAGACTCCCCTTTTTAATATCCTGCTGTGATGAAGAAAGTAAGACTTTCAGGATTCTCATTTTTCTCACATCTGGCCATAGATGACCTCAGGAAGCATCAACCAAGGTACACAGAGCAAATGGATACAATGCTGAGCTTCTTCTGCTGTCTATGTCAATGACTGGAGCAGTTTTGCTCATTTTACAGCCACCTCTCCTTTGTGTAACCCTTACATTGAGCAATGGTAATATATTCCCTTGGGATTCTTCCCACTTCCAAGAAACTCTTGGATCACAACCACATGATAATTATATCACCTCAGTCAATACAGGAAAAAAATTAATGAATTGTAACTTTCAAATTGGCAGCGGTTAGAATTTGTATAAACTGGGACTGGGAAGGTAGAGCGCTTGCCTTGCATGCCTGAGGCCCTGGGCTCTATTCCTCAGCACCACATAAGCAAAAAGAAAAAAGCCGGAAGTGGCACTGTGGCTCAAGTGGTAGAGTGCTAGCCTTGAGCTGAAGAGCTGAGGGACAGCACCCAGGCCCAGAGTTCAGGCCCCACGACTGGACCCAAAAAAATAAATAAATAAAATAAAAACAATAAAAAAAAAGAATTTGTATAAACTCAGTATTGTGTTAGTATTATGAAGTGAGCAATTAAGCATTTTTTTTTTTTTTGGTGCCAGTCTTGAGGCTTGAACTTAAAGCAGGGATGCTGTTCTTCAGCATTTCTGCTCAAGGCTAACATTTTACTACTTGAGCAACAACTCCACTTACGGCTTTTTTGGTACTCAACTCGAGATGAGTCTCAGATCTCAGCCTCCTGAGTAGTTAGGATTACAGGTGTAAGCTACCTGCACCTGGCTAATTATATACTTTTGTTGTTGTTGTTGGTGGTGGTGGTGGTCTTGGGACTTGAACTCTGGGCTTGGGTGCTATTCCTAAATTCTTCAGCAGAAGGCGAGCACAAGGCGAGTGCTCTACCACTTGAGCCATAGCATAACTTCCGGTTGTCTGGTGGCTAATTGGAGATAAGAGTCTTGCAAACTTTCCTGCAATCCTCAGATCTCAGCCTACAGAGTAGGTAGGATTACAGGTGGGAGCCACTGACACTCAGCATATTATATACTTTTTTTTGGGGGGGGGGTCCGGTCGTGGGGCCTGAACTCTGGGCCTGGGCGCTGTCCCTCAGCTCTTCAGCTCAAGGCTAGCGCTCTACCACTTGAGCCACAGCGCCACTTCTGGCTTTTTTCTTTTTGCTTATGTGGTGCTGGGAATCGAACCCAGGGCCTCAGGCATGCAAGGCAAGTGCTTTACCACTGAGCCACCTTCCCAGCCCCAGCATATTATGTACTTTTGATCAGAAAGAAACTATTTGGGGGATACATTTAGGAAACATAATAAAAAATCTTGACATATTTTTCCTCTATATTTTAGTAGCTAGAATATTAACCTCCAAAATAAAAATATGGACAGCATTTTGATGTTAAATAATAGCAAAAGTTTCATTTTATATGTTTAGCCTGTATTTTAAAAAGTTAAAATTTTGAGCCAGATTTACACCTGTAATCCTAGCTACTCAGGAGGCTGGGATCTGAGGATTGTGGTTCAAAGCCAGCCTGGGCAGGAAAGTCTGTGAGACTCTTATCTCTAATAGACCACCAGGAAACCAGAAGTGGTGCTGTGACTTTTTTTATTAATAAGTTTTCTATTGTGAAAATACCGTACAGAGGGGTTACAATTACATGAGCAAGGTAATGAGTACATTTTTTTTTTTTTTTTTTGTCGGTGGTGGGGCTTGAACTCTGGGCCTGGGCGCTGTCCCTCAGCTCTTCAGCTCAAGGCGAGCGCTCTACCACTTGAGCTACAGCGCCACTTCCGGTTTTCTGGTGATTTATTGGAGATAGGAGTCTCACCGTCTCTCCTGCCCGGGCTGGCTTTGAACTGGGATCCTCAGATCTCAGCCTCCTGAGTAGCTAGGATTACAGGCGTGAGCCACCAGCGCCCGGCTATGAGTACATTTCTTATCAAGCATTGTTGCCTCCTCCTTTGTTTCCCCTTCCAATCCCTGCCCTCCCATCTCCCCGCCCCCCCCAAATGCCTTTAATTTTTATTTTACTTCTTTATCTTTCTCCATAATTTCTAGGTTTGATCTTTTGATGGACTCCAGCAGATCTTGTAAGTCCTGTGGTATCTTTTAAGTATTTTTCAGTGTCTTTGAGTGTTTGAGCTTATTCTACTTTATTTTCTGTCACTGATACCTTGTTTTCAACTTCTTCTGCTCTGTTACCTAGATTTCGGATTGTGTGTGTGTGTGTTTGTGTTTGTGTGTGTGTGTGTGTGTGTGTGTGTGTGTGTGTGTGTGTGTGTGCACCCACACACACCTGTGCTGGACCTTGCACTCTCACTTGGCTTTTTTCACTCAAGGCTAGAGCTCTACTTACCACTTGAGCCATAGTTCCACTTCTGGATTTTGGTGGTAAGTTGGTGGTAAGACTCTCATGGACTTTCTGTCAGTGCTGGCTTTGAACTGTGATCGTTAAATCTCAGCCTCCTAAATAGCTAGAATTACAGAAGAGCCATCAGAACCCAGCTGGATTAAGTTGGGCTTCTTTTTTTTTTCAGTCATGGGGCTTGAACATAGGCCCGGGTGCTGTCTCTGAGCTGTTTTGCTCAAGGCTAGCACTCTACCACTTGAGCCAGAGCTCTACTTCCAGTTTTCTGGTGGTTAATTGGAGGAGTCTCATGTACTTTCCTGCCTGGGCTGGCTTTGAACCACAATCCTCAGATCTCAGCCTCCTGAACAGCTAGGATTACAGGCGTGATCTACCAGCAGCGCTGGGCTATGGATTCAGTTTTTTGTTGTTGTTGTTGTTGGTCGTGTGGCTTGAACTCTGGGCCTGGGCACTGTCCCTCAGCTCTTCAGCTCAAAGCGAGCACTCTACCACTTGAGCTACAGCGCCACTTCTGGTTTTCTGGTAGTTTATTGGAGATAGGAGTCTCACGGTCTCTCCTGCCCGGGCTGGCTTTGAACCGTGATCCTCAGATCTCAGCCTCCTGAGTAGCTAGGATTACAGGAGTGAGCCACCAGCGCCCGGCTTGGATTCAGTTTTTTAATTTGGGCAGTTGAGCTATTCATTTCCATCCAGCTATTTATATTTTCTTACTTAATATCTTTGTTGTTTGTCTGACTTCTCTTGGAATTCATCAAATTTTCTAAACATCTGTTCCTTTATGTCACTGTTAATTATTGTTGTTTTATTGAGCTCCTTGTTTGGAAGTTTTTCCTCTTCACTTTCACTTAAGTCCTTCATTGTGGTCTTACTGGTGTTTGATGGCAGCATGTTGGCTTGTAAATTCAAGAATTTTGAGATCATTCACTGGAATTTATACATCTACATCCATAATTTGCATGGATTTCAGCTTCCTTAATTCTCTCAGTTGGTGGTTTCTTGTAGCTCCATTAAGATGGATAATGGCTGCTGCTAGTGTATGGATTGGTGAGTCTCTATTGACAAATAATTGATTTTGATGCTCAAGACACAGTTGGGACTCTTCTCTTCTTAGGGTAGGAACATTGGTTTCGAAGGCTATTGTTGGGACTGGGAATGTGGCTCAGTGGTAGAGCCCTTGCCTTGCATGCCTGAGGCCCTGGGTTCGATTTCTCAGCACCACATAAGCAAAAAGAAAAAAGCCGGAAGTGGTGTTGTGGCTCAAGTGGTAGAGTGCTAGCCTTGAGCTGAAGAGCTGAGGGACAGCGCCCAGGCCCAGAGTTCAGGCTCCAGGACGGACCCCCCCCCCCAAAAAAAAAAGAAACAAAGGCTATTGTAGATATAGTCTTGAATTTAAGTTCTAAAGAAGATGAGTTTACTGCTCCTGTTCCTATCTTTGTAGACAAATATAGAATCCAAGGTGTAGTTCCTTAACCATAATGGTGATAGAAAGGAAACAAAGGAAGTAGTCCTGTTGGAATAATACTAGCTATTTAGTTAGATAGGCTTTGAAAAGGTAGGAGTTAATCATTATGAGAGATGCTAATGCAAAGGTGGAATGAGGTAAACAGAAAAAAATTTTTGGTCAAAATTGTGGTGAGTTCATGCTCATTGGAGGTGAAGTTAGGAAAAATGTATAGATATATACACATACAAAATAAAAAGAAGCAAGCAACACTAATGATCAAGGAGAAAAGAAGAAAAACAAAAACAAACAAGCAATAAAAAACTACCAAAACCCAGAAAACAAAACATGAACGCCCAATTGAAACCAAAGAACAATCACAAAATAACAACAAAAATAACAAAAAAGAGCCTAGTTACCAGGTAAATATTTAGGTACTGAGGAATATGAAGGGGTGGGATGTAGAGGTTAGGAGAGTGAAGAGTTTCATTCACAGATGTAACCAGGGTATAAAAGGGTCTAAGGGAAGGGAATAAAACTGAGTAAAAAGAAAAAACTGAATCATAGGTAATGGGGTTCAGATATGATGGCTTTAGTTAAAATAAGGGAAATAAGCAAACTCCAAGTTGAAATGAGAAGGTATAACAGGTCTATGCTAGAATGTAGAAATAAAAAAAAAATCAGAGCCTTTTATCTTATTTACAAGACAGAAAACCCATACAGCTAAGTAAATAGAGCACTTAAAATGGTTGAACCAATACAGGAACAAAGACAAACAGACATATACAATAATTATAAATTATGCATTGTTCATATATGTCTCTCTCTTCTCTTTCTTCCTCTCTCTCCCTCTTTCTCTCTCCCCTCCCCTCTTCCTCTCTGGGGTGCAATAATTTTAGGCCTAGATGTAGGATATTTGCTTCCCTCAGAAGACCTTCCATGGGGGAAGAGTTCAGAGTTTAAGTTAATGACTGATGGCTCTGTTATTTGACTGAACTGGGAATGTCAAGGCTGCTTATCTAAGCAGGCATGTCCCAAGCATGGCACAATAGCCTCTATCTAATGGTGGGCTGTGCCAGACTGCTGAATATCCTCCTGGGAGAAATGGCCCCTTCTCTTTTTTTCTCTCCATGTGAAGCTGCATATAAGATTGGCCCTAGATTTCCCCTGATTGTTTCTCCAGATGGTTTGCTTATATTTAACATGATTATTAGGTTTAAGTGACCTCATCTGGTTTTCTCTGCTTATGTATAAAACTTTTGTTAGGTTTCATTCCTCACACCTTGTGTAGTTTTTGCCCCATATAAGCTTTGTGCCAGCTGCATTTGGGGCAACTGGTCTTTAAGCCAAGAGTCCATCAGCAGTCCTATGGCCCTCCAATAAAGATTCATAATTTGGCCTCTTAAGTGGTGGCTTCTTTGTTTCTCCAGACTGAATTTCCTTACAACACATGGACCCTCCCCACTCCCCCCCCCCCGAAGGACTGCACATGGCCCTTCCTTAGAAGTCCCCTCTCAGCATATGTAACCCAGGTAACTGGCACACTTGGCAGGGTGCAGTGGGAGGTACCCCAGTTTCTGGGGTCACTTCCTCTTCCTCTGAGATCATGCCTCTTTCAGACAGAGAGAGCTTCTCTGGCTCTGAGATCACTTCCGCATCCACTATGGCAACTCCTCCTCTCTTCCCTCTACCTATATAACCTCAGTCCCACCCTACGTCGACCCTCTACCCGCCTCCATTTTGTGTGGACTGGTAGTTTGATTATCCTAAACAAACTTTTCTGCCTGGCAGTCTCCTTTCAGTAAACCTTACAGTGTACCTTGTTGGTGAGTCCCATACTAGTGCTATATTTGTGGGGTACAAAAGCACTTCCTGAGGTGGGTCCCAGAGCTGCTCCTTTGGTGCCTCTGCTCTTTGGCTTAGAGGGCATTTCCAACTCTCTGTCTGCTGGTATAGTCACTAGAGGGCTTCTTCACCCTCTGGCTTACTGGTTTCAGCCTTTTCCCCCAAGCTTAAACTTTTGTTGTTCTCTGCTGGCAGTCTTCCCTTCCTTCCTAGGCTTTTTATAACTGATTTAAACCCAGGTTATATGGCTAAGTGGCCTGTACATCACCAGATTGTCACTGCCTCTGGTCCCTGAGCTTATAGACAAACTCTCAAGATGATGACTCTTTGTCACTCCCTGGGACATAGGGGACACAGAATGTCCCAATTTTGTCCCAGTTCCCAAAGTCCAGCCTCACACAGAATATTGGTCTCCATATCCCAAGTCCCAGGGCTAGTAAAAATTCTTGGATTGTCTGTTTTCACAAAGCTGAATTTGGACATCCCTCAGCAGGATCCTCTGATTTCACCTACTGTTATTGACCTTCCCATTCCCAGTCATCTGCCAGGAGAGCTAGACCCCAGTTCCAAACGATCTGACATAAGGAATAAAACTATAAAATTATTTTAAATGTGTTTGACTTATGCAAAATAAATGGAAATAATTTGCCTCGCATTAACTGAAGCTCATAAGCGTTATACTGTGCCGTAAGAGGACATGAGATATAGCACACAGAAGAGCCTTAAAAGCTGAGTAGTACAAAATCTGAAGGAAACCTGTATAGAATCTATGGCAAAGTGCAAATGGCAATATATTCAAGAGTAGAGAACAAGGAAATTGTATGAGGTGAGAAGGGGAGAAAGGGGCAAAGAGAATAACCAGGACGTGGAAGAAGTGGACTCTATGTGGCTTCCTTAAGATTCCAGCCTCCAACTCTGCCCCACCAAACCCCCTGGCTTTCACACATTCCTCCTTTAAGGACCCACTGTTTCCTGTACCAAAGAAGACTTCAGAAGGCCATTTACTGTGACATGTCAGAGAGCTTAGCCTCTTTTCTTTCTAGAACAAGGAGTATTGAAGGAGTTGAGAGTTGGAAGAACAAGAACATGCATAGCCTAGAGCTCTCACAAGCCTGAGGCTCTGAGGCTATGCAAATAATTCCCAGGGCCTACTCAGGCCTTGCAATCAGGCCTAACCTCAAGGACTGTTAGAGCCAGACTTGGCTTAGATGTCTTATTTGCCAAAGAGGAGAAGCAGTGTCTGCAAAGAGGTAAAATTGGCCAAGGTGCCCAGGACCAAGCTCTGATTGCTTAGTGATGATTGCTTTCCAGAACAGCAACACTGAAAATAGTTTATTTTCGCATGAGAACATGAGCATGACCTCTCATATTTTTTTCTAGGACTATGTTGTTGTTTTCTTTCTTTCTCTCTGTCTTCCTTCTTATCTCTCTCTTTTTCTTCTTTCTTTCTCTTGTGTGTGCGTGTACATGCATGTACACGCATGCCAGTACAGGAGCTTGAACTCAGGGCATGGACATTGTTCCTTAGCTTTTTTCACTCAAGTCTGGAACTCTACCACTTAAGCCACAGCTCTGCTTCCAGCTTTTGCTGGTTAATTGGAGATAAGAGTCTTGCAGACTTTCCTCTCTACTCAGGAGTCTGAGATCTGAGGATTGCAATTCAAAGCTAGCTTGGGCAGGAAAGTCTATGAGATTCTTATTTCCAGTAACCACCAGAAAACCAGAAGTGGTGCTGTGGCTCAAAGTGGTAGAGCATTAGCCTTGAGCAAAAGAGCTCAAGGAGGGTACCCAGTCCCCAAGTTCAAGCTCAGGACTGAAGGAGGAAAAAAAGTCATCAGTCAGGCATACCAGGGGTCATGCCTGTAACCCCTGTAACCTTAGTTACTCAAGCAACAAAAAACTGGAAGTGGAGTTGTGGTTCAAGTGTAGAGTGCTATCCTTGAGCAAAAACCTCAGAGACAACACTCAGATCCGAGTTTAAGCCCCAGGACTGGCATTAAACAAAAATATCAAACAAAAAAAAAGGTCATCTTATCACAGATCTACCCATATTTTGGTCTTGGGTAAAAAGGATGGATTTCACGTGTGTGCTATTTCTTTATACTTTCCGGCCTGTTTGGTTTCTTCACTCAAGACTGGTTTTCTACAACTAGAGCCACACCTCCACATGTGCATTTTCACTGGTTAATTGGAGACAAATGTCTCATGGACTCTCCTTCTCAGACTGGCCTCGAACAGCAATCCTTAGATCTTAGTTTCCTGAGTAGCTAGGATTACAAGCGTGCACCACCAGCATCAAACCCTCACAGGATTTTTGTGTGTGTTTCCAGATAGGTTCTGTGATGAGAAGCTTTCAGAATGAAACACTACCTTTCTATACTGAGAGATTGGGGTAAGAATATAAACTCAACTCTGAATCTAAAAACAGGAACTTTAAAAAAAATCTCACAAATAGAATTAGACAGTCTTTGACTAGAAAAAAAAATCCCTTTATTCATTTAGACTAGTAGTATTCAAACTTTGGAGCAAATTTATCAACTGCTAAAAGAACGACATGATAAACAAATGCCTTTGATCTCCAGAAGCCAAATCTCTAGTATTGTGGTCTAGGGAAGTACCGTTAGAGCAACAATCAGTTCTTATGTTTGTTAGGGTAATGGCAAGCTCATAGTTCAAAATCTTGGAGTTATAGTAATGAAAATATACATAGTTTTTTTCCTTCACATAACAGCCCCCAAAAGAGCACTCCAGATTGACAAAATAACTGCTTAACACAGTTATTCAGAATCATGGCTTCTGTCCATCTTGCTGTCCCATCTTGTCATAGGTAGGATATTGCCATCATCAGCATGATTATAGTTGATCTATACTCAAATTCATTTGAGGAATATTTGTGTTCAGAAGTGAAGAATTACAGAAGAGGCTAGTCCATTGTGGTGAGACCTGGATTTAGGAGAAGCTACCATCATTCTGCTCAATAACTTGAAAATGAAGTGGGGCTAATGGAGACCTTGAGAATGAGGAGGGTATTCTTTGGGTAGGCAAGTGGAAACTCTGACATTGGGATCCTGATGTACATCTAAGTCTAAGGACCGAGATCCAATCCAGCATCCACGTTGTACAGATAAGGAAATTGAATCCCAGTGCAGTTATATGATATTGAGGGTAAGACCTTCCTCATAAACTATAGGATAATTCATCTGTGATGTCACACTGGCTCTCTGCCTTCTGTACTATTTTAGATGCTTGAGGTTAGGCACTTGCTTTCACTTCAGAATTGTCTGTCATGTAAGAGAAATTTAGTACACTTTATGTTGGGAAAGGGGAGGAACTAGAGACAAGAAGGGTATTTCTCTTGTGCTGAATATCCCCTCTGAGCATCTTGTATGTGCAATCTTCTCTCTCCAATCCCTGTGTCCTTTCTCTATCTAACTCTCCCTTCCATGGCCATTTTATAGTTGGATCTGCCTCCTGTACTCCATTACTTTATAGCCTTCTACTTTTCCTATTAGCTACAGGATTATGTCTACTTATTTTTTATTTACTTATTTTATATGTGCTGGTAGTAGGGCTTAAACTCAGAGTTTCATGCTCTTGCTTGGCTTTTTTGTTCAAGGCTGGCTCTTTGCCACTTGAGTCTCATCTCTAGTTCTGGCTTTTGGTAGTTAGTTGAACTTTTTTTTGGATTTGTCTGGTGGAGATGCAATCCTCAAAGCTGACTTCTGAGTAGCTGGGATTACAGGCATAAATCACCCATACCCAGCTGCAACATCTCATTATTTTTGAACAAATACAAAAGATACTGCTGTTGGCCAGACACCGGTGGCTCACACCTGTATTCCTAGCTACTCAGGAGGCTGAGATCTGAGGACTGCAGTTTGATATCAGCCCTGGCATGAAAGTCTGTGAGACTCTTATTTCCAATAAACTACTCAGAAAAAGCAGGAAGTAGTGTTGCAACTCAAAGTGGTAGAGTGCTAGCCTTGTGCTAAAGAAGCTCAAGGACAGTGCCCACACCGAGTTCAAGCTCTAGGAGCGGCAAAAAAGAAAAATAAAAAGAGACACTGCTGTTTCTAGTTGGGTGCAGCTTGGGTGATTGAGAGGATGAGGGTGAATGAAAAAAGAAACAGGAAGGACAGAGGTTAAGCCAGTGACCAGAGTGAAGACAACGGCACAAATTCTGTGCACAGTGATATGAGGCAGGTGCTGAAGATAGACTGCATGAGCCTGGAGCATTCAGGGCCTGAAAGTCCCTCCTGTTACCTACCCATCTCCAAGGACTTAGGGGTAAGTCTACAAGAACAAAGAGCTTTCTAAGGTTTGGGGGCAGAAAAAGATGCCATGAAAACTCAGTATTTGAAATCTGAAGTCCTTGCTTATTGTCTTATAAATGAAGGACCTATGATGCCCATTATGTCAGGAGGTGACAGACCTGAAAGATCTAAGTGTTGTCACACAGAGCATCTTTTAAACCTCTCAGTATGATGATGGGTTAGGCCCTGGCAGGTCTGAGCAACAAAGGACTGGAGGGTCCAGCAGAGCTTTTGGTTCCCCTCAGAGAAGTGGAATATTTGGTCAATATCTTATCTGAGCCTCTTAAAAAGATTCTCCTGGATCAAAGAAAAATCTTCTTTCTGGTAAGGAAAGAAATCTGTACTAGGCAGGGCTTAATATTGTTATTTGTTTGTTTTCATGTTACTAAAATAAAAAAAAGAAAATGAGCCAGGCATTGGCTGTAATCTTAGCTACTCAGGAGGCTGACATCTGCAAATGACAGTTTGAAGTAGCCTGATTAGAATAGTCAGTGAAACTCTTATCTCCAATTAACCAGCAAAAATCTAGAAGTTGTGGATAAAGTGGTAGAGAGCATCCTTGAGTGGATAAAGCTAAGGAATAGTACCCTGGTCCTGAGTTCAAAGCCCACTACCAATGGAATAAAGAAATGACAGAGACTTTGGGGATTCAGGCATTTCCCTCCTTTCACTACCAAGAGCAAACTGTGTACTAATTGCGTACTTGTTTGGCCAAACACCCAGCAAATGTTGCTTTAAATAGCTATCACATGACAAGATAAAAAACAGCTCAAAGTCACCAAAATGTTGTATTGCTACATACTGTTTGATTGTCCATTTTGTAGTTCCAATATAATGAGGATTCTGTACCAAATGTGAAAAACATTGGGGAAACATACCAACTTGTGTATGACAAGAAAAATGGGGGCTGGGAAGGTGTCTCAGTAGTACAGTGCTTGCCTTACATGCATGAGATACTGGGTTTGATTCCTCAACACCACATAAACAGAAAAAGCTGGAAGTGGCACTGTGGCTCAAGTGGTAGAACATTAACCTTGGGCTGAAGAGCTGAGGGACAGCGCCCAGGCACAGAGTTCAAGCCCCACGAATATTTTAAAAAAGAAAGAAAAAAGAAGAGAAAAAGTTACATCTGTGACATCTGTTCATTTTTGTGCATTTACGAAAAATTAGATCACTATACACAGAGTGTCTCAGGATAGAGGAAAGGTTTCAGAGGAAGAAACGGAAGCACATACAAACTCAAATCAATGAACAAGGTAACTGATCAGAGGTTATGCAGAGTGCTGAACCATGAAGACATATATTACTATATCAGCAAATGACAGGATCATTTTCCAATCCTGCCAACCACTTATATAGAATTTTAATCCTCACCTTTTCTAACTTCTTTATTTCTCCTCAGCATGCCACTCCTCTTTCACAGGTTTAAAATAACAATATTTTGCTTGAGTAAAAAATGACAAGAAGCCAGGTGCTGGTGGCTCACACCTGTAATCCTACTACTCAGGAGGCTGAAATCTAAGGATCAACATTCAAAGCCATCCAGGGCAGGAAAGTTTGTGAGACTCTTTTTTTTTTTTTGGTCCGGTCGTGGGGCCTGAACTCTGGGCCTGGGCGCTGTCCCTCAGCTCTTCAGCTCAAGGCTAGCACTCTACCACTTGAGCCACAGCACCACTTCCGGCTTTTTTCTTTTTGCTTATGTGGGGCTGAGGAATCGAACCCAGGGCCTCGAGCATGCAAGGCAAGCGCTCTACCACTGAGCCACCTTCCCAGCCCCTCGTGAGACTCTTATCTCCAATAAACCATCAGAAAACCAAAAGTGGCACTGTGGCTCAGGTGGTAGAGTACTCACCTTGAGCTGAAGAGCTCAGGAACAGCACCCTGGCCCAGAGCTCAAGCCCCACAACCACCACCACCACCACCAACAACAACAACAAAAACAAGAATTTTATTTTTTCTCTTTATAGCAGCCTATACACCCATCTATGGGGGAAGGATGTACACTACAGGCCCTTGAGCTGTAGGCACTAAGGGTAGCAGCTAAATCAAAGGGTCTTTTAGCCTCTTGCAGGGCCTAGAGGACAGGCAACTCCCACATGGGTGGACAGTGACACACAGAAGAGCAGCAGTTTCTTCCACCCTCATTCACTACCTTTCTCATTAGCAGTACAATTAAAGTTTGTTAGCTATATTAATTCAGACTTTCTGTCTTTAATTTTGTTCAGTTAGATTAACTCAGCTTTTTGGCTTTATAGTGGAGCTAGGATGGAATTCAGTTTGGTTCAGGGATGTGTGTGTGTGTGTGTGTGTGTGTGTGTTTGAAAAAGAGACAGACAGACAGACAGAGAAAAGTGAAAAATGCATCCACATTATGGGATCAGTTACAAATTTTTTAATGGAATAATTCCATTTGAGGTTTTTTTTTTCCAATCTTCCAGTTAATATACTTAATGGGGTTTTCTAGAGTACCTAGGGGTGGGGATGAATCATAGAAAGAAAGGAGCAATGATGAGCATGAGCATGTCCTTCATACAGACCCAAGTCTCAAAGTACTGGAACATTTACAGTTTAGAGCCACTAACTAACCAGCTCATCAGAGAATGACCTGTCAGCACCGTGAACATCTTCTTTAGCGAGGTAACTCTGTGGTATTGGCACCTGTTGGACTGTCTGCCCGTTGAGAGCTGGCACATAGTATTCTCCACTTCTGGGCTCTCCCAGATGTTCATGATGGGGTTCTGTCCACACTCGCATCCAGGGGCCGTGTGGCCATGGTGGGTCACTTCCATGGTGCCAGGGATAAAGTTATTTCTCAATCTGCAGGACCTATTAGCTTCTAAAAGTTTCCTCCAGACTGTTATGTTGCAACACTCTTGATGGTTACCCAGAATGTTTCCCTTGGGGGTGCTAAAATGCGATCTTCTGAATGTCAGTAGTGAGGAAGGAAAAACCTTGGACATGCTGGTATTTTGATCGAACAGGGTGAAGTTCATTAATACCTCAACAGTCTGTTCCAAATGGCCACTTTTTGCCACAGAAGATTGAATTTCTTCCTTTGCAAATTCTTCCTTCATTATCTCCAATATGTTTCCAGAAGCTCCTGTAAGAACCAGCCCCAGGCCAAGCAGCAGCAGAACAAAGGTCTCCATCTTGGATACACTGCAGTCTCTTCTGCAGTAAAGATAAAAGGATAAAGATAAAAACAGGAACAGTTAGGAGACAGTTTTCTTTTCCTTATGCCAATTATTCCCATGAGTCAGTCTAGATGTAAAACAACTATGTATGTTCATGGAAGGATGATACAGGAGAAGGACAGTCCACTGTGGGTCTGACTGTCCATGTTAAAATCCCTGCTTCTCCTCTTATAAACAATTCACTCCACGTCACTTAACTTCAGTCTAGTCATCTCAAAAAAGAAACTGAGATAAGTAAAAAGTGCTGGAAGCAAGTATTTATTTCATTTTTCTCTCCCTTCCTCCCTTTTTTATGTGCCAGTACTGGGATTTGAACTCAAGATCTTATATTCCCACTTGGCTTTTTTATTGAAGGCTGGTGCTCTACCACTTGAGCTACAGCTCCACTTCCAGCTTTTGGCTGGTTTATTGGAGATAGAGTTTACCAGATTTGTCTGCTCTGGCTAGCTTTGAACTGTGATCTTGGTTAACTAGGATTACACTCTTATTAGTGGGGTCAATAGTCTCCCAGAAGAGCCTCTATCATCTGACCCTACATATCCCTTACCACTTCTTCTGTCTCCTACAGCCCCACACAGTTCCTGGAAGGTGGAACAAATAAACACATAATGACATTTCCTCATCTCTCATTTCTTTTCCCCTATTCTCAATCATAAGATCTGTGTCTTTACCAGGTCCCTTGGCAGATGGATCTTGTAGTGAAGGATTCCAGCTGGTAGCAGGGTTAGAAGTGAAACTGCTGATATTCTAGGAGTTTCTGTTATTGGTTGGAACTAAGTGAAGGAGGGGCAAGAGAAGGGCAGAGAGATTTGAATGAGGGTGACGTAGGAGACAATGGGAGCCTAGACTGAACATGGAGAACTGGACAGAGTGTCCATCTGGTAGTCAGAATCTCAGTGACCCAGGAAGTACTCTGCTTCCTCTTCTGTGAAACCTTTTTGATTTCTATATAAATCTAAGAGATACCTTTTCTTTTCTGAAACTCTACAGTACAGATTATGTTGTTGAGTGTCATTTTACAGAATTATTTTCTTTACTTTAATTAGTTGGCACATATCAGTCTTCCACTCCATTCTTTATGAGGCTGACCAAATCCTTGAGCTGGAACAGTTTCTTATAATTACTGTTCACATTATCACAGAACTGTACATACTAGGGCTGGGAAGGTGGCTCAGTGGTAGAGTGCTTGCCTTGTATACATGAGACCCTGGGTTCGATTCATCAACATCAAATAAGCAGAAAAGGCTGGAAGTGGTGCTTTGGCTCAAGTGGTAGAGTGCTAGCCTTGAGATGAAGAGTTGAGGGACAGCTCCCAGGCCCAGAGTTCAGGCCCCATGACTGACAAAAAAAAGAACTATACATACTAGTTTCTCAACAATATTTGTTGCCAGCCTAACTGGCTTGTCTAACAGAAAATTTTTATTTTAAGTTTATGAGAATCCCCAAAAGATGATTATTTACCATGATGATTCTAGGATGATTTTGTTACTTCTTTTCCCTCCCCTAACTGTAAAAGCTTCCTTCTCTTATGCAGTGTCTCCTCCAATATCACCCTTACTTTTTCTAGTTCTTGTCTCTCCAATTCCTTCAAAGAACCATGTATAATGGCATTATCTCAGAATTTATTATCGTGTGTGTATATGTATGCATGTGCATGCACACACCAGTACTAGGGTTTGACTCAGGGCCTGGACTCTGCCTTTTATCATTTTTGCTCATGGATGGTGCTTTACCACCTGAACCACAGCTCCACTTCTGATTTTTGGTGGTTAATTGAACTTTCCTGCCCTGTTGGCTTCAAACTCTAATCCACAGATCTCAGCCTCCTCCTGAATAGCTAGGATTACAGATGTGAACTATCACAGGTGACTGGCTAGAATTTGTGAGATATTTCTGATTGCCTGAAAGAGGAAGTCTAATCTGATCTCACAGTTAAGGCTCTCTACCTACTCTCATCCCAATTAAGTTTTCACAGTTTGTCAATATTTGGCTATAGGAACCTGCTCTGGTCAATCCAAGTGATCCTTTATTTTTTCTTCTGATATGCTTTATGCCATCTCTCCCTTTATGTGCCTTTCTTTTTTGTCTCTTGAAGTCCTTCAAAGCTGAGTTCAGATCCCTTCTCACTTGGACAGATTTTCTCACCATTTAAGTTTACCAAATTGATTTCTCATTTTTCTGAATCTCCTATTATTCATTTTATTTTTACTTTAGACAGAATTCACCATGTAGCCCAATTGATCTGTGTGTGTGCACGTGTGTGTGTGTGTGTGTGTGTGTGTGCGCGCGCGCACATGCATATGCATGTGTACTGGAGCTTGAACTCAGGACCTTGCTCTGTGGTTTGTCTTTTTGCTCAAAGCTAGTGCTCTATCACTTAATCCACACCTCCATTTTTAGCTTTTTGCTGACTAATTGGAGATAAGAGTCTCATGAATTTGCCTGCTCAGGCTAACTTCAAACTGTCCTCCTCAGATCTCAGTTTCCTGAGCAGCTAGGATTACAGGCAGCACATCCAACAGCCCTCACTTCATAAGTTACTTATAAGTACACATGAACTACTTTGTTAACTATGATTTTAAAATGTCTTACAATCAAAATGAACTCCAGGAAACAGAAACAAGAGGTTTTTTTCTTTGTTGTTGTTTTCATTTTCTTTTCTTTTTGTCTTCTGTGTTCATTTATCTGTCTTTGGGAGGGTAATGGGGAGCATAGAAATGGGCAGCTGGGCACTGTTGGCTCACGCCTGTAATCCTAGCTACTCAGGAGGCTGAGATCTGAGGATCACGATTCAAAGCCAGCCCGGGCAGGAAAGTCCATGAGACTCTTTTTTTTTTTTTTTTGTCGGTCGTGGGGCTTGAACTCTGGGCCTGGGCGCTGTCCCTCAGCTCTTCAGCTCAAGGTAAGCGCTCTACCACTTGAGCTACAGCGCCACTTCCGGTTTTCTGGTGGTTTATTGGAGATAGGAGTCTCACGGTCTCACGGTCTCTCCTGCCCGGGCTGGCTTTGAACCGCGATCCTCAGATCTCAGCCTCCTGAGTAGCTAGGATTACAGGCGTGAGCCACCAGCGCCCGGGAGACTCTTTTTTTGGAGTGGGGGAAGGGTCTGATAGTGGGGCCTGAACTCTGGGCCTGGGCGCTGGCCCTCAGCTCTTCAGCTCAAGGCTAGTGCTCTACCATTTGAGCCACAGTGCCACTTCCGGCTTTTTTCTTATATGGTGCTGAGGAATCAAATTGAGGGCCTCATGCATGCAAGGCAAGTGCTTTACCACTGAGCCACCTTCCCAGCCCTCCATGAGACTCTTATCTCCAATAAACCACTAGAAAACCGGAAGTGGCACTGTGCTCAGGCAAGCAGTAGAGTGCTCGCCTTGAGCTGAAGAACCCTGGGACAGCACCCAAGCCCAGAGTTCAAGTCCCATGACTGACAAAAAAAAAAAAAAGGTGGAAGGACAAAGGATGAATAAATGCAGCAGTGGCACTCACTAGACACTATGTTGAAAATCAACTATACAACTTGTAGGTGGGGACAAGAGGGAAAAATTGGGAGGGAATGAGGGAAGGGTGACATTGCCCCTTTACTCTTTACAGGTAAAGAATACATTTACCTGTAACCCTTCTGTACATCACCTTTATAATAACAATACAAAATTAAATATCTTATATGTAAAATTAGCACAAAGACTTAGCCTCAAGACTATGTAAGCAATAATAGTTTGTTGATATATTAATAATAGGTTATTAAGAATTTAGTGGATTAAGGATATTTGTTTGTAAATTATCTCTTGTTCTGAATATACATAGTCAATGGGATTAAATTTTGCATTGTTGCCGGGCGCTGGTGGCTCACGCCTGTAATCCTAGCTACTCAGGAGGCTGAGATCTGAGGATCGTGGTTCAAAGCCAGCCCGGGCAGGAGAGACTCCTATCTCCAATAAACCACCAGAAAACCGGAAGTGGCGCTGTAGCTCAAGTGGTAGAGCGCTCGCCTTGAGCTGAAGAGCAGAGGGACAGCGCCCAAGCCCAGAGTTCAAGCCCCACGACCGACCAAAAAAAAAAAAAAATTGCATTGTTTTGACATAAAAAAATTAGGTGGAATGTGCTGGGAATGTGGCTTAGTGGTAGAAAGATTGCCTAGCCTGAATGAAGCCCTAGGTTTGATTCCTCAGTACCACATAAACAGAAAAAGCCAGAAGTGGCAATGTGGCTCAAGTGCCTTGAGCAAAAGAAGCTCAGGGACAGTGCCCAGGCCCTGAGTTCAAGCCTCAGGACTAAATAAATTAAGAGGTGGTGTTCGTGTATTCCAAGAAATAGTGCCTTGAGCAAAGTCTTGGTGTAACATCAAAGGGAGAAAGGGTAATTTGTAAATAGTTTTGTTTCCTAAATTTCTACATGCCTTTACATTAGTGATGAAGTGGTCATCGGAAGCAGAAGGATTAGAGGGGGAAACACAGTGCAGACTCTTAGGCTTTCTAAAAGATATTTTTCAAGTGGGCAGAATTCACAGCTGTCTGGAAGTTTGTGTTTCATTTGATAGGTGCCCATAAGCCCTTCAACTACAAATGTTTAAAATATAATCATTCATTTGAATTGGATTTGGATTCCTAGTGAATGAAAATACTGTAAGGATAGAGTCTATCAGATTGGTCAGTTACTTGCATTTTTTGTTTGTTTTTTGGTCTAGTATCAGGCCTTGTACTCAGGGCCTTGCACTTTCATTTGGCTTTCTCCTTCAAGGCTGGAGCTCTACCACTTGAGCCAAAGCTTCATCTCCTGCTTCTTGTGGCCAATTAGGTATAAGACACTCAGACTTTTCTGCCTAGGCTGGATTTAAACTGTGGTCCTCAGATATCAGCTTCTTAAGTAGTTAGGATTATAGGTGTAAGCCACCAGTGCCCAGTTTTACTTGCATTTTAATCGAAATGCATTTATCTGCAAATGTGTTTGAGGAAGAAGAAAGGAGGAGAAGATGCTGAGAAGGAAAGAAAGGTCAATAAAGCCTAGGGATGGGGCAAGAAAAGGGGTCAGAGCTTAGGAAATACAAAGAAGGGCCTAAAGAACACTTTTTACCTATTTCAAAGTGTTACCTAGTAAATTATGTCACTGGGACAGTCACATACTAAGGACCACCTGTGCTTGTGCACTTTCTGTTCAATACTGAAGAGTTTGCTCAGTTGGTGACATTCAAAGTCCAGAGGACCACAATGACAATAGGATTCCCACAGAGAAATGAATAAGGTAACTCAAATGAACAAGGGCCATTCTAAGTGAAAGAAGCATGGAGAGAGGTGAGTTTTGCCTATTCACAAGGTTGTGACTGAGCCAGTGGCCAGTGGCTAATGGCTTTAATCCTAGTACCTCAGGTGAGATCTGATGATGAGGGTTTCAAGCTAGCTCAGGTAAGAAAAGTTTGTCAGCTTCTTATCCCCAATTCAATTAACCACCAAAAAGCCAATGTGAAGATGAAGATGTGACTCAAGTGGTACAGTGCCAGTCTTAAATAAAAAAAGCTAACAGAAAAGCTCAAAAGCTGTGTACATATTACCATATAAGATTATGCTAAGTGAGGCACTGGGAAGGTGGCTCAGTGGTAGGGCACTTGCCTTGCATGCCTGAGGCCCTGGGTTCGATTCCTCAGCACCACATAAGCAAAAAGAAAAAAGCCGGAAGTGGTGCTGTGACTCAAGTGGTAGAGCTCTAGCCTTGAGCTGAAGAGCTGAGGGACAGTGCCCAGGCCCAGAGTTCAGGCCCCACGACCGGACACACACACACACACAAAATGAACCCCAAGATATGGACACAAGAGGTTTTTCTTTGTTGTTGTTGTTGTTGTTAATGCACTATGCGATTTTTTTTGTTTCTTTTGTATGCTCTTCCCCCTATGGTATATCCCCTGCTATCATTACATTTGATTTTGGTAACTTGCATCTTGTATAAACATTTATCTAATTTAGGGAGGGGAAAGAGAATAAAAAAATGTGGAAACAAGGACACAGGATGACCATTATAACTATGATACTCAAATGAACTTCACAACTTCGAGGTTGGGGAGGAGTTAGGGAAGTGGGGGAGGGAAGGGATAGTAGGAGAAAAACAAAGGAGGGAGTAACAATGCTCAACAAGAAATGTACTCATTACCTTACTCATGTAACTGTAACCCCTCTGTACAACATCTTTACAATAGAATAAAATTTATAAAAAGAAAAAGCTAAAGAACAGTACCCGATTCCTGAGTTCAAGCCCCAGTACTGGTTCACGCACACATATGCTTGTGTGTGAGTGTGCACGTGTATGAGTGTGTGCATGCACACACACATAATAAAACAAAGAAAATAGCTATGAATGTTACTCTCCTTTCTCCTAAACCTAAGCAGGCAATTAGAACTTGGTGCTTCTAAACGATGAACTTTATGGGTATAGGTCAATTGATATGGGTATAGGTCAATTGATATGTCCTTGAATGAACTCCAAATGGTCAGCACAGCAGTTGAAGTCTCTCAGTGAGATCAGAACAGAAGGTTCCACTGCAGCTGGTGACCCTTCATGACAGTTCTGGCTCACTCGCTTGTAAGGATTTTTCTGTCATACACACTAAGAAATGCTACTGGTAAGAACCAGTCATCTTCTAAGCTGGCCTTTACTTGCCAAGGAACTGTTTTGTTGTTGTTGTTGGTTGTGGGGCCTGAACTCTGGGCTTGGGCACTGACTCTGAGCTCTTCAGCTCAAGGCTAGCGCTCTACCACTTGAGCCACATCACCACTTCCAGGTTTTTCTGCTTATGTCTTGCTGAGGAATCAAACCCAGGGCCTCAGGCATGCAAGGCAAGCGCTCTACCACTGAGCCACCTTCCCAGTCCCAGAACTCTTATTTCTTACTATTTCGAAATACTAAGCAAAACTAGTTTCTATACTACCTAAAAATAAAAAAGTGGTAGGGTAATTGAGTTGAAACAAACTTCCAAAATCATCTAGTTAAGACCTCTAACTTTATAGATGAGGAAACTAATGATCAAAATACAGGATTTGAAATTTCCAGTTACAAGACACTCCTTGTCTTGTTTTTCCTCTGCTACAAGGTTACTAGGCCCATCACTGAACATGAGGTAACTAAATGACTTAGGGCGTTGCAAGCACTAAAAGAGGAAAGGAGTCAGTGATCTCTTCAAAGTCTGCTCTACTCCCTCCAGAGTTTTACAAAGGAGAAATACTGAATTCATTGAGTATCTCAATCCCTCCATGGAAAATCCACATCCTCTCCAGTTTAAGGAAAGTGCTTTCTCATCAGTCAGATTCCTTTAGATCCCCTTTCTCTTTTTTTCAAGGGACAGAGGAGCTGCAGAACAATACGTGCAATATGAGTGTGTGTTCCATTTTCAGAAAATACCTGAAGGTAGCTCACTTGTGTAATCCTAGCTACTCAGGAGGCTGATTAGCTGATCTGAGGATCAACGGTCAAAACCAGCCTGGGCACTAAAATGTGTGAGATTCTCATCTCCAATTAAACACCAATAAGCCAGAAGTGGAGCTGTGGCTCAAGTGGTTGAATGCTAGCCTTGAGTGAATGAAGTTGCCAAGGCCCTGAGTTCAAGCCCCAGTACTAACACAAGAAAAGAAAGAAAGGAAAAAAATAAAGACCCTAAGAGATGACCCCAATGATTTCTACATCTAAGCCCAGGCTAGGATTAGGCACTTACTCAAGGCACAAAATTTAGGAGTGTGCCCAAACCTCAATAATCAAGAGAAATAATATTGTAATGCAACACTTTAAAAATTAATGCAATCCTTTGTGTATAAAGTTAAGTTTTTTTTCTTCTTTGTGCTAGTACTGGAGCTAGAAATCAAGGCCTCACATTCTTGCTTTGCTTTTTTTGCTCAAAGCTGGTACTCACTTCAGCCATACCTCCACTTCTAGCTCTTTGCTGGCTAGTTGGAGACAAGTATCTCACAGGATCTTTCTGCCCAGGCTGGCTTTGAAACAAGATCCTCGTATCTCAGCCTCCTGAGTAGCTTGGATTTCAGGTCTGAACCATCAGCACCCAGTGAAGTTAGGATTTTAAATAAAAAGATCCATCTCACACTATGGTAGTACAACTTGCCCAACTCACTCCTCTGTCAAATTGGGTCTTCAAAATGTAGGTGTTTATGTTATCAAAGATTTTTGCATTTTTTCCTTTTTTAATTATGAAAATACTGTACAGAGGGGTTACAATTACATGGGCAAGATAATGAGTACATTTCTTATCAAGCCTTCTCTGTTTCCCCTTCCCATCCCTTCCTATCCTTCCCCTTCCATCCCCCCCCTCAATCCTTGCATTCATTTTTAATAGCGTAGACCATTGACTTAATTAGTATTTATCTAGATTACTAGAAGGGGTTAATGATCTCCCTAAAGTTTTTCCCCTGAAGTGTCTTTCTCCCTCATTTCATCTGAATTCCACAGCTTTCCTCTCATGGCTCAAAGACAAGGATAAAAAAATAAAAGCACATACAGAGTTTATGGTTTAATTCAGTAAAGTTTTTTTTTCTTTTTTTATTGAAACAAAGTGATTGCACTTCAGCAATACTGGAAGGATAAATTGACCATTCATTTCACTCAAAGCATTACCGCTGGTTCATGGTTCAGCTTTGTCCCAGAGCAGCTGGGCAGAGATGAGAAGGTCTCAGACTCAGGCACCGATCTCAAATTATTCAATATATCCTTGGAAATTGACTGGCCCAAAGCCATCACATGTGATGAGCACAAACCCTGTTGTGAGGGAAATATGGTACCTACAGGCAGGGTATCTGGTGCCATCAATAAGCTGGCAGACTGTCATTTTGAGCCTTGTCTGGCTCTGGAAGCATAATACAGTAGAATGGTTTTGGCAAGGCACTTTCTTGGGAGAAGTACAAATGCTATTGATCTTTTGAGGCCTCTCATGGATGAAGACATGCTCCTTTTTGCATGTGTGGTCAGGTTCTCTTATTCCTCTCTGGAGGATCATATAGTTGCAGTACCTTAGAGGAACACCATTCTGAGGGTAGTCTACATTCAAGTGTTCTAACGATGTCATCACAACATTATCATTCAGCTCGTTTTCCCAGAACAGAAGTAGCAAGAAAATGATCACCATTAGCACCATCACAGGTAAAATCCCCTTCACATCTCTGCCTTTAACTCCTAGAAAGTAAGAGAAACAGAAAGGCACAGAGAATAGTCAGATGTTTTGCCTCCAAGCCCTGACTGCTCCTCTGTCTTTTCAGGCTGCTTCATTTCCTCTTCACTGCTAATTAAAATCATGTCTGCCTCACAAGATCTAGCTGGAGGTACAGCTCTCTAAGAAAATCCTTTCCAGACTTATTTCAGTGCTTAGAGTTTGGTGTTTCTCTCCTGGATTCCATTGTGTTTGTTCTGTCGCTAGCACTTTGCTAGTGAGCAGATCTGTTTCTCCCAAAGCTTTCAAAATGCTTCATGTAGAATTGGACACATAGACATTAGTTAATCTATATTGAGGAATAACATCTGTTCCTGCAATTTTTTTCAACCCTAATCCCACCCAGTTCTGCAGTTAGTATAATATACTCATCTGTTTTTCCCTGATCTTCCCCAATCTCTTCTAGAGCTCCACTCACCTGCCGGATTTGCAGTTGCTCTCACAGGTAGCATGACCTTGTGATCATGGAGCTGTGAAAGAATCCCCTGTGCCTGGCTGCTTCCTGACAGCAACTGATAGAAAGCTGATTGAATGTGGGAAGGACGGAAAGAGCAGAAAGGGAGGGACCTGTGGGTAATGGGCTTAGATGCCACTGAGAAGGAAGAGAGTTGCTTCAGAGGGAGAAGTGAAGAAGGTAGGTTTGAACTGAGTTCTCATAAAAACAGCACGGACTCTTCAAAACATATGATCAAGTGCTGATGTGCACCTGCCACAGTATTTTTCATTTTCTAAATTTTTAACCAGTCTTTACTATAGAACTGTGAAGGAACTATTATTTTCATTTCATTCACAAAGAGGTAAGTTGCAGAAAAGTTAAGGTAGAGAAGTGAAATTATAAGGTAACAAGAGCCTCACCAAGTCTCAGTGGGGAACCCCGTGAGTTCCAGGTTTAACAAATTTCATTCACATGTAGTGTCTAGACCAAGATAAAACATTCCCTCTTGCATTGGTATTCATCACCATAGTGGGCTTCTGAAAATCATGGCAACATGATTAGCTCATCTAAATATTGAAAAACACCTGGGGATTTTGTTCATTTTTTTTTTAAATCCTTTAGTTGTTCCTCTTTAAGTCAGGCACCAATGGTTCAAGACTATAATTCTAGCTACTCAGGAGGCTGAGATCTGAAAATCATGGTGCACAGGCAGGAAAGTATGTGAGACTCTTATCTCCAATTAACCACCAAAAAGCTACCAGTGGAGCTGTGGCTCAAATGATAGAGGACTAGCTTTGAGCTAAAAGGCTAAGTAAGGGACAGTGCCAAGGCTGAGTTAAAGCCCCAGTATCATCACACACACACACACACACACACACACACACACACACACACACACACACACACACAATTCTGCTTTACTTGGGTATGGTCTATCTGAGTTAGGGGGATATTAAAAGATCCTCAAGTGAGTCTCTACTTGGGAAGCAACATGGGAAATTAGCACATAAGGGCTTAGTAAAATTGCTCAAGTCAATGTACACATTTTTCTAATCTAGCTTCAGAAAAGTAAAAGGAGCAAACCATTTATCCTGGCTTCTTATTCCTGCTTCTCCTTGGTACTGTGTCTGCCTGTGCCCTGCCCCACCTTCCTGTCAATGACTGGGTTTGACTGGCTTCATTCTTTATTCTCTAATTATGTTGACCACAAGGATACATTGTTGTAACAAACTTTCTAAAAATCCTTCCTTGCAGAAGAGAAAAAAGTCTTAACCTCACTTTGTGTATCCACTGCTCCTGCCATCCATAAACACAGGCCCTTTGCAAGGTCTCTTGATTCACTGTCCCTTTTGCTAGCTACACTGATATGGGATTTGCTTTTCTTCCTCATCTTCCTCAGCAATGTTATCTCCTCCTCCCCCAAGTCCTGGGATCCCGTTGCTCATCTTCAGTGGTAACTACAAAGTTTCCAACAAGGAGGGCCCAGAAGACAAGGATTGTTCCAGGAGGGCTGGCAGGAGAATGTGTAGTTGTTTGGAGTTTGGGTTTTTGTTTTGTTTTGTTTTTAGGGGTTTGAACTCAGAGCCTGGGTGCTGCACCTTAGCTTTGTCACTCAAAGCTAGCACTCTACCACTTGAGCCACAGCTCCACTTCTGGCTCTTTTGGAGAGAGGAGTCTCATGGACTTTCCTACCTTGGCTAGCTTCAAACCATAATTCTCAGATATCAATCTCCTCAGTAGCCGTGATTACAGGTGTGAGCTGACTCCATTCTGCTTTTACACACTACAGTACTGAGACTAGTTTAAATGTGCCCATGGTCTATTTTCAAGGTGACAGTTGTTGGCTGCCAGTTTGAGTTTCTTGAATCCTGATGGCATAGGGAGGGGGCTCTACCTCCCAGACTAGAGTGAGAATGAGCAATGGGAAACAGGGAGCCAGCTTGTTTCTGGGTACCAGAAACCCAAAGTGAGAAGTCTGACTTAGCAGTGTGGGACAAGTATTTCTTTGAAATAGCTAAGGAATTAGAAAATTGATCAAAGGAAGAAGTCCTTTAATGCAGAGCAGTGAGTACTGGGGGGAGACATGAGGTGCCTTGTCCTTGCGCTGGGAGTTCATTGACCACCACTGGCAATCTCAGAGCTGCTGTTGACCCCAGTTCATCCCTGAAGGATTCATGTGAAGATGATGCAAGTTCCTGGGAACTTTCCAACTTCTCCCCCACTGCCCTTCTGGTCAGCTTGTTCAGGTGAGATGGACAGGCTGGGACCTGCATGTGACCAAGAACAGGCTGTCCCTGGCCTGGGACAAGGTGTGTTCTGAGTCAGTGGCTCTCATCCTGGTCTTGCAGTTACAGCCCTGGGCTATGCACATGAGGTCCTGTTCCTTCTTTGGGGGAGTGTGTGGGGAACCAAGCCATTTCTTTTTTTGCAACTTTTTTTGTGTTCCTGAAAAGACTGCCTACCATAAGGCATTAGACCAACAAAGACCATATTGAGGAGATTCACCAGAAGCATTCCTCTGTAATGGCTGTGAGGCAGGACCACCACCCTCCAGTCTTTCCCTTCCAAGACTGTTTGATCATAGCATATCTGGTTTCTCATGCTGAGCCTTTACCAGTCCCCTCAGAATCTGGAGGAGCAGAACTGTTAACCTAGCCTTCCTTTCAGCAACCTGTGCCCCCCCCAGCCCCCCCGCCCAGGTCATTTCTACCTTTCTTACCACTGCTAGACTTTGCTCTACTCTGGACAAGTTCCATTGGCCCTGAAAATCAGATGAACTTCCTTAGAAAAAAATGGATGAGGGCTGGGAAGGTGGCTCAGTAGTAGAGTACTCCTCTTGCATGCATGAGGCCCTGGGTTCAATTCCTCAGCACCATGTAAGCAGAAAAAGTCAGAAGTGGTGCTGTGGCTCAAGTGGTAGAGCACTAGCCTTGAGCTGAAGAGCTGAGGGACAGTACGCAGGCCCAGAGTTCAGGATGATATTCTCCCAACCCCAAGACATTGCTATAACGCTAAAGAACAGATATGTTTTAAACAGCCAGGCCCTGGTGTCTCATGCCTGTAATCCTTGCTGCTCAGAAGGCTGAGATCTAAGGATTAAGGTTTAAAATCAGCCCAGGAAAGAAAGACTTTTATCTTCAATTAAGCTGAAGAAAGCCAGAAGTGACAGTATAGCTCATGTGGGATAGCACCAGCCTTGAGTGAAAAAGTTAAGCAAAAGTATGAGGCCATCAGTTTAAGCCTGAGTAGCAGTACACATGCACATATATATGCATGCATGCCCACACCCATACCCACACCAATGGATTTTTTTAAAATAAGTTTTTTATTGTGAAAATACTGTACAGAGGGGTTACAATCACATGAGCAAGGTAATGAGTACATTTTTAAATTTTTTAAATATATTTTTATTTTTTATTGTGAAAATACTGTACAGAGGGGTTACAATTACATGGGCAAGACAGTGAGTACATTTCTTATCAAGCATTGTAGCCTCCTCCTTTGTTTACCCTTCCCATCTCTTTCCAGACTCTCCCCGTCCCCCCACCCAGTCCTCCCCCCCCAAAGTTGTAAAGTTCGTTTTCGACATGAAAACTTGTATTTCTCATTGTTGCAACGGGTCCATTTGTATCCTTATTTAAATGACTTGATTTTTCCCCTTCCCCTCCACAAATTATACCGACATCAAATACAGTAAAAGCAGGGGTTATACTGTGGGGGAGGGACATACAAAGCAACAAAGAAATAATCTTATAAATGCATTAGAAACAAATGCATGAAAGAAAAAAAACATTTAAATACATATCTTAGGGTTCATTTTCCCACCAATGGATTTTATTATGACATTCTTACACATGTGTTTAATGTTCTTTGATCATATCCACTGCCCCATTACCCTCACATCCCTTCTCCTGCTAATTCTCCTCACAAATAGCTCCCTTCTACTTTTATGCCTGAAAAAAATCTAGATTCCAAATAGAAGGAAGAAAATTTGATATTTGTCTTAATATAATGATCCATTTCCCAACAAATAGCATAATTTCATTCTTCTTCATGGTTCAGTAAAACTCCCTTGTGTATAAATCTCAAAGTCTCTCTATCATTCATTTCTTGATAAGCATCATAGCCTGGCTATTATAAATAGAAAGACTTTCCATTCATTCATTATTGGGCTTCTGATTCCTCACTTCTATTGTTAGAGACCCATAGGGAATTTTGCTACTGACTATTTGATCTGTTCTTCCCTGTCCATGAGATACCATCTACCTTAATAAGTAGTTCATCTTAGTTGCTTGAACACAATTTCCTTGGTAAATAACACAGCTTTCTTCTGTGTAGGTTTTACATCCTACCTTATTCACACAGAGTATCAGCCAGAAGTGGCTGATGCCATGTACAAGTGGTCCAAGACAGTTAAAGAAAGACCCATGACAGTACTACTTTTGTCCACAAGAGGGCAGAGTCCAGTTTAACCTGCAGCAATCACTTGGTCAAACAGCTGACAGTAGATTCTCACCTCCTATTCCTTGAATTCCTCCCTCTACCACCCTACAAGCCAGCAGTGTCCTCAGTACTGCATAATAATGGATCCTTCCCCAACATCAGTTTTCCCTTCCTCTCTGGTAATAGAATGTTTGTTCCTCTTTGTATTAAATCAGTTCTCTTACATTCTCTTCTAGAATGAACCTGTAGCCTAACCCTCTAAACACCACCTAGTTGAGAGTTTGCTCAATTCCAGAAGAGATAGTTACAGTCCTGTAGTAAGAGCCCTGAGCAGTGAGCACAAGGCAATGACACTAACTCTCTGTAGCCCCTAAGCACCAATTGAGAGCCTTCCTTCCTGCCCAGTAGGGAATACCTTCTAAAGCTCTTGCAAAACTTGTATAAAGCCATGATGTGGCTAGAAGGAAAAATGCAGAAAGTATTTTCCAAAGTGACCTAGCTGTCTTTCCCCTGGAAGATGGAATATTTCTCACTCAGCAAAAGTCCTCTGATAATAAGCCCTCAATTCTTCCATAAGCCTATCTCCCCTAGGGTCGCAGGATGGACACTATCATACAAGACTCAATGATTTTTGGATTTAAAACATCAGGAACACAATTAATTAACCATTTATTTCTTGTATGCTAAAACATAGTCTGAAACTATGGCTGTAAATAAAAACCTGGGTACTTGCATTTCAGTGGAGAGAGAGAGAGAGAGAGAGAGAGAGAGAGAGAAGGGGGAGGGAGGAAGGGGGAGGGAAGGAAGGAAGAAAGGGAGAGGAAAGGAAGGAAGAAAGAGAAAGTGGTGATGGATTATGTGTCTGTAATCCTGGCTACTCAGGGAGGCTGAGATCTGAGGATCATGGTTTAAAGTAAGCCCAGGCAGATAATTTTGAGGGATTAACCAAGAAAAAATCTGAATGTGAAGCTGTAGCTCAAGTGGTAGACTGCCAACTTTGATCAAAAAAGCCAAATGAGAGAGAGAGAGGCTCTGAGTTAAAGACCCAGTCAGGTATAAGGGGAAAAAAAAGAAGGAAAAAGAATGACAGCAACAGTGGCAGTAGTGTGGTAGTGGTAGAGTTGGTGAGGAATGTGTGAATTCTGGAACGATTCTGGTATATAGCCAGTATCATTTGTGAAGGAAGTATACTTGCATTGAGAGAGGATTAAAGAATGATTCAAGCTGGGTGTCAGTGACTCACACCTGTAATCCCAGCTACTCAGGATGCTGAGATTTGAGGATCGTGGTTCAAAGCCAGCCTGGGCAGGAAAGTCCATGTAACTTTTATCTCCAATTAACTCCCAGAAAACAAGAAGTGGCACTGTGGCTCAAGTAGTAGAGCAGTAGCCTTGAGCTGAATAGCTCACAGACAGTGAGCCCAGAGTTCAAGCCCCCCAACACACACACACACACACACACACACACACACACACACACACACACACACACACACACACACAGAATGATTAAAAATTGGTTTGTTTTACTGTTTTTCCAAACATGGGCAGAGTTGGGGAAATTACAGGCTCAACAGCATTGTTAGGAGTGAGTTCAAAGTACTTGTGGCTTCTAGCCTTTGATCATGTAGGTAAGTCAGGACACATGACTGAAGTCAACTTGGCAGGAAGAAAGGAAGAAGGGCTGACAAGTCAGACAATATCTGTGACACTGAAAGTTTCCCCATATACATCTATATGTTCTTCAAAAAGGGGACTGAGCAACTGGGCTGTTTCTGCTGCTGCTTGCTCTTAGCACAGTCATTTCTGTGGTCTGAGAAAGGGAAGTTACAACAGAAACGAAGCTGTGCACCTGCTTGGGCCCAGTAATAAACCAACTAGGGGAGGCGAATTACAGATGGAAGCAGGTGGCTTTGAGGAGTGGGACTTTGAAATGAGCACACCACGGAAAGAAAACAAAAGCAATTCATTAAGGCACGTACTGCTGTTCCCGTTATCAAGTCACTTCGCGGGAAGATGGTGAGTAAGGTGTCCATGGGTGGCACTGGGGTGTGCATCAGGCCGCGTAGCTTTTGAGAAGGTGCAGTTTCTGGCACAAGCACCGGCAGGAAATCCCCTGCTTAAGTTTTGTTTTCCCAGCCAGGCCAGACCCTACAGACCACGTGCCCAGAGTTACAGGTGGGAGGTTGGACCCAGCAATGCCTGTACTAAGTGTGGGGTGGGGGTGGGGAGGTCCCTGTTGAGAAGCTCATTCCTAAGGGACCCGGGCGGGCGGGGCTTCCTTCGTCCTCACTCCCTACAGACCCACAGACCCGCGGACCTTCGTGGGACAGGGAGCGCACCCCGCGGACCTTCGTGGGACAGGGAGCGCACCCAGCTCCAAGTGTGGGACCTTGGCTAACTAGTTTGGAGCAAAACTGAGAGCTACGCGACAACAGTATAAAATACATCTTTTACAGTGACAACAGGGGTTGTACCATGGGGGAAGAAAATCCAAAGAAACAACAACAAAAATCACATAGTACATTATAAATAAATTAAAAAGAACAGCAACAAAGATGTGTCCCTATCTTGGGGTTCATTTCGCTTAGCATCAGATTATATGGTCATATAATCTGATACATATCATATACATACATACATACATATCATATCATATCATATCATATCATATCATATTATATCATATCATATGTACATAGCTTTTGACCTCTTCTCCTTGTCCTAGACATGTACTAGTTATTGCAGATAAGGGAAACCATGGGACCTATGTTTCTTTGGGCCTGGCTTACTTCATTTAATATAATTTTTTCCAAGTCTTTCCATTTCCTAACAAATGAGGCAATGTCATTCTTTCTGATGAAAGCATAGAATTCATATGTATATGTATGTATATATGTATATATGTGAATATATATAATATATATCACATTTCCTGGGTCAAAGCTACATGAGCAAGGTAATGAGTCCATTTCCCATCAGGCCTTGGTACACCCCAACTCCTCCCTCTCCACCCCCACAAAGTTGTAAAGTTTGTTTTCAACATACTGTCTTGTACATCTCATTGTTACAATATGTTCAGCATTTTGTTATTTCCCTTCCCCTCCCCAAATTAGAAAAATGTATATACAAGATGCAGTGACCCCTCTGTGCAGTATCTTTGTAATAAAAAATATATATTAAGAAAAAAAGAAAAAAACTGTAAAATAAAATACATCTTTTTAAGTCCTCAACGGACAATTTCTAGAAATTGCAAAAGAAAAAATGATGTCTTATTTTAGCATAAGGACTTTTTTTAATTTTTTAAAAATCTTTTATTTTTTAATTTTTTTAAACCTTTTTTGGGGGGGTCTAGTCGTGGGGCCTGAACTCTGGGCCTGGGCGCTGTCCCTCAGCTCTTCAGCTCAAGGCTAGCGCTCTACCACTTGAGCCACAGCACCACTTCCGGCTTTTTTCTTTTTGCTTATGTGGTGCTGAGGAATGGAACCCAGGGCCTCAGGCATGCAAGGCAAGCGCTCTACCACTAAGCCACCTTCCCAGCCCATAGCATAAGGACTTTTTTAAGATGAGAGAAAAGTTTATTAAAATAGAAAGATGACAGGACTGGGAATGTGGCTTCATTGGTAGAGTGTTAGCCTAACATGCATGAAGCCCTGGGTTCTATTTTTCAATACCACGTACACATAAAAAGCTGGAAGTGGTGCTGTGACTCAAGGGGTAGACAGTGCAAGCCTTGACCAAAACAAGTTCAGGGATAGTGCCCAGGCCTGAGTTCAAGCTCCGGACTGGCAAAAAATGAAAATAAAAAACAGGAGGACTATAACAGAATGTGGCATAGGCATGCCAGGGGAAGAAAGGCAGTTTAGTCCAAGCGACCATCGTTTTGGCCATCTTCTTACGGAGTCTGACTTTAGGTTAAATAGTGAGGATTTGGATGGCTTTCTTATGGATGGGTTTCCTTTCTGTTTCCTATAAGGTTGTAATGCCAAAGATTGACTGTCCTTTCCTTATTTCCTCATTATTTTGTTCTTCTCACTTACTCATTCTGTTGTAGCCCCCAGCCTCCATCTGCAAGCTGCATAGACCACAATCCAATGATTGACTGATTTTTAATTCTATGTAACTGCTGGGGGTAGATTCTAGGGATTTAATACAGGCCATGAGGTGGATGGTTTAGAAATAAAGTGAGTCTGAAATCCTGGAGCATGAAGTTGTATAACTATCCTAAACATAGGTTATTTCTACTTTGTGTGATGGCGTTTAAGGTAATTCTTTGGATTTATTCGGGTTAGAGATTTTTTTTTTAAAAACGGGCTCGTCCGGGATTTGAACCCGGGACCTCTCGCACCCTAAGCGAGAATCATACCCCTAGACCAACGAGCCACCCCCGGAAAGCTCTGGGGATTTACAACTCCAGTAAGAAAAAGTTTTAGCCATGTCCACAGTTGGCTTTAAAGTTTCTTTTGAGCGATAGGGGCTGTAGTGCTCCCTACTGGAAGAAGCTGGTCACTGCCTTATTTTCGTCCAAATGAGGATGAAGAAGGAAGCTGTAAATCCTTTCACAAGAGTGAAGGAGGCGATCACGGGCTGTGTGCGTGGCCGGTGCCCAAACGCGGCCCTCTTTACCGGGGACGCGCTGCTTTGCTGGCAGCCGGCGAGGCAAGGCTGCGGCCAGTCCCGGGGGCGGCACTCGGCCACGCTCCCTCCGCCGCCGCCTGCCGCCCGCGGGCTCCGCGTTCCCTGCTCCGCGCGTCCCCTGCAGGACCACGGCTCTTTCCACCAGCGCCAAGCGCCACGGCTTCAAAGAGGACGAAAACAATCAGAAAACGGGGGAAAGGATAGGGATGAGAGGCAAAATTAGTAAAATTATAAATATTTAAGCTGCGGAAGGGTGGAAATCTGTAGAAATAGAATAGTAAAGAATATATTTCAGCCCCCTGGCTGGTAGGTAGCGTGGCCGAGCGGTCTAAGGCGCTGGATTAAGGCTCCAGTCTCTTCGGGGGCGTGGGTTCGAATCCCACCGCTGCCAGTAGTACTTTTGAAACGGAATCTGAAAAGGCTGTCACGTTAGATTCCTTCTAAATTATCTCACACAACGTAATGAGGGAAAAGAAGAAAAACACCTAACCACTTTGCTCGTCGTACGCTTTTTAAAAAGAGAAAAGAAGAATGTAGAGTCTTTATCCTGTTTTGGAACTTCTCATATTTACAATATTGCAAAACAAGAAAGAGAAAGAAAGAAAGGAAAGAAAGAAAGGAAAGAAAGAAAGAAAGAAAGAAAGAAAGAAAGAAAGAAAGAAAGAAAGAAAGAAAGAAAGAAAGAAAGAAAGAAGGGAGGGAGGAAGAAAGGGAGGAAGAAAGAGGAAGGAAGGAAGGAAGGAAGGGAGAAAGAAAGAAAGAAAAAGAAAGAAAGAAAGAAAAAGGAAAAGAAAAAAGTAGCACCCACACAAGCTGCCCTTGAACCCCTGTAGGGTGTATTTTGAGCTTATGCCCTGTTATCGCCTGCCAATTACCAAAATTGGCCCTTAGACATGTGTAACATCATCAGAGAATAAATGTGGCACAGGAAGGTCAGGGCAGTGCCACTGGAGTCAGGACAGCTAGGAGACCCGGTGTCAGGATTCCAAGTCTCCCATTACTGAGTAACCTTAAGCAAATGGCTTACTTCTTGTGGTTCTCAATTCCTTATTTCTGTGTAGTTCTTTACTAGCCTTAAATATGAAAACCTGTAAGTGTAGACCATGGAGAGATGAGGAACAGTTTAAGTTTTCCCAGTTTAAAGTACACACATGGCCATGGCCCTGATTCTTGAGGAAATTCCAATCTGAATCTCTAGAAATGAGAAATAAATATTATTTCATTGTGCCTTTGGAGACCAGTAGATGTGGACAAAGTAGAAATATTAATTCCATCATTATTCATCACTTTGTATCATACACATGGCTCAGTGCTGAGGGGTACAGTAGGCACTCAATAAAAGGGTGGAAGTAAAAAAGAAACCATTGTAAATAATAGCTATAGTAACATGTGCTAAGAAGGAAAGTAGTGTAGTGTGGTGATGACAGGTGGCTATTTTGGAAAGGTGGTCAGACAGGTGTCTCTAAAGAATGACATATGAAGGCAGGAGTAGAGAAATGGTACCAAAGATACTCTAGGAATAGGAGACAACATCTGTAGTTGAAGAGCAATGAGGAAGCCATTGGAGCTGGAATAGAAGGTTGGAGAGGCAGGGATCTGAGATCAGAGAGCCATCTTGGCCAGAGCACACAAGAGCAAGATCACAAATTTTGTCCTAAGTGTGAGGAAAAGCTATTGGACATTTTCAAGCTGGGAAGAATATTAGTTTGCTTTTATTTAATAGTAGGATAGAACTTGTTACCTGCGCATTAAAGAATAGACTTGGTAGCCAGTGACTCATATCTGTAATCCTAGTTACTTAGGAAGCTGAGATCTGAGGACTGCAGTTGGAAGCCAACCTGGGCAGAAAAGTCCCCATGAGACCCTTGTCTCCAATTATCCACTCAAAAACCAGAAGTGGCAATGTGGTTCAAAGTGGCCCTGAGTTCAAGCCCCACCACGGATGGGAGGCTGGGGGTGGGGGGGAACATGGAATTGGAAGATGAGCTAGAAGGTTACTATGAAGAGGTGGTGGCTAGACTATGTTGAGCAAGTTGAACATAGTGACTGTGGGGAATGGGTGATGCTGAAGCAGCAGGCAGCACTCTTTAATGGTAGATTCCAGGTGTTTCCATGCAAGGGGATGAAGAATACATCTCTGTAGGGGGAGGGGGTGAAGGGCATAGCTATCATGTGATGTGAGAGATCTATTTCCAGAGAGGTGGATGCTAGTGGGATTACAACAGGAGCGGTAGACCAAAAACACCAATTGTGACAAGTTGATTTTGAGGTGCCTGTAACTCATTCCCATGGGGCACACAGGTGACAATAGGGACCAAACTGATTATTAAAAGTAGATTTTGTTTCAAACCACACAACTGAATAAGTGTAGACAGCCACAAAGGAGAGGCAAGAAAACACTTGAAAATTGTGAGGCCTAGGAAAAGAGTCATAGAAAGAATTTGGAAAGTGGACTCCTGAGTGGAGGTGTGCAGTACCTATGCTAATGAGAAGTGGAGACTGAGAATTGATCAGTCATTGGTAACCTTGATGAAAGGAATGGAGAGATGAAAATGCTTGAATCATAGCTGGTTGAGGTGAAGGATCTGGTTAAGGGAAGGAAACTGAGACAAAGAAGGCCCAACTTCTAAGGATTTTTTAAAAATTCGATATTGAGAAAAGCTAATTGGTGTGGAAGGAAAAGGATGGTTAAGACGGAAGAAGTTTTAAAAAATTTTTACAGCACATCTCTCTGCTTGTGGGGACTGCCCTTGCTCACTGGGACAAACAGCTGCTGTGTGTATTAAAGTGGAAAAAGGAGCCTGTGGGGAGGGAATGGTTGACTGGGGAAACCAGGTCCCAGCTTGGAGAGCAGTAATGAGAATCACCAGAGGAGGCAGGGTGTCCTTAAGTAAATGTGAAAGCTGAAAATCCAGCCTTTAAGCAAGCCAGAAGTCAAGACTTCATTGTAGATAGGATGGCCCTCTACTGCCAGAAAGGGAACTAAGTTAACTTCTAATGGATTAGTTATCCATTCAATAAAGTAAGCTAAGAGTCCACAAAGCATTCTATTTTAATTTAGCCTTATGAATTTTGCCTTTGGTAATGTTCATTCTCTCATCACTATATTGCTCTGCTGGAGTGAACAGGATTTATGGTTTCACTCACTGGGTTGTGTGGGAAAAATAAGGAAAGAATGAAAACAACAGGTTTGGGGAGGGAGAAAGAACTGAAGAAAAGGAAAAGACCTTTACTATTTGGTAATCTTTTTTAAAGGATACACATCACTCAGATAAACGCACATACACAGACAGGAAAATGGCATGTTGCTTTGCCCATAAGCACCACCCCCCCCCCCCCCGGGGGCCGTGAAGCATTTGCTGGTAATGAGAAGCACTTTGTAAAGCACAACGGGACATGTAACTGCAAGCTGTCTGCTTGGCCACTTCAAGGTCCTGATAAGAGACTTGGAAGGCAATTTTCCTAAGCCGAATACAGAGAACAAAACACGAGACTTTTCTCCTTTAAACAAAACTGGGCTCGTCCGGGATTTGAACCCGGGACCTCTCGCACCCTAAGCGAGAATCATACCCCTAGACCAACGAGCCGCCCTAACAAGCTCTTTTTGATTCCGCCTCAAGGCTCATTTGCGTCATTGTGCGTGTAAAATGTGTGATGTGCAGTAGCGTCGCCTGCTGGCCAGAACGCGCCTACACACACATCGGCTCCCGCACCAGTCAAGTCCGGGTGCTGGGAAGCACCCGAACAAAACAACTTCCGGCAGCAGAAGTAAATCCCTGCCACTTCAAACATCGCAGAAAGGAGCTGGGAAGGCGGGGATCGTAAGAACTTCACGAATGGGTGTGTGCATTCACGGAAGAAAAGAATAAGGAACTACAGGCCCCAGCGAGATTTGAACTCGCGACCCCTGGTTTACAAGACCAGTGCTCTAACCCCTGAGCTATGGAGCCCTCACCTATCCGTTCTTTTTCTTCTTCTCACCTTATAGATGCATAGTGTAAGCTAATGTGTTGAGCAATTAATAGGTTTTTAATCAAATCATCAAACCCAAGGTCTTCCGCTGCTACAAACACGGAATTTACCAGCCTCTACGAGATTCCGACTTGAGCAGAGCCACTGCCCGCCGTCTTCCTGCCCCTCGTCTCGATCGCTTGTGCCCGTGCTGCACGGAAAGGTGGTAGAGTAAGAATTCCGCACGTGGAGCCCACGGGGAGGCCCCTGAAACTGAGAGGACAGTAGAGGCTGCCTGATACTGACGGTAAAATCCAGGGGGAGGTGAGATGTACAGGGCTTTAACCTTTTCCAACCCAGAAAGTTAAGCCCCTCATTTTGCTTATTTGGAATTAGGGGAAGAAGGAAACAGGGAAAATAACTGTCATGTTGGAGATAAAGACTCCCTAAAGACACAGATATCTCCACGCACGGTTGGTTCCAAAAACGATTATTATTTTAAAATAACATTTACAATTTTCAAAACTTTGTTCTACTAAACAAGAACTAAAAATACATTTTGCTAAGAAATATTTTACACCTAAGTATCACTGAGGATCTAGGAGTACGGAAGGGCTGAGCAGGAGCGCGTCTCGGCCTGATCCAGAATTGAGCTGGAGTCAGGCCTGTGCTCCGCGCCTGCTCCGGGCTGTTTATTTTTCACTTTCATTGTCCAGGACCACAACGTTTGTCAGAAATCTGCTCACGATTCTTGGTCTCCTTCCTTTTTTTATTATGTAAACGAAAATTTACAAATGCCGTGGCCCTAATAGTTCCTAACCCTTCCACCTTCCACCTTCTTTCAGAACATGCAATGAATCCCCAGAGGGCTTTTTTTTTTTTTTTTAAGCCCACCTCCAATTTTCCTTTCCTCTGTGTCTAGACTAAAGAACATTTATGCTAATAATTATTGATTACATGTGCTAATTTTTAATAAAAAGGTTACCCAGGAAGACTCTCCAAAGAATGCTTATGTTTACTGAGGAATCACAGAACATTGCAAAGGGAACACGCTTGCTATGTAAGACCTCTGCCATTTCAAATCAGTGTAACCGACTCCATTTTGTGAAGTACTCTATGATGCCTAGAAGGAAAGCTGTTTTACTTTGCTTTGCAGTTATTGTTTTTCTGAACTCAAGCAGAACCTTCTTTGCAACCTGTTTTGACAATATATTTCCTAAAAGTAACTGATGATTCCAGCAGCATCCTGTAACAGTTAAATGAACTAACACTGCCAGACAGAACTGTCTTCTACCATACCAGCGTTTACATGTTTGAAATCAGGGTCTGGGTGCTAACTCTGTCCTTCAGTTTTTGCTTCCCCCCTCCCCTCAAGGCTATACTCTACCATTTGACCACAGCTCCACTTCTTGCTTTTTGCTGGTTAATTCCACCAAAGAAAAATAGCACTTTTCTAGACCACTGAGAGCACTGCCTCGAGTATCATGGATTTGTCTTCCTATTCTGGCTTGGAACTGTGATCCTCAGATCCCAGCCTCCTGAGTAGCTAGGATTACAGGTGTAAGCTACCAGGACCCAGTGCCTTCTTTTTTGTATATTTTCTTCCTCCTCTCCCTCCTTTTCTGGGTCCTCCTGGGATCCTTGCCTTCCACTCCTCCAGACCTTCCCTTCCTCTTACCTACCTCTCACCAAGAAATATCTTCCTGGGCCTCCAAGGTCTTGATCAAAGAGAAAGATTTATTTTTCCCTTGGTGGGGAGAGTGGATGGTTGGTTTGTTGTAGCAGAAATTGAGAGGTTAGGTTTTGCTTTGTTACTAGTACTTACTAGGAAGAAGGGAGAAAAAATAAGTTTGGACTGTAGCTTGGCAGTAGAGCTCTACTAAGAATGAATAAAATTCTGGGTTCAATCCCAACACCAAAAGTAAACCCCCCCCCCCAAAAAAAAAGAAAGAAAGAAAAGAAAAGAAAGAAAATCATGAAGCCTGGGTACCTGTAGATAAATTGGACATTCCTGACATTGCTACATAGTTCCTTTCTTTGTGTAATTTTCACATCACTTCCTTTTCTTTCTCTAAAAGGTAATAGCCTGTCTTCCAGTGTTTATTTTTCCTTCTTTCTGAAATTTAGTTCTGTATTATTTTTCCAAGATTCCTTTAACTTTGGTATTGCTGTTCATCTTCTTCTAATGACTCCCAGAATCTGCCCTGTCTAGTCTGAAGTTCTAACACCCTAGAAAGTGTCTGTTAAGCCATCCTTTCCTTCCAAAACAGAGTAAATAGACTGAAATACCCGCCCAGCCTCCCCACTCTCCGGTCCCTACCAGGCTGCTGGTTTCCCAGCATTCTTTACTTCCACTAAGGAAAATAGAATTTTCTAGAACATTGAGAGCACTGTTGTTGTTGTTTGTGTAGTTTTACTCCTATGACATTTTTGTCCCCAGAACCCTCACTGTTCCTCAGTTCCATTCCATTTCATCCCCTTGCTGATAAAAAGATGTTTTCTGATTTCTGTCTCCACTGACTTAGGCCATTTGTTACTTCTTGCCTTATTTCTGCTTTCCTCACTTCTCTAGTCTTGAACCCCTATGTTTCCTTTGTCCCTTTTCTTCTTTCTGTTGACATCCTCTGCCAATTCTCCAGCTACAACCTTCACATCTACCAAAACCCCACCCCACTCTTCCTGTTACTTTTTTCAACACTTCTGTCTCTCTTTTTCATGATTCACTATACACACTTTCCTAAAAGCTTCCTTACTGAGACTATAGCAATATTTCTGTCAGTTTCTAGATCAAAATTCTCTTTTCATTTTCATCACTCCTTCTCATTGTCATAAATATGTTACCATGTTGTCTTGTAAAGTTTATTAGCAGTGCTAGATATACCTGTAATACTAGCACTCAAGCGGCTGAGACAGGAGAATCTTGAGTTCAAGGCCAACCTGACCTTACTTTTAAAAACAAAAAACAGAACGAAAGAAAACAAAAAAGAAAAAACCCCAAACAGAACACTGATGGCCCATGCCTGTAATCCTAGGTACTCTAGAGGCTGAGATCTGAGAAACATGGTTCAAAGCCAGCCAAAGCAGGAAAGTTGATAAGACTCTTACTGCCAAAAAGCCAGAAGTGGAGTTGTGGCTAAAACCCGTAGAAACTATCCCTGAGGGGGGGTAAGCTCAGGATTGGCACAAAAACATGAACAAACGATCAAAAAACAAAACAGCCATAGTTAAAGCCCCAGGACCAGCACAAAAATAATTTTTTAATTACCTCTTTTATCTGGCTTTTTTCTTTCCTTTTCCTTTTCTTTCTTTCAGGTTGTTGTTGTTGTTGTTGTTTTTGTTTTTTCGTGGGGTGTGAGCTCTGGGCCTGGATGCTGTCTTTGAGTTCTTCAGGCTCAAGGCTAGCACTCTACCACTTGGGCCATAACACCACTTCTGGTTTTCTGGTGGTTTATTGGAGATAAGAGTCTCAGACTTTCCTTTCCAGGCGAGCTTCAAACTACAATTCTCAGCTCAGCCTCCTGAGTAACTAGGATTACAGGTATGAGCCACCGGCTCCCAGACTGACTTTTTTTTTTTTTGCGGGGGTGGGGGGGGTGGGGGGGTGGGGGGGTGGGGTGGGGTGGGGGGGCATGGTTAATTGGAGACAAGACTCTCAAGGACTTTTCCTGCCAGGGCTGGCTTTGAACCATGATCCTGAGATCTCAGCCTCCTTACAGGCGTGAGCCACTGGCACTGGGCAAATTATAACTTTCTAGAAATGGAAATAGATTATTTGTTCAAATGCAATGTTTTTTTCTAAGCTGGCCACTCCTGAATATAATGACATTAGAAACATTCTAGAATAGTGACATTCTAGAAGAATATGTCACTGCTGGGTACCAATAGCTTACACCTGTAGTCCTAGCTACTCAGGAGGCTGAGATCTGAGGATCATGATTCAAAGCCAGCCTGGGCAGGAAAGTCTGTGAGACTCTTATCTCCAATTAACCATCAAAAAAACAGAAGTGGTGCTGTGGCTTAAGTGGTTGGGTGCTAGCCTATATCTGAAGAGTGCAGGGACAGCATCCAAACCCAGAGTTCAGGCCCCATGACTGACAAATAAAATCCTGCTTTCTTTTCAGGATTAGATAGCAAACAATTTCCCCTTGTTTTAATGATTATTTCTTACTAGCAAAGGGATGTTTTCCACATGCACATCTACCTTTTGTATTACTTATTCTCTGTGTTGTTTATAACTTTCCAAAGGGCATGCATTTTTGAGGTATGTTTCCTTAATTGCCATATTAGTTATTAAAGATAATGGAAAATTAACAGAATCAGGATGACCAGGCTACCTAAAATTCAGCCAGTGCAAACAGGTCTGAAAGATTATGAGATAATAAATTCTAATTTAAAATTCACATCTCATGATTAGATAGATACATCTACTCAATAATCACAAAAGAGACTTGTGAAATTAAGGCTCACAGTCATCAGAAAGTTGTTCTCTTTCCCGGTGCTGGTGGCTCATGCCTAGCTACTCAGGGAGCTGAAATCTGAGGATTGTGAGCCAGAAAACTCCATAAGACTCTCATCTCTAACTGGACTGAAACACACACACACACACACACACACACACACACACACACACACACACACACACACACACACACACACCACAAAAACCTGTTTTCTGAAACACACACACACACCACAAAAACCTGTTTTCTTTTTAAAAAAAAATCAGGATAAGGATTCCAGTAATTGGATTGAGATAGCAAAACCCTTTTGTGATTGAGTAGACAAGCAAAAAAAAAAAAAAAAAGCCAAAAGCTCAGAAAAGATAAGCCATACTTCTTCAAGCTGGAAACAAACCAACAACCTAGGGATGACTATAGCTTCCTGCAGTTCCCTGCCCTGTCCACTAAACCACCGGAGGAACAGAGTGAAAGGAGCTGTGTAGACTCCCAGGAATCCCGTAAACGCTGGCGGAAGGCGAGCTCTAGGCTCGGGATCGGAGGTTTCTAGGAGATCTATGAAATAAGCGGAAGCTGAGATGTCTGGCAGAGGAATGGCAGGCTGAAGCTGGGAAAGCAATACGGAACGGCGGGGCCAAGGACAAAGCGGCCGCAGCCGGGGGCAGGGAGTGCGCGGGGCTCGAGAGACTCGTTCCTAAACCCGGAACGAGGGCCCCTCGGCCGGGCGGGTCGGGCAGCGCCCTCCGCTCGCTGGGGGACGCAGGCGCCCCTTTTGGAGGGATCGATCCCCGGGCTTCCCACCCTGAGCTTTTCCCTTCCCAGTCTCCAGGATCTGATTTTCGTTTAAAGATCATAAAGTGCTTGCTTCCTCTTAAAAAAAAATTAACTAAAACACTCCTTTTTTGAGAAAGGGATCAGAAGTCCAAGTAGGATATGAACTCACAAACTTCAACTAGTAAGGCCAAGACTCTTAACACCTATGCTACAAGGCCACCACCTACACAGTTTTTCTGCACTGGTATCCTCTAACCTGAGGTGACCACAGATTGTTTTAGCCCTGATCCTTTAAACTCAAACTACTCAAACACATGAAGAGGAAACAACACACTGTTGCATAACAGCTGGGTCATGAAGAAATAAAAGGCGGAATCGGAAAGTTCCTGCAATCCAATGAAAATGAAAACATCATACCAGAATCTCTAGGATACAGTAAAAACAATGTTGAGAGGAAAGTTAATAGCTCTAACTGCTTACATAAAGAGAACAGAAATCACTCAAGTAAGTAACCTCATGATGCAACTAAAGCCTCTAGAAAAACAGGAACAAACCAACCCCCAAACTACCAGACACAGAGATAGTAAAGATCAGAGTAGAAATCAGTGAATTAGAGACTAAATAAAATTGTACATCGAATCAACAAACAAAAAGCCGGTTCTTTGAAAAAGTTAATGACAAACCCACCAGGCACTAGTGGCTCATGTCAGTGATCTTAGCTACTTGGGAAGCTGAAATCTGAGGATTGAGTTTTAGAGCCAGCTTGAGCAAGAAAGTCTGTGGCTTTTTTTGCTTTCTTTTTAATTTTTATTGTAAAGGTGATGTACAGAGGAGTTGCAGTTATGTAAGTCAATAAATGAGTATATTTCTTGTTTTTTGTTGTTGTTTTGGGGTTTTTTGTAGATCGTGGAGCACTTTACCACTTGAGTACAGCACCACTTCCGGTTTTCTGGTGTTAATTGGAGATAAGAGTCTCAAGGACCCTGATCCTCAGATCTCAGCCTCCTGATTTAGGGAAGTATAACTCCTTTGTACAACTACTCACTAATTATAGTAATAGTAGTAGTAGCAGTAGTAAAAATAACTTTCTAGGAGTTGGACTGTGAAGTCAAGGACTTAAAAGAAGACACTTGTCTTGCTCAGATGTTTTATGATATCTCCTTTGTTATTTAGTGAGTTTTCATTTTCTTTTATGGATAAGAGTGTGCTTCTTGGTGTGGGTATGACATTCCAACTCCTTAGGATCGTGTGTGTGTGTGTGTGGTGTGTACATGCGCTGAGGTTTGAACTCAGGAACTTGTGCTATCCCTAAGCTTTTGTGCTCAAGGCTAGCTCTCTATCATTTGAGCCACAGCTGCACTTCTGGCCTTTTTTGGTGGCCAATTGGAGATATGAGTTTTGTGGACTTTTCTGCCTAGGCTGGCTTTGAACTTCAGTGCTTAGATCTCAGTCTCTTGAGTAGTTAGGATGTACCACCTGGCTTCCTTAAGATCTTTATGACCAGCACAGATGAAAGTTGTGCCATCATCCCATCTGTGATGATGGTAAAGGGCAGAAATGCTTACTGAGCTCTATTATTAAGATGGAAAGGCCATCAGGCACCAGTGGCTCATGCCTATAATCCAAGCCACTTAGGAAGCTGAGATCTGAGAATCTCAGTTTTGGCAGAAAAGTCCATGAGACTCTTATCTCTAATTAACCACCAGGATGCTAGAAGTAAATCTGTGGCTCAAGTAGTAGAATGCTGGCCTTAAGCATAAAAGCTAAGAGACAGGGCCCATGCCACAAATTCAAACCCCAGTACTGATATGAGAGAGAGAGAGAGAGAGAGAGAGAGAGAGAGAGAGAGAGAGAGAGAGAGAGAGAGAGAGAGAGAGAGAGAGAGAGAGAGAGAGCACAAGTGTAGAAATAAGAGAAAATCAAGGTGTCCTCCCAGGGAAGTAGAACAAAACTATTCCAAGAACCTATGGTTTCAAATTTGTCTGTTCATTTTTATTCCTTTATATTATAATGACATTTTTTAAACATTCTGACTTTTGAAAACAATTAGAAGGCATTAAGACATACTGAAACTCTGCAATTTTATTTTATTTTGGTGGCAAGAGGTTTGAACTTTGGGTCTTGCACTTGCTAGGCAAGTACTTTCTCCCTTAAGCCATGCACTTAGTAATTTTAAATTTCAATATGTGCAGATATCTTTAAATATTTGACTAGTGGTATGATTCTTCTTTCCAGGGACAGTACCAGCACCCAGGCACTGAACTCCAGTAAGGACACAAATACAAAAATAGTGTGTATTATTATTAATAAAGACCCTGTGATCTTTATCTGAAAAAGTGCAGAACTAAAGTTCATTAATAGTTCCAGATCTCAGGCCTTTGGTGATGTTTATAATAATGATGAAAAGTGACAATGGAGAGGTTTGCACTTAAGGCCAGACATCATTAAGTTCTTCAAAGTGTGTGTGTGTGTGTGTGTGTGTGTGCACGCGCCAGTACTGTGGGGCTTGAACTCAAGATTTTGGGCATTGTCCCTTTGCTTTTTTGCTCAAGGCTGGCATTCTACCATATGAGCCACAGCTCCACTCTGGTAAATTGGAGATGAGTCCCTTCGATTTGTTTTCCTAGGCTGGCCTCAAACTGCAATTCTTGGATCCTAGCCTTCTGAGTAGGTGGAATTACAGGCATGAGCTATCGACACCTGGCAAGTTACTTAACTTTCTTTTTTTTTTTGGTCCAGTTGTGGGGCCTGAACTCTGGGCCTGGGCGCTGTCCCTCAGCTCTTCAGCTCAAGGCTAGTAGTGCCCTACCACTTGAGCCACAGCGCCACTTCCAGCTTTTTCCTTTTTTTTGCTTATGTGGTGCTGAGGAATTGAACCCAGGGCCTCAGGCATGCAAGGCAAACGCTCTACCACTGAGCCAACTTCCCAGCCCCAAGTTACTTAACTTTCATCTTACAGTTTTCTTATGTGTACAATCAGCAAGCAAAATATTCCCTAAAACCTCTGCTACTACCTTCCTGAACATGTCCTTCAAAGCTTCCTTTACTTGTTCATTACGCAAGGCATAGATTAATGGATTCAGCAGTGGTGTCACAAACGTTGTTACCACTGTCACTGCCCAGTTAGTATCCACAAAGCTGCTCTGTGATGGCCGCACGTACAGAAAAGTGGCACTTCCATAGAAGAGGGTGACCACCATCAAGTGTGAAGTACAGGTGGAGAAGGCCTTTTGACGGCCTGATGTGGAGGGGATGTGCAGGACAGCCAGGATTATATGAACATAGGAGGTAGCAGTGATCATCAGTGAAGAGATAATGACAAGTGAGGCTAGGATGAAGTCAGTTTCTTCCAGTATCCTGGTATTGGTGCAGGCCAGGTGGAGCAGTGGGCCACTGTCACAGAAAAAGTGCTGCACCACAGCACTCTGTTTGCAGAAAGGAAGTAAGGCCACTGCCACTGTGGGGCCAAGTACAGGGAGGACTCCCCCCATCCAGCAGGCCAAGGCCAGACGAACGCACACAGCTCTGCTCATGAGCAAGGGGTAGCGCAGAGGGTGGCAGATGGCCAGGTAGCGATCTACAGACATGACTGCCAACAGTAGGAATTCAGAGGCCCCAAGAAAGAAGTAGAAATAAAATTGAGTAATGCATGCAGCAAAGGAAATTGTGTGTTTTCTCCAGAGGAAATTGCTCAGCATCTTAGGAACGATGACAGAAGTGATGAGAATCTCTAGACAAGACAGGTTACCCAAAAAGAAGTACATGGGGGTCTGTAGGCGATTGTTAGCTCCAACCACCCCCACGATCAACGTATTACCCGTCAGAGTCAGCAGATAGACAAGAAGAAACATGGAAAACAATTCTACTTGTGTGCCATTGAGATTTGGGAAGCCTGCCAAGACAAACTCTGTCATCCTACCACTCTGGTTCCCACTGGGAGTCATTCTTGTTTTCACCTGTGACATCATATGAGAACCATCTTGGTAAGAGTAGAGCCTCTTTGGTCCGGAAAGTCATCTAACCATGGAATGGCACACATATTTCCACTTGCTTCAGTCATAAGTCCTATAAATATTTAAAGTATCAAAGGTAATCATCAGATTATATAGCTAGAGAACATTTTAATAAAGGGTGGCTAAAGCATAGCCAATAAAATACCTTCATTTTCACCTTTCTTATGGTCAGATCTGAAATGATAATAGCTCATTGTTATAACAATGTCACTAAACATTTCAGTTGGGTGAAAAATTCAGAAAACAATGATTTTGTGAAAAATATGATTCTCATTCAACCAGGATGAGAACTTGTCCAGATACCTAGTTTTGTGTGTGTGTGTGTGTGTGTGTGTGTGTGTGTGTGTGTGTGTGTGTGTGTGTGTGTGTGTGTGTGTGTGTGTGCGTGCGCGCGCGTGCATGTGTGCTTCTGCCAGTACTGGGGCTTGAACTCCAGGGCTCTATCCCTTACTTTTTACTCAAGGTTGGTACTCTAGCACTTGAGTCACTTCTGGCTTTTTGATAGTTCATTGAGATAAGAGTTTCACAGACTTTTCTGCCCTGGCTGGCTTTGACCCTTGATCCTCAGATCTCAGCCTCTTGAGTAGCTACGACTATAGCATGAGTCACTGGTGCGTGGCTAAGAATTGATTTTAAAATTGTTGGTTCTTTGTTAATAATATTGTTCTATAGCACATCCAGCAATTTTCATTCCCAAAACATGAGGCTGTTAACTTACAAATTCTTACCTGTGGGTCCATCCATCTAGAATGGAGTGGTCCTATTATCGGTCTTCCTAATGATTCTTCCAGTGTCTCTTCTCCAATATCTGTGGAAAGTATTTTCTTATCAGGAAAGTTATTCAGCATTTATTCTACATTTATTATGTCCCAAATCTGTGCTTGGTGACTCAGAGACTAAGGAATCATTATTGCTCTGTTTGTGTAGCTCACTGCCTAGTGAGCTGTCAGAAGTTAAGCTGTTGGCAGGTGTGTCCAGAGAACTAGGGGGCGCAAACAAAGGAAACAAATATGAGACTTAGGCAGGTAGTGCTCTGGAGAAAGTGATATCTAAAGTCAATCCTCTAAAACTGGTATGGGTTTGATAGACAAGAAGGAGGATTTTCAACGGGAAGAAAAGCAATATAAGTAGTATATACTTGGGCTAAAGAACACTGTATAAAAGATGTATAAAGGGAATGTAATGAAACAGGTACTAGTAATCACAAAGGAAATCCATTCTGGCCCTCCATTGCTCCATTGAATTGAACCTAAACTATATCTTAAGTGAATGAAAGATGAGTCCCTGCTTTAAAAGCATGACATGATAGCTCATGCCTGAATCCCAGCTACTTCAAAGGCAGGTAACAGAAGATCATGATTTGAAGCCAGCCTAGGCAAAAAAAAAAAAAAAAAAAAAAATTAGTGAGAACCTATCTCAACAAACAACCTAGGTGTGGCAATATATTCTGGTACATAGGAGGATTAAAGTCCAAGGCCAGCCTCCAGGTAAAAACACAATAGCCTATTGAAAAATGACTAAAGCAAAAGCTGGTTTGTGACTGTGTCCAAACCCACTTACCCCAAACAATGAGCCCTAACTCTATGCCCTTGATGTTTCCACAGTGTGTATGTGGGTGTGTGTGGGTGTGCGCGCACAGGCACAGGCACATGCACATGTGGTCACTCTGAAGGAATTTTCTCTCCTGGTTTCTCTCCATCCATCTTTGAAGTCCTGCCCATACCTTGCACTGTAAGGCTGACAAGAGTTGGGGTCACTGATGTTCAGGAGGTTGGCACACTTGGGAAAACAGAAGTTGGGCAATCTGCTTCTTCTCCTGAGCTTCCTTCCCTGGTCCATTTCTTCAGATAGTGATCCTCTGCCTCAGGAACAAAGGGGCTTTCTGATCTGTCATGATGTTCCTTCTTGTGGTTATGAGAAAGTCAAATATCAGAGTCTACCTCCCTTCACCCCACCCAGAATAAATCATGTCCACATTGTGATCCTATCTTTGGAGACATGGTTCAAGTGAAAGACAATGCTTCCCAGTGCTCTAAAATAGGTCACCACAAGACCAACCTGTGCTGGAAGACAGAAGATGGGAGTGCTCCACCACTAACCAAGCTATTACCACACTTACCCTTTGCTCCATTTATTTCTAGTGGTTGAAAAATGTTTTCTTTTAGCAAGGCAGCAATGGCTCACACCTGTAATCCTAGCTACTCAGGAGGCTGAAATCTGAGGATTGAGGTTTTAAACCAGCTGGGGCAGGAAATCTGGAAGGCTTTTTATCTCCAATTAACCACCAAAGAATCTGGAACACACACACACACACACACACACACACACACACACACACACACACACACACACACACACACACACACACACACACACCCCACATACTAACGTTCTCTTTGAAGCCATGTCTTCACTTTTTTTCACAGGTGGACTTCAAGTACAAGGTATCAGTTTTCTATTTTTTGGCTCCATCTTTTCTGGCCGTTGGTTTTTACTGAGCCCCAGTGCAGGTCAGATTGGTGTTGATTTCTAGTCAATCTCTATTGAAAAGCAGGGTCCTTCATATAGAACATGGGTTTTCAAGTTCTCCAAGTTTTTGGAGATGCCCCCCAAATAAGCACTAATGCAGGTATCAGGAGCCTATCTAGAAGCAGTGCTATCTAGAGAAAGGTTACCAGAGAGAAAGGGAGAAAACAAATTTCTAAGAGACCCCGGAGAGACTGCCAATTCAAAGACAATTTCCCAGACTCTGCTTGGTAAGTCTGAAAAGGCTTCCTTTCATCCAGCCAAGGCTGGCTGGGAATATGTCAAGCCAGGCAACAGCAAGGGGATTATTGACAAAGGAAAGAGGGAAAATGTGGAGTCTGACCAACCATAGAACTGTGACTGCCATCCACCTTTCCTCTTGCATGACACTCAGGGGAAAGGTCTATGTCCCAAGGAACATAGACATTGTCTCTTCTCCCTGCAGATTTAAAGTGATATTGGGACTCCTTCCCCTGGGTTCTAGGGTAGGAAATGATGGAGTCTCAAGGGTATGTAGTGATAGGGAAGATAGTGCGTAATGATGGTATCTCCTACTGATGATATACATGGTTCTACATGCACAAAACATTTGAGTTCTGGATCCTGTTTTCCATCTGTGTCCATTGTGTGCTACTGAATAAAGATTTGACTGCATCCTATTCATGTCCAAGACTCAGTTTTCTCAGTTATTTTCCCTTTCTTTCCTTTTTAATTTTTTTTTTTTATTTCTGTGTGAATACTGGGACTTGAAATCAGGGCCTGGGCACTGATCCTTAGCTTTTCTGAGTGAAGGCTAGAGCTCTACCACTTGAGCTCCAGTACTACTTCCCAGTTTTTGGTGGTCAATTGGAGATAAGAGCCTCATGGTCTTTCTTGCCTGGACTGACTTCAAACCAAGATCTCCTTAGATCTCATCCTTCTAAACAGCTAGGACTATAGGTGTGAGCCACTGGCATCTGGCACAGTTTTCTCAGTCCTGAGAAGGTTCTTCTACCCATTCCTCTCCTTTCTACTTTTCAAACAATTTCCAACAAGAACCATGACATCCTGATGATCTTCCTCCAATCTGCTGTTTTAATGCACTGTATGCAATAGAACTCTGCTTTGTTTTCATCTGTGTCCTCTGCTTGTTTCCAAATTCCTAGAATATGTTTACATCTCTGCTTTCTTACCACCATCACAGAACCTGGCATAGACTAGATGCTCAGAAAATGGCAGATTAACCAAACTGCTCTGAATCCCAGACTTAAGGAGCAGCAGCTGCTCTTCTGTGATGAATACTGAGTTCAAGCCCCAGGACTGGCCAAAACAAACAAACAAACAAACAAACTCATCTAAGCTAATACTGGAAAGTCTTGTTTGTTGGTCTGAAAGAAGATGAGTTCTAGAAAATAGGCCCTCCATGTCTGAGAGCTAATAAACACTGAGCTACATGTATTTTTAAACTTTAATTGAACTATTACTATAACTAAGATACTTCAGGAAAAGATGAGAAAAATGTTGATAACTTTTTTCTTTTTTTTTTGCTGCTGGTCTTGGAACTTCGACTCAGGGCCTGGATGCTGTCGCTTAGCTTTTTGGCTCAAGGTTGGTACTCAACCACTTTAACCACACCTCTGCTTCCAATGTTTTAGTGGTTAATTGTAGATTCCCACAGATGGAAAGTTTCCTGCCCGGGCTGGCTTTGAACCATGATCCTCAGATCTCAGCCTCCTGAGTAGCTAGAATTACAAATTTGAGACACCAATGCCTGGCTAAGGTTTGGTAACTTTTAAAACTTTCAGAGTTATTTATCGAAGTGACAGTGACTTGAATATTCATCTATTACCACTTTCAAACCTACTTTACCAGAAATGTATGCATTATCCTGCCCATGTAATTGTAGCCCCTCTGTACAGTATGTTCTCAAATAAAATAAAATACAATTAAAAAAAAAAAAAACAACCTACTTTACCAGGATATTTTCCCAGTGTTTGTATGACAGAATAGCACACCAGAAAAAAATTTATATTTATCATTTTATAATTCTTAAGCTATACACTATACTTTAGGTTTTATTTTTAAAGTATACTCAAATAAATTAAAAAAATAAAGCTTTAACAATATATATAGATTAATGGGCTAGAGATGTAGCTCAATGGTAAACTACTTACCTTGCATGTAGGAAGCCCTGGGTTTGATCCCTGGCATCACAATAAGAAAATAAATCTTATTCTCCCACTTTAGAATAGTGTCTTCTCTAAAAAAAAAACTTTCATTATTTTAGTCTGCATTAGTACAGTGGTTTTTGTATATACACAAATAGCAGGGGCTGGGAAGGTGGCTCAGTGGTAGAGCGCTTGCCTTGCATGCCTGAGGCCCTGGGTTCGATTCCTCAGCACCACATAAGCAAAAAGAAAAAAACTGGAAGTGGCTCAAGTGGTAGAATGCTAGCCTTGAGCTGAAGAGCTGAGGGACAGCACCCAGGCCCAGAGTTCAGGCCCCACGACTGGACCCCCCTCCAAAAAAATAGCAAAATGTTTATTTTCTTGTGACTTTTTTACACTGCTTATGCTTTTTTTCTTGTTTTTTTTTTTAAGACACTCTGAAAATTTGTCCTCTCTGTACATCAGGAGCAGAAGGACAAAATGGCAGGTCTCTTGGATTAATAATGGATTACAACATTCTTGAACTGTTGTTTTATTTTTGTCTTGCTTATTGTTTGATATGTCTTTTATTTCCTCACTAGTTCAAAACTCTTCTGTGTTCAACATTAGACTTGTATCAAAAAAAACTAATTATCACTTAACAAATAAAATCAAGTTATAGAAGTCTGGGACTTTCTTCAAAAGAAAATGGGGCATTTAGACAAAACCAGCTTGGTCACACTTGGTAACACTGTTACAGTCTTCTAGCTGCTTATAATATGTCTGAAAAATTTCATAATAAAAGGCCTCAGAAACAAATAGTTACACTTAGGTATCTTAGAGAACACTCAAGTTTTTAGAAATATAAGATTTCTTTGGATAAAAATTAATGAATGTCAGAAATACATGGAAGCTAATTCCACAAATTAACCAATCATATCCACAGAGAATGTCAAATGCCAGATGGGTTATCCAGACCCCAGGAAATGTAAAACTACCATTAACTTGGACTCCAAGAGGAATTCAGCTCTTTAGTCTTGTGCCTGATCCAAAAGAGTGGGGCAATATGGAACCCCACAGGTACACACACAGGCATGCTTCAGAATGGGGAGACTCTATTAAGTAACAGAAAAGTACAGAAACCGTTTTTGCTTTTCTTGTGCTGGTACTTGGGGTCTGAGCCCTGTCCCTTAGTTTTTTCACTCAAGGCTGGTGTTCTACCACTTGAACCATAGCTCTCCTTTTGGCTTTTTACTGGTGAATTAGAAATAAGAGTTGAACTTCTCGGCTCGGCCTTGCTTTGAACTGTGATCCTTAGCTCTTGGTTTTCTGAGTAGCTAGGATTACAGGTGTGAGCCACCAGTGCCCAGTTCAGAAGCCTTTTTCATCATAATAAATTCCTTTAAATAAAATACCATTTTTTCTCTTTTCGTTTTCTTCTCTTTTCATTTTTAACAATATAGGATTACAGTATAGCATGTTGTTACAGTGCTATAATGGTGTGTCTTGGTTCAGACTACTATAACTAGTTACCATGTATTAGGTAGCTTAAAGGATAGACATTTGTGGGCTAGGGTGTAGTTCAGTGGTAGAGTCTTTGCCTAGCATGCACAAGGCCTGTAATTCTTAGCACCTCAAAAGCAGAAATGAAGAAAACATTTATTTCTCACATACAAAGCTAGAAACCTGAACCAGGGTATCGGTATGATCAAGTTCTTAGTGAATGTCCTTTTCCTAGCTTGCAGATAACAATTTACTTGCTTTTCCTCACAGAGAGGAAAAAGAGCAAGTGATTCTCTAACCAACTCTTATAAGGCGCTAACACCATTCAAGAGGACTCCATCCCCCACTGGCTTTCAATCACTATGGCAATTCTTAAGATAATCAATTTATAGAGAAACATGTTAATTTTGATTCACAGTTTTAGAGTTTCAGTCCAAAATCTGAAGGACCTATTGCTTTTAGGGCCCTGGTAAGGATGCTAGATGGCAATAGCAGGAGCAAAATGCACTCTTCTCGTGGCCGTGAAGGAAACAGAGTGTGAGAGTGGGTCACCATCCTCAAATCCCCTTCAAGAGCACACCTCCAGTGACTTACAGACTTGGTTCCACCACCTCACAGAAATACCAGTCTGAGACCAAGCCTTAGAATTTGGGCTTTGGGAACATTTAAGCAATCCATATAATAACATTCCACCCTGTAAGGTGGTATTAGTTGATGGAGTAAGAAATTCTCATCTCACAAACATTTAAAAAACATTTGTAGGGGCTGGGAAGGTGGCTCAGTGGTAGAGTGCTTGCCTTGCATACATGAGGCCCTGGATTTGATTCCTCAGCACCACATAAGCAGAAAAAGCCCGAAGTGCACAGTGGTACAGTGCTAGCCTTGAGCTGAAGAGCTAAGGGACAGCCCCCAGGCCTAGAGTTCAGGCCCCACAACTGACAATAATAATAATAATAATAATAATAATAATAATAATAATAATAATAATAGTAATAGTAAGTCTGGCACCAATGGTTCATGTCTATAATTCTAATTACTTAGAACACTGAAATCTGAGATTTGGTTTGAAGCCAGTGTGGGCAGTAAAGTCTGTAAAATTCTTATTTACATTGCTAAATTGTTGGAAGTTAACTAAGTTATAATTAAATTCTGTTTAACATTACTGAGCAACTGTACTTAATGTAATTTTGTGGGTTTTGGGTGGTTATTGTTTTGTTTTTTCCTCTATGCTGGTGATCAAGCCCAGGGCCTTGCCCAAAATGGGGAAGCACTCTACTACTGAACTACATCACAGCTACATTTCATGAATTTAGTGAATTAAAACCAAAATCTTGCCAAGTGCCGGTGGCTCATGCCTGTAATCCTAGCTACTCAGGAGGCTGAGATCTGAGGGTCACAGTTCAAAGCCAGTCCAGGCAGGAATGTCCATAAGACTCTTATCTCCAATTTACCACCAGAAAACTGGAAATGGTACTGTGGCTTAAGTGGTAGAGCATTTACCTTGAGCTGAAGAGGTGAGGGACAGTGCCCAGGCCCAGAGTTCAAACCCTACAACTGACAAAAAACAAAAACCCAAAATATTTGCCCATGTGGTTCCTAAAATTCAGGCACCTCCTAGTCCAAGGTGCTGTTCTAGGTGTTGAACACACATTATGAGAAATGCAGTGAAAAAAAAAAAGCCCTCCAATATGGAGATTAATCCCTAGTGGATCACATCTCATTATGTAGAAAAAAACGAGCCTAAGGAGAGTGGATGACTAAGTAGCAGAAGGATGAGAGAAGAGGAAGAAGAATCTATAGTTTGGATCTTAAGTATTCCCCCAATGACCATGTCTTAAAGGCTTGCTCCCCAGTCCATGATGGTAGTAGAGGTGTTGAAACTTTTAGTAGGTGGGACCTAGTAGAAGGGAGTTAGGTCTCTGGGGTAGTCTTTGCAGAAAATATTAGGACCCAGCCACTCCTCTTCATCTCTACTTCCCATCTTGGCTGTGAGCTGCACAGCTTCTTCTACAACATGCTCACTATGATGTGCCACATTACCACAAGCCCAGATGCAACAGGCCAATTGAAAGCCACAATAAATTTCTATTTTTAAGTTGATTATATTGTTAGTCAGCTGTCAGTTGCTAGGACAAAATACTAAAGATAAACAATTTATAAAGAGGAAAAGCTTAGTTTGTCTCATGGCTTCATTAGTTTTAGTTCATGGTCAGTTGAGGGTTGTTTTGAGGCCTGTGGCAAGGCAGACTAGCTTGGCTAGGAGTTTATAATAGAAAAGCTGCTCACCTCAAGAGACAGAGATAGACAGGAAAAAAAATAGAGAACAAGGGGGGGGAGGATTGGGTGGGAGGGGTGGGGGGCGGCTGGGAAGGGATGTGAAGGGTAAACAATGGAGGAGGCTGCAATGCTTGATAAGAAATGTACTAATTATCTTGCCCATGTAATTGTAACCCCTCTGTACAGTATGTTCACAATAAAAAATAATAATAGAGAACAAGAAGAATGTAATACCAAGTTCCTTTCAAGGGATTCCCCAATGACAATCTTAATACAATCTTACGAAGATCTTAATTTTAAGTAATTCAAACAATATATTTTTGTCTTTATATAGTGAATTCTATAATGCATTTAAGAGATATTTGGAGCTTTGGACATGAACTGTCGTGCCTATAATTCCAGCAGCACCCAAAGGCAGAGGCAAAGGGAGCACTAATTTAATCTAGAAGTATTATAAGCTTAGTGTAAAATGGTAAATCTTCTCAGAACAACTTATGATTTTAAAAATAATTTCACAGTTGGGGCTGGTGTCTCATGCCTGTAATCCTACCTTTTCAGGAGGCTGAGGTCTGAGGAACACAGTTTGAAGACAGCCTGGGCAGGAAGGCCTGTGAGATTCATCTCCATTAAACACCAGAAAACTGATAAAATACTAGACTTGAGTGAAAAACTTTGAGACAGCACCCACACCCTGAGTTCAAGCACCAAGACTGAAAAAAATTTCACAATTGAACAGGACAACTTCAAAAGAAAATTCTAATAGGTCAAAGATCAAACACAATAGACTCTTGGAAAGGAAAAAGAAATGTTTTATTAAATTCCAATTAATATAAAGAAACAAAACCTGGGCTAGACATGGAACTTACTGGAATTTAATTCCTTAAATTTGGCAAGATCCTTGGTTTATCTATATAATCAACAAAAAAGTGAAAGAATACATAGAAAGTGGTAGACAGCCCCAAATACAAATAAACCCAATGAAAGATACAAATGGTGATCTGAGTGCAAATGGCTCCAAGTAAAAATAATTATCCTGGAGGAAGAGATCTAAAGATCACTAGGTCAAAGACCACCAGGGAAAGAAGACCTCAAGGTATTTATCTAGAAATAAAACATGAAAAGTTGAAACAAAGTGTTGACCAAGTGAGAGACACACAGGAATGAGGAAAAGAGCAGAGTCAGAAAACACAGATACAGAGTTCAAGCTCAAACACGAGTAACAAAAAAGAAAAAAGAAAAGGAAACAGAGAGAAGGAGGGGGAAGACAGGACAGGAGGGAGGAAGACAGTACAGAGAGAGAGAAAGAAAGACCAGACAGAAGGAGGAAGGGACAGAGGGAAGGAGAGAGAGAAATTAGACAAAAAAAAAAATAGATGGCAAACACAATGACAAGCATTGACAGTGAGCAAAAACCAGTAACTTGTGTGAAAAACGGGAATATAAAAACAACAAAATTCTTTGATGAGTTACACAACAGGTCTCCACCAGCTAAAAATACATAAGAACACAAGTAAGAGGAAAGGCAGGAAACGAAATGAGATGAGCGGCAATTGGAAGGGGTATGTAAGGATATTCATGGGGAGCTAGGGAGAATTTAAAAAAAAAAAAAACAAACAAAAAGTTGTGTGTGACATTCTGGGAAGAAATGACTATGTCCCAGAAAAAATTGTGTGGGTGGAAGTGTGTCCAGGAGGGAGCCCGGCTGTGTGCCTTAGCCACTTGGAGGTTTGAGGTCCAAAAGGCTCAAGCAAGGCTCTGCTGGGTTTTGCCTGGGAGGCTTGGGGACACTGCCTGGCAGGTAGAACAAGGCATGGCTGTGTGTCTGTGTGTGTTTGCCAAAAGCTTCAGGCACTTCCTTCGAGCCGGAATCGAACAAACGACCTAAGGATGGCCATGGCGGGGTATCCAGTCTACAGTCCTCCACTCTACCAACTGAGCTATCGAAGGGTGTGCACTGTGGTGGGTTGGGTGCTTGGTCTTTGTGACTAGCAGGGAGGCCAGGTGTGTCCCCGGAAAGCAGCAGGTCTCTAGAGACTGACTGAGTCTGGTTGGGAACCTGCCCAGCCTCCCTTGGGCCCGCCTCCAAGGCCTACTGGGAGATGCCAGCTCTCCAGTATGGGACCTGAGAAGCTCAGGGAGCCATGCTAGTGGCACTGGCACTGCTGACAGAAGTGGCTGCTCATTGCTGGTGTTAGGGGTGCTGCTGCAGAGGGGTCAGGGGAGTCAAAGCAGGAGGAGGATCTGGAGGTTAGAGGAGAAGGAGGAGGAGGAGGGGCAGGAGGAGCAGGAGGAGCAGGAAGAGGAGCAGCACAAAGAGGAGAGGGAAAGGAGGAGGAAAGCAGAAGGAAAGGAGAAGGAAAGGGAAAAGAAGGGCAATGCTCTGAGTGGGCTTGCTGGTCAGCCAGCTGGACCCTTAAGAAAAGGGAAGACTTCATTGGGTCAATCAAGGTGCTCAGCTGCGCCCCTTGGCCAAAAAGCAGAACATGAGTGGGTGAGGAAGGAGGACTGCTGTTGAGGAGAGAAAAAAGGCTGGCAGGGGAGGCAAGGGTCAGGTAGGAGAGACCAAACAAAGGGAAGGCAGGGCAAAGAAAGCTGGAGCAGGGCAGGGTGGGGACAGGGGAGGAGCTGAGAGGAGAGGGGAGGGGAGGCGAGGGGAGGGCATGGGACAGGAGAGGAGGCAAGGGAAGGCATCCAGAGATGCCATCTCCTCCCACCATCAGGGAGTCCTGTTGGCCATACAGTCAGAATGGGGCTTTCCTCCACAGACTTCTTTCTCCATGCATTCCAGGACCTTCCAGCCCAACATTGTACTGTATTGAGGGCACAAGGAGACATGCTGGAAAACCACCCACAGAGGTCCTGGGTTTGCTTGGGTCAACGGGCTAGGGGCACCCAGGACTTTGCCAGGCCTCTGGGGTAGGAGCCAGATGCATGAGGGGGGGTTGGAAGAGACACCCACCCTCCCCCTCCCCCCCTCCCCCCAAAGACAGACACCCCTTTTCTCCCCTGCCATCCTCCACAATGGGACTCAGAATCCATTGCCAGAGGGAGCACTGCGTTCCCTGAGCTTGTAGCTGGTCATGTGGTCATGCCAGCAGTGTGTCAGGCTGGTTTCAGTTCCCGCCTTGCGTCCCTGTACCCAGGGTGCCCGGACCCTCTGCTGACTGTCCCAGCCGCCCAGACTAAACAGAGGTGCCCAAGAGAGACCGGCTGTTGCCAGCTACTCTGAAAGGAACTGAACTCCCACTGGCTTGGTGGCCACTACCCCCAAAGCAAGGTGGTCGGGAAGGCACCTGGGTCAAGGTGACTTTATCACAAGCAGCCCACTTTCCTCCCCAACCTTAGCTCCCCCTCACTCCTTCTCTCCCCATGCCCCAAGGCTACAAAGATCAGGACCCTGGCACCACACTCCATCTGGCAAGAAGCCAGGAAAGCGCTGGCTGCCCCATGAGGCTCTGCCTCCAAGGTTCCAAATGTGGTGACTCCTAGCCTAGAGGGTCAACATCCATGCAGGGTGACTTCAGCACACGTCACGTTAGGCACATCCAGCCATCTCCAGGGCCAAGCTGAGTCTGGGCATGCTGTCACCCAAGGTTGGGGCCTCTTCCTGCACCTGGGATCCCTTCACCTTCGTGGCTTGATGGGGGGAAGCGGAAGGAGTAGATGGAGGACAAGGGGTTGGTGGTAGAACCTTGGCATGTGAAGGTCACAGCTGCTCCGGAAGTCATAGATGCTCCTAACATCTCTTGTGCCAACTCTCTTCTAAACACCACTGATGGGAGCGAGTGTTTGGAAGGAGAGGCACTGGAGGGAGTGTGTATGTGTGGAGGTGGGGTGGGAGCATCCCCTTCTCTGCCCTAGCTTGGGAAGTCTAGGTTCCTTAGCGCTACCCGTGGGTGTGTGTCCTGTCTGTGTCCAGCTTCCTGTGTCCATGAGGTGTGTGGAGACTGCTCCAGAGGACCCTTCTTCTGGGAGCACTGGACACAGATCCACCACACCCACTCCGTCCTCTCAGAGGGGCTTGACAGCCTTCCTCCTGGAGACTGTCTACCCTCTTCCTGCTGGGGTCACTTGGGACGGGGAGGGAAAGGATCTAGGCTGCTCATAGGCAGCAGCAGGCCCATAGGTGGCCAAGGAAGGGCGCCATTGATGTGCCTTTGCAAGGACGCTGATGCCCCTGAAGCTATCCTGGCTGTGTCGGTCCCTTTGCCCCAGCAGTCCAGCGCCCACTGAGTGTCCTGAGTGCCTTGAGATCTTGTCAGGCCTCTGGGTGTTCACTCTCTGTGCCTTGTGTGAGTCACTTGCACAGGGATCATTGGGGAGGGTACAGGGCTGTGGGAAGGGTCCAGGCACTAATGCCCACCATCCACCCAGTGCCAGATGTCCCTGTTCTCTCCACTGCAGAAGGCCAAGGCAACACCCCTGTAGGGGGTGCACAGCCAAGGTGGGGTCCAGGAGATGTGGGCAGCTGGGCCACATGCCTGTCAAATCCCAGCCCTCCTGGGCAACACTACCTGAAGAACCTCTGCTGCCTCCTGCCTCCTGTCCCCTGTGCCCTCCAGAGGTCTGTAGTTGGCACGGAAAGGCCTCAGGCATTCCAGTAACTAGGGAGACACAGGGGAGCAGGAGAGTTAGTGTGGGACAGGGAAAGAGACAGGAAGGGGCCCACAGTGACCCCAGGAGAGGCAGGGAGAGGGAAGAGACAGAGAGAGCCCAACACACGAGAAGCCAGATAGAAACAAGTGGAGAGACAGGGACAGAGGAAGAGCTGGAGGGAAGGGTGAAGATGAAGGCGTGAGATGAGCAGGCACTGGGACACTGTGAGATGCCTTTGCAGTGCTGGGCCTCAGAAAGAGAATGGAGGCAAGAGTGTGGGTAGGCAGGAGGAGGTGGATTCCTTGTTGGGTTGGTCCAGGGTAGGGCGGGGTCAGCAAGAGGTGGGGCTGACAGTCCTGTGCTCAGTGGCTAGAGAGGCCCAGGGGTCAGGGGCAGCAGAGCTGTGGTGAGGGGCAAGGTAGAGGTGGAGTGTTGGGATGGGGTTGGGGTGTCAGGCAGCTAAAAGTGAAGGTGCTGGCAGGCGGGGGTTGTGTGTCCAGCTGGCAGGAGTCAGGAGGCTGCAGGCAGGGGATGGCTGTGTCCCTGAGGAGCTTGTGTGGGTGGCAGTGTGTCCAGGAGGGAGCAGCAGGGCTGTGTGCCTTGGAGGTGTGAGGTCCCAAAGGCTCAAGCAAGGCTCTGCTGGGTTTTGCCTTGGAGGCTTGGGGACGCGGCCTGGCCAGGTAGAACAGGGCGTGGCTGCGTGTCTGTGTGTGTTTGCCAAAAGCTTCAGGCACTTCTTCCTTCGAGCCGGAATCGAACCAGCGACCTAAGGATGGCCGTGGCTGGGTGTCCAGTCTACAGTCCTCCGCTCTACCAACTGAGCTATCGAAGGGTGTGCTCGGTTGTGGGCTGGCTGCTTGGTCTTTGTGGCTAGCAGGGAGGCCAGGTGTGTCCCTGGAAAGCAGCAGGTCTCTAGAGACTGACTGAGTCTGGTTGGGAACCTGCCCAGCCTCCCTTGGGCCCGCCCCCAAGGCCTCCTGGGAGCTGCCAGCTCTCCAGTCTGGGACCTGGGAAGCCCAGGGAGCCCTGCTAGTAGCACTGGCACTGCTGACAGAGGTGGCTGCTCATTGCTGGTGCTAGGGGTGCTGCTGCAGAGGGGTCAGGGGAGTCAAAGCAGGAGGAGGATCTGGAGGTTAGAGGAGGAGGAGGAGGAGGTGCAGCAGGAGGAGTAGGAGGAGGGGGAGGAGGAGGAGGAGGAGGAGAAGGAGGAGGAGGAGGAGGAGGAGGAGGAGGAGGAGGAGGAGGAGCAGCAGCAGCAGCAGCAGCAGCAGCAGCAGCAGCAGCAGGAGGGGCTGGAAGAGCAGGAGGAGCTGGAGGAGCAGCAGCACAAAGAGGAGAGGGAAAGGAGGAGGAAAGCAGGAGGAAAGGGGGAGGAAGGGCAATGCTCTGGGTGGGCTTGCTGGTCAGCCAGCGGGACACTTAAGAAGAGGGGAGACGTCATTGAGTCAACCTTCAGGGCGCTCAGCTGCGCCCCTTGGCCAGAAAGCAGAACATGAGTGGGTGAGGAAGGAGGACTGCTGTTGAGGAGAGAAAAAAGGCTGGCAGGGGAGGCAAGGGTCAGGTAGGAGAGACCAAACAAAGGGAAGGCAGGGCAAAGAAAGCTGGAGCAGGGCAGGGTGGGGACAGGGGAGGAGCTGAGAGGAGAGGGGAGGGGAGGCGAGGGGAGGGCATGGGACAGGAGAGGAGGCAAGGGAAGGCATCCAGAGATGCCATCTCCTCCCACCATCAGGGAGTCCTGTTGGCCATACAGTCAGAATGGGGCTTTCCTCCACAGACTTCTTTCTCCATGCATTCCAGGACCTTCCAGCCCAACATTGTACTGTATTGAGGGCACAAGGAGACATGCTGGAAAACCACCCACAGAGGTCCTGGGTTTGCTTGGGTCAACGGGCTAGGGGCACCCAGGACTTTGCCAGGCCTCTGGGGTAGGAGCCAGATGCATGAGGTGGGGTTGGAAGAGACACCCACCCTCCCCCTCCCCCCCTCCCCCCAAAGACAGACACCCCTTTTCTCCCCTGCCATCCTCCACAATGGGACTCAGAATCCATTGCCAGAGGGAGCACTGCGTTCCCTGAGCTTGTAGCTGGTCATGTGGTCATGCCAGCAGTGTGTCAGGCTGGTTTCAGTTCCCGCCTTGCGTCCCTGTACCCAGGGTGCCCGGACCCTCTGCTGACTGTCCCAGCCGCCCAGACTAAACAGAGGTGCCCAAGAGAGACCGGCTGTTGCCAGCTACTCTGAAAGGAACTGAACTCCCACTGGCTTGGTGGCCACTACCCCCAAAGCAAGGTGGTCGGGAAGGCACCTGGGTCAAGGTGACTTTATCACAAGCAGCCCACTTTCCTCCCCACCCTTAGCTCCCCCTCACTCCTTCTCTCCCCATGCCCCAAGGCTACAAAGATCAGGACCCTGGCACCACACTCCATCTGGCAAGAAGCCAGGAAAGCGCTGGCTGCCCCATGAGGCTCTGCCTCCAAGGTTCCAAATGTGGTGACTCCTAGCCTAGAGGGTCAACATCCATGCAGGGTGACTTCAGCACACGTCACGTTAGGCACATCCAGCCATCTCCAGGGCCAAGCTGAGTCTGGGCATGCTGTCACCCAAGGTTGGGGCCTCTTCCTGCACCTGGGATCCCTTCACCTTCGTGGCTTGATGGGGGGAAGCGGAAGGAGTAGATGGAGGACAAGGGGTTGGTGGTAGAACCTTGGCATGTGAAGGTCACAGCTGCTCCGGAAGTCATAGATGCTCCTAACATCTCTTGTGCCAACTCTCTTCTAAACACCACTGATGGGAGCGAGTGTTTGGAAGGAGAGGCACTGGAGGGAGTGTGTATGTGTGGAGGTGGGGTGGGAGCATCCCCTTCTCTGCCCTAGCTTGGGAAGTCTAGGTTCCTTAGCGCTACCCGTGGGTGTGTGTCCTGTCTGTGTCCAGCTTCCTGTGTCCATGAGGTGTGTGGAGACTGCTCCAGAGGACCCTTCTTCTGGGAGCACTGGACACAGATCCACCACACCCACTCCGTCCTCTCAGAGGGGCTTGACAGCCTTCCTCCTGGAGACTGTCTACCCTCTTCCTGCTGGGGTCACTTGGGACGGGGAGGGAAAGGATCTAGGCTGCTCATAGGCAGCAGCAGGCCCATAGGTGGCCAAGGAAGGGCGCCATTGATGTGCCTTTGCAAGGACGCTGATGCCCCTGAAGCTATCCTGGCTGTGTCGGTCCCTTTGCCCCAGCAGTCCAGCGCCCACTGAGTGTCCTGAGTGCCTTGAGATCTTGTCAGGCCTCTGGGTGTTCACTCTCTGTGCCTTGTGTGAGTCACTTGCACAGGGATCATTGGGGAGGGTACAGGGCTGTGGGAAGGGTCCAGGCACTAATGCCCACCATCCACCCAGTGCCAGATGTCCCTGTTCTCTCCACTGCAGAAGGCCAAGGCAACACCCCTGTAGGGGGTGCACAGCCAAGGTGGGGTCCAGGAGATGTGGGCAGCTGGGCCACATGCCTGTCAAATCCCAGCCCTCCTGGGCAACACTACCTGAAGAACCTCTGCTGCCTCCTGCCTCCTGTCCCCTGTGCCCTCCAGAGGTCTGTAGTTGGCACGGAAAGGCCTCAGGCATTCCAGTAACTAGGGAGACACAGGGGAGCAGGAGAGTTAGTGTGGGACAGGGAAAGAGACAGGAAGGGGCCCACAGTGACCCCAGGAGAGGCAGGGAGAGGGAAGAGACAGAGAGAGCCCAACACACGAGAAGCCAGATAGAAACAAGTGGAGAGACAGGGACAGAGGAAGAGCTGGAGGGAAGGGTGAAGATGAAGGCGTGAGATGAGCAGGCACTGGGACACTGTGAGATGCCTTTGCAGTGCTGGGCCTCAGAAAGAGAATGGAGGCAAGAGTGTGGGTAGGCAGGAGGAGGTGGATTCCTTGTTGGGTTGGTCCAGGGTAGGGCGGGGTCAGCAAGAGGTGGGGCTGACAGTCCTGTGCTCAGTGGCTAGAGAGGCCCAGGGGTCAGGGGCAGCAGAGCTGTGGTGAGGGGCAAGGTAGAGGTGGAGTGTTGGGATGGGGTTGGGGTGTCAGGCAGCTAAAAGTGAAGGTGCTGGCAGGCGGGGGTTGTGTGTCCAGCTGGCAGGAGTCAGGAGGCTGCAGGCAGGGGATGGCTGTGTCCCTGAGGAGCTTGTGTGGGTGGCAGTGTGTCCAGGAGGGAGCAGCAGGGCTGTGTGCCTTGGAGGTGTGAGGTCCCAAAGGCTCAAGCAAGGCTCTGCTGGGTTTTGCCTTGGAGGCTTGGGGACGCGGCCTGGCCAGGTAGAACAGGGCGTGGCTGCGTGTCTGTGTGTGTTTGCCAAAAGCTTCAGGCACTTCTTCCTTCGAGCCGGAATCGAACCAGCGACCTAAGGATGGCCGTGGCTGGGTGTCCAGTCTACAGTCCTCCGCTCTACCAACTGAGCTATCGAAGGGTGTGCTCGGTTGTGGGCTGGCTGCTTGGTCTTTGTGGCTAGCAGGGAGGCCAGGTGTGTCCCTGGAAAGCAGCAGGTCTCTAGAGACTGACTGAGTCTGGTTGGGAACCTGCCCAGCCTCCCTTGGGCCCGCCCCCAAGGCCTCCTGGGAGCTGCCAGCTCTCCAGTCTGGGACCTGGGAAGCCCAGGGAGCCCTGCTAGTAGCACTGGCACTGCTGACAGAGGTGGCTGCTCATTGCTGGTGCTAGGGGTGCTGCTGCAGAGGGGTCAGGGGAGTCAAAGCAGGAGGAGGATCTGGAGGTTAGAGGAGGAGGAGGAGGAGGTGCAGCAGGAGGAGTAGGAGGAGGGGGAGGAGGAGGAGGAGGAGGAGAAGGAGGAGGAGGAGGAGGAGGAGGAGGAGGAGGAGCAGCAGCAGCAGCAGCAGCAGCAGCAGCAGCAGCAGCAGGAGGGGCTGGAAGAGCAGGAGGAGCTGGAGGAGCAGCAGCACAAAGAGGAGAGGGAAAGGAGGAGGAAAGCAGGAGGAAAGGGGGAGGAAGGGCAATGCTCTGGGTGGGCTTGCTGGTCAGCCAGCGGGACACTTAAGAAGAGGGGAGACGTCATTGAGTCAACCTTCAGGGCGCTCAGCTGCGCCCCTTGGCCAGAAAGCAGAACATGAGTGGGTGAGGAAGGAGGACTGCTGTTGAGGAGAGAAAAAAGGCTGGCAGGGGAGGCAAGGGTCAGGTAGGAGAGACCAAACAAAGGGAAGGCAGGGCAAAGAAAGCTGGAGCAGGGCAGGGTGGGGACAGGGGAGGAGCTGAGAGGAGAGGGGAGGGGAGGCGAGGGGAGGGCATGGGACAGGAGAGGAGGCAAGGGAAGGCATCCAGAGATGCCATCTCCTCCCACCATCAGGGAGTCCTGTTGGCCATACAGTCAGAATGGGGCTTTCCTCCACAGACTTCTTTCTCCATGCATTCCAGGACCTTCCAGCCCAACATTGTACTGTATTGAGGGCACAAGGAGACATGCTGGAAAACCACCCACAGAAGTCCTGGGTTTGCTTGGGTCAACGGGCTAGGGGCACCCAGGACTTTGCCAGGCCTCTGGGGTAGGAGCCAGATGCATGAGGTGGGGTTGGAAGAGACACCCACCCTCCCCCTCCCCCCTCCCCCCAAAGACAGACACCCCTTTTCTCCCCTGCCATCCTCCACAATGGGACTCAGAATCCATTGCCAGAGGGAGCACTGCGTTCCCTGAGCTTGTAGCTGGTCATGTGGTCATGCCAGCAGTGTGTCAGGCTGGTTTCAGTTCCCGCCTTGCGTCCCTGTACCCAGGGTGCCCGGACCCTCTGCTGACTGTCCCAGCCGCCCAGACTAAACAGAGGTGCCCAAGAGAGACCGGCTGTTGCCAGCTACTCTGAAAGGAACTGAACTCCCACTGGCTTGGTGGCCACTACCCCCAAAGCAAGGTGGTCGGGAAGGCACCTGGGTCAAGGTGACTTTATCACAAGCAGCCCACTTTCCTCCCCAACCTTAGCTCCCCCTCACTCCTTCTCTCCCCATGCCCCAAGGCTACAAAGATCAGGACCCTGGCACCACACTCCATCTGGCAAGAAGCCAGGAAAGCGCTGGCTGCCCCATGAGGCTCTGCCTCCAAGGTTCCAAATGTGGTGACTCCTAGCCTAGAGGGTCAACATCCATGCAGGGTGACTTCAGCACACGTCACGTTAGGCACATCCAGCCATCTCCAGGGCCAAGCTGAGTCTGGGCATGCTGTCACCCAAGGTTGGGGCCTCTTCCTGCACCTGGGATCCCTTCACCTTCGTGGCTTGATGGGGGGAAGCGGAAGGAGTAGATGGAGGACAAGGGGTTGGTGGTAGAACCTTGGCATGTGAAGGTCACAGCTGCTCCGGAAGTCATAGATGCTCCTAACATCTCTTGTGCCAACTCTCTTCTAAACACCACTGATGGGAGCGAGTGTTTGGAAGGAGAGGCACTGGAGGGAGTGTGTATGTGTGGAGGTGGGGTGGGAGCATCCCCTTCTCTGCCCTAGCTTGGGAAGTCTAGGTTCCTTAGCGCTACCCGTGGGTGTGTGTCCTGTCTGTGTCCAGCTTCCTGTGTCCATGAGGTGTGTGGAGACTGCTCCAGAGGACCCTTCTTCTGGGAGCACTGGACACAGATCCACCACACCCACTCCGTCCTCTCAGAGGGGCTTGACAGCCTTCCTCCTGGAGACTGTCTACCCTCTTCCTGCTGGGGTCACTTGGGACGGGGAGGGAAAGGATCTAGGCTGCTCATAGGCAGCAGCAGGCCCATAGGTGGCCAAGGAAGGGCGCCATTGATGTGCCTTTGCAAGGACGCTGATGCCCCTGAAGCTATCCTGGCTGTGTCGGTCCCTTTGCCCCAGCAGTCCAGCGCCCACTGAGTGTCCTGAGTGCCTTGAGATCTTGTCAGGCCTCTGGGTGTTCACTCTCTGTGCCTTGTGTGAGTCACTTGCACAGGGATCATTGGGGAGGGTACAGGGCTGTGGGAAGGGTCCAGGCACTAATGCCCACCATCCACCCAGTGCCAGATGTCCCTGTTCTCTCCACTGCAGAAGGCCAAGGCAACACCCCTGTAGGGGGTGCACAGCCAAGGTGGGGTCCAGGAGATGTGGGCAGCTGGGCCACATGCCTGTCAAATCCCAGCCCTCCTGGGCAACACTACCTGAAGAACCTCTGCTGCCTCCTGCCTCCTGTCCCCTGTGCCCTCCAGAGGTCTGTAGTTGGCACGGAAAGGCCTCAGGCATTCCAGTAACTAGGGAGACACAGGGGAGCAGGAGAGTTAGTGTGGGACAGGGAAAGAGACAGGAAGGGGCCCACAGTGACCCCAGGAGAGGCAGGGAGAGGGAAGAGACAGAGAGAGCCCAACACACGAGAAGCCAGATAGAAACAAGTGGAGAGACAGGGACAGAGGAAGAGCTGGAGGGAAGGGTGAAGATGAAGGCGTGAGATGAGCAGGCACTGGGACACTGTGAGATGCCTTTGCAGTGCTGGGCCTCAGAAAGAGAATGGAGGCAAGAGTGTGGGTAGGCAGGAGGAGGTGGATTCCTTGTTGGGTTGGTCCAGGGTAGGGCGGGGTCAGCAAGAGGTGGGGCTGACAGTCCTGTGCTCAGTGGCTAGAGAGGCCCAGGGGTCAGGGGCAGCAGAGCTGTGGTGAGGGGCAAGGTAGAGGTGGAGTGTTGGGATGGGGTTGGGGTGTCAGGCAGCTAAAAGTGAAGGTGCTGGCAGGCGGGGGTTGTGTGTCCAGCTGGCAGGAGTCAGGAGGCTGCAGGCAGGGGATGGCTGTGTCCCTGAGGAGCTTGTGTGGGTGGCAGTGTGTCCAGGAGGGAGCAGCAGGGCTGTGTGCCTTGGAGGTGTGAGGTCCCAAAGGCTCAAGCAAGGCTCTGCTGGGTTTTGCCTTGGAGGCTTGGGGACGCGGCCTGGCCAGGTAGAACAGGGCGTGGCTGCGTGTCTGTGTGTTTGCCAAAAGCTTCAGGCACTTCTTCCTTCGAGCCGGAATCGAACCAGCGACCTAAGGATGGCCGTGGCTGGGTGTCCAGTCTACAGTCCTCCGCTCTACCAACTGAGCTATCAAAGGGTGTGCTCGGTTGTGGGCTGGCTGCTTGGTCTTTGTGGCTAGCAGGGAGGCCAGGTGTGTCCCTGGAAAGCAGCAGGTCTCTAGAGACTGACTGAGTCTGGTTGGGAACCTGCCCAGCCTCCCTTGGGCCCGCCCCCAAGGCCTCCTGGGAGCTGCCAGCTCTCCAGTCTGGGACCTGGGAAGCCCAGGGAGCCCTGCTAGTAGCACTGGCACTGCTGACAGAGGTGGCTGCTCATTGCTGGTGCTAGGGGTGCTGCTGCAGAGGGGTCTGTGGAGTTAAAGGAAGTGGAGGAGGAACGTTAAGAGGAGAAGAAGTTCGGGGAGGAGGAAGGCGAAGTGGAATGGGAAGGCACAGGAAAAGAAAAAGAAGGATAATAAGAAGAAAGGGAAGGCGAAGGCGAAGCAGAAGAAGGAGAGGAGGAGGAGGAAGAGGCAGAGTAGGAGCAGGAGGAGGAGGAGGAGGAGTAATGAGTATTATTGAAAGAGAAGGCAGGGGATGATCTTGGGCTTGCTTGTTAGCCAGAGGGACCTGTAAGAGCAGGGTAGACCTCACTGATTCATTCTTCTGTGCTCTTGGCTAGAAAGTAGAACATGAGTGGGTGAGCAGGGAAGACTGCTTCTGAGGAGATGAAAAAGCTGGGGAGGGGATGCTGGTTTAGTTAGGGGAGAGAAAGTAAAGAGAAGGTACCTCAAAGAAAGCCGGAGAAGGGGAGGGGAGGGGACAGGAGAGGAGAGGGGAGTGGAGCGGAGGGGAGGGGATAGGAGAGGAGGCAAGGGAAGGTATCCATAGATGCCATCTCATTCCACCAGCAGGGAGTAGTGTTGGCCATATAGTGAGAAGAGAGCCATCCTCTATAGACTTCTCTCTCCATGCATTGAATTCCCCTCTACCCCAATGTTGTCTGTATTGACGGCAGGAAGAGATATGCTGGAAAATGTCCCAAAGAGGGCCTGGGGTTGCTTGGGTCAGTGGACTAGGAACATCCTGGAATTTCCTAGGGGTCTGCTGTGGCTTTCAAGTGATCCCCACATTTTCTTTCTTTCCAATATGGGCTTGGATTCAGAATCTATTTCCAATGTGAACAGTTCATTCCCTTAGCCTGTGTCTTACCTTGTGGTTGTACTAGCACTCTCTGAGCATATTTTCACATCCTGCACCTTGTTCTGTGCTCATAGTGCCCAGACTCTTTAATTGCTCTCAAAGTCTCCTGTCTTCAATTAACTATCAGAGATATGGTTTCATGGAGTTGTGGTAGGTATCTAGCCTTGAGCCAAAAAAATCTGAGAAACTGTGCTCAGCATCTGTTTTCCATTCCCAGGACAGACAGTCAGATAGACAGTCACACACACACACACACACACACACACACACACACACACACACACACACACACACACACACACACACACACACACACACACACTCCACACACAAAAAGAAGGAATCCATAAATATAAATGATACATATTATGTAAATAATTTTAAGACTATATAGTTGGAGGACTCACTTGTACTAACTCAGTTATTAGATTTATGGTTGAATTGATTTTTATCATTATATTCATTTATTATAAAGGTGTTGTAATTAACATAGCACCACAATGGCATTAAGACAAAGAAGAATGGAATTGTGCATTATAAGTACAGAAATAAAACTGTCCATAATTTGTTAATAAAAAGAAAAGTAGTTATTTTATACAAATGGTGGTAAAAAATTGCAAGAAGAAATAATTTTGATCCCTATGTCACATCATATACCAAAAAATAACTCAAAGTCATTCATTCATATACTTAACAGTACAACTCAAGACCTTTTTTTCTTTTTTTTGGTCCGGTCGTGGGGCCTGAACTCTGGGCCTGGGCTCTATCTCTCAGCTCTTCAGCTAAAGGCTAGAGCTCTACCACTTGAGCCACAGCACCACTTCCGGCTTTTTTTCTTTTTGCTTATGTAGTGCTGAGGAATCAAACCCTAGCGCTCTACCACTGAGCCACCTTCCCAGCCCCCTCAAGACTTTTTTTAGGAAGAAAGTCTCTCAACTTATTTTAGGGAAAGAATTTTCAGATGTAACATTGATAGCATAACCAATTGTAGGGGAACAACATTATCTGCACGTTGTCAAAATTAAAAACTTCTGTTATATGGAAGTTCAGAGACAATCCACACATTTATTGAGACATTTTTGCTTCCTGTGCTCTGTGGGACATTTGACAATGTTTGGAATTCCCTCCCTCTTTCCCTCTCTTCCTTCCTTCCTCTTCCTTCCTTCTTCCCTTCTTTCCTCCCTCCCTTCCTTTCTCTGATCCAAGAACAAGATTTGAACTTTATCTGATGTTTGCTTTTGCTCATTGGCTGGCACTCTGCTATCTGAGCCACACCTCTAACCCAGAAACATTTCTACTCATAGTTGATGAGATAATTTAGAATTCTCATGAAATCTGGTTGGGAAAGACCAGATGTTAGCCATCCTAGTACTGGTTTGGAAGGCTCCCAAACAAAAGATGAGAATATGGTACCAGACTCAATGAGTTCAATAGTGCAATGGTAGGTCTTAAGAAAATTCAGACAAGTATTGGAGTTAGGCCAAAGGAAGAATGACTAACTTAGGGAATAATTTCCAATCATTTTGCACCAGTCATTGCAGAAACAAAACTCTGGCTGTGGTGGGACTCAAACCCATGCCTCCAGACAGACTGGAGCTTAAAGTCCAGCACTTTAGACCATTCAGCCACCCTACTAACTTGCCCAATTTCTCTTATCTGCTTTTCCTAGTTATATCATTCCATCCTGTTTTCAGCATTGCACTTCTAGTCAGAGACATGACACTGATTCCAAGCATTGCCTGAAGGACACTGAGAAATTCCCAGAAAGAATGCTCTATGGGAACACGCATCCACCCACAGAAACAGAGTCCCTCACTCCCAATGGAAAAAGAAGAATCTTTCTTAAAGAAAACCATCTGCCGGGAAATCGAAGCTCTTGTTAACACTTTGCTGAAGGCAGGGTTGTCAGCAGCCTCAGCCTGGTGCCCAGCTAGCGCTTATAAACTACTTTCTGAATAGGCTTCTTGATTTGTTCACCAGATCGACAAGGGAAGGGAAAGGATCAAGAAGAACATAGCTCTCCAGGTCACTATCAGGAGCCACAATTTCAAATTCTTTGCTAAATTTAGCAAAGATTCGTTTAGGTTCTGCAGCTTGGAGAACATTTATCTATTGGAAACATAGTGGTGCATGAAAGGATCAAGACAAACTTTTATACTGGTATCCCAAACCTACTAATTCTCTTCAGCTCCAGGAGACGTGGATGCACAGATATGGGCAACAGAGCGGTCTTCATTTGCAAGTTCATCTCCTCCCAAGTAGATCTGCTGGGGAGAGTCCCTTTCCAAGCGGTCACTCCTTTAGGGCAACTTCCTTCACTGGGGGGGGGGGGGAGCGGGGGATGGGAAGGGATGGTAGGGGAAACAACAGAGGAGGCAACAATGCTTGATAAGAAATGTACTCATTACCTTGCCCATGTAATTGTAACCCCTCTGTACAGTATTTTCACAATAAAAAAAAATAAACATGAGTTGTTTAGGTAATACAGTGTATTTTTTTTTCCAGAACTAAAGCAAAACCAATACCTACTCCCATATCTGCGAAAATATGAGTTTTTCCCTTATGGGGTCATATACTAGTCTTTTGCTTCAAGTTGTACCCTTTCCTCACTGCCTGATCAGTGGAACCCAGGTCATGTCACTTTGCTGTCTAAACTGGGAAAACAAGTTTTCTCAAACAGATTTACTCATATGTAAATGACTGGACTTAAGAAAAATGTTTAAAGGATATGGGACAGCCATAGATATGGTTATAATAGGGCTGTTCATAAAGCTCATATCCAGGCTTCTGCTGTTTTCTCATTTTATTCTCCTTAATGAGTTCCTAAGTCTGGCTCCAACTCAATGAATGACTTATGTGATTTGATTTAACCTTGACCAATCAGTCCATGGAACTCTAGACAAGCATATTCTGACTAGCACAATTGTTATGAGTTGCTAGGACCTCTAAGGTAGCCTACCTAATCCCGTCCACTGCACTCCTTTCCACAACCCTTTAGGAACAAACTTCCTTTTTTTTTTTTTTTTTTTCCTACAGGTATCTCCTTGCTTCTTCAAGGTACTGGTGAGAACCCACTCTCTTTCCTCTATATGTTTCATATTAATTATCAATTTCCTTTATCTCTTCTTCTGTGGCTCAATAATTCTTATCTCTTTGGTTTTGTGCTTGGGCATCCTTGTGTTTCCCTTTGACTGGCTTATCTACTCTTCAATGTATTTTGCAATCTATGCTTGGTGGGTTTCCATTTTCTGTTTTCTTTTTGTTTGTTTGTTTTTTAAGTCTAACATCATTACTGTCACCTACTAACACATCTTTTTAACTCTTCCCTTTTTGAGGAAAGGGGGGGCAGGGTGTCTGCCCTAGATTGTGTTCTACCATGGAGTCTGAAATACTGCTGCTTTGAATGGATGGACAAAGGATGAACAAATGCAGCAGTGACATTCACTAAAGGAGCTACACAATTCCTGGGTAGGGGCAGGAGGAAAAACTGGGATATATGGAGGGAAAGGGTGACATTATCCAAAAAGAAATGTATTCTTTACCTGCCTTATGTAACTGTAACCCCTCTGTACATCACATTTATAATAACAATGAAAAATAAAAATTAAAACAATACTGATGTGTTCTTGGGCTTTGCTTTTTTTTTCCTGGCACGGGTAGCCCTGCTCTCACGTTTGCCTAAATCCCCCGGCGCTGTGCGATTCTACCCCACCCTTCCTCCAGGCCCCTCAGGGTGGCTGACTTTATAAGCCGGGACCCTTTCACACCTGGCACATTTGCC